>NW_024881730.1:0-600000 GCF_019059575.1 Amphibalanus amphitrite | reverse complement strand
GATCATTATCAAATGTTTTGTGCCGTGTGATTCGCGTGCCATTCTGTTCCGGCCTATTACCACTGTGACTGTGAATGGTGAGTGACCGCTCAATATTAGATTGGTGTGGCTTGCCGTATGGCTCTGACAGCACTAACGCGCCTTGATTTACGAATGTCTGAGGCCACAGCTATCAAATACTGGTCCCAGTGACCTGATGACGCTGTGGGTTCGTGAACCCGAATCTGTCTGCTACCCTGACGCCGACGCTGTAGAGGGCGTGGCCCTTGTCGTCTGACTCCCACCCTCGCTCCCCAGAGTACTACTCGGAGAGGACTCGGAGTCGGTCCGAGCCGCCGCCCGCTTCCTCGCCGAACGGCTGGCCACGCGCAAACAGCTGATCGTGACACTGGCGCTGCGGCAGCTCACGCCGGCGCTGCTGAAGAAGATCGTTCCCGTGGTGAAGGAGAACAGTCAGGAGACTGGTCGGTAGCAAGGTACGACCCGGGAACGACGCCAGCGCGCATTTGTGTAGTGAAGAGCCAAGAGGGGAACGTTCAACTTATTTAGGTTATGGTTGATAGTTTCAACACCACTTTTTCGCCGGGGAGTTTAGAAAGAAAATGCAATTTTTACTAGTTTACTCCGGTCAGTCCCTTACGGAGTTATTTTTTGAAAAGCCACGGAATCTGGAACATGCACTGGCTGGTAAAACAAGCCAGGGATGAAGCATCATAATGCACCGCGAAATGTTGGGGATTATAAAAAATAATTCCTAATATAATTCCCTATATAATCTAAATATATATAGATCGGACTATGACGTGTTTAGCTTATGCGGCAAATAGTGTACGTTATGCTCTTCAGCCGTCAGCACCTCTGGCAGCCCGTTATGCATCCCTTATAGACGCCCAGCTGGTAGTCCCCTGCGGTAGTGTGTCTTGCCTTACAGTTTACACGTGAGCCTCTGACAGTTGTGCGTCAGGTCCCTGAGCCGTGTCCCCCTCAACATTGTGTCAGGCCCTCCCTCTTAGCCCTTCAGACAGTGTGTCGGTTCCCTGATGCCTGCGTCCCACTATGGTGTGTTAAGTGCCCCAGTAGCCAGCTGAGCCCCTCAGTGCCCTGACCCCGCGTCCCCGGCAGATGTCGGCCGTGTGAGGCCCCATACAGTGCTGGAAATGAGGCCGCTTTCTGGTCCCGGCGTTTTATTCTCCTCGCGGGTTAATCCCGTCCAGCGTTTAGCCTTTCGGGACCCACTCAGGGTCGCGGTTGTTTTCGCCGCTCGCCCTAGTCGAGATGTAAAGTTAATAGTCACACGAAGCTTATTTAGGGTCAGCCAAACCAGTCTAGTCTGGAGTTACTGTTAAATGTATGCATATAGATGAAAGTAAAAGGTTTTGTAGAATCGATTAATTTCGAAGTCGTATATTCAGAGGCCCCAAATAAACTTCGTGCGACTATCAACTTTGCATCTCGAATGGGCCGAGCGGCGAAAACAACCGCGGCTCTGAGAGGGTCCCGAAAGGCTAAGCGCTAGACGGGGCTAACTCACCCGGAGAATAAAATGCCGGGACCAGAAAGCGGCCTCATTTCCAGCACTGGCCCCATACCTGTCATGTAGCCTCCGTGTCAGCATCCCTGACCCCCGCGTCCATGGCAGATGTCGGCCGTGTGAGGCCCCATACCTGTCATGTAGCCTCCGTGTTAGCATCCCTGACCCCCACGTCCCCGTCAGATGGCGGCCGTGTGAGGCCCCATATCTGTCATGTAGCCTCCGTGTCATTCCCTGACCCCCGCGTTCCCGGCAGATGGCGGCCGTGTCGCCGGTGCGGTTCGGTCAGGTGGTGGTCGGCCCGCCCGGCTCCGGGAAGACTACCTACTGCGCCGGCATGGCCGAGCTGCTGCGCGGCACCGGTCGGCCCGTGGCGCTCGTCAACCTGGACCCGGCCAACGAGACGCTGCCGTTCGCGGCCGACCTCGACCTGGCCGAGCTGGTTACCGTGGAGGATGTGATGCGCGAGCTGCGGCTGGGCCCCAACGGCGCCCTGCTCTACTGCCTCGAGTACCTGGAGAAGAACATGGACTGGCTGCTGCAGCGACTCGCCGCCCTAGGAGACAAGTACATCCTGTTCGACTTCCCCGGACAGGTGGGTAGGAGCTTCGCGGCAGGGCGCGATTTGTAATAATCTTAGCTGCTTCGGCGTCAGCGAGAGCCATGTACTGGGGTCAGAGGGAGGATTGTGTCACGACAGTGTTAAGCAACAGCGGTGATCCTGGCAGTAGCGCCGACGGTCATGGTGTCAAGCCAGGACGCGTGCTACGATACCTACTTGGGCGGCTGCTGCCAACGCTGGGCATCGTTTACCTCAGAACCATGCTTGAAGGCTTCGGTCTATGGCAACGCTAGGTTACCGGCCTCTGCATTGACGCCGTTCCACTGGCCCGCCAGGTGGAGCTGTACACCCACAACGCGGCGGTACCGCGCATTCTCCGCCGGCTGGAGAAGGCCAACTTCCGTCTGACGGCCGTCAACCTGGTGGACTCGCACTACTGCAGCGACCCAGGTCGGTTGAGGGGACTCATTGGAAGGGGGTGGACTCGCACTACTGCAGCGACCCAGGTCAGTTGGCTGGCTCTGCTGGCCCAGGGGGTCATGGGTGGGACTCGCACTACTGCAGCGACCCAGATCGGTCGAGGGGGATCGTTGAAGGGTGGTGGTAGACTCACACTACGGCAGCGACCCAGGTCGATCGCCCGGCTCCGCTGGCCCGGGGGACGGGGTCATCGAAAGGGCTGGACTCTCATTAGTGCAACGATCCAGGTCGATCGGTGGCGATATCAAAGGGGGCGCATATTTGATTACAGAAGTCAATGAACGACATTTCGGCGTCAACATTTCGAACGACATTTTGACAGTCAATGCGAGAACAACTCTGTCAGGCATGTAAGATAGGTGGAGAGACAATTTGAGGGCTGACTTAGATAACTTACTCGAATTTAGATGTAACCGCCTGTATATTAGCTACGGAACTCTAGGGATCTGATTATAATGCACCGTTTTAGAGCATTTTGATGTTATTTTTTCGAGATATTTCTATGCTGCATTATGTGAAAGTGTTACTAAGGCCATTTAAGACGTAAGTGCGTATTCTAACGGCAGCCTGTGTGTCGCTAGATAATGCGTACCTACTGATCCTATCTGACGTTTTTTTTTTTGTCATGTGAATTC
The DNA here is from genome assembly GCF_019059575.1 of Amphibalanus amphitrite. NCBI lineage: Eukaryota > Metazoa > Arthropoda > Thecostraca > Balanomorpha > Balanidae > Amphibalanus > Amphibalanus amphitrite. The sequence continues at coordinate 596,792 of NW_024881730.1, read as the reverse complement.
CACCAATTTATTGCTAAAGTTCGTCGAGAAATCGATAGCTGGAGTGAAGAGAACACGACAAACTTAACGCATAAAACTATAACGATATGGCCAAACCTTAATTGTCACATGACATGGGACGGTTACACTATAGCCTCTCGTCCCTCCGTCTCACCGTCGCTCCGCCTGAGGCAGGCGGCTCAAAGTGGCCTGTAATCAGTCGATCCTGACCGACTGACTGTGCCCTACCGTCGGCTGCAATGTGACGCACCGGCGACCCGGGGCGTGGGATGCACGTGACCAGGGGCTTTCCCACAACGGTAACCCATGGGACGGGTGCGACGGAGCCCAGCCAGGTGAAACTGAATGTATCCTGTCATTACGCCTTGGCCGGCCAGGCTCAGTCTAGCCCAGCCAAGTAATGTGGCAGCTCTGCCATTGTTCTGATGACGGTGTATGCGGCTGTGTGCAGGGAAGTTTGTCTCGGTGCTCCTTTCGACCCTGGCCATGATGCTTCACCTGGCTCTGCCGCACATCAACGTATTGTCGAAAATCGATTTGGCTGAGAAATTCGGGAAGCTGCACTTCGGCCTGGATTTTTATACGGAGGTAAGGGTAATCAATTTTGATCTATACTTCCCCTGTTTTTATTATCAGGCATCGGCAAGAATTAATCATTAAGTGCATATTTGAATTGTGGCTTAAAATTTTCGTTCCTTATCCAGCGATAAGCTATTTTCTACTGATAATTTGTTTTGTCTTTTGGTCCATGTACCCATTAGGAGAGTCGTTTGGCGCTATTATCTGCGTGTCGGCCTTTAGTAAGCTGTTTCTTCCGTCGCACCGCTGTGGAAATTTGTAGTCAGACTGAGCGGCCGGCGTTGTCCCCCATGCTCCTCCGGCGATCCCTGACTCGGCGCGGGTCGGCGTGTTCTTCAGGTGATGGACCTGGAGCGGCTGGCCGAGCTGCTCGACGACGACCCGTTCACACGCCGCTACCGCCGGCTGACGGCCAAGCTGACCGGCCTGGTCGAGGACTACGGCCTCGTGTCGTTCGTGCCGCTCAACGTGTCCGACAAGGCGACCATGGCGCGTGTGCTGCGCTCTGTCGACAAGGCCAACGGCTACGTATTCGGTGCCGGCGAGGAGCGCTCCATACAGACGCTGCTGGCGTGCGCGGTGGGCGCCGAGTTTCAGGACGACGTGGTGGGCGCCGCCGCCGAGCAGTACGTGCCGGCCGGTGGGGACATGGAGGCAGGGTGATGGCAGCCGCAGTGAGACAGAGACATGGAGTCAGAGTGACGGCAGCCGCAGTGAGACAGAGACATGGAGGCAGAGTGATGGCCGCCGGGAGACAGAGACATGAAGGCAGAGTGACGGCAGACGCTGACAGACTGCATCCGGCGGCTGCCAGGAGACTGATAGAGACATGGAGACAGAGTGACGGCACCGGCCGGCCGCCGGTGGTGCTGGGTGCCGGGTGCCGGACCCGCCGATCATACTCGGTCGGTCGGGTAGTGACTAGTGATGCTGAGGTCAGGTCGATAAGGTGATCCACCAGCCAGCTAGGGTTATCTCGTAACGAAGGCCGTGTGGATTAACTACAGTGTTGCATTGTCTGTCAAAGACGACACGATTACGGGCTGTTGTGATGGTGGAGACGAATTGGTGATAATGTGATTCTTTGACGCCGTTTTGTATGCTCTTTAAACATGGAACCCGCCTTGTGAAAAGTGATCGATGCAATTATCTCAACACGTTTTGCTCTTGTACTGCATACTTACGTCCACCAGTCGGCGTTGTAAACACATGGGATCTCACTACCGGAGTCCGCAAATCCTCAGCGATGTTACGTTCAGGTGTGCTCAAAATACATTGATCATTTCGCCATTTTTTGTTTAATTTTCGTTACGATCAGCCGGCATCTTCAAGCAAAACTCAGCTTTAAGTAAAATACATGTATTCAATTCATTGACATAGATTTGCAAGGATGATCACAGCTGGTTTGGATGGCAGTCTATGGCGTCCTTCCCTCCCTCGCTCTCTCCCCTCACCCCAAACTCTGCCTGGCGGCGGGCGGAGTCGGCAGCTCTCCCGCTCGATGACATCAGGGGGCGGTCGCAGTGACCCAGTTGGTTTCCAATCACCTCAGGGCCGCGCGTGTGGCGTGGAGCACGGCATGGGCCGGTGACGGGTCTCGTGAGCCACCTAAGGGGACGGGGCGCTGGCCTGTTATCGCTGGAGCACGCAACGCCCGCTCCGTTTGAGGGCAGGGCTGGGACGGCGGGCCCGCCGATTGGCTCAGCGTCACGAGCTGGGACCGTCGATGGAAGCGGCCAGCTGGTCCAGCAGGGCGCGCGTCTCGTGGCCGGCCGCCGCCGAGCCGGCTCGCCGCTGGTGCGCGGAGCCACTCAGCTCGCGCAGCAGGCTGGGCAGCAGGCCGTGGAAGGTGCGCAGCGCCGCCACCGAGCGCTGCGCCTCCCGCAGAGGGGCCTCCAGCGGCGAACACTGCCGGCGGACAGGGGGCGGGAAGTCATAGTGATGCAGCAGTGATAGAGCGGACCGATTGGGCCAGGAGTTGAACCGGAGACCCGCTGCCACACATGCTGGTGGGAGGGGAAGGGCGTTGCTCCACTGGCGTTCCAATGGAACAGCTCCATAGAGAGAAAGTAAAAAAAGGCCAACAAAACTAATTGGGAATCCGTCCTGCACTCTGCTGGCTGCTCAGAAAGCTTGCTTTGAAGGAGTACTGCATGCAACATAGCACGCAATGAGACATGGCCGTTCGTTGTGACGTACCGGGCCGGCGGTGCGCCGCGGGCTGTAGAGCAGCGCCTCCCGCTCCATGACGCCCTGGAGACGAGGGTCGGCCAGCCGGCTGCGGACCTGCTCCACGGTCGGCCTGGTGTCACCGTCTGCCAACAGAGCGGTTCAATGGCCACCGACGAACGGCTGTAGGGGATTGTGAGCAGTGGAGACATGCACAGCGGAGGCTGTACGAACTCCGGCTATGAGGGCGTGCGGCGTGAACTGTGGGGCGCGCCCGGGACTATGGCTGGGGCTGAGGCTTTTTGGACTAGAGGGGATGTGGAAAGTCACCAGACAGTGGTGGGAATGTGGAATGATAATGATGGGCATGGGATCTTGGATTACGCAGAGCAAGTTGAGCAGAACAGTCCTCAGCTGGGTTTCCTCCAAATTTGAGTGCTAGGCTGGAAGTGTAGAGCAAATTGAAGAGGCTAAGCAGTATGCACCATTATTTGAAAAAGCACTTGGACACGAGGTCTGAATCAGCAACGGTTTGAGTGGCCAGGGCTGTCAGGCCGGTGGTTGCCCCTGCTCACTTTTGGTTTTGACGTCGCTGAACCAGAGCCGCTCGGCGATCTCGACCAGCCGGCTCTCTGGCAGGCAGCAGAAGGCGAGTCGGCCGAGCGGTCCGAACTGAGCGGCGGCCGCGGCCGCCTCCTCGCCGCTGACGGCCGTGTCGTTGATCCGCCTCAGGCCGCGGTGGTGCAGTCGGTAGACGGCGTACGGCCGCCACAGGCGCTGCTGCGTCACCGGGTTCCCGGCCGGCTCCACCGTCAGCTGACGCAGCTCACCCAGCCGGCTGACGGCGTTCAGCTGCGACAGCGTGCTGAGACGCACCGCGCCCAGCCGCAGCGCGGCCGCCTGCGGGAACCGGTCCCGCAGCGTGACCAGCAGCGGCGCCAGCTGGTCAAACTCGAGCCGGCTGAAGGCCAGACAGCGCACCTGACCGGCGTCCCGCGGCTCCCAGGTGGCTAGCAGCCTGAAAACGGAGGCAAACCACTGATGTTATTTGAGACTAGACAGTGGACACTACCCTAGGCATAACTCCTGTCTGAACCCCGTCAAAAGTTTCCAACCATAGGTGAATTAGAGACCGAGAAACTCCCAACTCTTGTTGCCAACTATAATATGCCCAATTTGTCAAATTTCGTGTATGTCTCACCTGAGTGCCCGGTCTCCGGAGACGATCAGACAGCCGTCTTTGATCTCCAGCTCTGTCTCGCCGGTGCGCAGCGTGTCGGCCGAGTCGAGCGGCGCCGGCCGGCCGCAGCGGCAGCCTGGCGCCGCTGCCGCCTCCTCGCTCAGCGAGCTGACGGAGCTGGCGCTGGCGCTCACGGACCGCTCACAGGCCGGCACCAGGTCCGGCAGCCGGGCCGGCCGGACGGCGCGGCTGGAGGGGCGGCGGGCGCGCGCCGGGCGCCGGACCGCCGCCGGCCGCTCGGTGCTCGGACGGACCGCGGACAGGGAGCGGCCGCGCGCCACAATCGGCGCCGCGCCGCCGGCCGGCCGGTCCAGCGAGCGGGGCCGCGCCGGCCGCCGGCCGCCCCTCAGCGAGCCCTCGGTGCTGCTCCGCTGTAGGCCGGCCGGAGCGACGGCGGTCCGGGCCAGCGACGGCGCCGGCTCGGACGCCCCGGCCGGCCCGACTGCCGGCTCCTCAGGGCCCCGCTCCACCTGTTTGGTTAGAGATGGGACACCCCGGTCATTGCAACGTTCACAACTGCCATTCCCTCGCCGAGTCCTGCTCGTGATGGCTAATGCCGTTGTGCTCGGCGCTTCACCAATTGTTTCCAGATGCAATATTACCTGCACAGTGTGCACAGTGCATCCGCTGCATACTTTCGCAGCTTTACCGCAACACCTGTCTTTGTCCATTTATTGTGCGCCCGAGTTCCGCTGCGCACAGCTACATCTGCTTTCGCTAGATGACTCCAAGAGAAGGCGCCGGAAATTAGGCTGCAACGCAAGGCACAGGGCTGCCGCTGCGGCCGCTACATGGCACTAATGAAGCGCCTGAGGTTAGACTGTACCGCAAAACACCAAATCGCAGCTATGTAGGTGGCACTAGTAATAGACGCCTGAAGTTAGACTGTACCGCAAAACACCGAGTTGCAGCCACGGTCGCTAGATGGCGTTAGTAATAGGCGCCTGAAGCTCTAGACTGTACCGCAAGACATCGAGTTACAGTTACGGTCGCTAGATGGCACGAGTAGTATGCGCCTGGTGGCTAGACTGTGCCGCACGGCAGCGGGCCGCTAAATGGCAACGGTAGGAAGAGCCACAGGTTTTTGGCATCGCTCATCTTGAAATTGCAATGATCAGAATGGGAATGGAAAGTCAGCAGACATGCGGAGCTCTTATGTTGGCAGCCTGGTATCAGAGCAGGGAGGCACCACTTGGCGTAGGTACCGTATCCCACCACTCACGTGCATCCCGTCGAGCAGTTTGAGCCGCTTCAGTCGGTAGAGGAGCGGGTGGTAGCCGGGGTGGGCGGCTACTGGTGCGCTGTTCAGCGAGAGCTCCTCCAGCTGGTGGCAGTTCACCAGACACTCGACGTCCTCCGGCCTGACGAAGAGCACATCAGAAAAGAAGCAAATGGTGCACCAGTCAAGTGACAAACAGTGCGACAGACAGGTGACCAACTATACGTTCATTGTCATTGTCGGTTTGCATCATGTGTCAGGTGACTGCCATTTTCCCATGCCCCGGGTCGGTCTGTCTGTGTGTCCTTGTCTTTATCCGGTGCCCGGGGTCTTTCTGTGTCTTGTATTTTTGTATCACGTGCCTGCTGTCCGGTTCTTTCACCGACCTGCGTATGTCGTTGTGCGCCAGGTTGAGTTTGACAAGTCGCGGCAGCTGCTCGAGGCCGACCAGCCGGCGCAGTGAGTTGCCGCGCAGGTTCAGCTGCTGCAGGCTGCCCAGAGAGGCCAGGCCGCCCACCGTGCGCACGCAGTTGTTGGCCAGGTTCAGCACGCGCAGCCGACTGAGCGTCTCCAGGCCGGTGGTGCGCGTGATGTAGTTACTGTGAAGGTCCAGAATCTCCAGGTGCACCAGCTGCTCCAGACCCTCGATCTTGCGCAGCCTGCCGGCCACAGAAGAGACGTTTAGGGGCTGCAAAATAGGAGTAATTTGCAGTCCCTCAACTCCTAGTTCAAATTTGGCAAACAAATTGGCCAAAATCAAAGCAAAATGTCGTTTCATTGTCATTGTTTGTTCTCAGACTTCAGTTACGAGTGTCGGCTCGCCCAATGCTGTGTGTTAGGGTATCGCCCGGTGCAGTGTGCTGGCACCGAGCGATGCTGTGTGTTGGTGCTCCCCCTCCCCTCTCCCTGGTGCGCCCGTAACTCACCTATTTCTGGCGACGACGAGGACGCGCAGCGTCTCGAGGTGCCGGAGGCCGCCGAGTCTCTCCAGCTGGTTATCGTAGAGGTCGAGCAGCACCAGTGCCGGCAGGTAGAGACCGTCCGGCAGCCGGCTGATGAAGTTGCTCTGCAGCGTGAGCAGGTTGACCGCCTTGTCCACCGACTCCGGCCAGGCGAATAGGCCCTGGCTGAGCAGCGCAGAGGGAAATGGACGGCCGAGGAGCGGGGAAGTACGGTCAGTAAGCCTGTTACAGGTGAGATCATTGATTGACATCGCATCTCGGACATGAATATCGTCATCGACTTTTGTTGAGTGAGTGATTAGTGAGCGTGCTTTCTCTCTTCTCCCTCCCTCTCTCTCTCTCTCTCTCTCTCTCTCTCTCTCTCTCTCTCTCTCTCTCTCTCTCTCTCTCTCTCTCTCTCTCTCTCTCTCTCTCTCTCTCTCTCTCTCTCTCTCTCTCTCCCTCTCTCGAGTCTCTCCCCGTCCCTCCCCTCAGGTTCCCTCAGCTGCTATGGCAGACGTACCCATCGAAGGAGATTTTGATCCGTTTCTGTTTCTCGGCAGCGGCAGCAGCAGAGTCCGGCTGGTCAGCGGGTCCCCGCTGGCCGGCGGCGTCTGACGAGGAGCCTGTCTCGCTGGAGTCCACGGCTCCCACCAGAGCGATGGGCCGGCCGCGGGCGCCGCCGCCCCGCCTGCCCGGCCACGCAGTGCACCAGTGCCCGGGTTAACACGAAAGTGAACACTGCTACCATGCATATGCCATACATGCATGTGCCTGTGCGACGTGGTAGATATGTGACTCTGTGTGACGGTACAATGTGTTCTTTAGTGGTTCGAAAAGAACGTTTCTATGTGCGGACCTAAATCCGATACTCAAAAGGGTTCTGGGCAGCGCTGACCTGTCGTAAGACAGATGTGTATGATGAAGATAGCTCGTCGCCCGTCAATTTTGGCCCCACTTACATGACTCAGCTGACCCGTCCACACTTGTCACAACGGCTGACCTTCCGACACTCTTGTGTCACGACATACCTGGCACACTGGTCACTGACTGACCTGTCATTTGTCACCCGTCCACACTCGCCCCTGTCACACTGACTGACTTGTCAGTTGTCCAGTGTCCACACACGCTCCCGTCACGCCGACTGACCCGTCAACACACGCTCTTGTCACGCCGACTGACCCGTCCACACACGCTCCTGTCCCACTGACTGACCCGTCCACACTCGCTCCTGTCATGCTGACTGACCTGGGTGCTGTCCAGTGTCCACACACGCTACTGTCACGCTGACTAGTGACTGACCTGTCATTTGTCACCCGTCCACACACGCTCCTGTCCCACCGACTGACATGGGTGCCGTTCACACACGCTACTGTCACGCTGACTGATCTGTCAGTTGTCACCCGTCCACACACGCTCCTGACACGCTGACTGACCCGTCAACACACGCTCTTGTCACGCCGACTGACCCGTCCACACTCGCTCCTGTCATGCTGACTGACCTGGGTGCTGTCCACACACGCTCCTGTCACGCTGACTGACCTGTCAGTTGTCACCCGTCCACACACGCTCTTGTCACGCCGACTGACCCGTCCACAGTCGCTCCTGCCATGCTGACTGACCCGTCCACACACACTCCTGTCCCACTGACTGACCTGGGTGCCGTCCGCCGCATTCCTGTCCCGGCCGTCACCATGGCCCGTCTGACTGGGCCGGCCGGCGGCGCTGGGCCACTTCCGGACAGCGCGGCACATCGATTTAACAGGCCCGCCGGCGGCCGGCCGTGCCGGCTCTCGTACAGTACAGTCGGAGCCGGCAGAGGTCGGCCGACCACAGTTTGGTCGATTAACGCCGGCCTCCGCCGTCAGACCGCGATTACTACAGACCAAACGACTCGTAACCCTACCGATTACATACCAGACCAGACCAGACGACCCGTAAGTCGTAACCCTACCGATCCGAGACCAACCAGAATCCATATATCCGAGACCAAACGACTCGTAACTACTCCGGACCAAACGAGTCGTAACCCCACCAGTCCCAGACCAAACGACTCGCACTCCTACCGCTCCCATCCCAGACCAACCGACTCGTAACCCTTTCTATCCCAGACTATAAGAAACCCGCCACCGGCATCAGGGTTACCTCACCAGTCCCAGACCCCGGCTACCCAGAGTTCTAATCCTACGGGCCTCACACTAGATCTGACGGTCAGTAGCCGTACCCCCGCCGGCCGCTAGTCCCAGAGAAGGTGATCGTTACCGTCGCCGATCCCAGACTTGGTCCGACTATCCCTTCGTTCCCAGACCAGACCAAAACTAGACCAGGGTACAAATCTCAGACGGACTAGACGAATGGGAACCTCACTGGCCCCAGAGCAGGCCGGGTGATCCCTACATTCAGTGATCCACGCCATCTGTGTCAGTCCCATGTCAAATGTCCCAAGGCCGGACAACCTATCCCAGTGTGGTTGTCCCAACCGCACCTGTTCTCCACGGCAGAGCAATCGTATCTTCACACAGTTTCCAGACCAGCCAAACCTTCACATCGGTCGCAGACCAAACGAGAAAACCGCCGACCCTACCGGCCGCAGCTCAACGTCCTGTGTCACCAGCGGCGTCAGACCAGACCGACGACTGACCCGGGCCGGGCAGACTATCGGTGTCTTTGTCCCACCGCAACACTAGATAAAAGGTGTTTGTAAATGCTGATAAGCGAGACTGAATGTTGATTATCGCGTAATGCGTGATACCGTGACCGTGACAAATACAGGAAACGGAACGATAATCTTATGACCCACAGTTTTGTTCTGGATTCGTTTCTACGTAACACCGAACAAACGCGCTCTAGTTATCGGAAAACGGCCTTCGAAAACATGTATGTATTGCTGGGATAATAAAGGCTCACAAACGCGCAGACCTCAGACCGCTGCGGCTTTTGCACAACACTAGGAATGCCATAAGTACAGTAGGAACTCACGGTTTCAATACGACGGGCATTTTTCAGGTCGGTGCACATCGCACAGCTCCGCGGGCGGACAGCCGGTGACGCTGAGCGCCCGCGCGTAACATTAGCCCCCGCGGCAGGGCGGGCCTATCGCCGCCGCCCCTCCCTGGCGGCACCTCTCGTCCCACACACAGCCGCCGCTCGGGGCGCGGCAGTCACAGCCGGGTGGTTAACCCATCACAGCGGTAAGCTCTCGAATAGCCCCGCTCCGTTCTCGGTTCCGGCTTCTTTGCACTTGGTTACAGGTACGCTAGACGATTCGGTAGACTGTTACACTAGATGATTCAGTAGACAGGTACACTATATACACAGCCTGCGGCGGGTCAGAAGGCACGTTCCGCTGTGTGCCCGATGTCAGGCTGGCGTCCGACCGCATTTTTAGCGCTGCACACCGCCGCAACATGGCATAGACCAGTCGCTCCACCATCGGGCGACGTCAGTTACGCATGGAAACATGGATCACAATGGCCAGTAAACACTCCAAACACAGGCACTTCGGCTGAGTCATAAGCCGTGAGTATCGTCCTGGCAATCCGCCGATGTTTACGGGGAGAGTGGTGAGAGGCTGCGCTGGATGTGGATACAGAGGCAAATGCCAACTGAGCAGCGCAATCACTCTGCAATGCAACTGCATTTCAAATACATATGATAGATGAACTGGCTTGTGCATTGTCTTACAGTACACATACTCGTACACTCCTAGTTTGGTACATTACACTTAACCTGAGAAAAAAATACCGAACGTACTGCAATTCATGCTGCAACAGAAGTAAGCAATTCTTTACCAAGCTCGCATTCCTTTGTTTTAAGGCCACTTTCCCTGTCATTTTCGCAAGACTAGTACGAATGTCGTCCTCATTAGCACAGGCACTGGAGCTGCCGAGTATATGAACACAAAGTAGCGGACTCGATATCAAAAGTCCTCGTCGAGACACTCGCCGTACACGCGGTCCTGGCCGACGAGAAACTCCTCGAATTCCTGCACCTCGCGGCGCTGCGGCTCCGTCAGCCACGAGGCGTTCTCCGCGTCCGTGTTGTTCAGGCCCGTGTAGAACCGGAAGAACGTCTCCGTCTCGGCCTTAGCGGCGTTGAGCCGGTGGGCGGCGCGGCGCGTGCGCGGCCCGAACTCGAGCTGCAGCTCGCGCCGCTGCCGCTCGTGCAGCATGTCCATCTCCCACTGGCGCTGTGACGGCGTCAGCTGCATGTTGAAGGCCAGCTGCCGGCAGAACCGGAGCGCCTCCTGCTCCATGCGCCGGCGCGCCACCTGCAGGGAGGGCACCACGCGGCCGGCCGTGCGCAGCGTGCGGCCCTGCTCCAGCAGCCAGTCGGCTACGAATGCACAGCCGGCCGCCAGCCGCTGCCGCTTCCCGGCCGGCCGACTGTCGATGCTGGTCGAGGAGAGGGTGCGCTTCAGGCCGCGGCCACGGTGCGCCTGGCTCGGGTCCCGGGACCGGCCGCCCGCCAGACCCATGCGCAGCAAGTTGGCTCGCACCAGCAGGCGCCGGTAGCCGTGGTACGTCAGGCACCGGTGCGGGTCGGGGATCTCGGTGTTGCGCCAGCGCTGCCGGACGAACTTGTACCGGTCGCTGTCCGTGCAGAGTCGGCGCATCACCTCCCACTCGGCGGCGCCGTTGTCGGCATTTTCGGCCGGGTCGTCGCTGACAAACTCGCGGAACTCGTAGGCGGGCCGCTCGGCCGGCGGGGGCGGCTCCACGTCCTCGGGGATGAGCACCACCTCGCCGAGGCCGCTGCAGTTGAGCACCTCCAGCTCTGCAGGAATGCCCTCCCCGTCATCATCCAGCACCACGAGCTCGTCCTGCTCCTCGGAGCCGTGGGAGCTCGTGGACGGCGCGCCGTTCTCGGGACCGGACGCGGCCGCCGCCGCCTCCTGCGGCTCTCGGAGCCAGACTGCCGGTGTGCCGGCGCGCGACCCGTGGTCGAGTCGACCGCTGGGTGGCCCGGCCGGGTGTCCCAGACGGCTCGCCATGGTCGCATTCGGACGGTCGCTGGCAGGAGCGGCGGCCGCCGGCGGTCTCATAGAGGTGACTGAAGTCGCAGAGTACCCCATTGACGTGGCTGACGCCCCAGAGTAACCCACTGACGTGGCTGACGCCGCGGGGTACGGCGCTGACGTCCCTGAGTACCCTACTGACGTGGCTGACGCCCCAGAGTAACCCACTGACGTGGCTGACGCCGCGGGGTACGGCGCTGACGTCCCTGAGTACCCCACTGACGTGGCTGTCGATGAAGGATACCGTGTGCTCGACACACACGCCTCGGCCCCGGTCACTGGCCACGGGTCTGGGGGCGGGTCTTGCCACGGCTCCCAAACGGGCACTGTCGTGTCGCTGCAGCCCTCTCCGACCGGTCGCCGCAGCGGCAACTCATGCAGCAATACCGGTGGCGGCAGCGGCAGCATCAGAGGCGGCGGCGGCGGCGGAAGTGGCATTTCCGGTGGTGGAGGCGGCGGCGGAACTGGCTCTTCCGGTGGCGGCGGAGGAGGCAAGTCCGGCAGCTCAGGCGGAGGCGGCGGCAGCTCCGGTAACGACGGCGGCAGCTCCGGTAGGGGTGGGGGAGGCGGCGGCGGAGGCAGCAGAGGCTGACTGTCGGTCTCCGGCCCGTCAGAGGTCGCCGCCGGAGCCGGACTCGGCTGGCGCGGACGTTGATCGGCCGCCGCCGAATCCTCAGAGCTGGCGCCGCCGCCGCTGTCCGGTACAGTGATGGTGAAGTTTTCAAACGCCGGTCGTTCCGGCTCCGCGGGCTTGTCCGCCAGACGGCGTTTGGGGATTTTGAAGTCGCCGCGCAGTGTGCGCGCCGTCAGCCGTTTGAGGATGGACATCATGTCGGTGGACTTGTCGGCCTCGTCGGCGCTGGGGGTTCCGGTGGTGGAAGCGTCGCTCAGCTCGTCGTCACAGAGCTCGGACAGCTCCCTGGAGCTGCCGCCGCGTCCTCCCGCCAGCTTCACCTGCCGACCGTCCCTGCCCGACCGCGACATTGAGATCCTCAGATTCCGTACACCATCCTTCTTGTCCAGCGGTCTGATCTTCAGATGATCCGTCAGTTTGGAAGATTTTGATGACTTCGAGAGGAGTTTTGGCGACGTTGCTTTGGTCCGCTTGGAGGCCGCAGAGGCCTCAGGGGACGGAGCCTCGATCCGTTTTCTAGTGGCTTTGTTCGATCGTGAATCTGCGCTCTGGTCAGCCGCTGCAAGCTGCTCACCGAACGAAGGTTTCAGTGCGGTGGATGATGAAGAACGCTCCACTTTGGCAGCAGCAGAGCTCTGCCCCTTGCCCTTGTCACCTTTTTGGGTTGAAGTGACTCCTGGCGGCTTCATTTTGGCGTCGCCATCGCCATTGTGGACAGAGATGTTCTGTTCCGTCTCGAACTTCTTAGTCGATATTATTTTTCCATCTGACGTTTTTCTCGTATCTCTAATAATCTTTTTCTCTTTTGTCGTCTTTGTCTTTCCTTCCAACGCGTCAGTCTCGTCGTCAGGTGTCACCTTAATTTCGGCCAACAGTTTTTCACCTTTCAGCAATAGTTCATCTTTCAACGCCTTTGCTTTTCCTTCAGGTGTCTTGACTGTTGGCTCGGAATCATTTGTCTTGTTTTCCGGTACCTTTGTCTTGCTCTCGGATGTACCTGCTTTCTCACCAGGAGGCTCCCCTCCATCTGCCGCGACACCGGGCTCCGAGTGGGTCAACTTCGACGTCATCAGCGACTTTACACGGTCTTTAGCACGACTTATCATCTTGCGTAGCTTTAGGCACCTTTTTACGGATTTACCAACCTTGAGACCATGTTGGCGACACAGCTTTTTGGCCGAGTCTCGTGTGAGCATCTCGACCTTCACCCGGCACGGCGTCACGGCCGCGGACGGTGCCGGGCTGGCCGGCCGCCCCGCCGGACTGGCCGACCGCCCCGCCGGACCGGCCGGCCGCCCCGCCGGACTGGCCGACCGCCCCGCCGGACTGGCCGACCGCCCCGCCGGGCTGGCCGGCCGCCCCGCCGGACTGGCCGGCCGCCCCGCCGAGCCCGCCGGCAGCTCCTGGGACGGAGAGCGACGCTCCTTCTGCGTGCGCTTACGCAGGAACAACCGCTCGGCGATGGTCGGCACCACGGGCGCCTCCTGGTCGCCACTGATCACCCTCTCGACAAGAGGCGTGGCGGCCGCCTTCCTGGGTCGGCCTCTGCGGCAGCCGGGGCTCGACTGGTCAGAGGAGGCCAGAGGAGAGGGCGGAACGCGACTGGCGCCGCCGCGGCCAGCGCCGCCGCGGCCCCGCATACCCTTGTTGCGGCCCCGCATACCCTTGTTGCGGCCCCTGCCCCTGCGGTAGGACGAGGCAGAGTCGGGTACGGCGGCGCCACAGACCGCCGACCCCGCAGACGAGTCATTGCCTGACTGGGAGCTCTCCTTCAACAAATCCAACTGGCTAGCGCACGCCATTTGGCTGCTTGAGTCCGAATCCTGACTGCCGAGCAGATACTCAAAGGCATGCTCGTCGATAGAAGACAAAGCCCCGCCTGTCAGAATGGACTCTTGACTGCTGTCGTCTCCATCCATGGTCTTGACGGCGGGCTTCTTGCCGACTGAGGAAGTCGGCTCAGTGGTTCTGCAGTCACCATCGGAGGCGATATCAGTGATTTCTCCCTCCTCAATCGGAGATTGGTCACCGACCCCCAGGCTTAGGGGGTTAAAGGTGACCTCCTGAGGTAACGGATCACAGATATGAATGCTGGCCACTCCATCTTCCGATTGTGAGATCTGGCCATCATGCCACTCGCCTGCGGTAGAAGTGGCCGGTTGAGATCGGGTTTCCTGTCCTGAGTCAGCCACATTCGCAGCGGCTTCTTTGGTCTCTGGGTCGCCTTTCAGCTGTAGATGGTTGCCCGGTGTGCGGAGCTCCGGCAGGCTCAGTCGGTCGATCGAGGAGCCGGGACTCAGGTCGAGGACCTCTCCGTCGCTGTCGCCGGCCCAGCCCACGGCGCGCCGCGTGCCTGGCTCCGGCGTCAGCTCGCCCGGCCGTCGTCCCTCGGCGTCCGGCGGCGCCATGGCGCCCACCGCCAGCGACAGGCCCGGCTCCGGCTTCGGAGTCCGCAGCGGCTCGCGCGGACTGCGCACGTACAGCACCTCTATGTCATCATCGTCGTCGTCCGTCGTCCGGTCGCAGCGCTCCACGGCGATCAGACGGTAATGTCGTCCCCAGTACGGCTCGCCCTGAGTGTCGGCTTCAGCCACAGCCGCCGCGCCGCCGCCGCTGACAGCTGCAGCACGCCCCGCGGAGGCGGAGGCCACCACCTCACTGGGACCGGCCGGTGCCGCCGGCCAGTCCCCGGTGAGGTCAGCGGCGTCCGGCGCCGCCGCCGTCCCACCCGAGCCATCGCCCGGCTGCCGGGCGGTGTCTCGGGCGGGACTAGAGCTGCTGCCCGGGGGACGGCTCTGGCCTGGCAGCTGTCGCGGCGCCGGCTCACCCGGGTAGGCGGAGTCAGCTGGCGGGACAGCCGGACTCGAGACGTCTGCAACTGGCAGGGCAGACGGACTCGAGACGTCTGCAGCTGACGGAACAGACGGACTCGAGTCGGCGGGAACTGGCGGAGCAGACGGACTCGAGACGTCTGCAGCTGACGGAGCAGACGGACTCGAGTCGGCGGGAACTGGCGGAGCAGACGGACTCGAGTCGGCGGGAACTGGCGGAGCAGACGGACTCGAGTCGGCGGGAACTGGCGGAGCAGACGGACTCGAGTCGGCGGGAACTGGCGGAGCAGACGGACTCGAGTCGGCGGAAACTGGCGGAGCCGGCTCCTCTGCCCAGAAGTCGCAGTCCAGTCCGTCCCGGTAGAAGGCCTCCACGCCGGGCCGCGGCGCCAGGCGGCAGAACGCCAGCTGGAGCCGCCGCAGCTCGCCCACCACGTTCTGGTTGACATCTGCGGTCAGCTCGGCCGCCTTGGACAGCCCGTCTCCGAGAGACGGAGCGGCAGGCGGCCCGCCGTCCGCGCCGTCCATCACCTGCCAACATGAACAGGACATTGGAGTAGAGTGTAACTAAACCATTTCCCTTTCAAAACATCAGCCAGTTCACCCCACAACCTAAAGAACCCCAATGCCTTTTCCTATGTCTTTTTGGGAACTTCAGGTCAGTAATTTGGTTAGTATGGTATGGGGTGATAACAATACATTGATAAAACATTTTTTGGCACACACCACAGAGGTAAAAATTAAATACAATAGACTTCTGAGTTGAAAATATATTTGTTCAGTGTATATATTGGTTGAGGGAAATCAATTTTCGATTTCAAGACAGTTCTTGATCTAATTCTGTCCACTTTTTAGTTTTGCCTTCTCAAATGGCACCATACCTAGCAGTAATCCATGTCTAACACAAAATGGCAGGAACTGCTTTTAATGCTTTTACTTGGGCCCTTCTACATAAAAAGATAAAAAGCATAAGACAAAAAAGGTCCACTTGGCTTGGCAGTGGGCTACCAAGGTCATTTTCAATACTTAAACATGTCTGACAAGTGATACCTCATCATGATTCATGAAAAAATTTCAGTTAAAGAACAATGGAAAGCACTGACAGTGACCTTAATAAATGTGACATTTTTCAGTTATTTCATTTATATTATGCATGGTAAAGGACCCAGTAAACATGCCGATGTCGGCCCGAAGTCGGTTCAACCTCGGCCCGACATCGGCTGGACGTCGGGTACGCCCGCATGTACCGACGTCCAGCCGACGTCGGGGCGTCGGGCCGAGGTCGTCTGCCGAGGTTGACGAGATCGTTTGTCGTTGGACCGACGGGGCCGACGTCGGCATGTTTATTGGGACAGCGCGCCAAAAATATAAGACCGGCGGCGGGATTCGAGCCCCCCAGTCGCCGACGTCGGCATGTTTACTGGGACAACGCGCCAAAATCATCAGCTGGCGATGGGATTCGAACCCCGTGTCATTTGAACGCGAGGTTAGTGCGCTAACCACTACACCCACAGCCAGATAGTGGACTTAGTTTGTTTTGTTGGGTTATGCCCTTTCGGTCTGACAAGACCATTTCAGAGCCGGAAGGATGATCGGATAGAGACATTGGTCTTCTTGGCGAGCACCCTGGGTCCAGTTCATATAGAGTCCCATTGCTGTTACGTGACACTTATTGGAAAGGGCGACCCCACAAATGGATTCATACTAGGGTTACCCGCGTGCTCCGCAACGCGAAGAAGGGTTAGTTTTGACCCGTGGGTATTGGGTTGGTCTGTGTCGATTTGGTTGGTATCCATTTCGTTCGATTGCTTTTTGACGGCCAAGCATTCTGTAATAAAACCAAAAAAGATACATCGCATCGAGGTGCCCGTGTCGTATTATCATGCGTTCTACTTTAGAATGATTCGAAAACTGGCGTGAAGTCTTTTGATGGCCATCGATGAATTTCGCTAAAAATGACAATGTAATGGTTTGGAACATTTACATCTTTAAGAATACTGCTGCTCATCATGCAAAAATGAAGAGTGAATATTGGACAGAATTAAATGCTCTATCCAATGGTACCATATTCAAATGCCAAAGGTATCAGGTTATGCAGCAAAACGCGTGTAATTAATAAAGTGGCACATCATTGACAAACACAATTTTCTCCCAAGATTTGTACCACCTTGAATTGGATCAATCAGCTTTTCACAATTTTTCCATGTGAGGCGGTACATTTTTATTGCTAATAGGCGTTCTTTCGGCTCGCTCCGTCTGACGGTCACCTGAAAATAATATAAATTCCAAAATCCGCCAAAAACCGCAATTATTCAACAAAAGTGCCCTCCCCGGTGCACGTGGCGCGTGCTATCCTCTGTATCGCACACGATTCCATTGCCCATTCAATTATCTACACGATGCTGTTTTCCCCGTGCCGATCGGACCCCTGGTCACCAAGATATTGCACGGGGACCGGACCCGTGTCGGGCAAATTTGGCCGTTTTCGCCCGATTTCGCACGCCGATTTATACATGTAAAGTCTATGACGCGAATTTGCACTTTTTGAGCACGCGCCACGCGCTCCCTATCGACCCGATCGAGCTGAGACCCCTCAAAGGCACGTCGCGCATCCTTGATCTATAAGTTGTGCAAATTTCACCGCGCTAGGTGCAACGGTCTGGCCTGTAGTCCACGCAAAGCACGGCCAAGTCGGGACCTCGGTAACGGACAGACGCACCCACCTCAAATAGTACTATAGATAGCCACCCTTACACACCTGCACCAACGTTTCCCAAAGTGTCCCTTTGATAAGTGGCACTTTGGCAAAGTGACACTTGCCGACTGGCCTTTCTATATGAACTGGGACGGGGGCCCGACCCTGGTGAGTTGCCGGGGCTGAGCCTGACCAAAGGATAGGCCGAGCAGCCCCCAAGCACTCATCGCACCCCGCTACGGGCGAGCTCGGCTTACGGGCAATCCCAAATGGCATGAAGTTTCCCGTCCAGTCCGGATCAGGGGGTT
Source organism: Amphibalanus amphitrite (assembly GCF_019059575.1). NCBI lineage: Eukaryota > Metazoa > Arthropoda > Thecostraca > Balanomorpha > Balanidae > Amphibalanus > Amphibalanus amphitrite. Next base: position 579,159 of record NW_024881730.1, on the reverse strand, counting down.
GCGGCGTAGAGGAAGATTTGAGTTTCTTGAGGATATTTTGGATACAGCAGCTCTTTATGAAACGTGAAACATGCATTTTATATTATTTTAACGGTCAAAACAGCGGCCGATGTCGGTCCGACGTCGCCCCGACGTCGGCTGGACCTCAGCAATTGATCTCGGTCCGACGTCGGCCCGACGTCGGCTGGACCTCGGCTGGACGTCGGAACATGCGGGCATACCCGACATCCAGCCGACGTCGTGCCGAGGTTGGACCGACATTGGGCCGACGTCGGCATGCCGATGCCGAGATGCCGACGTCACCCCGACGTCGGCCGACGTCGGGCCGACGTCGGCATGTTTACTGGGGACACAGTTCAAGGAATTCAAATTTAATCATGCAATATATAAACTAGAATACTTAATATTTCAATTCAGAATCTAAATATTCAGTAGACCAGAGGGCTTCCTACACCATACTATTGTGAATAAAGAGTGAGTTTGCTGCCTAAAATTACCGACTTCACTGTCCTTATTGGGAAGCCAGATTGAACTAATTCCTCTTAGATAAGATGCAGGATGAGAAAGTACCTATGTTGTAATGTAAATTGTCTTGTCTACCATTGTTAAGGATTATCACTTAAAATTTAAATGCAATAATCAAGAAATTAGTTTATTGATGAAGGGCAAATTAATACTTGATCAAATTATGAAAAAGGTTATTTGTGCAATATTTAACCAAGGTGAACATCAAGAGACAACAGCCAGCAAGTGAGTTCTTAGAATCAGCTGCTCTTGAATGATTGTGCCCAAAAGCTAAACTTCCAAGAGATTAAAATAGGTAGGTAGTTAGGTAGTTTAAATAGGTAGTTGCCTGGGTAGGTAAGTACAGTCCACAGCAGAAGTAATGTGGGGTTTCAGTCATGGGTATGTTCTGCTTCTGAAGCTTAGGAACGATTAGCCAGACTACAATGAAACTTTGAATGTAGCTTATATGTATCGTCACCCTTGCAGCTGCAACTTTAGCTATTGACATCTTCTTTTCGATCACTCCGCATTAAACAATCGCCAGTCAAAGCCAACCATTGAGATTGGTAAAACCCTACATTACTTTAGCGGTGGGCTGTACCTACCTCACTACATTGCCAGACATCAGTAATTGTCATTAGTAAGAATGTACCTACTGAATTATATTGATTAATGGGTATAAGTTAAACAGGCATCACACTTGTTTTTGCAACCAAGGAGAGGCACTTTAGGTTGGATTGTAGGTTTTAGATGTTGGCTGGTAGGTTTAAGTTTTAGGTGGTACCTAGGTGGCAGGTTTTGTAGGTGGTAGGTAAGGTTAGGTCAGGTCAAGGCTAGATAAACCATCAGGCTCGGTTAGGTTTGGGTTGGTTTGATAAGAAAGCATCTCTGTGTACCTATAGCACCTCTCCTTGGTTGCAAAAAACAAGTTGAAGTGTGACACCTGCTTTAAGACTAACGATTAATGATCAAACACAATCTTGACACATATTAGCATTTCACAGGGATAAATAAGATGGGTCCAATTTAGCTATGAGTCCGCTCCATTTCTTGCTTATTTTGAGTTGTTTTTATTTCTTTGCCAACAGTTAACAAATTGAAATGGTGCAAAGTGCAAACATCAACATACCCACCTAAGCAATTTGAATTACATTCACTTCATTGTTCCATTTATCCACCATCTTGCACATCAGGGCACTAATTGCACATAAGAAAATGCACAAAACTGCAAAACTACCACGAGAAACACGCGCTCGAAATTCAAACCGAATTGGAATCCAAACCAAAATCAAATTGAAATGAAATTCGAATTTTGTTTGTAGTGATCAATAACCCAAATAAGTCGCGATTGCCTCCGCATGGTTTCAGACGATTGGACATTTTCAAAAATTGTGTCAATTTAATTTTGTTTGTTTTATATACCAAATATGGATAGTTTTTCATTTAAAATTTATTATTTATTATAATTATTGGGGTGTTGTGGTACAACTCAAAGAAATCGATGCAATAAAAGTAAGGTTATAAATAATTACGTCATTTGCAGTAAAACGCTTGGTCCAAATTCCTGAGCTCCTCAAAAACTTTAATGTCCGTGAAGCTAGCGTCAGCAACAGCAACGAATACAGCGTCGGATTCAGAATCGCTTCATAAAGTGCCATTAGGTCAATTGCGGGACGGGGAACACGAATATGACATTTATTTTGCCCTAGCTCCCTTCCTTCATCCCTTAATCGTCCCTTAAAGGACGGGGCGCGTCAAAAGTGCCCCAAGGCTTCGTCTGATCGCCAAAATAATGGTCGCAATCGATTCCTCGGGTCAATATCTAACCTCAGTCGAAGGTTCCAGACCTGTGGCTCCTATCCCTCATCCCTTAATCGTCCCTTAAAGGACGGGGCGCGTCAAAAGTGCCCCAAGGCTTCGTCTGATCGCCAAAATAATGGTCGCAATCGATTCCTCGGGTCAATATCTAACCTCAGTCGAAGGTACCAGACCTGTGGCTCCTATCCCTCATCCCTTAATCGTCCCTTAAAGGACGGGGCGCGTCAAAAGTGCCCCAAGGCTTCGTCTGATCGCCAAAATAATGGTCGCAATCGATTCCTCGGGTCAATATCTAACCTCAGTCGAAGGTTCCAGACCTGTGGCTCCTATCCCTCATCCCTTAATCGTCCCTTAAAGGACGGGGCGCGTCAAAAGTGCCCCAAGGCTTCGTGTGATCGCCAAAATAAGGGTCGCAATCGATTCCTCGGGTCAATATCTAACCTCAGTCGAAGGTTCCAGACCTGTGGCTCCTATCCCTCATCCCTTAATCGTCCCTTAAAGGACGGGGCGCGTCAAAAGTGCCCCAAGGCTTCGTCTGATCGCCAAAATAATGGTCGCAATCGATTCCTCGGGTCAATATCCAACCTCAGTCGAAGGTTCCAGACCTGTGGCTCCTATCCCTCATCCCTTAATCGTCCCTTAAAGGACGGGGCGCGTCAAAAGTGCCCCAAGGCTTCGTCTGATCGCCAAAATAATGGTCGCAATCGATTCCTCGGGTCAATATCCAACCTCAGTCGAAGGTTCCAGACCTGTGGCTCCTATCCCTCATCCCTTAATCGTCCCTTAAAGGACGGGGCGCGTCAAAAGTGCCCCAAGGCTTCGTCTGATCGCCTTGGGGCACTTTTTTGGCGATCAGACGAAGCCTTGGGGCACTTTTGACGCGCCCCGTCCTTTAAGGGACGATTAAGGGATGAGGGATAGGAGCCACAGGTCTGGAACCTTCGACTGAGGTTAGATAATGACCCGAGGAATCGATTGCGACCATTATTTTGTCGATCAGACGAAGCCTTGGGGCACTTTTGACGCGCCCCGTCCTTTAAGGGACGATTTAGGGATGAGGGATAGGAGCCACAGGTCTGGAACCTTCGACTGAGGTTAGATATTGACCCGAGGAATCGATTGCGACCATTATTTTGGCGATCAGACGAAGCCTTGGGGCACTTTTGACGCGCCCCGTCCTTTAAGGGACGATTAAGGGATGAGGGATAGGAGCCACAGGTTGGGAACCTTCGACTGAGGTTAGATATTGACCCGAGGAATCGATTGCGACCCTTATTTTGGCGATCAGACGAAGCCTTGGGGCACTTTTGACGCGCCCCGTCCTTTAAGGGACGATTAAGGGATGAGGGATAGGAGCCACAGGTCTGGAACCTTCGACTGAGGTTAGATATTGACCCGAGGAATCGATTGCGACCATTATTTTGGCGATCAGACGAAGCCTTGGGGCACTTTTGACGCGCCCCGTCCTTTAAGGGACGATTAAGGGATGAGGGATATGAGCCACAGGTCTGGAACCTTCGACTGAGGTTAGATATTGACCCGAGGAATCGATTGCGACCCTTATTTTGGCGATCAGACGAAGCCTTGGGGCACTTTTGACGCGCCCCGTCCTTTAAGGGACGATTAAGGGATGAGGGATAGGAGCCACAGGTCTGGAACCTTCGACTGAGATTAGATATTGACCCGAGGAATCGATTGCGACCATTATTTTGGCGATCAGACGAAGCCTTGGGGCACTTTTGACGCGCCCCGTCCTTTAAGGGACGATTAAGGGATGAGGGATAGGAGCCACAGGTCTGGAACCTTCGACTGAGGTTAGATATTGACCCGAGGAATCGATTGCGACCATTATTTTGGCGATCAGACGAAGCCTTGGGGTACTTTTGACGCGCCCCGTCCTTTAAGGGACGATTAAGGGATGAGGGATAGGAGCCACAGGTCTGGAACCTTCGACTGAGGTTAGATATTGACCCGAGGAATCGATTGCGACCCTTATTTTGGCGATCAGACGAAGCCTTGGGGCACTTTTGACGCGCCCCGTCCTTTAAGGGACGATTAAGGGATGAGGGATAGGAGCCACAGGTCTGGAACCTTCGACTGAGGTTAGATATTGACCCGAGGAATCGATTGCGACCATTATTTTGGCGATCAGACGAAGCCTTGGGGCACTTTTGACGCGCCCCGTCCTTTAAGGGACGATTAAGGGATGAGGGATAGGAGCCACAGGTCTGGAACCTTCGACTGAGGTTAGATAATGACCCGAGGAATCGATTGCGACCATTATTTTGTCGATCAGACGAAGCCTTGGGGCACTTTTGACGCGCCCCGTCCTTTAAGGGACGATTAAGGGATGAGGGATAGGAGCCACAGGTCTGGAACCTTCGACTGAGGTTAGATATTGACCCGAGGAATCGATTGCGACCCTTATTTTGGCGATCAGACGAAGCCTTGGGGCACTTTTGACGCGCCCGTCCTTTAAGGGACGATTAAGGGATGAGGGATAGGAGCCACAGGTCTGGAACCTTCGACTGAGGTTAGATATTGACCCGAGGAATCGATTGCGACCATTATTTTGGCGATCAGACGAAGCCTTGGGGCACTTTTGACGCGCCCCGTCCTTTAAGGGACGATTAAGGGATGAGGGATAGGAGCCACAGGTTTGGAACCTTCGACTGAGGTTAGATATTGACCCGAGGAATCGATTGCGACCCTTATTTTGGCGATCAGACGAAGCCTTGGGGTACTTTTGACGCGCCCCGTCCTTTAAGGGACGATTAAGGGATGAGGGATAGGAGCCACAGGTCTGGAACCTTCGACTGAGGTTAGATATTGACCCGAGGAATCGATTGCGACCATTATTTTGGCGATCAGACGAAGCCTTGGGGCACTTTTGACGCGCCCCGTCCTTTAAGGGACGATTAAGGGATGAGGGATATGAGCCACAGGTCTGGAACCTTCGACTGAGGTTAGATATTGACCCGAGGAATCGATTGCGACCCTTATTTTGGCGATCAGACGAAGCCTTGGGGCACTTTTGACGCGCCCCGTCCTTTAAGGGACGATTAAGGGATGAGGGATAGGAGCCACAGGTCTGGAACCTTCGACTGAGGTTAGATATTGACCCGAGGAATCGATTGCGACCATTATTTTGGCGATCAGACGAAGCCTTGGGGCACTTTTGACGCGCCCCGTCCTTTAAGGGACGATTAAGGGATGAGGGATAGGGGCCACAGGTCTGGAACCTTCGACTGAGGTTAGATATTGACCCGAGGAATCGATTGCGACCATTATTTTGGCGATCAGACGAAGCCTTGGGGCACTTTTGACGCGCCCTGTCCTTTAAGGGACGATTAAGGGATGAGGGATATGAGCCACAGGTCTGGAACCTTCGACTGAGGTTAGATATTGACCCGAGGAATCGATTGCGACCCCTATTTTGGTGATCAGACGAAGCCTTGGGGCACTTTTGACGCGCCCCGTCCTTTAAGGGACGATTAAGGGATGAGGGATAGGAGCCACAGGTCTGGAACCTTCGACTGAGGTTAGATATTGACCCGAGGAATCGATTGCGTTCATTATTTTGGCGATCAGACGAAGCCTTGGGGCACTTTTGACGCGCCCCGTTCTTTAAGGGATGATTAAGGGATGAGGGATAGGAGCCACAGGTCTGGAACCTTCGACTGAGGTTAGATATTGACCCGAGGAATCGATTGCGACCATTATTTTGGCGATCAGACGAAGCCTTGGGACACTTTTGACGCGCCCCGTCCTTTAAGGGACGATTAAGGGATGAGGGATAGGAGCCACAGGTCTGGAACCTTCGACTGAGGTTAGATATTGACCCGAGGAATCGATTGCGACCATTATTTTGGCGATCAGACGAAGCCTTGGGGCACTTTTGACGCGCCCCGTCCTTTAAGGGACGATTAAGGGATGAGGGATAGGAGCCACAGGTCTGGAACCTTCGACTGAGGTTAGATATTGACACGAGGAATCGATTGCGACCATTATTTTGGCGATCAGACGAAGCCTTGGGGCACTTTTGACGCGCCCCGTCCTTTAAGGGACGATTAAGGGATGAGGAATATGAGCCACAGGTCTGGAACCTTCGACTGAGGTTAGATATTGACCCGAGGAATCGATTGCGACCCTTATTTTGGCGATCAGACGAAGCCTTGGGGCACTTTTGACGCGCCCCGTCCTTTAAGGGACGATTAAGGGATGAGGGATAGGAGCCACAGGTCTGGAACCTTCGACTGAGGTTAGATATTGACCCGAGGAATCGATTGCGACCATTATTTTGGCGATCAGACGAAGCCTTGGGGCACTTTTGACGCGCCCCGTCCTTTAAGGGACGATTAAGGGATGAGGGATAGGAGCCACAGGTCTGGAACCTTCGACTGAGGTTAGATATTGACCCGAGGAATCGATTGCGACCATTATTTTGGCGATCAGACGAAGCCTTGGGGTACTTTTGACGCGCCCCGTCCTTTAAGGGACGATTAAGGGATGAGGGATAGGAGCCACAGGTCTGGAACCTTCGACTGAGGTTAGATATTGACCCGAGGAATCGATTGCGACCCTTATTTTGGCGATCAGACGAAGCCTTGGGGCACTTTTGACGCGCCCCGTCCTTTAAGGGACGATTAAGGGATGAGGGATAGGAGCCACAGGTCTGGAACCTTCGACTGAGGTTAGATATTGACCCGAGGAATCGATTGCGACCATTATTTTGGCGATCAGACGAAGCCTTGGGGCACTTTTGACGCGCCCCGTCCTTTAAGGGACGATTAAGGGATGAGGGATATGAGCCACAGGTCTGGAACCTTCGACTGAGGTTAGATATTGACCCGAGGAATCGATTGCGACCCTTATTTTGGCGATCAGACGAAGCCTTGGGGCACTTTTGACGCGCCCCGTCCTTTAAGGGACGATTAAGGGATGAGGGATAGGAGCCACAGGTCTGGAACCTTCGACTGAGGTTAGATATTGACCCGAGGAATCGATTGCGACCCTTAATTTGGCGATCAGACGAAGCCTTGGGGCACTTTTGACGCGCCCCGTCCTTTCAGGGACGATTAAGGGATGAGGGATAGGAGCCACAGGTCTGGAACCTTCGACTGAGGTTAGATATTGACCCGAGGAATCGATTGCGACCATTATTTTGGCGATCAGACGAAGCCTTGGGGCACTTTTGACGCGCCCCGTCCTTTAAGGGACGATTAAGGGATGAGGGATAGGAGCCACAGGTCTGGAACCTTCGACTGAGGTTAGATATTGACCCGAGGAATCGATTGCGACCATTATTTTGGCGATCAGACGAAGCCTTGGGGCACTTTTGACGCGCCCCGTCCTTTAAGGGACGATTAAGGGATGTGGGATATGAGCCACAGGTCTGGAACCTTCGACTGAGGTTAGATATTGACCCGAGGAATCGATTGCGACCCTTATTTTGGCGATCAGACGAAGCCTTGGGGCACTTTTGACGCGCCCCGTCCTTTAAGGGACGATTAAGGGATGAGGGATAGGAGCCACAGGTCTGGAACCTTCGACTGAGGTTAGATATTGACCCGAGGAATCGATTGCGACCATTATTTTGGCGATCAGACGAAGCCTTGGGGCACTTTTGACGCGCCCCGTCCTTTAAGGGACGATTAAGGGATGAGGGATAGGAGCCACAGGTCTGGAACCTTCGACTGAGGTTAGATATTGACCCGAGGAATCGATTGCGACCATTATTTTGGCGATCAGACGAAGCCTTGGGGTACTTTTGACGCGCCCCGTCCTTTAAGGGACGATTAAGGGATGAGGGATAGGAGCCACAGGTCTGGAACCTTCGACTGAGGTTAGATATTGACCCGAGGAATCGATTGCGACCCTTATTTTGGCGATCAGACGAAGCCTTGGGGCACTTTTGACGCGCCCCGTCCTTTAAGGGACGATTAAGGGATGAGGGATAGGAGCCACAGGTCTGGAACCTTCGACTGAGGTTAGATATTGACCCGAGGAATCAATTGCGACCATTATTTTGGCGATCAGACGAAGCCTTGGGGCACTTTTGACGCGCCCCGTCCTTTAAGGGACGATTAAGGGATGAGGGATAGGAGCCACAGGTCTTGAACCTTCGACTGAGGTTAGATATTGACCCGAGGAATCGATTGCGACCATTATTTTGGCGATCAGACGAAGCCTTGGGGTACTTTTGACGCGCCCCGTCCTTTAAGGGACGATTAAGGGATGAGGGATAGGAGCCACAGGTCTGGAACCTTCGACTGAGGTTAGATATTGACCCGAGGAATCGATTGCGACCATTATTTTGGCGATCAGATGAAGCCTTGGGGCACTTTTGACGCGCCCCGTCCTTTAAGGGACGATTAAGGGATGAGGGATAGGAGCCACAGGTCTGGAACCTTCGACTGAGGTTAGATATTGACCCGAGGAATCGATTGCGACCATTATTTTGGCGATCAGACGAAGCCTTGGGGCACTTTTGACGCGCCCCGTCCTTTAAGGGACGATTAAGGGATGAGGGATATGAGCCACAGGTCTGGAACCTTCGACTGAGGTTAGATATTGACCCGAGGAATCGATTGCGACCCTTATTTTGGCGATCAGACGAAGCCTTGGGGCACTTTTGACGCGCCCCGTCCTTTAAGGGACGATTAAGGGATGAGGGATAGGAGCCACAGGTCTGGAACCTTCGACTGAAGTTAGATATTGACCCGAGGAATCGATTGCGACCATTATTTTGGCGATCAGACGAAGCCTTGGGGCACTTTTGACGCGCCCCGTCCTTTAAGGGACGATTAACCCGCGCACCGACGGGGGTCTGCGCCAACTTCGTACCGACGGGGGGGGGGGGGGGGCGGATGACCGCCCCCCCCTGAGATCTCGAGAACGAAGCAAGATAGCGACAAGCGGTAAACGGCATCGGATACGCACGGTCAAGATCTACAATTTTTACTAAGGTCATTTTCAGGTCAGGTCAAAGATGACGTCACAGGGGTCGAAAAAGTCAAAATGGCGGCGCTGGATATGGAGAGAGTTTTTCTCGAATAACTTTCGAATTAGTCAAGATAGGAACAAACTAAGGGCAGCATCGTGATCCTCTCGTCAATCCGCATCGAATGATATATGTTGACCTCGAAAGGTCAAGGTCAAAGGTTGACCTCAGGTCACGTGACCTCGAGGTCATCATATATATCATTCGATGCGTCTTGACGAGCTGAACACAATGAGACCATCCACGCGTCTGTATCTTGTTCCTGTACGGAGTTATTGGCCAAAAACCTTTGGTGACCTTTGATGACGTCACATGACCTCACAGCTGCCCAACAGCAAAACAGACCTCAAGGTAGTGAAGGTTGATCGTATATGAAGTCATGTATGGTATATGGGGCCATTCCGACCCGTTTTAGTGGTAAAAACAGGGAGTTGATTTTTCCCCCATTGACTTATAATGGGGAGGTCGCGAAATTGACCTGACCTTAGGTCACCGACATCAAAATTCCGAGATATACAAATTGTAGCTACTAATGACCTAATAACATCCTGCGACTTTCAAAGGCCTCCGACATCTACTGTAGCTCTGGCACGGTGACAAAGTTGCAAAAAAGTGACTTGAGGTTGGGTCATTCAAAGTGACCTGGTGACCTGACCTTGAAAGGTAGGAGGTTCAAACTTGCACACCATGTGTAAAATTGATGAGGGAATAGTCATACCAAATTTCGCGGCGCTACGCGCCGCGGTTTTCCCGCTATTCGCGAAAAACCTCAGGGGGGGCGGATATCCGCCCCCCCGTCGGTGCGCGGGTTAAGGGATGAGGGATAGGAGCCACAGGTCTGGAACCTTCGAGTGAGGTTAGATATTGACCCGAGGAATCGATTGCGACCCTTATTTTGGCGATCAGACGAAGCCTTGGGGCACTTTTGACGCGCCCCGTCCTTTAAGGGACGATTAAGGGATGAGGGATAGGAGCCACAGGTCTGGAACCTTCGACTGAGGTTAGATATTGACCCGAGGAATCGATTGCGACCCTTATTTTGGCGATCAGACGAAGCCTTGGGGCACTTTTGACGCGCCCCGTCCTTTAAGGGACGATTAAGGGATGAGGGATAGGAGCCACAGGTCTGGAACCTTCGACTGAGGTTAGATATTGACCCGAGGAATCGATTGCGACCATTATTTTGGCGATCAGACGAAGCCTTGGGGCACTTTTGACGCGCCCCGTCCTTTAAGGGACGATTAAGGGATGAGGGATGGGAGCCACAGGTCTGGAACCTTCGACTGAGGTTAGATATTGACCCGAGGAATCGATTGCGACCATTATTTTGGCGATCAGACAAAGCCTTGGGGTACTTTTGACGCGCCCCGTCCTTTAAGGGACGATTAAGGGATGAGGGATAGGAGCCACAGGTCTGGAACCTTCGACTGAGGTTAGATATTGACCCGAGGAATCGATTGCGACCCTTATTTTGGCGATCAGACGAAGCCTTGGGGCACTTTTGACGCGCCCCGTCCTTTAAGGGACGATTAAGGGATGAGGGATAGGAGCCACAGGTCTGGAACCTTCGACTGAGGTTAGATATTGACCCGAGGAATCGATTGCGACCATTATTTTGGCGATCAGACGAAGCCTTGGGGTACTTTTGACGCGCCCCGTCCTTTAAGGGACGATTAAGGGATGAGGGATATGAGCCACAGGTCTGGAACCTTCGACTGAGGTTAGATATTGACCCGAAGAATCGATTGCGACCCTTATTTTGGCGATCAGACGAAGCCTTGGGGCACTTTTGACGCGCCCCGTCCTTTAAGGGACGATTAAGGGATGAGGGATAGGAGCCACAGGTCTGGAACCTTCGACTGAGGTTAGATATTGACCCGAGGAATCGATTGCGACCATTATTTTGGCGATCAGACGAAGCCTTGGGGCACTTTTGACGCGCCCCGTCCTTTAAGGGACGATTAAGGGATGAGGGATAGGAGCCACAGGTCTGGAACCTTCGACTGAGGTTAGATATTGACCCGAGGAATCGATTGCGACCATTATTTTGGCGATCAGACGAAGCCTTGGGACACTTTTGACGCGCCCCGTCCTTTAAGGGACGATTAAGGGATGAGGGATAGGAGCCACAGGTCTGGAACCTTCGACTGAGGTTAGATATTGACCCGAGGAATCGATTGCGACCATTATTTTGGCGATCAGACGAAGCCTTGGGGCACTTTTGACGCGCCCCGTCCTTTAAGGGACGATTAAGGGATGAGGGATAGGAGCCACAGGTCTGGAACCTTCGACTGAGGTTAGATATTGACCCGAGGAATCGATTGCGACCATTATTTTGGCGATCAGACGAAGCCTTGGGGCACTTTTGACGCGCCCCGTCCTTTAAGGGACGATTAAGGGATGAGGGATATGAGCCACAGGTCTGGAACCTTCGACTGAGGTTAGATATTGACCCGAGGAATCGATTGCGACCCTTATTTTGGCGATCAGACGAAGCCTTGGGGCACTTTTGACGCGCCCCGTCCTTTAAGGGACGATTAAGGGATGAGGGATAGGAGCCACAGGTCTGGAACCTTCGACTGAAGTTAGATATTGACCCGAGGAATCGATTGCGACCATTATTTTGGCGATCAGACGAAGCCTTGGGGCACTTTTGACGCGCCCCGTCCTTTAAGGGACGATTAAGGGATGAGGGATAGGAGCCACAGGTCTGGAACCTTCGACTGAGGTTAGATATTGACCCGAGGAATCGATTGCGACCATTATTTTGGCGATCAGACGAAGCCTTGGGGTACTTTTGACGCGCCCCGTCCTTTAAGGGACGATTAAGGGATGAGGGATAGGAGCCACAGGTCTGGAACCTTCGACTGAGGTTAGATATTGACCCGAGGAATCGATTGCGACCCTTATTTTGGCGATCAGACGAAGCCTTGGGGCACTTTTGACGCGCCCCGTCCTTTAAGGGACGATTAAGGGATGAGGGATAGGAGCCACAGGTCTGGAACCTTCGACTGAGGTTAGATATTGACCCGAGGAATCGATTGCGACCCTTATTTTGGCGATCAGACGAAGCCTTGGGGCACTTTTGACGCGCCCCGTCCTTTAAGGGACGATTAAGGGATGAGGGATAGGAGCCACAGGTCTGAAACCTTCGACTGAGGTTAGATATTGACCCGAGGAATCGATTGCGACCATTATTTTGGCGATCAGACGAAGCCTTGGGGCACTTTTGACGCGCCCCGTCCTTTAAGGGACGATTAAGGGATGAAGGAAGGGAGCTAGGGCAAAATAAATGTCATATTCGTGTTCCCCGTCCCGCAATTGACCTAATGGCACTTTTTGAAGCGATTCTGAATCCGACGCTGTATTCGTTGCTGTTGCTGACGCTAACTTCACGGACATAAAACTTTACACATCTTTATTTGGATCCTTGACTTTGGTTCATCACCCAATGCGTGTTGTTTGTGTGGTTTCCTTCGTGGGTTTAGGGCGTTGTTCTTTGCCCTTAGGCAAGACTGGGCGATATTTGGTGCATGGGTGTTTGTATGCATTCTTTTTGAGGGGCTCTATAATTTTTGTTTGATTGTCATCCAGGAGTTACCTAACTTGCTAATAGTAATAGAAGCTGCCTGCTTTGAGGTGTCCTACACCTGTCTCGATCCCTCTTTGATTTAAGTATTTTACCTTTTAGATCTTCGGTGTTGCGTATCCTCATTCCACGGTGGTGTTTCATTGATGAAAGCAGCACGCTGCTATTACACATGCGAAATTGGGTTTCCATGGAGATGTCAACAACTCAAAAACAGTTCATAAACTGCCAATACGCGGTCATATATATATATATATATATATATATATATATATATATATATATATATATATATATATATATATATATATGTAGTTAATGCCTACCTTAGTAGGTAGATAGGTGTTTTGTATTTTTTATGTGTTTAGATACCCTCCTAACTTTTGAGTATTTGTTTGCACAATGCTGATATTAAGCTAGCATGCCTTTTACTATCATGTGAGGCAAGCGCATTTAATCAGCAGTGAGGGGCTGGTGTGCTATAGTCATAAATTATCTACTGACCTCTTTTACATAGGTACCTGGCATGGTGCCTCTTTTATGTCTAATAGGCGGCACCATAACATGCTGTTATTTGCAGTAAACAGCAAATACTGGCACTTGGCAGCAAGGAAAATCAATCATAATGAACCTACAGCCATGAGCCAGGGGTAGAGATGATGGTCTGTAATAATTCACACCAACTAGGCTGGATTCTGAAGATCAATCCAAAATTGTCACCACTGCTTTCAGAAATCTGCATTCATGAAAAATGCAAAGGTTCCTGTTCTGACCACCATATCCCCAATGTTTTATTGTTTTGGGCCAGGGAAGGGTGGTAGAAATACTACAGCAGGCTTAGCAGCAATGCAGCATTCCACTCATAATTTCAAATTTATGCATGTTGAATTTCTCCACTATATTGTAGTAAGTCTATAGTGGCATAGGTACCCAGCAATATCAGTACTCACACTAACATGGTCTTGAAATTGCCTTAGGTAGATAAGTAGGTAGTTACTTTTTAGACTGGTGTGCATCCATAGCTGAGGCCAAGATGAGCTTTGACCCATGCTCTGACTTTGTAGTGAAGTGTGATTTTTTAGAATGTGCTGTTTGAAAACCAATTCTTGACATGACAGTGCAAGGACCTGTGACTGCCCATATCCAAAAGTTCATTTAAATGCACTACCTTTTTGTGCAGTGTGATGTACCATTTAGAAGGCCATGTTTCAGCTTCAGCCTCAAAAGTTTGCTAATATGGCAAACTCTTGTTTTGTTTTAGGCAACCATGGACGACCCCACAATTAACTTGAGTGATGAAGATGAAGAAATGGAACAGCAGAATGCACCTCTTGCCTATGAAGGGTCTCTGAGTAAATGGACAAATTATATTCATGGCTGGCAAAGTCGCTGGATGGTTCTATCAAATGGTATGTGTCATTTGTCATTTCTTGTGATGTGTGTTGTAAAAAAAACTAGTTTCTTACCCATCAATATTTTTCTTCAATCGTAAGTTGTTGTGCAGTGTGCTTCTTAGACAGTAATATACATATATCTAAGGTTAACTAAGCAGTCTTTATGTATTTGTATAGCTTGTAAATTTTCGGGTGCCCTGATGCCCTGTTTGTGTCTCCTGACAGGGACACTCTCTTACTACAAGTCTGAGCACGAGCAGGGCGTCGGCTGTCGCGGTGCCATCAGCGTCTTCAAAGCTGTCATCAAGGTGGGGAAGCTGGTGGTCGGGAACGCTGCTCGGCGGCGGTGCTTGCTCCGGAGACTGGGCACTGGGGGCAGCCCTACAGCCTCCCGTGGCAGCCAGTCATGACAGCCTAGCAGCCTCCTCCACAATTAGTGTCCCAGCGCAACTTTCCTTGCCTTGGTTTGGTTCATGATGCAAAAACTTTTTGACTTCAGGTCTGAGGTCACCAACTATCAACAGAATCATGTGATTTATCCAGTGAATCTCAACAATTTAACGACCTTTGTTGGTTTAGGTCGCTTTCCTGTGTGTGGTTCTGTAGACCAGATTTGTCTCGGCCCGTCCCGATCATTTTCCGTCTGTGTAAGCCGCCCCTGACCGCCGCGCTGTCTCCGGCAGCCTCACGAGTTCGATGAGTGTCGGTTCGACGTCTGCGTGGGCGACTCGGTGTGGTACCTGCGCTCCAACGCGCTCGACGACCGCAACCGCTGGATGGAGGCCATCGAGCGCGCCAAATGCGTGAGTGGCCGCCCCGCCCGACTGCTGAGTGGCCACCCCGCCCGACTGCTGATACCGCCCCGGTGTCGTCCACCAACAGTGGTCTGGTCATGAGATGTGACAATTGTTCTATCTATTTGTCTGCTATGTGTATGTATTATTTGATCATAGTTGGCGGTATCCTCATCTTTTCCGTTATGATGCGATAATATGACCGTGTTTGGACTACCCTTTTCGTCTGCCGTGACAGTTTTTGTTTATGCATGCTGTGAGAGGCAAAGATAGGGATAATCTACACATGCGCGCGTCTTGTCACTGCGATTACCAGAGATATCATATAACCCTGATAAATGGACGGGACTATTTGTAAATTATCAGATAGCGGTCGATTATTCGCTGGAAATGTGAGAACTGTGCTGACTTATCGCTACTCTGTCACAGGCGGACTCGGCGTATGGCAGCGCCAACAGTTTGAAGCGGCACGGCTCGGCGCTCTCGCTCACATCCAATACGCTGTCCGGCTCCGGCGTCAAATGGTGCAAAGGTACG
The DNA here is from genome assembly GCF_019059575.1 of Amphibalanus amphitrite. Lineage (NCBI taxonomy): Eukaryota > Metazoa > Arthropoda > Thecostraca > Balanomorpha > Balanidae > Amphibalanus > Amphibalanus amphitrite. The sequence continues at coordinate 563,517 of NW_024881730.1, read as the reverse complement.
GCTGTCTGCGGCGAAACGATGGCGTCTGTGCCGGTCGCCGCCCCAATGCAGTCTGTAGCCACCCCTGTCACAGAGCACCCGGGGTGTCTGGAACGCTTAATGCGCTGATTTCGAGTGATATGCTAAAACACTAAATCACGAAAGCGGTGTGTGCAAGCCAAATGTTTATACATGCGCTTGCACGCAATGTGGCTGTGCGAATGCGTATGCCACAGCGTTTTGTAACAAAAGTGAATGAGCGAAAAGCATGGTGGATCTCCTTAGAGTACATGCGATTTCTGCGCTCCCTCGCCCCACTGTCGTCGCGGCGTCGGGTGTCAGCGGCTCTGCTCTCGCTCCGCCAGGTCTGCGGGAGAAGGTCGAAGAGCTGGAGACGTTCCGCGACATCCTGACGCGTCAGGTGGACACGATGCAGAACTACTTCGACGCCTGCATCTCGGTCACGGACGCCGGCCGCGGCCACGGCGTGGGACACCCAGGTGAGCTGTTGTTCCCGGGGTGTGGGCGTATGACGCTCGTACAATGACGAGCGGCTGGACTGGAGGGGACACGGTCCGGTGACTGACTCAGCACGAGGGTATGCATGTGGTTTAGTAGAACAGCTCATGGGAAGCACGACAGCATTCGTTCATTTTGAGTACGCATTAGTTTGGGTTGGCTCAATGTGGAACGACATTTAAGTTTCGGTGAACTGCTGCCCATGCCCGTTGGGTGCGCTGCTCGCGCTCACGCTGCACTGTGCTGTGCGTCGCAGCCTGGAGTGATAGCGACGACGATGCCCTGCCGACGGAGACGCGAGGTGACGCCGCCAAAGCCCGTAAGTGGCGCTCGGGACACCGGGATGGGTGTGCTGTTTGGCAGTGAGCCCGGCCGATGTGGAATGCAAGTCGAGGCTCAGGTGCACGGGTGTAGGTTTGCTGTCCGACCATGGACCCGCACTGTCGGACTCCATGGGTCGGAATATGTGGGCCGTGGGGCACCAGGGTGGGGTTGTCTGTAGCCGGCGTTTGCGGTGGGGTCGGGTGGAACCGACATCCGTCCGTTGACAGGCGTTAGCACGTGTGCATGATTCATAGATCTATCTACCCGTGTGCCGGTTGGTGGCAGGAAATGACGATAGTGCCCAATCAAATGTTCGTGGCCGGATTCTGAGGCCAGTTTATCAAGGTGGTGACCATAAATAACAGTGTTTCATTTTTCAGCGTTTTTGGTGGCAAATCACACCTAATGGGGAAAATATTTTCATCCCTAAAATATGAATGACCAACTTTACTTCATCTCTGAAAAGAGTTTCATGTATTCCCAACAGCCAGTTCACTTGTCAGTTGACAGTTGATACACCCACATCCTTTTGTTCCACACCCTGTCAAGATCCTGACATGAAATCCTGGTTTATCAGTTAGCATAAAAATTGGCATTTCACCATTTTGCAAAAATACTGCAGTTATTTACTTTCTTTTTTTTTCATCCTAGGATTTTTTTCTTCATCGGCACACCCAACCAATATCCAATTTTAGAACACTGATAAATAATGAGCTGTTCGAGACGGCAACCAGATCGCAAGGAATCTTGAATCCCAGCGCTGGCTTGTTTTGAACGTTTGGCTCACGCATGTGTCGCTGTGAGTTTTTTCTTCTAGGTAATGCTTTAATATGATGAATGATCTAAATGCTTCGAAGCGATTTGTCGATGTCGAACTACGATGGCGTGCTAGTTCATAAAACGTCATAAAAACGACAATACATGTTGTCATTGACTTCATCGAGTCAGATCCCAGCTATAATGTTCATTTTGATTACATATCTAACGAAAGGGTTGGCTGCATGATAACGTATGGTGTGACAGCTTAGCATAACATGGTATTTATGTGTGTTTATGTGTCCAAGCGCTCTTTCATCGCCCCAACTTTGGAAGTAGCGTGCCGCTAACGCCGCTGTTTTGCGACCGGTTTCAGCACCGACTCCATCGCGAGAGGCGTTCCAGGCGCAGGGGCTGGATCCGATCGACTTCAAAGGAGAGGCCATCACGTTTAAGGTGAATAGAACGTGTTCGAACAGCGACGAAAGTCGAAACAAGACTACGATCGGTACTCGAAGCGGACGTTCGATGTACTCTGAAGTAGCTATGTCGTCATAGGTTTTGAAATTAGCGTGCCTTTTGCTTGCTGAGGAGATCTGCGACTCGAGTGAATCTCATCGATATTGCATGGTAACAAGCAATTCAATTTGTCGATGTCCATATTGCTACATCGGATACGTACATATTGTCGATATAGCAAAATCTACATACATTGATAACGCCTGTGTAGAAATGCGTCCGCTTTCCACTCATTATCAATCAATTAGCTGCTGTTAAGATGTTTCTGTCGCGTCACCGGCATTCAAGTACGGCCGACTACCGGTGATTTTTACCACCACCTGCGCAATATGTAAAGGATGGGGATTGTGCTATGTGCATGTCGGTATTTTGACAAATCTCATGAAGTGAACGCTACGTGACTAAGGGTAAAAAAGCCGGTAGCATGTCGGTGTTGTTGTATTTAGATACGGTTAACACCGGCAAGGTTAGGGCATAGTTGCGCAAATGCCTCTGCAAAACTCGTGATAGGTTACTCAAGGGTTTGAATCGCCATGGAACTTTGTCCTAAAAGGCAATATCAAACATTACCGTTTCTATCGTTTTCTTCATGTCACCATTGAATGTTGGTATTTGGACGAAGAAAATGGTTACAATAGTGGCCGGTGGGCTGCTGTTCTTATGTAGGCATTTACGCCGCTCAAATTCCTCAGAGAGGGGAAAATGTACTTATTCCAGTTAATCGAATCGAACTCTGAATAGTGAATATTTCATCAGGTCAATGTTTCTCAAAGAAGATATCGTTCCCTCCTAATATTTTCTCCTTATCCGGAGTTAGTCGCCTTTCCGAGTCGGGAGGACCCCGATGTCCGATATAGTGGACAGACTCTGTGCTATGTATCGGTTAGCTGCCCTATCTAGTGGACCGGACAGATCGCCCGTTGTGTCGGCACTGGCAGGCTTCCCTGTATACTGGACAGACTCTCACTGTGTGCTGTCTGTCGACAGGCGACCACGTCGGGCGTGCTGTCCACACTGCAGCACTGCGCCGAGCTGATGGCGCAGCGTGAGGACGCCTGGCGCCGGCGCATGGAGCGCGAGCTCGAGCGGCGCCGCCAGCTGGAGGAGCTGCTGGCGCGCCAGCAGGAGGCGGCCGCGCTGGCCGCCGGTGCCGGCACGCCGCCGCCCAGCAGCCCGGCCAGCGCCGGCTCCAAGCAGCGGCACATCATGTTCGGCGGACCCGACTACCAGGTCAGTGGGACGGGGCGGACTGGACGGTGCTGGACACTGAGGTACAGGGCCACTGGGTGGGACTTCACGGGACGTCTGGAAACTGGACCCTGGGGATCAGTGCATCGTGCGGTACACTAGGTGACTGGATATGGGGTCGGTGAGTCGAATTGGTCCGGGACCGGGACTAGACATTGGACTGTGGTGCACCTGGGACAGTGGGTCGAACTTGCCTGGGCTGGGCACTCATGGACTCTGGCCTCTGGGGACAGTAAGTGTCCAAAAGACGAGAGTGAATAAAGGACACTGGTGTTCCGGGTACCGGCCCGTGATATTGGGGTAGTAGGTCGAACTGGTCATTGTGAAACTGTGCGTAGTCAGCAGCTTTTGTGACTCACCAGTCAGCAGGCTGGTCCTCCAGTTACACATCCTGTCTGTACGGGATGCTTCAGCGCTCCGCTCTATCTGCTGTCGCCGTTCTCCCTCTGCTCCCCTCTCTACCCCTCCCCTCCCTCTGACTCAGTCGGCCCTGTTCCTTGTGCGGGTGCGCTCTGCACGTGCGTGGTGTGCCTTGGCCAGTCATCGGCCGGGTGCAGGTGACCCCGGCCCGCTGCGGTGCACGCTGAGAGGCGGCCGGACGACCCAGTCATCCTCTCTGTGTCGGAGGACGGCTTTGTTCGGCGCTCAGTGTGCGTTCCCGCTCGGCGCGCCAATCAGCTGTGTCTCTGTCACGGTCGCCTGACCAAAGTTACGCGCACAGTCCGCTTAGTCAGCTGTTGCCGGAGCCTAATTCCCAAGTGTAGCTCAGTTAGCAACTAGCTGGGGCCTAATGTCTCGACACGGTCCACAGAAGAACAGCTTTGGTTCAAATTGAGCCGCAAAATCTCTCCGGATTAGATACCCGTGATAAAACTTATTCCGGGTGCAACGCGTATCTATTTTACGTTTCATGTCTAGTATTTGCTCGTGTCTCGGTTTGGCCAGGCGTGGCGGTTTCAGTCCCTCAAGTTACTCGGGGCTGCAGCAAAAAGCTGTTTGTGTCGTCATTGTCGAGTGGTGTGGCGAGTTTGCTTGCGCCGTTCGATTTAGCAGTACCGTTGGCTGGCTGGTGGTCCTATAAAAACCTGCAGTGATTGTGTGGTGCTGGCCGCGACTGTTCCACTCTCTCGAGTCTCTATGTAGGGCCGAGAAAAGGTGTGGACATGAAACTGTCAGGTCTTCTGACCGCAGTACTCGGGCAGTGCCATCAGCATCGAGCTCTATCTGCCACTCCACTTACTGGCCGAATACCCCTGTGGCGTGCTGCTGTCAGCTTCTGACTGCTTCGTACATATATCCGGGTCGTGGGCACGTTCTCGAAGGCTGAGATTTTATCCAGAGGCTTTGCCAGACAGTGGCCGCCCGGGCAGCTCGGGCGGAATTGAAACGATTCGCCCAAATCTGAGCTCACGGAGCCTGAGTAGGTCTAAATTCAGGGTCAGCCGGCGGCCGGAGTGTCGGAACTCTGAACGATCCTTACGAGGCTGAGAACACCTTTAATCATGTCTTGTCGGGGTGGCTCTCTTCCTTTTTGCGGCGCCCAAGGTCTGTCGATGGGTATCAGTGATACAGGCTTCACCCAGCTCTGCTCGGCAGGGATAGCTTAGCTCATAGCTGGCAGCATCTCAAGTAGCTATGGTTGCCCGTCGAATTCCATTCCAGGAGAACTTGCTCGGCACGAGATGCTTTGCTTTGTTATCCGCTGTGGTTTATTGAAGCAACACATTTGCTCATATTTACGGCGAAGCTCCAGCAGCTTTTCTAGCGAATCTGGTACGATTATTTCATCATCAAGTGCAAACAGTGGTAGTATGATAATGTAGGTATGAAAAGTTTCAACCGATATCGTCAGTGGTCAGCACCATCAGTGTACTTTTACTTGAGAAATTAGTTCCTGGCTGGTTCAAATTCGTTGCTCGTGTCCAAAAAAAATATATGTATAAGCAAATAATGAACTTAAAGGGACCCTCCCACCTTCAAAAAAGTTTATGAATTTGCATGAAAGCGATGTCGCTCGGTTCAGAAAGAGCGAAAACGAATATCTACCAAATTTCACCGAAAAATATTCACCGGTTTTCAAGATATTAGACTTTTACTTTTGTTTACTTTTTGGGATCTCCGCTGTTCCTCGCGACTTTATTTGAAAGTGCGGCACTTGTTGCGCGCAAAGCAGCATATACCACCGCGTGCTACAAAACGTTTTAGTCAAACATTTAAAATCGTTAGATATCTGCGCTGACGTCACACATTCGGAGGGGTATTCCTATGCATTAGCCCCTCTGAATCAAAATGCTGCAATTTTGAAATTAAATATTTCCGATTTAAGGCATTTCTCGATGTTGTGAGTGCCGAAACCGGTAATTGTGAGCCAGGGACCCCATTTTGGCTATCTCAACTCAAATCTAATGTTAAGGTGGGAGGGTCCCTTTAAGTTCTGCACATCTTCGAGAGTTTGATTGGCCGGCTGGGGCAAGACCCGTTGGTAGTATTTAAAGCAAGTTTCATCGACTGTGTTGTAACCTGCATCAATTTCATTGTTCGTGCGTCATTCTCTGACGGTGATGACTCATTCTCTATTCGATGTGAGTTATTTATTCACGTCATGTTTGCACCTCGCATTGTTTTGGTTTGCGTGAGTCCGTGACGTAGTTTGTTGTTGAACGCAGCCCGCTCTCACTGTTTGTTTTTAATTCCCGAGGGAATGACGTAGTGCAGTTGACATTTTCTATCGAACAGTCCATTGACTCGAACCGGTTCCAATATTGGTGACGGAGCACTGCGAGCTTCAGCGCTGCTCGGGTCGGGGATGCCGACCGAGCGCCTGTGCTCTGGTCAGTAGCTGGCTGCAGCTCAGCTTCTGCAGCCGTTTCCTCCCCTGTGCCAGGCGTGAGGCGAGCTGAGAGACCGGGCGGCCCCTGTCATTAGCCGGCTGACGGCCGAGCTGCTGCTGCTACAGCAGTGCCCTCCGCTGTCCGTGACAGGCGTGAGGCGAGCTCAGAGACGGGGCGGCCCGGCCTTGATGGGCGATCTATGGAATCGCCGGTATTCCCTGTGCTTGAACGTGATTTTGTTACGTAAAGTTACGAACGTCACGGCTGCCTTAGCTGTTATTGCAAGTGAAAATAATTTTCATAAAAGCTTCACGGAAGATTTTGTGATAGCTGAACACGAGGACCATAGACGGACCCAGGAAAGCTGTTACAGAGCCTGGGAATCGTGAATGAGAAACATAAGGAAGCTTGGCCAACAATGAACTGTGGCTGATAATTTCTCCTCATAGTGCGTTGCAGAACTCTTCAATGTTTCATTGTCACTCCACTCGTAGCGAACAAAGCAGTTCCGCCACACTATCTGCATTCTGCAGGATAGTCATTTGAACGTTAGGCCCCTTCCCTCGGAAGTTGGATGCGTAAATGTTGATTGTGGAACTCTCATCAGTTGATTCAGATTGTTATGTCTCTCGTTAAGTTTTTTTTTTTTTAAATTGAATGCTCCCGAGTCCCGACTCCCCATGCTGCAGGGGGGGGGGGGGACAGTCCCCATTCTGGCTCCCACTGCCTGTGGCCTGTGGCACCTGTTTTCACTGCGGTCGAGGAGGCGGCGGGCGTCGTCCCCTGTATACGCGGGAGGGAGTCTGGGAGGGGGCGGCTGGTGTGCGTCACATGACTGGCCTCTGTTTACGTTACCTCGGCGGGCGCCGGCGGCCGTGCGTGGGACCGGCGGCGGCGCTGGACGGGACGCCTGTATCTCCGGCGCGGTCGGAGCAGCAGCGCCCCCGCTCTGGCACCGCGGCCCGCTCCGTCAGCAGGCACAGTCTCCGGCAGAGCGACCCCGGACGCCGGCCGGATGTAGTAACGCCAGCTCGTATGGCGCCGTCGCCGTACCGCCTCTGACAGCGGGACTGGGCGGACCGGGCGCGGGTTGTCGGCGCGGACCGGCGGCGCTGCTCGGCGCGGACCGGCCAGTGCCAGCCGACGGGGTGTGGGGTGTGCGCCTAGCGTCTGCGGCGGCTGCCGGCGGAACGCGATCACCATGGGACTCCAGAAACAAAACAGCCTCTCCAGCTTCATCCGCAAGCCGTTCAAGAAGAAAAAGAAGTCCAAGTCGAAGCAGGTGGCTGACGGCGTTGAGGCGGTGACTGCTAACGGCGCGTGCTCGTCGCCGCTGGGGCCGGTCTGTGAGCGGTGCGCGCCGCTCGAGTCGCGCGTGTCGCAGCTGTCTGCCGAGCTGCGGGAGCTGCGCGCCGAGCTGGCCGCGCTGAAAGGCAGCGTGTCCGCGCTGCAGAGCCAGCCGCCGCAGCGCGCCGGCCGACACCGGCGCGACTCGTTCGAGTCCTGCTGGGACGCCGGCAGCCTGCGGTTCTACGCCGCTCACGAGGTACGGTCTGTCCCACGGGAAAGGCCCGGCCCGCCCCGTCAGTCAGTCGGCGCACGCGGGCAGTGAGCGGAGCTAGCGGCTGACGTGTGCGGATCTATATTGATGGGGTCAACAGCGTTCGTTTTCCATTAGCGTTGGCCGGTGGTGGACAAACTCATGCATTCCTCATGATTCAGGGGCGACGCGATGGCTGGCGTGTCGGGAGTGGCCTTGGCGGCGACGCCTCTCAATCGTCACGTATCCGGCCATTAGTGGGCGGCCCACGCCCGGGGGCCAACAGGGCGTTAGACCGTGATCCCACGGACATGAGGTTTTCAACCTGCTTACACACGTCAGACTGTCTCATCGTCCATCAGGCTTTGAAAGAACGAGCAACTCATGTAAGTCGGTCTGGCGCATTTCCACAATCGACCCTAATCGGATTAGCGCTGCCGTTGTTTCCTTTGCCGAAGGGTTTCTCGCCCGTATCCTCTGAGCTGACACTCGATCCGGGTCCCGGGGTTGGGCGCGGGAGGCCGCGGTATGGGGGCGCCGGCTCGGGTCAGCGCGGCCTCCGGCCCCAGTCAGCGCGGTCGCCGGCTCATCGGCCGGCCTTGCCGTGTCAGATGAGCGGCTCCGGCGGTCCGGGTGTCGTAACGCGGCCGGCCGCGCCGGCTGCTGACCTTGCTGCCCGGGCGGGCGGCCGGCGTGCCCGCGGGAGCCATCGGTGACCGCCTGCAGGTACCCGCTGCCCGGAGGACGCCCGGTCCATCGGGGTCACGGCCCGGCTCTCTGCTCTCTGCAGCGCCAGCTGCACGGCACAGAGCCTGGACACGGCAGTCGCACTGGACTCTGACCGAGGGGAGCGGCCCATCGCTCAATCGCAGTGACGGGTGTAGGATGGAGCGGCCTCTGCGGAGGAGCGGCCGACTGGCTGGTAGAGCATGCACCCCTCTGCTGAGCTGTAGTTCGCGTTGACCTCCATCGACGCTACTTTTACTAGTTCGCATCACTTAATACAAAGCGTAGACGAAGAAGACCCTTAAAGCGAAGGGACAGTCGCCCTATATTTTGAAACGTCTCTTTCAAAACCTTTACTTTCGTGATACGGCGATAAGCTAGTCACAACTTTTACAATTTCCAGTGCTCTGGACAATCTGTTATCTCTCGATATGGTTGGAGATCTGCTGATACTGCAATGATACCGGTGAAATATAAACGCAACGCATGTGGTCACCGCTTCGTAACTGCTGCCGTCAGTTTCTGCAGCCAGATCACCGAGCGTGTTATTATGAGTGTCTGGCCAGCTGGAGTGTCTGTCCAGAACTCAGACATGGTTCATGAGTCTTGGCCAGCTGGTGGGCACTGACCCCCGGCTTCCGTCTGTACCTACCCAAACAGTTGTATGTACGAGCCCTAATCAAATCAAAAATCAAATGGGGCCCCTAATCCTTAGACCGCCGAAGACCGTGTAAAAATGAGCTGAAATAATGATTGAAAAGACCGGGAGGGCCCATCTCGTTCCCGAGCAGGCCCATATGAGTCCATAAAATGCCCAGTAGCGCAGCCAGAGGGATTGTGGTGAAATTTCATTATGCATTTCTCGTATGCCAACTGTACATATGTGCATTTGAACTACGCTCCGTTCGGTGCTCGGCTTCCACCGGTCCCTGCATGTCGGGACTGGTTCGGAATCCGGAACTTGGCGTGATGTTTGGCATGGAACCATCGCTGAACGGCCCCGGCCTGCATTGTACTCTGGACTGGGGAGCGATAGCCGCTGCCGTGCGGGCGAACATGCGGGCAGTACAATTGTTACGGGCGATCAGATTCCGGTCCCGCATTAGACTGTGTCTGAGTAGCGAAGTCGGGGTGATGGGTGCAGCAAATGCAGCAGGTGTTACTGAAAGCATTTGCAGCCAGGGGCGCGGGAACTACTTTCAGACGGGGGGGGGGAGGGGCACACCATAATAGAGATCAACCTATGTAGGGTACCCCCAAATCTGGTTTTCTCACCGGTTTCAGGCCACTTATTTCTGATCCCTTGGCTTTTTCAACAAAAAAAAGAAATCATTTGCAAAAAAGTGCGGTATTCCGTCTCGAAGTTGTGGGGGCACGGCCCCAGAGTTGGGGGGGGGGCAAGCTGCCCCCCCCCCCCCCGGTTTGCAGCAGAACTGGGGAAGCTGGAAAAAGCGTTGGCACATACGAACGGCAGCGAACTGGGCATTCGGTCACCGAACGTGTAGTCACAGCCCACCTGTATCCCTTGGGGCGTGGGACTATACTGAAAGCCTGTTTTGACAGGTGGTAGGTAATAATCTTGTCCCTGATCCCATGCGGATATGTCGCTGGTGGGTGTGGACTCTGCATGCCTTGTCAAACATCGACAATCCATATAAATTTCACGCTTGATAGCAGCGAATCTCTTGTCTCGACTGGGATGACATATTCCTAGACAAGTTTGACGAATATACCACTCCTTAATATTCAGATTACATCACACCCAGAACTCGTCTGGCTAATGCCCGTGTCTTCCGCCGTCCTAATCTCGGGAGTGCCGCGTTCCGGCTCTGTCTGCAGTCTTCCCCGAACAGGTATCATCTCTGTCCCGGTCTCATCTCTATCCCTCCTCCCACCCCATGGGCCTGGGTAGTGTCACCTTACCCTGTCCGGTCCTGTCCTGTTCTACCCTGCCCTGCCCTACCCCGCGCCGTTGGGATGGATTGGCCCGCGCCGATGTCGTCCCGCGCGACTCGTTGACGGGCTGTCATCCTATGACAGGCGCCACGTGTGACACGGACCTTGCGCCACGCCGAACGGCACGTGATGTTATGGGCTGTGTTTGGATGGCCGCGGGTGCCGCTCGTATGGCGTGTGGGGACGTGTCGCGTGCGCCGGCGTCCGACTCTGTCCAGAGTGCGAGATGGGACAACATCGTAACCTCTTGCTCACCGGGAGAGGTCGAGGCCGGCCACCGAGCGGAGGCCGACTGTTCTGGGCACGATGGGTGCCACTAAACCGCTGCTACAGCCTACACCAGGTGTGTGTTGGCTCTGATCGTGTGACCGATACGCTTTGAGCGACGGGACCCGCTCTGGGGGTGTGACTGACGGATTTTTCTAACTGCGTGACATGCTGGATCAGCTCCAGTCGTGTGACTGACGGGCCGTGTGATTGACAGGCCCGCTTCTGACTTTGTGACTGAACCCGCTGTGACCTTTTGACTGCGACTGGATCCTGTTCTGATGGTAATTTCCCACGTCTCCCCACAGGAGGGTCCACACAGTACGATTGGCGAAGATGAGTTTTTCGACGCCGTCGAGTCGGCCCTGGACCGCATCACAGAGGACCAGGAGTTCCGCGACAAGATGCGCAAGAAGCAGAGCGTCAAACCGTCGGAGGCGCCCAAGAGCAGTCAGCACTCTTTGCTGAAGGAGGTGGGTGACTGACGGCTAATCCAATACCGGGTAATTTTTGGAGGACACCAGACAGAACATCACGATCTGTTATCGAGGCACAATAACACCCCAGCTATTTTAGCATTCCATTCGCTTGATTCACCTTTAAACATAGCTTATTTTGATTGCTTGCTACTACTGACATACTAATACTTTCGTATATTCGTGATTTTTGCGCAATCCATTGGGATCAGCTGGAAAATGCCTCGCAAAAGTTGTATTCGCGTCCGTCTTGCTGTTTCCCGTGTGTCGGTCTGCCTTTGTCCGCTCAGTGTGGCGTGGTCGTGCCCAGATCGTTTCGATGGCTGCGTTTCGCGTGCCGCCTTCCGCAGTGCGTCTGTCAGCGTTCGTGGGAGGGCTGACGCAGAGATATTTGATACTTGTGTGAGCGAATGACACCACGCAGCCGTGCGGTGGTGTGCCCCGTGTGACTGTGCTGACTGTGTGCCGCACTGTACTGTGTTACTGTGTGCTCGTGTGACTGGGAGTCACTGATCGTTTTGACCGTGAACTTCTTGTTATCCCGAATGACTGTGTGCCCCGTGTGACTACTTAGTTTGTTGTGATTGTGTGCCCCGCCGTGTGACTGTGTGACTGACCGTGCGTTGGTGTACGCTGTGATAATGTGTGTCACTGTGATCCCGTGACCGTGTGATGGGATCATTGGTGATCCCGTGTGACTGTGTATCTATGACTGTGTGGCTATGTTACCCACTTTTCCGTTTGACTGAGTGGCCATGCGCTCCCGCACGGTCACAGGTGGAGCGCGTCACCCAGCAGCAGTTCAAGTACGCGCTGGCCGGTGTCGACGACGGCGTGTGGACTATCTTCGCCGAGGAGGGCGAGATGAAGATGTACAAACGCGAGGAGGAGGTGGACGGCCTGGCCGTGGACCCGCTGAAGGCGGTCCACTTTGTCTCCGGCGTCACGGCGCACGAGGTCTGCCACCACTTCTGGTCGCCCGACGTCCGGCTCGAGTGGGAGAGTGAGTACCGCAGGGTCACCGGCCCGTTAGCTGCGCTCACTAACACTCCTGAAGAGACCGGCGCGGGGGAGACTCTGGGCTGACGTGTGGTGGCTGTTGTGTGGGCTCTGAAACGGGGAGTGTGAGATTCATCCAACACGAAATAGGGTGCGCCATAGCATATGTTTGAGCAATATTTCCATGTTGTACACAAGTAATGGCACAAGCTTTTTGTTGTTGCTTCTGCAAGGACACTTGCATCGAGCATGAGTCACCTCTCCCTTTCCAAGCAGAGGCTCAGTCTCGTGATCCCAGTTTTGAGTCCGTTGTTACATAATAAGTTGCAGACCTTAGCCGCATTGCTGGCTGATCTCGGTATAAGCGGTCGGTTTACATTTTCCAACTCGGCCGACCGGTCAGTCAGCTGTATGACCTTCGCTCGCGGTTGGACCAAACATATCACAAAATCCCACGGCTGGGTGTCGCTCAGTTCAGCGTCTGAATCTCTGGCGTCTGGGGATCGGGAATGGCCGGCCGCTGTACGGGCCGCGCTTAAACAGAGCTCATGGGAAATTCGTGGCTGGTTTTTCAGGGGAGCGATCATTCTGGCTATACGTAAAAACTTTTATAGATAAATGCTTTCAGTTTTTTGAACTAGTTTCACCATAATAATCCGTTTGACCTCAGCACGTAAGATTATCAGAGATCATGATCAGTGCTTTATATACCCGCTCTAACGTTATTGTCCCGTCTCCACTGCCATCGTGGAGCAGGTGAACGCTCAGTGCGTAGTACCATCTTTGACGTTAGTGCCCTGTCTCCACAGCCACTGTTTAGCGGGTATGCGTTCCGCGCCCTGTGTGCCCTCTCTGACGGCGCTGTCCTATCTCCGCAGCCACCGTGGAGCAGGTGTACCCGACTGCCCTGTGTACCTTCTCTGACGTTAGTGCCGTGTATGTCTCCACAGCCACGGTGGAGCAGGTGACCATCCTGGAGACGGTGGACGAGCAGACGGCCATCAACCTGCAGGTGCACAAGCGTGTGTGGCCGGCGGCGCAGCGCGACTCGCTGTTCTGGTCGCACATCGAGCGCCAGGTGGTGGACGGCCAGGAGTACTGGGTGGTCGTCAACAACTCGACCGACTACGCCAGCGAGGTGAGAGCCGCCGCCCCTCTGACCTCTGACCGTCCCCTCCCTTCTGACCGGCCCGACCCCGCCGCACTGTGCCCGGAGTGACTCGGTACAGGCAATGATCTCAGCGACAGAACTGGAGGGCAATCAACCCGCGCGACAGCTCAACAAATCGGTATTGGTTCAGCGTGGGTGTGCGTGTCTTTTTTGCAAGCCGCTTCGTTCATTTAACCCTCAATTGACCCCTGGCTCAGGACCCATCGGGTGGCAACCTCTGGGCGCTGGTTGTGCGTGTCAATATTACCATATGTGTGGCATGTAACATTTTGATGCAATCACCATCACATTTTTTATAGCAGTCTTGTGACTGCTTTTTGCTGGTATGTTCTTTGTTTGATGTTTCCTCATTTCGTTAACAGACCGTCACACATTAGTTTGACTAATTTTTGATCCGGGGGGCGGGCGCTGCACGCTTATGAAATTCTTCGTCACCAGGGCATGTGCTTACACCGTCAATGTTGTAGGGGAGAGTGGGGCAAAGCGGCCACCCTAACGCTTCTCACGATGCCAACGCTTGATTTTTAAACTTGGAAAGATTCTTTCTATACCAATGTGATCCCTATTAAGTTGTCTTTTATTTCAACTGCGTTTTATTTCCAAAGGCGTTCACATATGAAAGATATTGACAAAACTTTAAACCTATGCATATTGGCCACTTTGCCCCATACCCAGGGGCAAAGCGGCCACCGGCGTCTTCTCAAGTCCCGATATGAGAAACAAAATAGTTGTCTTGTGTACGACTACGGTATTTGATGGTGACAAGGTTAAGCGAGGATGGATGTTTACTTTATCATCTTCCACCCGTAGGTAAACAAAGAAAGGATTTTCATGAAAATAAACATTGAATTGCATTATTTGGTAACTCATGCAACTGAAAACTGGCCAAGATAATTGCATGACGACACATTTGAATATAAATTATGTTTTTTATCCAGATGGAAGCAACTTATGGCCAATTGGGGGGTGGCCACTTTGCCCCGGCCACTTTGCCCCGCGCATACCGTCCGAGACAAAAATATTCCAGCTTAGCTATTAGTGGGGTAAAAAACATTAAAATTGGTAGAATACATGTACGATAACCATGCAATGCGTGGACAAGAACGCTTATAAAAATTCCAAACGGTTATGGAATAACATAACATTTAAAAATTGTAAACATAGTTGGTAACCTGGCAAGAAATGCTTTTCCGTGTTTCACAGAACAATGGTGATGGGCCTGAAACCCCGGTCTGGCTCATTCGAACGACCGTGAAGAGAAGTATAATTGGAAACCATAAATTGGAACTGACGCCAGTCATGAAGGGCTAAAACGATGGGTGGCCGCTTTGCCCCGGGTGGCCGCTTTGCCCCACTCTCCCCTAGTTATGTAGCGGCACAGTCTTTGTTCGATCACGGGCGCGGATGTAGAGATGTGTTTTTCTTAGTTGCTGGCCGGATACACTGTGCACTGTGCGGCGTTGTTTTGTTCGTAGCGCGCTGGGTGTGTAGGTAGCACAGGTCGCTCACTGGTCGGTCACCGCCGCCCGCCACTGTCACAAGGCGCCCGTCTTCCGGTAGCAAATGCGACTGCATCCACCTTACCCCCGCACGGACGATCCACGCGCCGAGGAGGGATGGCTCTTCCTGGTAAATGGCCGCCGCCGCGCCAGCCGCGCGCCGCCCGCACGTGCCTGTCCGTGTGCGTGCCTGTGTGTCTGTCCGTGCGCTGCGCCTGCCGAGATGGCTGCGGTCTTCCGACTGACCTCTGCCGCTGCCCGCTCCGCGACCGCATGGCTGAACACTGAGCATGCGTGTGAGCAGTTCTCACGTCTGCGTCTTACCGTGCATGTCTTAGAGTTTTGTTGTCGTTCAGTCCCCGTCCTTCCGTAACGTTGTGTGCCGATTGTGACTTCATATGTGCGTTTGAGTGTCGGTGTGTACGTAATTTGTAAATATGTATGTGTGTGAATGTGCAGAATGTATTCCCTCCAGTGTGAGTGTCAGCTGTGTGTACGCATATTGTAAATATGTATGTGTGCGAGTATGCAGAATGTGTTCCCTCCCGAGTGTGAGTGCGGCTGCGTCTCGGGGTCCTGCGCCGGCCCCGGCAGCTGGGCTGCCTTCCCTCGCCAGCCACTGACCGAGCTGGGCGGAGCAGAGTGCCCAGCCCCCTCCTCATGCCGTTCCTATCACTCGCTCTGTCGACGCCGCCGTCTGTTGACGCTGTGTCTGATTCCGGCCCTTGTGCATGCCATCGGTCACTGGCCGAGTCTGCTCCAGACAGCTGGGGCATTCCACGATAGATCGTACCAGGCCCGTCACCCTCATCTCTCAGATTTTAATGAAAATCGGTCCTAGGGGTAATCATAGGCCCCAAAGACGCCTGGCAAAATATCAGACTTCTCAGATCAAAACTTTTTGAGTTATATTGCATTACATTTTTTTAACTTCGGTTTGTAACGGTGAGTTTGATGGCCTATAACGCAGGAACGGGTTATGCAACCAACAAACGGGAAACAACACTAAGCTTGCGATGAACCAAAAATTGATATTACTTTTTAAAAATTCTAAAAAAAATTGATTGCTGAACAAAAACCTTAATCTTTTTTCATTTGCCTCTAATGACTTTTGGGACCAAAATTTTTCACATTTTTATTTTTCAAAATGAACTTCATGTCATTGCAAATCGACATGCAAAAAATTAGAAAGGTGTTCTTTCTATAAGTTCCTCATTTTCCCGCAAACAAAATGGGTTTCGGAGGGGTTGATACGACCCCAGCACGCCGTTTTGCTTCTAATAGAGGTAGAGCCTCGCGGAAAAAACGAACGTGTGTGCCGTTACAAGTCGCAGCGATTGGTACCCAATTTTAAGGTCTCAGGTTAACCGGTAGCATCTGAGGTCAGGTCAAGTGACTGAAGTTACGGGTTCGGTTTTTAGTAAATAACTTCGCAAAAAATGGCCGCAGAGCCGCGATTTTGGCATCATTGAGTTCGCCTAGCTCAGGTGCGTCGAATGGTATACTTTTTGTTAGGGTGAGGTCAACTTAAGTAGTTGACCTCGGGTCAAGGTCAGGTCAGAGCCCCTCAGGTCACGAAGCTGGGCAAAGGGTATCCTATGGCATATCATTCGATTCGGAAGGTCTTCCGGAGTCCATTGGTGGCTTTCCCGACTCTCTAGCTCAATTTGATCAGGAGTTATTGACGAAAAACTCGTACGACCCTAGTGACGTCATAAATGACGTCACGCAAGGTTAACAATGCAAAAGTGAAGCATTGGACCTTGCAAGGAGTGCATCAAATCACGATACCATGTACGTGAGATAGTTTTAGATCATTATCGGCGCCAAAATAACAGATTTTATATTTCCCCATTGACTTATAACAGTGATGTCACGTGACTCATGTGACCTTCAAAAATTCCCAGATATATAAGTTGTGAGACCTCTGGAGGACACCATGTATGCGTCCTGTAACTTTTATTCTCGGACAGCTATGGTCATTGGCGTCCAAAACAATGTCAGAACCAAACAGCCTTTTTCACTCTCGCGCTTATAGGAAAGAGGGTTGGATGAACCCTCTTTTCATTTTTTTCAGATGACTAAGACTTCAATTGAAATTTCAGTAACCCGTGATGTCACCAGGCAGCTTTACCACGCCATTTGTAAGCTCCCCGCCCAAAATCACTATTCGAAACCGTTATCGTGACGTAAAATAAATACATTTATAGAAAGAACACCTTCCTAATTTTTTGCACACTTCTTAACAATGAGCTAAATATTTTTTTAAAGAAATAAAAATTCGAAAAAATTTGGTCCCAAAGTCCAAAAAATGCAAATGAAAGAAAACTCGATATGTCATATATCAAAAATAGCGTATTTTTCGAAATTTCAAAAATACATATTAATCTCTGTTTCATTGCAAGTTCAATGTTATCTAACATTTGGCATTTGAATAATCCGTCTTAGAGTTACAGCCCACCAAACTTAGCGCTGCAAAGCAAGATCCAAAAAATGTTATACGCCATAACTCAAAAAATACTTATCTGATAAGCCTGAAATTGTTACAGGTAGATTCAGAGCCCCAGATTACCCCTGAGACCAATTTTCGTCAAATTCCGAGAGATGAGGGTGTCAAATTAGAAAAAAGTGGTACGATCTATCGTGGAATGCCCCAGCTGGGGCATTCCACGTCAAATCGAACAAAAATCGGCTGTTTTGCACCTTACCATCAGCGATTTCAGTATAAATTTGTGAGCGAGTTCCTGTGTGGCCCCGGACATTACATTGATGTTTTTTGCACAATCTGACCACAGGTCTTCTAAATATAGGGCATCAAATTTTTACAAAATGTTGCATCTTTATATTTTTGAACGACCATAACTTTGGTTGTACTTGTTTGATTTGAATGAAATAAACCTTACTGTTTAGGTAATTTCTTAAGCATTTGTTTAGAATTGCACCTACTTAAATATATGACTTTGAAAATTGCTTAACTCTGTTCTTAAGCACAAATATTGAAATAGCAAAAAATACGTCACCTTCGATTTGGCTCATTTTCATATATTTTATTGCCTACCATATTCTTAACAACCTGTGAAAAAATTAGAGTGGGCCATTCATAAGTTTTGAAGAAAATTGCACATATGCAAACGTAGGGGAAGTTGGGGCAATGCCGGAGTTGGGGCAAAGCCGAAATTCGAGATATTTCGAAAACCGTAAGACATGGATGCCACCTGTCAGTGATGCTCTGAAGCTTAAGTGACTACAATTATCGCATGTTTGTTACGAGTCGTCATTCGGAATACTTCGACTGTGAGGGCGCCAAGAGCGTTTTCAAGGTACGTTTCCCTTGTACTACATGCGCCTTTGAAGCTGCATTTCTTACTCATTATGCTACCGTTTGTCTGGCCAATTCGGTCAAGTAATCTTTAGCATGTCTTTGCATAAGTGTGCTGCCTATTTGAAATTTATACAGCACGTTGAAAGGTTATGGGCCTGCAAATGAAAGTATGGCAGGCTGGGGTAATGCCGAAAACGTGCGATTACGCACGTGTTAAAAGCACGCTACGTGGACTTTACTGCTGTAGAATAGCAACGCGTATTTTTAGTCACGCAAATTATACTTTCAACCGACACAACGGCCTGTTACCTATAAGGAATGATTTACCTGGCATGTTCTTACTATATCACACAATTATAACTTCCAGTGTGCACCGCGTCCTCAAGCTATTAAAACGCGTGTCAGCTTTGATCAATTCTGGATAAAGTTTGAGATAAAATGGCAAAACATCAATGTCGGCATTCCCCGTAGATCATTTCTCCCATTTTCGGCTTTCCCCGCAGTCCGGGGCAACGCCGAAAAAGTCACTTCTTTGATATTTTTAGTTTGTGCGCTTAACGGTATGCGAATTCATCAAATGCGCCTGGTATGTTTGAAAGGCAAAAGACTGGCCTCTCGAATGACGCCAACAAGAATAGCTTATGTTGTCTACCTTGCGTGCTACGGGCGTCAGAAAAAAGTCTTCGGCGTTCCCCCAACTTCCCCTATGTTAGCACGCGCAGTGGAGGGGGAAGAGCGAATTTCGCCCACCCCTCCTGTTTTTCGCCAATATCTCATAAGATTAATGCGAAATTAATTATGGCTACCTGTCAAGAATTGAATTGGACATCTCATCGTGCAAGCAATAAGAAAATCGGTTCACAACTGTTCTAGTAATAGCGGTGTAAAGTGAACATCCTGTCGCCGCAGCGACGCGGCGACTCGGCAGCCGGCGCCGACCGCTACGCGCCGCCTGAATTGTAGACTGTGCCGGGACGGAACGGAACGGTTCCGTCTTTACATCGCGCTCCCTACCGCTGATTACGTTCGATTCGCGTCAAATTTTGTGAGAAGACTAAGAAATGTACAGGCAATCCTATGGTGAAAGAATTTTGAAAATCGGTTGGTAAACAATTGAAATATGAACGTGTAAACACAAAATTGTGATTGCTGCGTTTCCCGCATCGGCCGAGCCCGCCTCAGCCGGCGACATGTTACTCTTAGCAGGCCTCTAACTGCCATATGTATTATTGGATTAACTAGAAATTCCCCATACATACTAAAAAATGTATGTTCTTCCGGATAGTGAAGATCAAAAGACGTGAAGATACCGTTGCGTGATAATGTTTTCGTTGAATTTACTTCATGATGCATTTCCACACGGCTCAAAATTCACCGCAAAATACCGTTTGCCTGAGACACTTTTACTATGGAACGTGAATGCTTGACTACGATGACTATGCATTTCCATTCTCGCAGAATTTGGGATATCACTAACCAGTATAGCGCCTTTTGGGGCGACTAACGGAGCGAGCGAGGGGGTGAGTCTTGCACGTGCGAAATTTCGAGGGGTACCTCCAACTGACTTGTGCACGGCACCCTACTGACCGGTCTCTAGCGATGTGCCAAATTTGAGCACAATCGGCCCAGCCGTTCTCGAGATCTGGGAGCGGCACCCTGCACGTGCGCACGTGCAAAATGGGTCCCAACTGACTTGTGCACGGCACCCTACTAACTGGTCCCTAACCGTGTACCAAATTTGAGCGCCATCGGTCCAGCCGTTCTCGAGATCTGGAAATGACCCCTGCACGTGCGCACGTGCAGCAGCACCCCAACTCTGGCACATGGATATGCAGTGCCTAGTAGGTGCCTACCTACATGCCAACTTTCAGCGCAATCGGCCAAGTAGTTACCGAGATATTGCAACAATTACAAAACTGACACCTCTTCGTTTTGCACGTGGCACGTGCATAAGGGGTCACCCACACGCATCGGGAATAGTCCAATACTTGGTAGAAGGAATGAAGCTACCCTACAAAAATTACCGCGTGTAAATCGGTCAAGTGGTTGCTGAGATATAAGCCTCGCAAAAGCGTCCGCACGGCCGGCCGGCCGGCCGGCCGGCCGGCCGGCCGGCCGCTCATACTCAGAAATTTCCGTTAATCTAAGGAAAGACTCCGCTCGCTTCGCTCGCTCCGTAATCAGCAATCATTCATTTCAGAAAGTGTACACAAGCAAGCATGTATTGACTCTGTCTTTCAAGGTCACGCGCGGTTGCGTGATGTTGATACATGAAAACGGCGTTTGCCGCGAAAGTTATGAATGGCCCACTCCAATTTTTTCATAGATGGTTGGGAACATTGTGACGGACATAATATGTAAAAATTATCCAAATCGAAGGTGACGTGTTTTTTGCTATTTAAATTTTTCTGTTTTAATTCAAGGTCAAATGCATTTCAAGGTCACTTCAATTTAATTTTATAATTAAAAATCAAAGCCTTATCAATTGCCTATAAGACCCTGTTAATATCATTTTGATACCAGAAAAGGAACCAGTGTTATAGCCATTTAAAAAATTGATGTGTGGCATTTTTCGCTATATTCGATGACCTATATCTCAGCGATACGTTATCAAATTTCGAAAATATTATACGTAACTCAGTTTTGAACCATGCCCAGTCTGCCTACAAATTTTCAGAAAAATCGAAGGGGATGACGGATTTCGGTGTTTGATTTGACGTGGAATGCCCCAGCTGGAATGACATCGGAACCGCTCCATTACAGCAACCTTGTCCAGCTATGCATATTGATTGCAGCTTGAACTTAATTTTTAACTAAAAGCTTGCATCGTGTCTTAGATCCGCACTGTGTGCTGCGGAATCCGCAGCACAACTTTATTATGACGTTATGATGGGGTTTCTGCGTTTTTATGGATAACAGTCAGTATAAGTGAGCGAATTCCTGTTAAAGTCTGCGGTTTATACATTGACCTACCTGTAGTGTACATACAGCCAAGTCTGTTCGTGGGTTGTCCGTTTGTTTCCTTCCTTTGCATGAACTATCCGTTCCGTCTGCCATACCGTCTGCAATCGTACATGCTGTTTTCGTCCGTTTGCCGCCATGCTGTCGTCACGCGTGATTGTCGACTGTCCGTTCCAATGTTATTTTATTCGTTTGATGACCAGGAATGTTAGCCTTTCCTTCATGCAATTATTATTTGACTCTTAGATATGGTTTTGTAAACAAAATTGTTCACAAATACCGAAACGTACGATTAAGCCGCGCACGGCTGGCGTTTGTTACTTAACGCGAGTGACTGAGGGAAGAGAAGCTATAACGTACACAGTTCAGCATGTCTGAAACCTCACGTCCGGTTTTTACGATTTAAAGGTAATTTGATAGCCCAGGAAGCAAAACTGTGGGAAAACTTTTTGTTGACCTATAGATCGCAGGTCGCAGGTCATTTCAAAGTGGAATTAACAGCAATTTGTTTAAACAATAAACACGTTTAATTAAAATGGGCGTGTTCACACTACAGGCGTTCAACAAGTCGCGTTTCGCTCAGTTTCGTTCTACTCACTGATGAATGCGTGGTGAAGGTACCCTGCGGGTATTCACTATTCAGTCAGCATCTTGGTGTGCATACATGCGTTTTTATAGTCTATTTTTACGCGGCATTCGAAAATGGTTACTGTGCCGTCCGAAGTTATTTTCAGCTGGTTTAAGTGATCGTCAGATAAAGGTCACGTAATGTACTATTCCTCGTCATACGAATCGTGTAGATTATAGCGCGCAGGCTCCTAGTAACAGGCGTTGTAATTGCGTGCAAACAAAATGCCATCAGATCCCATTGTTTGAACAACCACGTTCCTCATTCCCAGCCTAATTGTATATGTCATTGTCTTTCTCTATTCGGCTATATAATTCGGCTATATAGTCTATCAACAAATTAAATGGACAAAGGTCCGATAAACCATTTGTGCGCAGGCAAAATTTACTGAAAAGGCCAGTGTGCTGAGCAATTAGTGTCACGGCTGTGTACAGACGCTCGGAATTGCTCCCGGATGGCGCGGTGCAGCTCTGTCAACAGTCATTACGGCGTCTCGACACGCAGCGTCCGCACTGGGAACTCATGATCCGCGCCGCACCGTGATCGATGAGGTCGTGCTCGGCCGGCGAGCCGCGTGGACGGCGCCCGGATATAGCGCGGACCCGGAATTGCCGACAAAGGCGCACAAAGGACGCTCGTGGAGGCGCTGTCCGGTGGTCAGGGAACCGACAGCGATACCAGTCATACGTGACGGTCAGCGAGTCAGAACTATCGTCACCCTCCATAGCGACTCTGGCAGGCTCCGCTTCAGCCCTGACTCATTTCAGAAGATTGGACCCTCCTGCACACCAGCTGTCGGAGGCGCCAGAGTCGCAACTCGAGGCACTGAGTTCTGACGTTGAGCTTTGTTAGTTGTCTGCCGGCACCATGTGGGACCACGCGCGGCTGCTGCGCCGGACGCTGCTCATCTCCTCGGTGCTGGCTCTGAGCGGCCTGCACGTCCCTCCGGCCCGGTTGGCAGCCGTGTGGCGGGCCGTCCGGCTGGTGCCGCTCTCCCTGAGCTTCATCATGACCGCCTTGGTGGTGGGATTTACATTCATTGCCACCAGCTCGTATGAGGTGTTCAGTAGCGCCATGTTCGCACTGGGCATGGCGCACGGTCTGTTCACGCTGGCCTGTCTCCAGCGGCGGGGCGCGCGACTGCACCGGCTGCTGGGCCAGCTCAGCGAACTGGAGGAGGTCACCGCGATCTGCCGCCGGGCCGGCGAGCACCGGCACAGCCACCGCTGCGCCGCGCTCATCGGCCTGCTCACTGGGCTCACCGCTCTGCTGTGGGCGGCCAGCTTCTTCGCCGGCGGCGAGTTCGGCCACCCGCACTACCTGACGCCGATGCTGGTGCCGGCGCCACTGCAGGGCGGCCGCTGGTACTGGGTGCTGGTGGGCATGCAGGCGGCCGTCGCCATTATGATTTTCACCGTGCGGGCAGTGTTTGACCTGGTGCAGGTCTGCTTCATGGACGCTGTGGCCATGCTGCTGGAGCGGCTCGGCAGGTATGCCCGCCGGTACATGACGCATAGTGAGGAGTCCGACTCGCTGACTCAGACCAAAGAAAATCGTGCTGGGATCCAGAATGATCCCAGAGAGCAGCTGGGCAAAATCGGCTTCACCTCACACAGTGGTGAGCAGGGGAATCAACTGGCCGCAAGTGATCACCCTCGTCGGTACAACATCGCCTTTACTGTGACGAGTGAGGTCGGCCCGGGGGACGCTGCCTCTAATCACTATCCAGCCGTGCCGCCCCGGGCACCGGACACCCTCAGCTCCGCTGCCGTCCTGACTGACCCGCGCGGCGACCTCGACTCTGCCGTCGCTCAGCTGTCGCAGGTGCATCGGAGTGTAGCGGCGCTGGCTGCGGCCGCCTCCGATCTCTGCTCGCCGATGACCGTCACCCAGCACGCCAGCATCATCATGGAGCAGCTGGTCGGCCTGTACATCACCATCGGGATTTTCGTGTCTGGCGGCGGCGGCGCGGTGCAGAAGGCGGCGTTCGTGCTGTACCAGGCGGTGACGGCGCTGCGGCTGGTGGCCGTCTCTGTCACCGGCAGCCGGCTGGCGGCCAGCGCTGGCCGGCTGACTGACTCGCTGCTCGGCGCCACCCGGCCGAGCCGCACGCTCGGCGCCGCGCTCCGCTTTAGCTTCCAGATGCTGATCGAGCAGACCCGGAGACCGCCTCAGTTCTCCGGCGGCGGCTTCTTCGTGACGCAGAAGGAGACGATGCTGTCAGTGCTGAGCTTCGTGCTCACCTACTTTATCATCATGGTGCAGCTCAACATCTAGGCTTTTGAGGATTGAATCACGAAAGGCCAATAAGTCGGCAGAGTATTCTCGTAGTTCAGTAGTTAGCACTGGCCGGTTAGACCAAGGCCGGGTAGACCCTTCATTGTGTCCCGTTAAATATCGATGGCCTGGAAAAATAGCAGTTGATGAAGAATTTATGTTACTTTTACGTTGAGTTTTTGTCTGTGTTCAATGTCCCGAAATGGTGTCCTGTAGCGCGGGCTACGGGCCAGACAGTCGCGAGTAGCCCGGGGGACTTCGCAGACGTGACTTTGCTTTGATGGATCTGAACCCGATCGGGTGCAAAATGAGCGCATGGCACGTGCCGGAGAAAGTGCAGATTTGCGTGTTGGGTTTTATATGTTGAAATTGACTAACAAATGGTAATTGTGCATCTTACCACCCTATATGTTCCCCACCCGTGTTGTGCTGTAAGAATACATAACTGTGCATTTTAAGTCGCTCATTTTTCCCCAGGGCATCATCAGACAAGCAAATATATAAATCAAACTTTCAAATATATTTCTTATCATTTGGGACTTGACTACACAAGGAGTCGTTACAGTTTGCAGCTATCGAAATGTATTACAAAACTTCGTCAAGTCGGCGTGTCGTAATCGGGATTGGACCGGGTATCGGGCGCCAGATCTTGCTTTGTTATAATAGGGCCTTGGCTTGCTTTGCCCGCTGGAGCATTGCTATGTTTTCAGGAATATTGCCTATCATCTTTTCTGATGTGATCTTGCCAGAAGAGATTTTGCCTGCCGTCTTATCAGGACTGCGGCTCGCCATAATTCGACCAGCATGTCGAATATGCTGCTATAGCCTCATTCATAACCGTTTTGCTACCATGTGAACATTTACCCTCATAAAGGCACGTACTGACTGCCTGCCTGCGTTACCATTGGCCCGTAGTTCTTTCCGTTCTCACCTGGAGGCTTGGAACCTGCGCAACTAGCCGGACTGGGTCTACCCAGTGGAGCATTGCTGTGGCGGATTGCACTGCACAAGCTACCTACGGAAACTGTCATTTTGGCAGCATCGTCCATCCACGATTGATATTTCGCCATTTGCCTCCATATAATGATTATGAATGCATTATAGATCATGCTAGCTGGCACCCTCCCGTAATTATATATGGAAGGTGTTCAAATGTCATCTCACACGTTGGTCGTGTAAGCGTTGGCCAGCCCTCTGTTGGCCTCCCGTGCAGTCCCGGTGCGTCCTCTGACGGCCGCCCGTGTGTGTGCCGTGCCGACAGGCGGCGCGCGAGTCCAGCGACAAGTACGTGCGCGTGCTGCTCACCGTCTGCATGACCTGCCAGACGGAGATCGTCGGCGACAAGTCGGACCTCTCCAAGGTGACCCGCGACCAGCTGCGCTGCAAAATCACATACTGCTCCGTCGGTGAGTGCCGGGAGCGGGTGAGGGCCGGGGCGGGGTTTGTGGTATTCCCGGGCCCATCGGTGAACACACCGCAATATCACCCACTGCGCAGTGGATGAGTATCTTGGTAAGGTGCGAGCACCGACTCACCGTTTACTGCGGCTGACAGCGCTCGGATCGATGTGAGCAGTTGTTTTTGGAAGGCTTGACATTTTTTACGAGCATTGTCGTAATCATCGGTCTGATACACTAATTAAACGGTCAAGGTGTTCTGGAATCGAACTCGACCGGCAATGCGCTATGGTATTTAAAAGGTTCTTTTTGCCTTCGTGTCCTGGGCAACCTTCAAACGCGAGTGTGACCTTAAATTGGCGTTTATCAGCTTCTGTTGGCCGACATTGTGGTGCAGTCATCTGTACTGTGGTGCCAGAGTCATGGCACCAGTGCTGCCACCTGGTAACGAACGCGGTCCAGCGCGCTCCAGGTTTTGCGCACGGATGATGGAGCTGAAGGGACTGATAAATTGCTGTTTTATTGTACTATGACTATTTAACTGCAAAGCAGTTCAATTATTGTTGAAGTGACCTCACTGATTAGTGATTATTACGGAGCGAGCGAAGCGAGCGGAGTCTTACGTAGAATAACGGAAATTTCTGAGTATGAGCGGCCGGCCGGCCGGCCGGCCGTGGTCACGCTTCTGCGACGCTTATATCTCAGCAACCACTTGACCGATTTACATGCGGTAATTTTTGTAGGGTAGCTTCATTCCTTCTACCAAGTATTGGACTATTCCCGATGCATGTGGGTGACCCCTTATGCACGTGCCACGTGCAAAACAAAAAGGTGTCACTTTTGTAATTGTTGCAATATCTCGGTAACTACTTGGCCGATTGCGCTGAAAGTTGGCATGCAGGTAGGCACCCACTAGGCAATGCATATCCATGTGTCGGAGTTGGGGTGCTGCTGCACGTGCGCACGTGCAGGGGTCGATTCCAGATCTCGAGAACGGCTGGACTGATGGCGCTCAAATTTGGTACATGGCTAGGGACCGGTTAGTAGGGTGCCGTGCAAAAGTCAGTTGGGACCCATTTTGCACGTGCGCACGTGCAGGGTGCCGCTTCCAGATCTCGAGAACGGCTGGGCCGATTGTGCCCAAATTTGGCACATCGCTAGAGACCGGTAGGGTGCCGTGCACAAGTCAGCTGGAGGTACCCCCTCGAAATTTCGCACGTGCAAGGCTCACTCTCGCTCGCTCCGTTAGTCGCCCCAAAAGGCGTTATACTGGTGAATAAAGTGGAGGTAAATGATCTACCCAAGCATATCACCGACGTGGTTCATGCTAAGGATTGCGTTTTTCTGGTTTAGCGAACCCCCAAAGTCGCCCTTTGGTTCCACTGCCATCGGGAAAACTACGGATGCATATCCGGACCTTACGTGTTTCCAAGAAGAGTCTCGGACGCTCCCTTCCTTGTTTACTAAGCCCCGAGTCATAATTCGTACCCATCCTATCGGGATTTGAGCGTTTTGACTGTAACCATTTCTACCAGCTAGTAAATATATTCAACACTAAGCAGAGTCGCCGACTCGCCACTGTCTTAGCTGACCTTGTTCTTACAACTGTTTGATGGCTGATGCCTCTGCATGGAGCAACGCTGAGGTCGCCGTGTACTTCGTCCGAAGTCATTATTGCGAAGGCTCTTTTCGAATTCATTGACGTTTCGCTGCGTGATAATGCATTCCTTCATATGGAGCATTGGATGTATCGTCACGTTCACGGTGTACAATGTCACCGTTTGCGACTTCATAGTCTTTCCTTTCTCATTTTGTATCCTCCCCAGACCACAAATCTTGGAATTTCTATTTTGTAGACTGTAGTCACCGGAGGTGGGCACGGGCCACTCCTGGCTTGAGATACAGCTGGTGTCGGCCGCATACCGTTCCGGTTTAGTGATGATCATGCCGTGTTGTTCCGCTTAGTGCTCCCCACGAGATAAAGATATGATAAACGTATACCGATGTTTTCCCGCCTGACTGAGCCTCACCCGCCAGGCGGCCCAAATTCGTTAATAACACAGATTATAGTGGAACGGCAACAAAAGGTATCAGGCTTTTTTGCCAAACCAAATGTAGGCGTCGCGTACTTGGGCATCTGTTAGACCGCGGGCCCCCGGTCCTACCCGTGGTCTACCGTGATGAGGTGCCGTTGGCGCGCGCTGCCGCCGCTGTGACGACCGTCTGTGGCCTGTTTCAGTGAACCCCGGCGGCTGGGCGCCCACCTCGGCTCTGCGCATGGTCTACAAACGCGAGTACCCGCGCTTCCTCAAACGCTTCACCGGCTACGTCATAGAGCAGTGCAAGAACAAGCCGATCCAGTGGTAGTGTCGCAGTCGGGCCGGGGCCGGGAGCGGTGGACAGGGACGGCGGGCGCCCGCGCTCCGGTGTCTGTCGGACAGACAGACGGCCAGGAGGGCGGCGGCGCCCCGGCGGCAGCGACTGCCGGCGCCGCCAATGATACATATCGGGACTGTGGGCGGACCTACGGATGCAATGTGCGCGCTGCCCCGTTGAGACAGGGTCGGCGCCGCCCGTCGCACTCTGATGCATCTGTGTGGGCGCGCGTCTGTGTGCGCGGACTGCGGAGTATGTGTGAATGTGTGTGGTGATTTGCTGCTGGTGCTGTTTCCCCTCTGTATGAGAGCGGTGCAGTTCTTGGCGTTGGACGCATCCTACCCGCGGCGGTTGAACGCCGGTGTCGGACTTCGACGCATCCGCCGCTTCGTCATCTTCGAATGAATAGGGATATTAACGGATCGTGAGAAATAACTGATCGCTATATGCATTTTGGGGAACATAATTGTATTTACTGAGACCTGATCGTGCGTGTTGCATTGGATGTTTACCACTGTTGATGTCATCGATCTGAATGACGTTTGATATAGTCATTTATTTTGTGTACTTCGGCTTTGCATACGTGGCGCACAGCTCGGCCATGTGTCGTACCCCGTCATATTGGGAAATGAACGCTATGATTGGAGTTGGACGCCGTGTTTGTCTACGGAGGTCTGTGTACGGCGCTCGGTGTTCGGTTGCGTCAGTCGGCGGCGGCGTTAGCGGCGCACGCGTTACGCAGCTGTGCCGCCCGGGGCCGTCTCGGTCGGCGGCGGACGCTCTCTTCAGTAGCTGTCGGCCCGGAGAGAGAAATCCGGCCAGATGGACGCCGTTCGGGCCGAGCGTCGCGCCGCCCCCGATCGGGGAAAGCACAGCCCGCCCCCGGTGGTCGCCTTTGTTCCCGACGATAAAAAGCAGCGTCGATGAAAGCCGTGCTACAATTTACGGTCGGCAGTTAACCGTTTTGGAGCAGTTAAAGGGTGACTGATTGGAGGCTGAAAAACAACCCCCGATCATCTGAAAGTAAAGTCTAGCTCGTGTGAAGCCACCTGGTAGGACAGACCTTACATATGACCTTTAGGACAGATCCTTCACTGCTAATAAAAATATCTTATACTAATTACGCTAAAACCGTTACGTCCAATCATAGACCTCTGTATGCCGATCTACAGTGTGCGGAGGGTTATGAATGGTCAAATGGATCAATGGACTAATATAATCGTGACTGTTCTGGTGAGCAGACCTCGCGTCACCGAAAAATGCCAGTGGGGAGGCGCATGGGGCCGGGACTGTCACACCGCAGGTCAATCGGCCCATCCTGCGGTCGGAACGTGTGAAGTCGGCGCTTCACACGGTGAAGACTGCCCGGGCTGATGTGCGGCCAGCCCGGTGTCGCCTCATTGGAGCGCCGTCCTCGGCTATGTTTGAAAGTGAAAATCGTGCTCGCGGCGACTGGACGGTGGACACTTGTCTTCCGAGTGGAGACCGTCACGCTCTATCGCTCCTGACCGGCTCGTGTCACGGTCGGCCGCCAGTGCGCGTCATTGCATGCACCGCAACCACTGCAATGTACGGCTACCGCGAACCGCGGTAGAAAATCACTAGCTTAAGCATTATAATTGCATGGTTATTGTTTGTGTTGCCCGGAAATCCAAGGTGACATTCACGCCTCATGTTGTCATCCCGATGTATCATCCACGGTGTAAGAGCGAGATAAGCGCCGGATGTAGACATGCAGCCTCATACACTAAAAATGCTCACATGTACTCGTATTTGTACCGCCGCGCCGGACCCATCTTTTCCCTGCGCAACTGGGAAGGATCCTACCAACACGATGGGGTACTATTAGTAAAGTAATCTTGGGGGGTACAACCTCCCTCGCCGTTTTGCTCCTTGAGCTTAAAATGCGCAGGATGGGATGATAGTCGGTGTACCGTCACGAGACGCAGCGACTGGTACCAAATTGTAAGCGCTCGGGTCAACTGGTAACCTCTGAAAAAGTCCAAAGGTCAGGCCACGGTTTCTGGTAAACATCAGCAATATAACGATATGAGAACAGCGATTTTGGTGTCACCGAGCTCGCAGTTCAGGTGCATCGAATGATGCTTTTTATTCAAGATGAATTGACCTTTTGATAAATTTCACTCGAATGTTTGATTGGGCGGATTGGTAGAACCGGAATCCATAAGTAAAAGCTTGTTGCGCAGGACCGGGCCGGAACCCTACCGTCCGTTTGAAAAATTCCGGGTAAGCGGGAGAATTAAGCTGCCAAAGACCAGCGTGCCGATTAAAGCCGGACACTGTCTGTCCTACGCACTGACGCAACTTCTAAAATCCATATTGATCTTACCGATCATTTTATTAATTTGGACGGATTCAAGGTCTAGCTCAAATGTCAGTTTTTCATGTTGACCCTGAAGAGGTCAGTTGGCCGACCGAAATTTCTGGATCCAATATCCCGAAGGTGATGACTGGGAATTGGCCTGACCCAATGACATAACCAGTGGTCGCTGAGAGTTGGTCAGTTTGTCACGTCTCCAAAATGGGCAGGTCTCAGTTGTTTTCGGCCCGCTCGTCGGTGTTGGCTGCCGACTGCCGGCGCCGGCGCGGACACGGACAGAGTTTCTCCGCGGCCACCGTGAGAGACGTGCCGCGTCACGGCACAGACGGCTGGCGGTACGTATATAACGTCCGGCGCCAGCGCCTTTTCACCAGTGCCGCAACACAGACCATCCGACGCCATGAACTCTCAGCTGGTGAGTACATAGAGCAGAGCCCCGACCAGCAGTTCCTCGCCTCGGACCGTGTAGAGATCCAATATACATAACGTCGCTTTCGCTTTGCATCACACGGCCCCGGTTAGTGTGGTCGGTTTGCTTTGGGGTTTGGTGAGGATGTGAGAAGAACTTGGTGATCGCGGAGCTGGGGTAGATCGGCATCCAGTCGAAAAGCTCGTTTAGTCGGTGTGACATCAGTGCCATGAGCATGCGTGCTGCCCGACGTGCTACCTTTGTATCAGTACGGCAGCGACGTGTATGCGATGTACTTGGACTAACATCGCGCCCCGGCAGGTTGTGCTGGCCGCCCTGCTGGCCGTGGCCGTGGCCATGCCGCGCTACGTCCTGGTGCCCGTCGAGGAGCTGGAGCACATGCCGCCGCACGTCCGCGTGGCACGCCAGGCGCCGCTGCCCGTGGAGCAGGCTGACGCCTCCGACCGGTGAGTGACGGACGCAGGTCCCGGAGACTGGCACTCAGCCGTCAGCCCGGCAGTTCGGAGAACGGTATTCAGTTTTTTTATGCGTGAAGGAGAGCATGATTTGGTTTGGGAGATCGCTGATGGTTCATGACAGAGTGGATGGACGGGATGGCTCGCAGCGTTGGCCGGGGTTTTAAGTCGAATGGTCCGTTACCTGATGGCTTATTGAACGGTGGAGTCTGAATGCCCCTATAGCCCGCGTGGCGGCCGAGGCGTGGGCCCAATATGCCATCCCCATTAGCTGTGGGTGATTGCCCGCTGACACCGTCCCGTGCCGGCCGGCAGGTACGAGCGTCAGACGCCCGGCGGCTACGACGGCGGACTGCAGGTCGACTACGGCGCGTACACGGGCAAGAAGGGCGCGTTCGGCTGGTACGCCGACTACCCGGTCTACAGCTACGGCCGTCACTGATCCGCCCCTCACCGACCGCCAACGCCACGTCTTTCACGATTGTTATTGTTAATACAGACGAAGACGAGAAGTACGTACTCAGTGTTTGTGAGAAAACAGTAGAACACCGGCCATTGGGAGCAATACTTGCTTTCATTGCCCATAAGAACGGATCAAATGGCCTACGGAGAGACCCTTTATTGGAGTTGACCAGTTTCGGTTTAGCTTCACAATCATACCCTTTAGCACTTTTCACCTATCTCAAGATGTATCTTTTCTACATATGAGAAAATTCCAATAGGACATTCAAAGTCGGGTCACCAGGTCAACTGGAGAGACTTTACCTAAAAAAAAAAAACGCTCGTCCTAGCTACTGCTACATCTAACACCGACTTAAGGGCGCGCCGACATCTTATGTCGTTAGAGGACACCAGCAGCAGCAGCAGTAGCACGTTTTGACCGGAGAAGTGGTATCATTCCTCGTATACAACTTGTCCCTCGCGAGAACGCGTAGGTAACATCAACCTGATAGGTACAGGCTCCGAGTGATAATTTCAGTTCAAATTTAGGTTTGAAACTGATCGAATAAATACGCTACGTGTTCACTTAGCTTTTATTTCGTTCCTCGTTTCGTCACTATGTACATCAATAGAACAGTTAGCTCGCAAGCCGACTAAAACAACGCAAAGACGCGGTCGCAACCGTCAAATCGAATCGGTCGAATCAAAAGCACGTGACGGCTCGCTCGCGCATTCGGCTCGGGAGATCGAAACAGCGAAACGTCCCCCACAAGACAGACTTCAACATTCACGAGAAGAGCCATCCTATGAGCAACCAGTACTAGCTAGAAAGGAAAGAGCAAGAGGCCTATAAACGTTTATTCTCCGGTCAGCTCACACCCATACCAGACCGCCGCGACGTGGTAAAACCGCCCTCTGTTCGTCCAGCATACGGAAATCTCATCCAGCAGGTCCCCAGCATGCAGCTGCAGGCACGAGCAACGGGCACAGGCAAAGGAGCCAACAGCTCAGGAACGGGAACTGGCTCCAGGAACATGGCGATAACACGTGACGTGATGCAGAAGTTCACTCCACAGAGTATTCAAATAATCTCAAAAGTGATGACAATCTAAAATACAATAGAAAACTTGTGAGCTGACGCATACGTAAAACGTTCCCCAAAAGCTAAAATGGCGGGTGTTTCAGTTTGGTAAGAGCAGCGGCGGCGGCGGACGTAACTGCGGGTCGGTGGCTGGGCGGACGACCGGCCGGTCAGACGGCGGCCTCGGCGGCCAGCTCCGTTATCACCGGCCCAGACAGCTCCGGCAGCACGCTGATGCACAGACACTTCTTCGTGGCGTATTTCCGAGCCACCGCCTGCCGGGTGACACAAGTAGTCGGTACCAGTCTCCCGGAATCCCAATAACCGACACAGCGCTAACTCGTGCGCATTTAAAGGCATTTTTCGCGGAAGCGTGCGAATATTATCGCGCAAACACTTAAACGCTTGCACTTCACGTTTGTAAAGCCCATACATCTCCGATCAAGCTCGAAACAAAATAAATTAGACATTTGAAAGGATAAGGCCGATGTATCCCATTTTGAGATGTTAAAATATTACGTACAAACATTGAAGTTGGCATTCTTGGATTTGTTCCAGAATCCAGATAGCTTATTTATATCGATAACCCAAAATAGACGATAACTGTTGTACCCCAGTCCTCACCAGTCATCAATCTGGATTTAATTCGAGATGTGATCGGGAGCGTAACACTCTCGGTTACTGGAATTCAAACTGTTAAACAAAAGATGCACACAAAGTATTTGTATGCGGTTGCCGTTATAGCGTGCGGGCGGCACTCACCACCCGTTTTGCGCGGCTGTCGTTGAGCTTCTCGTTGGCCTTGACCACCAGGCTGGCCAGCTGGCACATGACTGGTCGCAGCTCGTTCTCCGGGTAGAACGAGTAGTGGGTCAGCACGTCCGTCCAGCCCTCAGTCTCTTCATCCTGCAGCACCCTGCGGCAGCGGCAGCGGCAGCACACACGCCGAACGTCACTGGGCGCCCAGCCGACCGGAGGGCAACATCTGGGCCCACTGATGTTGCCCCACTGCAGGGCAACATCAACATCTGGGCCGACTGCCCGACCTATCCCCCCCTCTCCCCGTTAAATATGGCTCGTATAATAAGTCTTAAGCAAAAAAATGAGTGGATCTCGCTTTTTGACAAACATTTTTAAACTCGAACCATTTAACAACATACTATTCTTACGAAGTTTTTTATGAACATCCGCCGAGATGAAAAGTGGATACATTTCGGCGAGCCCGAGAGAAGGGGAATGTCTCCGAGCGCCGACGTACTTGAGCGAGAGGCAGAGGGCGGCGGCGGCCAGGTGCGACACCCGCAGGTGCGCCAGGCTGTACTCCTGCAGGCTCAGCTCCATCAGGTACTTGGCCAGCGTGTGCTGCCGGTTGTCCACGCAGCCGGCCTTGCTGTTGCGGCGCAGGAAGTGCAGCGGCAGCGGCCGGCCCAGGTCGAACCGCAGCGCAGACAGGATCTGCCGCTCCATGACGCGCATCTGCTCCTCGTCGAACGACTTGTCGGCAATCACCACAAAGTCGTTCACCTCGGGCGCGTAGATCTCCTCGTACTTGCTGGCGATCCACATGGCCGTGACGCCCACCATCTGCAGCTGCGCCGGCGAGATGGACGAGTCCACCTGGCGGACACGGAGACCCGCAGTCAGAAAACCGGCGACAAACCCGGCCATCACATGTTAACGTCCACCAATACAACGTACAGAGTCAAATGCAGGATCGTACGCAGGGACGCTTGACACGTTTAACCCGCGCCCGGCTGGGGGTCCTGGATTTCCACGCCCTGCTGGGGGGGGGGGGGTGTTTGAACACTCCCCCCTTGTAACTCGGCTCCTGGGCCACGTAGCGATACGCGGAAGGCGGCGTTCGAAAGAGCGTCAAAAATAATGACGAAATCACTTCGGTCAATTTTTTGGTCAGGTCAAAGGTCAGGTCACCAGAGGTCATTGAAGGCAAAATGTCGCCGATTTCCAGGTCGAATGTCGAAAATTTCCAAGAAGCCAACGCATAACTCGGGAACCAATTATAGAGCTACAGCGCCGCGGAAAAGCGCATTCGATAGCCCTATTAACGCCCTTTCTGAGTAATTCTCTCAGATTTGACCTAACGTCAACGGTTTTGCCTGCAGGGGGCAAAAACTGCAAAAATAACCGATTTTTTCGGAAACAGTTTTTCTGCAATAACTTTTGACCCAAGCCTTGTACGAGCTTACTTTTACCGGCATCGTGTTCCTCTCGTCAAGGCGCATCGAATGAACTACAACTTGACCTTGAAAGGTCAACTTGAAAATTTGACCTCAGGTCAAGGTCATGACCTGACCGGAAAGGGTCATGTTACATATCAGTCGATCCGTATCGTCGAGCTGAACACATCTAAGGCGTTTTCATCGCTCTAGCATGCCTCTATCAAAAGTTATTTGCAAAAAACTGTTAGATACCATTCGTGACCTAAGATGACCTCAGGGCATAAACAAGGGTCACGGACACCATTTTCATGTTCAGTGCGTCTGAACCACTTGTAATTCGGTGTTTGGGAGTGTTTATAATGTCTTTCGTCCAAAAGAGGCGCATTTCAATTTTCTCCCATTGACTTATAATGGGGATGATGATGATGATTTGGAGTGACAGGGCGCACCAGCTGCGAGGCTATATCGCGCCCATTTCTTATTTAACTTCCTCAGTGTCGGGCGTTAAAAATCACCTGAAGGCCGGAGGCCGCAATAAACGAAAAGAGACGAGAAGAGTCTAGCAAAGAGGACTCGTCACCTAAGACTGCTCTCAAAGAA
Source organism: Amphibalanus amphitrite (assembly GCF_019059575.1). Lineage (NCBI taxonomy): Eukaryota > Metazoa > Arthropoda > Thecostraca > Balanomorpha > Balanidae > Amphibalanus > Amphibalanus amphitrite. The sequence goes on along the minus strand of NW_024881730.1, from coordinate 528,218 downwards.
AGCTGGGCTCCGCGCAGGCCCAGAAACTTCAGCCGCTCAGCTTCCAGTCTCGGACACTCCAGAAAAACGTGTCGGACGGAAAGTCTGTCGCCACATCTCGCACAAACAGGTCTTGGGCCGACGCCAATAAGGTGTCCATGGGTACCGAAAGTGTGCCCTGTGCGAAGCCGACAGAGGATAACCTCCTCTCGACGCGACTTGCGCGACGCAGACAACCAGGTTGCCAAACCCGGTTTGATGCGTAGCAGCTTGTTTGTCTGACATTTGCTCCAATCCTCCTGCCACTTTCCGCGGAAGAATGAGCTCACCGCAGGGAAAAAGTCCCTGGCCGGTAGAGGGAACCGGCGGCAGCAGGGCTGCCGCGCCGCATGGTTCGCAGCACGGTCCGCCCGCTCATTGCCAGCTATACCAACATGGCTAGGAATCCAGCAAAAAGTCACTGAGGTACCCTCTCGGTCGAGAGCCGTCAAACGGAGAAGAATCTCCTGTACGAGGGGGTCAAGTGGATAGAATTGTGTCAAGGACTGGAGTCCGCTCAATGAGTCGGAGAGGACAAGATATGACCGAGCGGGATGAATCTGGATAAAACACAAAAGTTTGAGGACGGCGACCAATTCGCAGGTAAAAACGGATGCATGTTTAGGTAAAGTAAAACATCGCACAGCGTCGCCGCAGACGAAGGCACAGCCAGCACCGAGGTCCGACTTGGACCCATCGGTGTATGCCACGGCATGGCCTGAATATGATTCAATATGTTCCAATGCCTTCGCCTTGAAGGCCAGAGGCAGAATTTGGTCTTTCCGTGTGCCTGATAGGGTTAGGTCCACAGAGGGGACAGATAACCTCCAAGGCGGTTCAGGCAGGATAACAACTCGCATGATGTCCCGAGTGCTTAGGCCACAATCTCGGAGGAGATCGGCCGTTCGGGTGCAGAAAACTCGAGAGCGGCTCCTCTCGTCGCCATCAAAGACTGCTAAGAGCGACCTGGAGAAAGCCGGTCCGTGAGCAGGATGGGAAGGGAACTGACGAAGTTTGATGGCGTATCGCATGCCCAACATCTGCCTTCGTAAGGCCAGAGGGGGCTCGTTCGCCTCAGCTAACAAGCTGACGACAGGAGTAGTTCGGAAAGCACCAGTCGCAATGCGAATCGCTGCGTGGTGGACAGTGTCAAGGATAAGCTTGGATGAGGATGCAGCGTTGTCATAGATAAAAGATCCATAGTCCAGACGGGACCGCACCAGAGACCGATAAAGAAGGAGTAGCGTACTACGGTCAGCGCCGTAGGACATGCGAGCGACACACTTCAGAATGTCAAGAGCTTTAAGACATCTGTCACGGAGACACTTTATGTGACTTCGGTATGTGAGTCGGCAGTCAAGAGTCATGCCAAGGAACTTGGCCTCCGCAACCACTGGTATGGCTTCACGGTAGAGCCTCACCACCATGGGTGCAGTGGGGCGACGCTTACGGGAAAACTGCATGCCTACCGTCTTTGCAGAGGAGAACCGGAAGCCGTTCTCCTTGCCCCATGCCTCCACTCGAGCAACTGCCATCTGCAGCTGTCGCTCCATTGATCGAGTCGACGCCGCACTGCACCAAATAGCGAAATCATCGACGTAAAGAGCGCGGCCGATGGCTGGAGAGAGGACCTTTTCAATGTCGTTGATCATGACACCAAAAAGCGTCACGCTGAGCACACCGCCTTGTGGGACTCCATTAATCTGGGCGAACCGCTCAGATAACTGGTTGCCCACACGAACACGGAAGAAACGATCACCAAGAAAACTGCTTAGAAAATGACCCATCGTGCCTCGAATGCCTAGCTTATGCAGCTTCTGTAAGATACCGAATCGCCAAGTGGTATCATACGCTGCTTCAATGTCGAAGAACAAGGCGCCTACTTGACGACCTTGTTTAAAATTCGAGCGGACAACTGAGTCAAGAGTAAGAACGTGGTCGACAGTACTCCGGTGCTTTCTAAAACCACACTGAGAATTGGCAAGAAGTCCGTGCCGCTCCAGATGCCAGGTAAGTCGGATATTCACCAGCTTTTCCAACAGCTTTCCAACGGCGGATGTGAGCGCAATTGGGCGGTAGTGCAGAGGGTCCAAACCGCTCTTCCCTGCTTTTAGAACAGGGATGACAACTGCCTCCCGCCAGGAGTTTGGGTAAACACCCGTCATCCATAGGAGGTTGAACAGCTGAAGGAGAGCATCCAGAGCAACCGGAGGGAGATGGCGAAGCATCTCATTGTGGACAGAATCCGGGCCTTCTGCGACACATTTAAGACAGCTTATAGCTGACTTGAGCTCAACCATTGTAAAAGTATCGTTGTAGCTCAAAACGTCGGAGGTGCTAAAATTGACCCCAGAAGCTTCACAAGACGAGCGGTGCCTGACAAAGGATTCGTCGAGGGACTCATCACCACACCGCCGATAGAGGGCGCGGCCTATCTCCGAAGCAACGGCGTTTGGCTCCATGATGTCCCTTCCATCCACCTTCAGCACGGGTAAGGGTACAGAGGAGTGCCGGCCCGAGATGCGCTTTATGCGCGACCATACTTCGCCGATTGGAGTAAAACGATTAAGAGTGCTGACATATCGTTTCCAAGATAAGATCTTGGCCTCTTTGATAGTGCGCTTGGCAACCGCTCTGGCTCTCTTAAAAGCTATCATGTTGGCCGTGGAACTATTCCGCTGAAAGGCACGGTAGGCACGCTTTCGGGCACGAATTGCATCAGAACAGGCATCACTCCACCACGGAACTGGTGGTCGTCGGGGCATACCGGAACTGCGGGGTATGCAGGCCTCGGCAGCCTCGACGAGTTTGGACGTGAAATCATCGACTGACAAACTGTATGTTGGAACATCTGAGAATGACTCTGTCAGTCTCGCCTCGAATTCGGTCCAGTCTGCCTTCGTTAAGTTCCACCTGGGTGGCCGACAGCCAACTGAGCCATGCTCCCGGAGGTCCAGCCAGATCGGAAAATGGTCGCTGCCCATTGGGTGCGCAGCAACGCGCCACGTGAAAAGAGGAGCGAGCTGCGGACTGCTAAGACTGAGATCTAGAACTGATGTCTGGCCAGAAGGTAGAGTAAAATGAGTTGGAGCACCGGAGTTAAGGACGCATAAGTCCTCATCGCCAATAAAAGATGCTAAAAGTCGACCACGGGTGCAAACTGTCTGACATCCCCATGCAGAGTGGTGAGAGTTAAAATCGCCTAGAATCAAAACTGGCTGAGGTAGCTCTGCCAGTAACATACGAAGATCCTGCACAGGGAGAGACTCCCCTGGTGGGCAGTACAGTGAACAACAGGTTAGCTCCCGGTGACCGAGAGCCACCCGAACAGCGACCGCTTGAAGTGGGGATCTGACCGGGATTGGTCTCGTCGAAACTCTATGGCTGACAGCCACGAGAACACCACCGTGAGCAACTGAGTCGGTATCCAGGTCCTTCCTGAAAATGGAATACCCTTTGAAATGTAGGTGATGCTCTGGTTTCAGCTTCGTCTCCTGTAGACAGACCAGGAGAGGACAGTCGCGACGGATCACCGTCTGTAAATCAACAAGGCTACTGCGGAGTCCTCTACAGTTCCACTGTAAGAAACTCTGCATGGAGAAGACAGTAAAAGAGGCGCAGAAGCGCTTTAAAAGCCCGTCCAGACGTAAAACAGCCCAAGAAGGCGATAAAACTGTTTAAAAGATTGAGTAGAAAGACGACTAGAAAATCACCTCCCCAGAGGATTCGTATTGAATCCTCGCGTGGCTAGTTCTCTGTCGGCCGTCGGCAGACTGGGACCGAGGTCCCACAGGGCCTGAAACGGTTCGGTTGCCAAACCGCACCCGGCCAGGGCCCTGCTCTGGCGGCGACGGGGGACCACGCTTGGCCGAACGCCTGCGTTCGGCCAGCACCGAGCCTGGGGGGCTGGGTGCAGGATCCGGCACGCTGAGGGTTCCGGATGCCGCCCCAAGGGACGGCGGAGGGGGCCGCCTCGGGAGAGGCGGGGGAGGGGGAGGGGGCATGGCCGGAGAGCCGGCCGGGGCGTTCACCATTGGGGACGGCCTCCCCTCCTTGGCCTTCTCGGCCAGTCTGGCACGTTTGGCGTCCCTCGCCCGTCGCTCCTCCTCTCCCCGCTTCAGGGTTTCCAGCACTGCTGGGCTGATCGCCCTGTCAGATCCCGGAGATGGTGGTACAGTGGCTGTTGGAGACTGGCGCCTCGACGGGCGGCGCCGTGGGTGAACAACGGTCCAGTCATCCTCAGATTCTGCCCGGCGACGTGCATCAGCAGCAGGCGCTGCTGGCACAGAATCGGCTGCGGGAGCCGGCGGGGTGTCATCCTCAATGAGCCCCGAGAGGAGCTGGATCAGCTCTGCTACAGAAAGCTGGCGAAGATTGCCGGCCTTCCTGAGGGCACCACTCACTCCAGGTCCGAGGGCGACCCGGCTTGCAGCAGGTTGGGGTGGCCGAGCGGCCACATCTCGGTATGAAAGCGAAGGTGCGGGAGTGCGCTGTCGCACCCTGTCCCGCGCCTCGCGAAAGGAGACGTTCTCCTTCGTCATCAATGCGCGCACCTCAGCCTCGAACACAAACTTAGGGCATTTGCGGTGCCATGCCCGGTGCTGGCCACCGCAGTTGGCACATTTGACACTGTCCGATTGGCAAGCGTCAGAGCCATGCCCCTCAGCTGAGCAGACCCCACAGCGCTGTGTTCCCCGGCACTTCGAGGAGACGTGCCCGAAGGCCTGGCATTTGAAACACCGGACTGGATCCGGAAGAAAGGCACGAATGGGAACCACAAGATAGCCAACCTTGACCTCCCGCGGGAGGGTGGGGCGGTTCAGAGTTAAAACGATTGAGTCGGTGTTCATAAGAGATCCTTTCACCTTACGGCGGATGCGGCGGGCATGGGTGACACCCTGCCCTTCCATTCCGTCCACGACTTCGTCGTCCGCCACGCCGCGGAGGTCCGGGCATGTGATCACTCCCCGCACTGAATTTTTGAACGGATGTGGCTCAACTTTGACCTCTATTTTGCGGACCTGCTTATCACGTGCCTTGAATGATATTTCTTTGAGGGCAAGCATATTCCGGATCTCAGTTTGGTTCGTCAGGTGGATTTCCAGGGTCCCGTCTGGGCGTTGGGTTACACGCTGAGGCTGACAGTGAGGCGAGAGTGCCTGCTCTCTTTGAAACGGATTGAGTTTGAGCGGCACGGGCTGGCCAGACTCATCCTGATCGGTTGAGCTCATGAGCAGAAAGTGAGGCAGCGGCCTCCCAAGATCACCGGGTGGCCGAGGGGATGCCTCAGTCGAGGTCTGGGGGCGAGGACATCCGGGCGGGGCCGGAGTTGAAGTGGTCGCCGAGGTCGAAGTGGTCGCCGAGGTCGAGGTGGTCGTGGTTGAGGTCGAGGTCGAGGTAGGGGTCGGGGGAGGGAGTTCAGAATCCATGCAGTGTGAGTTGGTCTCCGCCAGCTCGGCCGCCGACGCTCCGCAACGGCGCCGCTACAAGGCCTGGGACGGCCGAGCTGACTGTACGGGACTTGGCGGCACCTTCCGCGGGGGAGAGAGAGACTCACCACCCCCCACGGTCGGATACCGCCTGCTCCCTTGACGCCTCGCCGAGTCACCGCCAGGGGCAGCGCCAGATCAGTCCCACCGACGGAGGACGAGCACAAGTGCCCGAACCCCGCCGGCGACACCACTCCGACACCACCCCCGGCGGCATCACGACTGGGAATGGCTCCTCAAGTGCGGCGCCCCACTGAGTATCCCGCCCTTACAGAACTCAGGGCCAAAGAGGCGTGTTGCCCAGCCACCGCGACTGGCTCCGCACGGTGGGGGGCTCAACCTCCAGGATCCCGTTGTCCTGGGGTACGGGTCGGCTCGCCTAGCCTAGTAAAACCGGCTGGTACCCGAGGGGACGCCACTCCCCTTACACTAGCCCAACTCGGCTGTGTTCCTGCGGGTGCAAAAACAACGAAAAAGGTAGGAAAAGAATCAGAAAGCTGTGATCGAACGAAACGCGGACATCCAGTGAGAAGCAAAGCAAAAGCAGACAAAGACCGCTCAAGAGAAACAAAACCACGAAAACCAAGAAAAGTCGGACCGTACCATCTGTCCATCCAGCGATCAAAGCAAGTCGTAAGCAAGCATGGGTCAAGCTGGGGCCGAGGGGGCGCTACTCCCCTTGCTGGCCGAGGCCAGGGCCGCCGCGGGGCAAAGGCCCAAGGAACCCAGTCCAACAGCGACCCCAGCCACTGCCAACCCCTGCGGGGCTAATCCTGCAGACAATCCATCCAGTAAGCAAGGCAAGTCCAGGTCAAAACGCGCGTCAAGCTGGGGCCGAGGGGGCGCTACTCCCCTTACTGGCCGAAGTCACAGCCGCCGCACAGCCGGAGCCTGATGACCCCGGCTAAGCAGCAGCTCTGACCACGGTCAGCCCCCTGCGGGGTTATAATGGGGAGGTCGCAAAATTGACCTGACCTTAGGTCATCGATATCAAAATTCTGAGATATACATTTTGTACATGCTATTGCTCTTAGCAATCGCTGAAAGTTTCAAAGCGATCGATCACTCGGTGTAGCTATGACAGACATTGAAACTTTTTATGAGGTGAGGTCACTTCAAGTGACCTGACCTTGAATGACCTTGGTCTGAAATTTTTACAACATGGGAGCGCCGCCCGTTTTTGAGATATTCGCGAAAAACCACAAGGGGGGGGGGTGTTCAAACACCCCCCCCCCCCAGCAGGGCGCGGGTTAAGCTACACGCACAGGTGCAGACATTGTATAGTCTTAAATTAGTAATCTAGTTAATCGAGATATCAAGGGGCTAATCCAGTTAAATAATATTAGTTAAGTACTCTAGTTTAGAAAGAAAAACTTTCAAAGTGAGTGACCCGTGTCAAAGTTGGTTCGATTATAACACTGCGGCGAGGAGTTCGCGATCGGTCACGTAGCCGCAAACGGTAAGCGGCGTTCGAAAATTGCTGAGCTTACCTGCAGAAACCTGTCGATGATGGCCACGGTCAGGTACAGCGTCTCGTGGAGTAGCTTAAACTTCAGGTGCACCTGCACCAGCCAGTCTATTAAGATCTCGCGCATCTTGCCGGTTATTTTGCTGTCTCGCAGGTGATTCTCAGATACGCGGAATTTGTCCTGAGAACAAAAAAAAAACGAAAGGCTTCGTAAGAACTGCAGCCACAGCCGGAACAGTTCAAACGCATTGGCAAAGCATGTTGGCAAATATTGAGAAAAAAGGTCAGGCGTGCAGTTTCAGGAGCAAGGTATGACATCTCATAACTGCTGCTGCATAAATTTCCTTGAGACCACGTCAATACTATCCATAACTGTCACAACTCACAACGATGACTATGACATTAACAGCCACTCATTGAAACCAGTAATTATCGATGATGAATTAGGGTTTCTTGGGCGCCCGGACTACAGTGGTCATATGCGCCCATAACACCCAGTAATTATCGACCTCAAACCCAAACGTGAAAAAACTTTGAAATGATATTGTTTGCCTTCCCGCTGCTGTCTCTTATCACGACCACGACAGCATGACTGGGTACTCCCGTAGGAAACTCACCTCCATGTACCGCAGGTATAGGTAAATATCTTTGATGTACTCTGACACAAGCTGGGGGTTATCGGAATCTTCTACATCGATGTCATCGACATTCAGCAGCCCGCTTGAGTAGGCATTCAGCTTTTTGTTCTCCTCCAATGCCGAGAAAGGTTTGCTTTCTACTGGCTTCGGAGGCGCTTCAACCTTTTGCCTGAAAAAAGCACAAATTAAACAGTCGCTTGGGCCTGGTAGGCGCCCGCAGTTGATCATCGAATTACCGGATGCCAATATGCAACGTGCCAATACGTTGTCTTGATACCATAGGATTAACCTGAAAAATAACTTGATATATATTTTCAGGGATGTTCCGCATTCCACTTAGCAAACAAGCAGCATGTTTTGGTGAAGACTGAAGATGTTTGCAAATATCGGCATTGGTCATCACAGTGTTTCCCCGACACTATTACTAAATCACAAAAAAAGTTTCACGAGCACCTACATATAGATTACGCGAACACGTCCAAAAACGGCACCAAATCCCACTAAGATTGGGGGAGGATTGAGAAAGAATGTAAAATACACATACGAAGCGAGAGCAGTCTTATGACCGATTTCGTACCAAAAAAGGGCCAGAAGACTAGCCAGTCGCCGTGAAACCGTCCATACCTGATCGAGCTGGTAGCCTTTGACCGGACAAGGGGCTTTCTGGCATCAGCTGAGATGGCTTTAACCGGTCCATTGTTGACTGACAGGCCCTTCACTCGGTTGCCGATTTCGCCGAGGACTGCCCGCTGTGCATTGTTCGTGCTTCTGGTAGCAAGCCCCTTCCTTGCTTGTAGCTGATTCTCGTTCCTAATCACCTGAAATAGGTACGGTATATGCATCAGCTTTTATCTTACCGTCTTACATCACTGTCATTTACGATTGGGGAATGAACTGACTGAGCTAATGGAAATATCAAATTTCCCGGATCCCAGTTAGTTCCGGCTTGGTGACAAAAGCGATGTAGGGGGTGTCGGGTGAAAAAGTGGTGGATTTCACCGGAAACGTCATGCTACAATTAAAATGTTCATGGTGGACAAATCAAGACTATAGTTCGTTTTTCTTAAGTTTGCCCCTCACTGTAAACGTCTTTTTGAACACAGCACGAGAATTGCTAGCCGAATTACTGAGAAAACTGGTTGGCGCACATTGATTTCACCAGATTTCACAGACGATCAATTTTATCAAATTTATTTACTTTTTCACAGACTCGTAGCTCGTATTTGCCAATACCTACAGCCCCACAGGGATAGACGACTTCTCAGGAATTATGTCTGAACTAATAAATAAATTGCACGGCGCTTAACATAACGTTAAATCGTCCGTGTTCAAAACTTATTTTGAAAATATTATTCATATCTACAATACAATGTGCGCTAACCAGTTTTCTCAGTAATTCAGCTAGCAATTCTCGTGCTGTGTTCAAAAAGACGTTTACAGTGAGGGGCAAACTTAAGAAAAACGAACTATAGGCGTTATGCGTTTTTCCCCTTTCAAATAACATTTGCATGACTGAACGACATTATCACTATACGTTTTGCTGAAAAACTCCCGTCGCGTGACCTAAAATCATTCGGTAGGGGTATCTCTCAACATCATGTACACAAGCAAAGGTCGATAAATTCGCAAAAGTCGTGCGTCCGAAAACGACTAAGTGAGCTTTGGAGAGCTTTGGAAGTTATTTTCGCATATCAGCACGTGACTGATTTTATGACAGCCCCGTGGTGTCACAAGCATTCACTTGTCCGTTGGAGGGAAAACGGCTCCACGTCAACCAATGAAGTTCTGCAAAACCATTCATTGACAAACAACAAAAATGAGATCCGCTAGCCGATGTCAATGCGTCACCAACTCAAACGTGAAAAATTATTTCGGCGATGGCGACAACTTTTGAGGGTCGAGAAGCCACTTTAGTCAGATTTCTTGAGCCTGTCTGATCGCTTTAAGCGCTTGAAAGAAGTGCACACGAAGCCTGAATAACTACCTTTATTAGGCACTGGCCAACTGAAAATATCATCTTACTATTGATTTAAAGTTTCACTCCCTATTCATCCCTATTGTTTGTCTCATGCTATATTTATTTGTGTATATTAAGCGACCAGGCTTCTAAAAATATAAAAAACTAGACTAGTACCTAGTGTGCTAATTAGCTTTCAATGTCCCTGATACCATTTGCAACATTTTGTTCATGAGTCAACCATGTGGCCTTGACAAATACATTAACTATCAATGATGATAGGCCTAGGGTGAGAATAAATGACAAATAAGTAATAACTCATTCTTTACAAATGTGCTCATGCTTTCAACCCACCAGTTGCAAACTTTCTAAGAAATGCAATGGCAGTACAGCATTTTTCTTTGTTTCAATATCCAAGAAATTACTGATAACTAGTAACTGTCAAACCATTAATAAAAAAAATTGACATGACTCTTAACAGAATTGGGCAAAACGCTGTCCTAGTAAGAAGTGAAAAAGTTTTGCCCCTTACATCTTTTACGCACTCATTCCAATTCATGAAAAAGGTGCTTTTGTAGACTGGCTTTGACACTGTTTGTGTGAATGACACTGTTTTAGATTAAACCTTGATGCCTTTATCAGAATATTATGCTTCGTCTGATGGGTTTTAGGTCTTATGCTTATCAAATGGGTTTTAGGAGAGGTACTTAGGTATGCATAAGGCCATAGACCACTTCAGCTAAATGACTCCAATTTTTGTGGATTTTCTTTATTTCAACTTGCTATAGCGATGATGATAAATAGGTACCAATCATTTACTTGTGCTCTCAAACCTCATCCGCATGGCACACAACCACAAAGCAAAAATGAAGGAAGGTGAAATTGCAATGGAAAGCTAGACAAGAGACAAAACAGTGAATTAAATAACCAAATATATATTCCTTCCCACAAGGCATCAGTTTAATATTTGCAAACACTTATGAATGTGTGTGCTTCATGGCTCGCCACATCAACACTACTTCAGAAATTATAATAGCGCTTTAAAAAATGATTGCAGGAGTGCTCAATTTAAAGAAGCCAATTACATGTCAAGTATATAATTATTATTCAGAAGAACTATACTCACGTTACTTCCCAATGTGGTGGTCCGAAGCGCTTGAGACATCTTCGGGAATCGCTTTGAATCGTCTCAGTTCGTCGTTATATAAAAACACTTTCCAACTTTCATACACTTCGTCTCGCTTATTTCGCTGAAAATCTGTGAGTAGACAAAATATTTCAAAATTATCGTCCAAAAATCAACCGCATCCACGCGCCTTCAGCGCGTACGCTCCGCCACCGTTTGTTGCTAATTTCAAATTTAAAAGCCCCGCCACTTCTCGCTGCTGATTGGTCATGCTGAGCATACTAGACCTGCTTCTTTGTACTTCAATGATTTTTGTGAATTTTTTTGTATAATTTGATTATAAAATTACAAATTAATGGTAATTCTTCAAATGACCATGTAGAAGTATATCAATTTATAATTAAAATAAAGAAAATATTTCAATATGGCGACTACCATTGGGAGCAAATGTTTACAATTCCGACGCAACCCAAACTGTTTTCCGCAAGGCTGCCGTTTTTCGTTAAGTAAGTGACGACACAGTTCAGTTGAGTTATCAAAGAATAAGCCGCTAGTTTTTGTGAACCATCCCCGTAAACGGTAGGTATGTGGGTACATGCCTATAATCCAGGGATTTTAATTAAGGACTAGACCTGAAAATTGTGTCATTCTGTATGGATAGGGCAGATAGGGCTAGGATGGCTCATAGGTCACTAAAGCCAAAGCTACACCATATGCGTGAGCATCCATGAAACTGTTGTGTTCTGTGTTTCTGTGCTTTCAGGATTTTCCGACCGCACACAGGGCCCGTGAACAGCCCTCCTGATTGATTTTAGTTTCTGTGGTTTCCAGAATTTCTGTTAAGTATTGTATGCTTATGTAAGCATGCCAACTAGTGATGGTTATGACAATAAATATACAAACATGATCAGCAATCAAATATGAAAAAAAAAATTTGGATTATTACGTGCATTGGATTCACATGATCATTGTGATGTGCCACCAAGTGTGCCAACTGCATTCCATGCATGTTTCATGTCAGCAAGGATGTGCCAGGCTCTGCAAAAAAAAAAAATTCAGGACTCTGAACTTAATATCTGTACTGACAATCCTGACATTTCTTACCATTCAGTATTTCCTTGACTGAACATCTGTGATATCCTTGACTGAAAGTGCATGACCAGCAGTGTAGCCCAGTATAGCTGACAGTGTATTTCTGATCAGCTGAACCTGATCATCATACCAATTAACCTCAGAACCCTACTGACCACAGTACACACTCAAAATTTCCTAGATGATCACATGTTTTGTATCTTTTGCTTATAACCATGGCTTTCATCCTCACCTTATAACAATGTATAATAGGAGAAAGCTTAACAATTGGGTGCACTTGTGCCATAGAACTTGCATTGTGTTCAGTTAAATTTAATTGATTTGAAAGTGTAGTGCTCGATAGCACTTCCCAGTTCCCCACTTAGTTGCTGACAGATTATGGTTGGAAGTACTGCACAGTGCAATAGCTCAGCACTTCACACTTGTTTGTTTGTTTGTGGGGCTGTAGGGTATGCCAACTACAATGGTCATTGTGCACCGATAACCACTTCTCACCTGGGCCTGAATGCTACATCCAAAATACTCTGAAAAACATGCGTTTTGGTCTTTGGAGAAATTAAGGCAAATGCTTTTCAGGCTTGCTTTGAGATTTGTTCTCAACAGGATGGGTGGGTTGCTGAGGCCTGAGAGATATTAAATGCTGGCAGATATGGGTGAATGAGAGGATCATTACAGCATTTTGTCTGTTACATGGCAGCATCAATAATGCCTAGAACAATCATATAACTTTTCCAATCTTTATATGTGCCAGCACTCCTTTATGGTACTTATGACATGCATAAGCCTTATATGTGATTTATGTGGATTTTACTTGCTGGGGCATTCCACGTCAAATCGAACAAAAATCGGCTGTTTTGCACCTTACCATCAGCGATTTTATTATAAATTTGTGAGCGAGTTCCTGTGTGGCCCCGGACATTACATTGATGTTTTTTGCACATTCTGACCACAGGTCTTCTAAAGATAGGGCATCAAATTTTTACAAAATGTTGCATCTTTATATTTTTGAACGATCATAACTTTGGTTGTACTTGTTTGATTTGAATGAAATAAACCTTACTGTTTAGGTAATTTCTTAAGCATTTGTTTAGAATTGCACCTACTTAAATATATGACCTTGAAAGTTGCTTAACTCTGTTCTTAAGCACGAATATTGAAATAGCAAAAAACACGTCACCTTCGATTTGGCTCATTTTCATATATTTTATTGCCTACCATATTCTTAACAACCTGTGAAAAAAATTAGAGTGGGCCATTCATAAGTTTTGAAAAAAAATTGCACATATGCAAACGTATGTTAGCATGCGCAGTGGAGGGGGAAGAGCGAATTTCGCCCACCCCTCCTGTTTTTTCGCCAATATCTCATAAGATGAATGCGAAATTAATTATGGCTACCTGTCAAGAATTGAATTGGACATCTCATCGTGCAAGCAATAAGAAAATCGGTTCACAACTGTTCTAGTAATAGCGTTGTAAAGTGAACATACTGTCGCCGCAGCGACGCGGCGACTCGGCAGCCGGCGCCGACCGCTACGCGCCGCCTGAATTGTAGACTGTGCCGGGACGGAACGGAACGGTTCCGTCTTTACATCGCGCTCCCTACCGCTGATTACGTTCGATTCGCGTCAAATTTTGTGAGAAGACTAAGAAATGTACAGGCAATCTTATGGTGAAAGAATTTTGAAAATCGGTTGGTAAACAATTGAAATATGAACGTGTAAACACAAAATTGTGATTGCTGCCAATGCTGCGTTTCCCGCATCGGCCGAGCCCGCCTCAGCCGGCGACATGTTACTCTTAGCTGAGGCCTCTAACTGCCATATTTATTATTGGATTAACTAGAAATTCCCATACATACTAAAAAAATGTATGTTCTTTCGTATAGTGAAGATCAAAAGACGTGAAGATATCGTTGCGTGATAATGTTTTCGTTGAATTTACTTCATGATGCATTTCCACACGGCTCAAAATTCACCGCAAAATACCGTTTGCCTGAGACACTTTTACTATGGAACGTGAATGCTTGACTACGATGACTATGCATTTCCATTCTCGCAGAGTTTGGGATATCACTAATCAGCAATCATTCATTTCAGAAAGTGTACACAAGCAAGCATGTCTTGACTCTGCCTTTCAAGGTCACGCGCGGTTGCGTGATGTTGATGCATGAAAACGGCGTTTGCCGCGAAAGTTATGAATGGCCCACTCCATTTTTTTCACAGATGGTTAGGAACATTGTGACGGACATAATATGTAAAAATTACCCAAATCGAAGGTGACGTGTTTTTTGCTATTTAAATTTTTCTGTTTTAATTAAAGGTCAAATGCATTTCAAGGTCACTTCAATTTAATTTTATAATTAAAAATCAAAGCCTTATCAATGGCCTATAAGACCCTGTTAATATCATTTTGATACCAGAAAAGGAACCAGAGTTATAGCCATTTAAAAAATTGATGCGTGGCATTTTTCTCTATATTTGATGACCTATATCTCAGCGATACGTTATCAAATTTCGAAAATATTATACGCAACTCAGTTTTGAACCATGCCCAGTCTACCTACAAATTTTCAGAAAAATCGAAGGGGATGACGGATTTCGGTGTTTGATTTGACGTGGAATGCCCCTGCTACAAACCGGCCCTTGTACAAAACTGATCAATGATTTGGCAAGTGTTATGTATTATTTTCTTTTGTTCACATCACCTCTTGTAGTCTCTGTCCCCAGTTTCATTTTTGTGTTTGTTGCAGGTTAGTGATTTGGTGCTGCAGCCATGACGACCGCGGCCCGTCCAACGTTCGAGCCGGCGCGCGGAGGCTCGTCCCGCTCGGAGAAGGACCTCTCGGCAATCAGCAAGCAGTACTCGTCGCGCGATCTGCCGGCGCACACCAAGCTGAAGCAGCGTGAGCCCGGCCAGGGGACGACTGAGGAGCTGCGCGGCAGGGACTTCCGGCGCGAGCTCGAGGACCGAGAGCGGCAGGCGCGCGACAAGCGCGGCGACTCCGGCTCGGGCGGCCGCAAACAGCGCGCCGAGCCGCTGCCGGCCGCCAGTCTGGACGTGGACGACGCCATCGACGAGGACGACTCTGACGACGAGTCGGACGACGACGAGGCGGAGCTGATGGCCGAGCTGCAGCGGATCCGCAAGGAGCGCGCCGCAGAGGCCGTCCGCCGAGACGCCGAGCGCAAGGCCGAGGAGGAGCGCATCCGCATGGAGAACATCCTGAGCGGCAACCCGCTGCTGGCCGGCAGCGCTGCCGCCAAGGGCGACGCCCGCGTCAAGCGCCGCTGGGACGACGACGTCGTGTTCAAAAACTGCGCCCGCGCCGAGCCCGACCGCAAGCAGCCCCGCTTCATCAACGACGCACTCCGGAATGACTTTCACAAGAAGTTCATGGACAAATATGTGAAGTGAGTTGTGTTGTGGGGTAACTTGTGATGTTGAACTGAGACAATACTAGTGTTTTAAGTATTTGGCTCTCTGTGATCACCTCAACCACTGAAATATGAGGTGTTATGGGAGCTGCTTCAAACTCTCGCTACTACGATGAGTCAGATATTGCATTCTCGCCGGCAGCATCGACTGTGAAGGTAATTAACTACTCGGATTTAATCATGTCGCATTGTACACCTTACACCGTTCCGGCCACCGTTTACATAATATCTTAGTTGTACTCAGACATATTGCACTCTGTACATGGCAATTTGGTACCGTATTTTTGTCGCTACAGTATCGCTGATGAGACTGGGCAAACGTATATGTTAGCGAATCCATGGCAATAAAAGCCATCTATCAGTCAAACAATGCAGTACCAAGACGTCGCTTTAACGCATTCCTCAACCCTTCAAGAGTGAAACTTTTTGCTGTTCTGTTTTGATTCTGGGCGGTAAAAAAGTTTTGATGTTGATGATTTAGCGTTTATAAATTGAAAGTGCATTTCATCGTACAGCTGTGTAGTGCGCATGTTCATAAGTCGAACTTGTGCTACATACTCTGTCACATTAGTTTGAATAAACTGGATGACCATTTTATATGGATTGTTTGTGCGACGTGACTAGCGGAATATTTTTTATGGTGATGAATTAAAGAGCTTGTAACGAAGGACATGCCGATTTGTTTCTTTCTAACCCAGAAATCGAAGGAGAAGTTTGAATGAATGGATATGCGTTATTAATGATGCAATGATTTATTTACCCACGTAAAACATGAAATAAATCGATTAATTAGAATCCATTGCTGAAGCTTTGGATCTCACCCTGGCAATTTGTAATGCAGTATATAAAATGGGGTGGATAAATTCAGACTTTATTTATGTTAACATTTATGAACACCAATGGCAATAGTATAGAATTATTTGCGATACGGTTGCACCTAGTCGTGATTACTGACGCTAATTAGGTGCCTCATTTAGCACCGGTCAGCTCCAAAACACCGGAAACTGCAAAGACCGTCAACAATGAACCAGTAGCTAATAATTCCTTGAGCACGGTGTTTCTTAGAGTAGCGGTGTTTAACCCGCGCACCGACGGGGGGGGCGGATATCCGCCCCCCTGAGGTTTTTCGCGAATAGCGGGAAAACCGCGGCGCGTAGCGCCGCGAAATTTGGTATGACTATAACCTCATCAATTTTACACATGGTGTGCAAGTTTGAACCTTCTACCTATTAAGGTCAGGTCACCAGGTCACTTTGAATGACCCAACCTCAAGTCACTTTTTTGCAACTTTGTCACCGTGCCAGAGCTACAGTAGATGTCGGAGGCCTTTGAAAGTCACAGGATGTTATTAGATCATTAGTAGCTACAATTTGTATATCTCGGAATTTTGATATCGGTGACCTAAGGTCAGGTCAATTTCGCGACCTCCCCATTATAAGTCAATGGGGGAAAAATCAACTCCCTGTTTTTACCACTAAAACGGGTCGGAATGGCCCCATATACCATACATGACTTCATATACGATCAACCTTCACTACCTTGAGGTCTGTTTTGCTGTTGGGCAGCTGTGAGGTCATGTGACGTCATCAAAGGTCACCAAAGGTTTTTGGCCAATAACTCCGTACAGGAACAAGATACAGACGCGTGGATGGTCTCATTGTGTTCAGATCGTCAAGACGCATCGAATGATATGCATGATGACCTCGAGGTCACGTGACCTGAGGTCAACCTTTGACCTTGACCTTTCGAGGTCAACATATATATCATTCGATGCGGATTGACGAGAGGATCACGATGATGCCCTTAGTTTGTTCCTATCTTGACTAATTCGAAAGTTATTCGAGAAAAACTCTCCATATCTAGCGCCGCCATTTTGACTTTTTCGACCCCTGTGACGTCATCTTTGACCTGACCTGAAAATGACCTCAGTAAAAATTGTAGATCTTGGCCGTGCGTATCCGATGCCGTTTACCGCTTGTCGCTATCTTGGTTCGTTTTCGAGATCTCAGGGGGGGGGTGGTCATCCGCCCCCCCCCCCCCGTCGGTGCGAAGTTGGCGCAGACCCCCGTCGGTGCGCGGGTTAACAATGACGTTTGGAAATTAGGTAACCCCCCCCCCCCGATCCTCACCAGCCATCGAGGGAATATTGCGCCAAACACAGACCGTCCAACCGAGCGGACGGTGCCTCAAACACGTATGTCTGTATGTGTTTGTAAACGCTTGTAAATGTAAGCACATATGTAACTATGTGACCGTCCCCAGTCACTGAGTTGGAACTGGGAAGCATCATGTCTTGAACTGTTCTCGTTCCACACTCCACAGCCACCGAGTAGGCAGCAACACATTACAGTAACCGTCTCCTGCTATCGAGTGGGCAACGTCTCGGAGCAAGAAGGATCCCCAGCAGTTGGTTGTAGTGTCATAAGGGACCGGCTTAAAAGGCACCGAGAAAGCAGTGTTCCCAAACAGCCTACGCTCCCGACACCCCCTCTCAAGCATCCACGGAAACGTCAGTCGTAGTTTGGACACTGAACACTACTTGGACACTTCGACACTCAGTCTTCGGCAACAGGCAATGATTGGTGCTTTTGTCGTGTGCATTGCTGCAGTCTCCAAGCATGCAGTCTCCAAACTTATGCTATTGTCGTGTTCAATATTGCAGTTTCCTCGGTCTGGTGCTACTGTTACATGCACATTTGCAGTCTCCTTGGTGTTACTGCTACATGCAAATCCGCAGTCTCCACAGTCACTGTTACATTCTCGTAGTCTCCGTAATGGTGTTACTGTTATATGCATTTTCGCAGTATCTGGGGCAAAGTGTGTTTTACGAGTACCTAGATACATTCACTTTAACAGTCTCCAGTCCTTGATATTATTATTTGTGCATCACGACCTTATCAGCGGCCAGCGCCTTTGAAATACATAAAACGCCGATAAGGTCGTGAGACGAACCCGGCCCGCTACTGATGTAACTTATTTACCTACAATATCAAAATATGGCTCAACAAGTATGGGTGTCCAAAAGTGTCTACAAATAGGTATACGTCCTAATGAATGATTGATGTCGTGTTTATGTAAGTGAGGGTTCGCGGTCATGAGATATCACGAGTTATTGCGTACACTTTATCTTTATTTCAAGCCGAGGCATGGCGAACCGGGCATAGTCCCATGACCACGGTCCTAAACAATTTATACTTGCAAGCTGTTAGTGATATGAGTTTACCAACACATCCATGACAAAATGTTATATCCTCAGTCATCACAATGCTCCGTTATAATATGCAAATGTTTTAGTGACTACAATGCAACGCATTATTGAGGACGTTTTCGCGTGCCTACGTTACACGAAATGATGCTAGTCCTCGCTAAGCCGTTCTATTTACCCATTCTTGAGTGCTAATTGTAACCCATATCTACGCTACATAAGCAATGTTTGCAGCTAAGTCATATCAAGTAACACGCCCTGGCTTAAAAAAGCCGAAGCCGAAGAAAAGAAAGGTAAGCTGAAAGATCGTCCAATGCTAAATCAGTTGCATGTAGCTTAGACGAAACGTGCACGAAGGGGAGAGCAAAACAATTGATGATTATCCACCATTCTGGTGCTCCCCTTTTTCTAGGTTCCATCTCCATATCATTTGATTAGCTGTCCATCTCCTTTAAGAATTAAACTAAAATAGGAAATGATAAAAGGAATGCAGGATATTTTAGTCTGATATTTATCATGATAATCCAATTTTGAAGTTAATAACTTGGTGTCCGCATGCTTGTAGCGACGCCGATAGCCTGCGATTTTAAATTACGCTCTGCAGAACACAAACATTCAATTATGCTATTGGCTTTATCAACATAGTGCGATGTTCTGAACTCAACAATATCATAATCAATAATAAAATCATAGCACGAAACTCTCTTAACTGAAACTTAATCCATAATTTTGGTTTTAAAATTATTTCAGTTGCCCAGCGGTGGCGCTTTGTCCGCTCGTTCTGGCTCCACTGGCTCGCTGCCGGCGTACCCGACCCCTCGTCAGACCTCTGGACGGCAACGTTCATTGACCGCCGACCAGCCGCGCTTACGTCACGCTCAGCTGGACTCGAGAGTGCGCGAGTCTGCTGCAATGACCCGGCCGGGTCGTCGGTTGGCACCGCCCGCCTCACAGCCCGGCCGACAGCTGCAACTGGGAGACAGATTGGTAACATGAAACTAGAAGCGATTTTTAATAGATAGGTGTAAGCATATAAAACGTTTATTGGAACTCCAGATTAAAATAAGACTTTATTGGGAAGTATTAAAAACGGGTTACCAGAGACACGCATACCTAATTGTATTTGATAAAATAAGGTAAATTTATCCGAATTAAAATGCAACACGTTTAGAAAAAAAGATGTGGGAAGCGTTATCCAATATCCATTGGTTTGCACGTAATCTTAGCTTATGTGCTTCATGTGCTGAGCGCATAATTCAACACATCAGAATCGAATTCGAGTGTTTTCTGCGTTGGTATTTGGAACGCAAGGCACCACGTTGGTCCTTATAACATTTCATCTACAATCAATAATTAATGCCATTTTTAGTTACTTTAAAATGTGGTTGATTGAATCCCACTGCAGCCTTCCCTGCGAGCTCGGATTGCCGAAATGAAGGCGCTGGCCTCGTTCTTCCCCGACTCTGAGGTGTCTGTCAGCGACGCCACCGGCTCCGACACTCGTGCCAACATCGCCAACATTCTCAAACTGCGCGACTACGAACAGAAGGCAATCAAAACGCGACGTAAACCATTCAAGGTAGGACATGATTAAAAGTGTTAGCAAAAAGATCGTAATAAGTTAGTTTATAATTAATTTGCTTTACGTCTAATAAACACTTAAACAACGTTAACAGATATGTTTGTCCTGCAGTAGTACAGCGTTGCTCGTTATGTTCAGTGCGGTGTTTGGTCGCTTCGGTGCAGCCCGCCGGAGTGTCAGCAGCGCCGGGGTCGGGCTCGCAGCGCTCCCGGCGCCTGGAGCCGCCCGTGCGCGGCCGACGGCCCGTGTCGGGGCCGGTGCGAGACGGCTCCTTCCAGCGCGGCTCGCCGCCGAGACCGCGGGGCCGCACCGGCTCCTCCGCCAGCAGCGGCGACCGCCGCGACCGGCCGGCGCCCGGCGGGGACGGACGCGGGCGCGCCGACTCCTTCAGCGACGAACGAGACGACCGGGAGCACCGAGATCGAAGGGACCACCGGGACCACAGAGACCACCGAGACAACCGAGATTACCGACACGAGAGAGACCACCGGGACGAGCGGTACGACCGAGAGCACAGCAGGGAGCAGAATCGCCGTAATGACAGAGATAAGGACAATACGAAGGAAAGAGAGCATCGCGATCACCAGGAAGGACCGGTCCGGAGAGGAGAACGGGACGGGCCGGGGTCGCTCAGCGATGACCAGGACCGGCGCGGGTATCACAGCGACGAGCGCGGCCCGCCGGGAAAGGGGTCTCACCGTGACCGGTCGGACGAACGGGGCCCACCCGGACAGAAGGCCAACCGTGAACTGTCGGAAGAACGCAGCCGGGAACGGGAGCGGCCGGCGCCACCAGCGTCCGTGCAGTCGGAGCAGCCGCCGAGCCTGGCACGCTCCGACGGCCAAGACACCTCCTCCAATTCGGCTATCAACCCCCTCAAGGTAAATATAGTGCCAAGTTTGTTCTTATCCGTTCTCTAATGGCTTACGGTGATAATTAAAGTGCCCCGAGTTAGGTTTATTGACTTCGTCTAATCCATTGAATAGGTCTGAACGCTTATCTTATTCGTGCCATAGCATATCAAAACCCGAATATGCATAGGTGGTTTATTATGTCCAACCGTCATGCCCACATTGTTTCCTAACCGCGGACCGTGCGTCGTCTGGCAGCTGCTGGCGTCCCTGCAGATCCCTAATCTGAACGAGCTTGCGGCCGGCTCGGCAAACGGCAGTCCGAGAAACTTACACGATGTCATCAAGAACTTTATGTGGGCCAAGCAGCAGGCCAGCGCCACGGCTAACGTCATGAGCAACCTGCGCAGCATCGTAGAGACCGGCGCCGGCGCGGCCAGCCAGGTGAGTTCCGGTGTCCGCCAACAGATGGCTCTGGCGGTCTGCGCCTGAAACTAGACTGTGCCGCACAGCACGAGTGCGGCAGTACGCTGCATACGGGGATAGCGCGGCCGGCGCCCACGCAGTGTAGAGTCAAAAAGAGCTCCCATTATCGATTTGATTACGCGACCCTTTGGCCTTTTGTTCAGTCGTTGTTGGATACCATATACGGCACCTTTAAAGCATATTATTAATTATTACGAGCGAGCGAGCGCAGCGAGCGAAGCGAAGTCTTTTCAATGTAACGGAAAAATCTCAGTATGAGCGGCCCGGCCCGGCCTGTAACGCTTTTGAGAGGCTTATATCTCAGCAACCGCTGGACCGATTGGCCTGCGGTCTTTTTTGCTGGGTAGCCCCATCCCTTCTACCCCGTAATTGACTACTTTTGATACATCTCAGTGACCGTCGTGGCACGTGCCACGTGAAAAGTCAAGGGTGTTCAAGCAGTTTTGCAAAAGTAATGATTTTGAGAGGCCCATATCTCAACAGTGGCTTGAGCGATTGTCTTGCGGTCATTTTTATAGGGTAGCTGCATCCCTTCTACCATAGGTCGGATACTCTTCATCTATGTGAGTGACCCCCACTGCACGTGCAAAATACAACAATAACAGGTGCCAAATTTGTTCCCATTTCAGTAACTCGGTAATTACTGGGGCGATTTCGGTGAAACTTGGCATACAGGTAGGCACCCACCAGGCAATGCATTCCCATGTGTTGCGGTTAGGGTGCTACTGCACGTGCGCACGTGCAGGGGGCGTTTCCAGATCTCGAGAACGGCTGGGCCGATTGCGCTCAAATTTGGTACACGGTTGGGGACCGGTGAGTAGGGTGCCGTGCAAAAGTCATTTTGGACCCCGTTTGCACGTGCGCACGTGCAGAATGCCGCTTCCAGATCTCAGGAACGGCTGGGCCGATTGCGTTCAAATTTGGCACACCGCTAGCGACCGGTTAGAAGGGTGCTTTGCACAAGCCCGTTGGAAGTACCCTCTCGCCCTTCCGCACGTGCAGGGCTCACTATCTCGCTCGCTCGTTCTTCGCCCAAAAGGCGTTTTACTGGTTGTTAGAATACTATGGCAAAACGAAAAATTTGTTCCAGACAGATCAAGTTGAACAATGAACATTGAAGAAAATTATAGATCAAGTATAATGAATATTATTCGACATAAGAAATGCTTTATCGTTATACACAATGCGTAGCTAGCGGCCACCTGTGCGCCCCTTCCCGCAGTCTGTGTCGGAGGTGGGGGCGGACCGGCCGGCCAGTCAGCCGGCGGCGGACCGTGCTCCGCCGGCGGCGGTCCCTGACGGCGCCCCTGCGCCCCCGGCCGACGGCGGCTGGCACGACGGCCGGCCGGCGGACGAGCGAGAGGTCGAGGAGCGCGCCGGCACGGCCAGCTCGGCGGCCAGCCTGGCCTCGTCGGCGGGTACTACCTACCTGCTGCCGGGCGACTCTCGCTCGCAGCTGGCGGCCAGCTCCAAACACCTGGCCGGACGGGGTCTCCACGAGGTGAGCCGGGCATCGGCTGCAGAGCGCCCGCACCAGATGTGAACAGACGGCAGATACTAACCGATGTGTAACCAATATTGGTACAGCTTTTTGTTATCGTAGTTGACCGAGTATCGGTAATATGTGCGTTATAGGTACACGCGCTGTGTGTTTTCTGTCGGTCAGGGCGGCTCGGAGGCCGGCTCGGCACTCCGCTCGATCAGCGAGGCCGGTCTCCAGTCGGGCGTCATCCAGTCGACTCAGTCGGGCGCTCTCCAGTCGGTCCACTCCGGAGGACTGCCGTCCACCCAGTCCGGGGCCATCCAGTCGAGCCGCTCCGGTCCGCTGCAGTCCGGCCAGTCCGGACTGCAGTCCGGTCAGTCCGACCTACGCTCCGGTCAGGACGTCAACAAACAGCTCACCGGGTCACAGGAACACATGGATGTCAACCAGCTCAGAGCCCAGTTCAAAATGCAGCAGGCCAAACTCAAGCAAATGGAACAGAAAAACTACGTGAGTAGGCGGCAAACATTTACCAATTCTCTCCAAAGAACAGTTTCCATACTGACAATTATCTGATGTTAAATCCGATTGTACCCGAGCGCCTGGCGCCGTCTGATTATATGTCTTTCTCGTCAGGTGCTCAGTCTGGCCGTGGAGGGACAGGAGAAGACGATCCGCACCATGACAAACGAGTTGCAGGATGCTCGGGAAGCGAGCAGAGGGAGCCAGCCGGCGGTGTGTGGCCCGGTGCAGCAGCCGCTCCCGACAGTCCTCTCCGCTCAGTCCTGTGTACGTTAAACGCTACCTCATTTAGCACAAAATCGGCGATGTTCTTCACGCACACCATCTAGATAAAACTACCCTCACGCAGTAGCGGCGGAACACCTTTAATTAAGGGGGGGGGGGCACCGCCGACTTTTGGTCCCATTCTTTCCATGCAACGCCCATAGGGCTAATGTTAAAATGCCAAAATCAAAGGGGGCACGGCGCCCCCTCCCCGTTCCGCCGCCTATGCCCTCACGATGTCCCTTTGCCCTTCTTGCAATGTCCCTCTGTGACATCACACATGGGAAGCAAAGGAAGGAAACGAATAAGCTGTTTAATACCTTAAATTTATAATCCATCCTCATGGTCTGAAATAATTTGGGTAACTAACTTATCACGTGGCTGTCATCTTTCTTGCCAGCCCATCGAGTCCAGTAAGACGGAGGTTGCCGTCGACAACGTCGAGAACAAGAATGAGCTAGAACGGCTCACTGCAATCCTCGAGACTAGGGTAAGTGTGTACGCAACACAGCTAGATAGATTCGCATGTATGTGTTTGTGTGTGTATGTTTGTATGTGCATTTAATGACAACGGTACGTTTACTTTTCTCTGAAGGAACGCGAGCTGAACTTTCTCAGGAATTACGGGCCAATGAAGGAGTTAAACTCATTCTCAATTGGAAAAACAAGGAACGTACAAACTATTTCCAGCCTCCAACAATTCAATCAGGTACGAAGAGACTTCGACAAGCCAAAAGCTGTAGAAGAAAGCCTGCTAAATTCACACATTACACGATTTAAGTGTTAATTACAGTTACCTCCATATCATTCAAAAATCGAGGAAAATTGTCCATTATTATATTGCAGTAAATTC
This sequence comes from Amphibalanus amphitrite, assembly GCF_019059575.1. Taxonomy (NCBI): domain Eukaryota; kingdom Metazoa; phylum Arthropoda; class Thecostraca; order Balanomorpha; family Balanidae; genus Amphibalanus; species Amphibalanus amphitrite. The sequence continues at coordinate 503,750 of NW_024881730.1, read as the reverse complement.
AAAAACAAATAACACAAGGCGCTGAGGCCACTTGATATAAAAAACATCTGCACATTTCAAAACGCGCCAACGACCAGTTCCTCAGCATCCATATATCTTGCGATGTATACCGGATCCCGACAGTTCTCCGACTCCCCTTGCCAGTGTCAGCGGCGGCGCCGGCGGGACAATAGGACAGGTGAGAGCCTCTCCATTCGCCGCGAATGCCCCAGTCACGGACTAACGGCTGCACCTGGCCGTGCGCTCGCTGGCAGGACCTGTGTGACGGTTGGAGACCGCGGCTGGACGGCGGCCGCACCCGATCCACGGAGCAGTACCGGCCGGTGGCGGCCGACCGCGCGCGCGTCCCGTCACCGCCGCTGCGGCGGCACAGTTTCACCGTACCACCGCCGGTCGGTGAGGGGGGGGGGAAGAGAGAGGAAGAGAGAGAGAGAGAGAGAGAGAGAGAGAGAGAGAGAGAGAGAGAGAGAGAGAGAGAGAGAGAGAGAGAGAGAGAGAGAGAGAGAGAGAGAGAGAGAGAGAGAGAGAGAGGGAAAGAATTTCCGTCGAATCATCCGGTGTGATAATCATCCCTCTGAATCCTAAACTCATTCGTCATGCCACGTAATTGGTGTCCAGGCTCCAGCCATTAAGCTGACATGTCCCTGTTTCTGGAATTCGAGACCTGTGACACGCTCCAGTGTCCCCGCAGCGAGCCGAAGACGTGTGGATCGGCGCCGCCCCGTGCCCCTCTCGGCTCGGCCACGCCGCCGTGTCGTGCCAGTCGACTCCGCTGGTCGGCTCCGGCCGGCCGCCACCCTGTGTCGGCTCACAGGAGCCGCCTCAGCACACCGGTACGTGGGACAATGGGACCGAACGGGAACCCGGATTATTGGGTTATGCTATGGGAATTTTAGTCTAGAGGCGATTAGTCATCGACGGAGATTGGACGTTTACGAGAGGACGACACTCGTAAATTAGCCTGCAATATTATTGAACTGACACATGCATAAATGGAACATGCCCAGGGTAGTCCTAACTATTCATAGCTCTGTCATAAGAATATTGTAAAATTAAAGCGATGAGCCTCAACAAAAATATACCTATTGTTCTTGGCACATAATATACCCATGGTCTCGATACATTTGTCGCTGATTCATTCGCCCGTATGCCCCGGGTCTGTGCAGCCGGTCTGGCCGGGAGGCAGGACGAGCTGCGTCAGACGGTCCAGGAGAGCCTCTCCCGAGTGAAGCAGCTGGAGACAGAGCTGGCAGAGCTTAGATGCACCAGAGACCGGGACCGGGACAGAGACCGCGGCGACCACGGCGGCGAGGTCGGTGGGCCGGGCACACGCTTCAACCCCTTCGCACCAGTCATCACCTTTGCTATCAGTTTCTTCATGGTTCAATATAGCCACCATTTCCCGTAGTCGAGCCTGAGATTTTCGCCAGACGTTCGGTCTCTGTCCTTCCGTTAGCGACTGATGGCCTGTGTTTCAGAGCCGCGGCCTGCTGGCCGACCTGATGGGCCCCGCCGAGCCGGCTGCCGGCCTCGGCCGTCTCTGTAAGCCGTTCCCGCAGATCGTCCGTATGACGGAGCTGAAGCTGCAGCAGACTTACCAGAGCCTGGTGGCCGAACAGAACAAGAACAAACTGCTCAACAAGGCTCTGCACGAGGCCAACACTAGGGTGAGCCGGCTGGGTTGCACCTTAGCAAGGGAGACTGTGGGGTGGGCTATAACTGAGCATCTAACAAAGCATTGTCGTGGTTCACGACAGAGACTGCAACGGTGCATGGAGAGCTAACACCGTGTTATGGAGACTGTGGTGTTGTCCTACCACCGTCCCATCTCACGTCAGTCCTGATTTGTGCCGTCAGCTGGAGCGGCAGACGTCTCAGGCGGAGCGGCTCGAGGACCGGACCGTCTGCTGCTGCTGCTGCTGCTGCTGTATGTGCTGTCTGTCTGACCGTCTGACTTGATGTGTACCGTCAGCTGGAGCAGCAGGCGTCTCAGGCGGAGCGGGTCAAGGGCCGGCTGTTCTGCTGTGTATACTGTCTCTGTGTAACCGTCTGTGTTACATTGTACTGTCAGCTGGAGCAGCAGGCGTCTCAGGCAGAGCGGCTCAAGGACCCGTTGTCCTGCTGCTGTTGTGTATGCTGTGTCTGTCTGACCGTCTGTGTTACATTGTACTGTCAGCTGGAGCAGCAGGCGTCTCAGGCGGAGCGACTCAAGGAGCGACTGACCAGCTCTGTGGAGGAGCGCCGTCAGCTGCAGAGCCGGCTCTCGGCCGCAGAGTCCGCGGTCTCGGCCGCCAACAGCAAACAGCAGCAGCTCAGGTCAGCACCGAGACTGCGTCAGCATTCACCAGCTGCTCGACAAAGAAATGTCTGCTTCGATATTATTTCGAGAAGCCGTTTTTCCTCATCCTGTCCATTGTCTGATGAATACCGTACCTACAAATCGATGGGCAGCTGAAAAGTGAAATGACAAGCGACTGTAACCGAATTATTAAAAGTTGTCTCCTTGTGTATCGGCAGCGAAGAACTGCAGCGAAAGACGGATCTACTGGCTCAGGCTTCTCAGTACCTGGATGAGCGCATCGATCAGGTGATCTTTCAGTGTTCAGAACAACCTATGTTATTAACCAGCACGTTGGTTATGAACATGTTCGCATGACTTGCTTTCAATCGTTCGTCCGTGGCACACTTGGGAATTCAATACCGGGAGCCAACTCCGACCGACGCCGACATCTGACACCAACCACGCATGCCGTCTCCCCCCCCCCCCCCCATTCTGGACACTCGACACCGATTCGTCTGCCGACGGCAGACAACCCCGTCATCAGACACCAGTCGGCTGCATCTGCGGCTCCCTGCCCCCCCCCCCCCCGGCCCAGCCCCGACAGCTCAGTCTCCGTGTGTACCGACAGGTGGCGGTGCTAAGCCGCGAGCTGGACACCACACGGGCAGAGGCCGCGCACGAGGCGCGCCTGGCTGGCGAGAGGCTGGCCCAGCTGCGCGCCCGCGCCGCAGAGCTGGAGAACCTCACGGCCAAACAGGAGGCCGAGAACCGAGTGCTGAGACAGGCCAGCGCAGACACGGACCAGCTCACACAGGTGAATGGGAGTCGGGACGGACCGGAGGACACAGGTAAGTCAGAAAGTCGGGACGGACCGGCACACACTGAGGCAATGGGGGAGTTGGGACGGACCGGAGGACACAGGTAAGTCAGAAAGTCGGGACGGACCGGCACACACTGAGGCAATGGGGGAGTTGGGACGGACCGGAGGACACAGGTAAGTCAGAAAGTCGGGACGGACCGGCACACACTGAGGCAATGGGGGAGTTGGGACGGACCGGAGGACACAGGTAAGTCAGAAAGTCGGGACGGACCGGCTGACACAGGTAACACGAGTCGGGACGGACCGGCTGACACAGGTAGCAGGGGAGTCGGGACGGACCAACTCACCCAGGTGAATGGGAGTCGGGACGGACCAACTCACCCAGGTGAATGGGAGTCGGGATGGACCAACTCACACAGGTAAAAATGGGAATCGGAACGGACCAGCTCACACACGTGAAAATGGGAGTCGGGACGGACCAACTCACCCAGGTGAAAATGGGAGTCGGGACGGACCAACTTACAGGTAATACGAGTCGGGACGGACTGGCTGACGCAGGTAACAGGGGAATCCGAGCGAAACGACCTATCGGGGACAGACCGACCAGATCCGAGACAGAATCGAATCGTATCGAATCGAGTTTGGAGGTACCGGATAGCAAGCAGTCGGGATAGTATGGATACCCGGGAGTCGAGACGGTCTAGCTGAATGATATTACTGACTCAGATTGATGAGCCAACCAGGTGTCGACACGGACCGGCTGATATGGTAGCCGGAGTCTAGATGGATTGGTTGACGTGTCAAAGCGTGTTTTTACTGTTAGTGAAGGGTCTCGAAGATCAGACATCTTTGTTGCGTCGGTGAGCACTGATATTGGGTGAACGTTTTCTTTTTAATTGATAAGGCATTGAGGCAAATCCACCTAGTTTGTGACTTGCACTATCGCATCTCACAACTTCGGATATGTAGAAACATAGTGGTCAACCGGTGCGCATTGAGTGGATCCCTGCAACCAATATTGTGAGCCTGACCGACCCGGCCCGTCCTCGTCCCCGTCGCCAGTCCGGCCGGCAGCTGCGGCAGCGCGTGCTCGAGCTCTCCGACAAACTGGAGCGCAGCACCGCCAACTGCAAGATGCTGGAGAACTACGTGCTCTTCCTGAAGGCGTCCTACAGCAAAATGTTCGGCAGCACGGCCACGCCTGCTCCGGGCCCGGGGCTGGACGTGCCACAGTCGCTGCGGGACCTGCTGGAGCAGGCAGAGACACAATAAACGCGTGTGCGACGGTGGTCAATGGTCATTACGACTTGTCTAACCCTTCTGTGCTTTGATAAGCGGTGAACTGTTAGCTGTGTTGCCTGGTACACAGTGTATGGTGTTCAGCGACCAAGTGATACCGAAAGACCGGACTTTTGGCGGACAATGAGACCTCTTATGAGAGTGATGATGTCTAGTGTCTACCTTGGTTCGGGTCACATTCGTGTTCAGTGATGCATGACAAGATCAGGAGCTTGTAAGCTCATCACCCTTTCGTAACGATGTTCCGTCTGGTTATGGAGTTCATGTGCAAACGGACATGTACTAGCGCATGTATATTGTATACTGTGCGGCAGGGATAAGTCATACTTGTGATATTCGATTGACAATCGTTTCATGACGTATCCAACAAATGACTGTCTTGCAGCATCATGTATCGGAGTAGCGAGTCGTTGTCGATCAATGAGCCGAATGTCGTGTAATCCATGCGAAGCGAAGAAGACTGTGATCCGCGTTTGTGTTCTGTGACCGGCGGTGTCGCTCCGCCCTCCCAACCCTCCACACATGTCGCCTGGAAAGCCGTGTATTGTACGGGCGCGCGCCGGTGGGGGGACACGGGGGACACAGACCGCGCCTCCGGCCGTGTCAGATGTGTGCGGGGCCGGCGGGACCGAGCAAACGGTACAGACACGCAGCCAGGAGCGGGTCAGCTGACCGCGGGCAATACAAAACAGACGGCGACCGGCGGCGAATCAAAGGGGTGCACCAAAGCATCATCAGGGTATGAACTCGCGGTGTGGGGAGGGTGGCTGGCAGTAAAACAAATAACAAATCATTTGAACTTAATACTGACCGGAGGCTGCGCAAATACTTGCAGGCGAAACAGCGCCCCTATCACGAAACTGAACTTTGCACCATGAACATAGGAACAAGCCATCTCCACAATCTCAACACTTTTCAAACAATACACATCCTGAACAATATAGATCGGATCAATTCACGTTCTGAACACCGACCAGATGCCGGAATACTGCGATCGAATCGAGAGTTGATATGACTCCAAACGAGGCTAAGGTATTCCAAAGCTGCGTAACAAAGTCTACGACGAATGTAGCGTTAACGTTCGGACGTTACCGCTGGAATGTAACACTACTGAAGCTAAGCAATCTCTTACGAGAACTATCTCGCTAAGCAGGAACTGGCGAGAGACCTGACTAAAACCCGCTTTCACTTCCGCTAGACTATCAGCAAAATGACAAACTTTCTCTCGGCCAAGTCGAAAAGTCTCCAAAGTCTGACAGCGAACCGGACATCATTTCTCAATCGCTGTCATCGGTATGACGGCACACGGCGCCCTACACAGTGGCGCCTGTAATAGCTGCTACTGACAAACAAGAAACAAACAGCGACGTAAACAAACTGAGTATGACTAAAGCCAAAGCTTCTCCGTAAAAAACGAAACGCCTGGTCACATCACCTCTATGATAAATTAAGCTCGAAACGTAATACCACATCGGTGTAATACCTGTGCAACGTGAGATCTACGCAATCACTCGTCTCGAAGGGACGCACAGAAGCACTCGGCTGCTCCGCTCCACCTGGCTGACCAGTTTGTGCAGCAGAGTCCCGGGACAGCCCGCGGCGGGCTGCGCTTCTCACGGGCGGCCTCACAGACGGACACACACACACACACACACACGGACACGACTCCGCGAGCCTGACACGCCGACAGAATATCCCGCTCTGGACAGAGGCCCTGCTATGGACAGACTGGGCATAACTCTGGACAGAGGCAGGCTGCTCTGGACACAGGCGAGTCTGCTCAGAAACACCAGTTTGGACACCGGTGGACTAGACAGGATGGCTCTGGAGAGGAGTGGACCTGCTCCTGCTCTGGAGGGACGACCTGTCCTGCACAGAGGGGCCTGTCCTGCACAGAGGGACCTGTCCTGCACAGAGGGGTCTGTCCTGCATAGAGGCCTGTCCTGCATGGGGAGAAAGACAGGTCTGTTCTGGACAGAGGTGTCTGTTCTGGGAAGAGGCGGGGCTGCTCTCGAGACGCCTACCTGCACGGTGTGTCCCACCGGAGCCGGCCCGATAGGTTGGTCAGGGGGCGGCGCCGGCCGCCGGGCTGGCCGGGCGGGGCGATCAGGCCTGCGCGATCGGCGGCGTGGCCTTGGGACTCGGCAGCGGCTGCAGCAGCAGGTGGCGGCTGTCCAGCAGCGAGGCCAGCTCCACCAGCAGCTTGTGCAGGCTCGGCTGGTCGAGCAGGCCCGACTCGGGCAGCGCCGGCTGCGCCCGCGGCTGGTACTGGCACCCCTGCAGCACCGACCCAGACGCACGTCACACAAGGAAGGGCATCCACAACCGTATTCGCACGCCATACACTTAACCCGCGCGGGGCTGGGGTCCCCAGCCGAACGCGCGGGGCTGGGGGGGGGGGGGGTAAATTTTACCCCCCCCCCCTGTTATCTCCCGAACTAATGGTCCGATTTGGAAAATTCAAACGCCAATCGAAAGCTCTCATCACGAACTACTAAAAACATGTACTTAATTTAAAGTTTGAGGTCAAGGTCAAGGTCAGGTCAAGGGTACAAATTGCAAGTTTCTACAGTATCGGCCTTGCACCGTAGTTGCCGAAGGATGGAGTCATGGACTGAGACTGATCGCCCAAAACGTGTTCTTAGGCTACCAAGACAATATTAGTTGCATACAATATCATTCAGAGGTCAAGGTCAAGGTCAGGTCAGGTCAGGTCAGGTCACCAAAAAACAAAATATAGAAAAGGGCATGTGCGACACATGTTTTATGGGTCATTTTACTCATAGAATTCAATAGGCACACTCAATAAGTGATATGGACCACCTCTGGATGAATTTCAGGTCGAGGTCAGGTCAAGGTCAGGTCAAGTGATGTCAAATTTTTAAGTTGGTTGTTAAGGCCTAAAAAGGTGTCTATCTGATGCAGTTTTTCACGGCGAATCGAATGGTGCTATTTTTGTTTCCGTACGAGGTCTAGAACTTCCAAAAAAGTCATTTTTCAAAAATTTTGTGTGTCGTGACGTCATAAAATTTTGAATAACTCCCACATTTTTGAACCGATTCTTCTAAAATTTGGTATGTAGGTGCACATAGACCACTTCTCTGACATATATTCCGGTTTTTTCGATAGACTCAAAATTTTGGATTTTATAATGATTTTCCCAAAAAAATCAGTTTTTTGAAAAAATTTAGGCCAAAGTCCAAAATTTTCAAAAAACCGAGATAGCCATTTGATAGACAAAGTAAAATTACGTATAACCTTTTTTGTTACGTCTTGATTCCTTTAAAAATGAAGATGTTAGCGGCGTTTGAACTTTTGCCGTTTTTGAGGCGAAAATGGCGAACATGACGTCACTAAAACGTCAATTTCTCAAAAATTTTCCGACGGATTTCGCTCAAATTTTCAGGGAAGGTGTCAAATTGATGTAAGAAAAGGTACTGAAAGTTTGGCGGCGCTGCGCGCCGCCGTTTTTGAGATATCGCAAAAATTCGCGAGGGGGGGTAAAATTTACCCCCCCCAGCCCCGCGCGGGTTAAAGAGGTTTAAAAAACTGGCGAATGGTGTCAGTTCGGTGCAGCGCAGTATCCCTGGACGTCGTTTCCCTCCCTTTCTGACGACTACCGGGGGTAGCGGACTGACCTTGAAGGCGCAGTGGTACCGCAGCACCACAACGCAGAAGATGTAGCGCAGCAACAGCAGTCGCAGAAAGTCGTCACCGAAGAACTGGATGTAGGCAGGGTCTGTCGGAACACGTCACACCGGTCACAGTCCACGTCAGTAGGGCCCTACTTTCAGGCACTGTCCATAAACCAGCCGGCGGGCTGAGACTGGAACCACATAGACAAACTCGTGACAGCAGTGCTAAACAGCTGGACAATCAGTAACCGAACCAGTCATGCAGATCAGAGGTTCCTCGTAAGTACAACACACTAATCCCGTGTCGACGGCCCCTTCACTCTCAGCCCACTCCCAACCCCGTCCTGCATCCCGGCCGACCGCGGCGCACTCACCGATGGAGCGACAGCTGGTGACGAGCCGTGCAGCCTCCGCCATGAAACGATTCACTATCGCCTGACCCTTGTCCCAGACGTGGCCGCGCAGGCTGGCCAGGTTGAAGATGAAGCAGAGCGCCATCAGAGGCGAGTGCAGGAACAGGGTGAACAGACTGCCCTTGGACTGCTCCTCTTGGTACGCCTCTGGCACGTACTGGGGCGACATCAGAATGACCAGCGTCTGGCCGAAGTAGTTGGGCACATTTTGGAACACCACCGAGTTGTTGGAGTCGGCGATCACGAACAGCGGTTTTCGCGTGAACGGCTGCAGGTCGCCCGGGTAGAAACAGTGCAGGTCCTTGATCATCACCTGCGGGTGAGACAGATTTTGGTCATCCTTCAGTTCTTTCGATCGTCACCCGTTCTCCGCCGGCTTGTCGCAGACACACGACAATTCTGACTCATATTGACTGACTGTCATAGTCTGCACACGGTCAAACGCATGGCACCATGAAAGATGGCAGGGAAGTTTGAGTTGAGTTTTCCTGGGCATCGCCCACCCTGCCCCAGCCGCGCACTGGACAGTGGACACTGCCGACTGACCTGCCAGCGGCCCTGCGTATCCAGCTCCTTTTTGCTGTTGGTGACCACGCCGCCGAAGTCGTAGCCGGGGTCGTCGTTGTGTTTCGGCGTCGAGAAGCTGCCGTCGGCCGATAGGTACAGCAGCATGGCGCCGTTGGCCGGCAGTTCTTTGAAGCCTGCGGGTGGAACGGTCACTGCCAGTGAGTCGGCAGCCGGGGATAAAATCCTGACAAGGCCGCGGCTCCACATGGTATACTGGGCTCTGGTCACCCCCGCTGCCGTCCACAGCGGTATAGCATCAGATCAGTGGTAGATATAAATTATAAGAGGGCCATAACTAGGACGGCGGGAGAGAATATTTATAGCACCATTATACCTAAACGGGAAAGCCTTGCACCCACACTGACGGCGGCCCACCATGTGGTCAACCCCCATCAGACCTTTACCGTCCCGCCCTTCTCTCACGCACGGCACAAATGACTGTCTCGCCAATTCGATAAACCGGGCCCGACGTTCACCTACCCTGTCCGTCCGTCAGTCCATCTAATTCCATTCCTTTCCGACGAGTTTCTTTGAAATGATCACAACACAGTAAAATGATTAATAGATGAGCGTGAAATACAGCGACTGAGCTAAAAATCTCACCGGAGGCCAGGAAGGCCATCAGCTGGCTGAAGGTGGGCTTGTACAGCAGGTACTTGTGCGGGTTCTCCCGCTTCCCCACCGTCCGGCCGGAGTCGCCGTTCTCCTGGACCAGATGACAGGTCAGGTCACCAGGTCAACATACATCGAGGCCGTGGCCGCCGGCCGGATGCCAGTTACTGCCGGCATCGGCCACGGCTGAAGCAGATTTATGAAGCAGGCTTACTGACGAACATGGAATGCATGACATGCATCTGGAAAGCGGGCGCTGGAAATAACATAAAATCAGCAAGAAGAGCATAACTAACAACCTAGTTACAGACGATACTAAGGGGAGCCGAGCAATTACATGGGTTATTTGACAAAACAGCATTTCATCAAAGGTTCGTGTCACACCCGAAAAAAGATCAGCTATGTCGCACTAACAGAGGAAAAGGGGAATGACTGGCACTGACGCAGGCAGAACGGGAATAGGCCCTCATTACTGACGTAGGGCGTGCGCGCCGAGTTGGGCGACGTTTCGCAGCTGTTGTGCAGCCCATCCTCCTGAGGCTCCCGTTCCAGCGTCTGCAGCATCCGGAACATGTCGATGGTGAGCTCGCTGAACTTGGCCTGCCGGTCACACAGAGACACACAGAGACGGGAGACGGTTGTCAGCGCCATACCGCCGGTCGGGCCACTCCGATCTATCAGGGTAGTGTATAGACACTATAGGAAAGAAGTGTATAGGACAGTACGCTCTTGAATGGTATCGGTCTACTGAGCTTAATTATAACCGTTCCTGGCGGAACAGCAAGTATAAATGTCGGGTGGATCGCACTCACCTGCTCGGCGCAGTTGCCCACCACCAGAATCTCCTGCAGTGAGAGACACATGGAGGGGGTACGCTCCACGGGCGGTACCGTCAGCGGGTCCAGCCTGCAAGGGCAGACGAGTACCGTCAGTTGCGACTGCTCAGCTGTGCAGGCTGAAAACTACAGCGCACCAGAGCTGAGCGGTCAGTGACACTGGCGGACACAGAACGGCGAACGTACTGCAGCCCCTTCTCCATGCAGAAGCTGTTTTTTTCATTTATTTCGTTCATGTAAGGCATGCGCAATAAATACATACAACTTATTCATGTATCATCCTGTTACTCATGTAGTAGGCATGCGTATTACATACACATAATTCACTGATGTATCTTCTTTGTCACTCATGTACTGTGCTAGTGCAGGCATGTGCATTACAATGCAGAAGCTGGTTAATGAGGGTCACATCATGGCTCTAACGCCCCACCCCCGTTCCGGAATGGATGGGGGCAGTGCTGGACTCCTCCACTCGAGCGATCTCATTCACTCAGTAGAACACAGAACAGCAGTGTTTACCCTTTCCCACCACTTCCTGAAATGGTCTCAACTCTCAGACCTTATTTACACTTTCGACCGAGCAGCATCGTGCTACCGAATCAAAGGAGATCTAAAACATCCTCGAGACGGATAGAAGACGACACTCACCTGTGCGAGAGCACGACGTGGTTCGAGTCCACGTCGAGCACGCTGACGACACTGTCGGCCTCAATGAACGAGTGGATCTCACTGAGCACCATCGACCACTCGAGCTGATCCTCGGGCTTGTAAGTGCTCGTGTACTCCTCCACGTGCCGGCCCAGCTCCTGGCGGAGGCGAACGGGTGGAAGGGGGACATGAGGGCGACACAGCCTTCGTAATTGGTCCAGCAATCAGCGGATATGCCTCCAGCATTACAGCTGGAGCTTGAAGCGTCGACACCCAAAGTCATGGAGACAATGATCATCGGAAGAAACTTAGCATACTAAACAAACTGCTTCAAACAATTTTAGGGGAAGAAAACTTTAAAGTAAACTGTTAAGCAATAATACATCGCCATTATCCCCTTGTACACATTCAAAAGACAACAAAGAGCATTTGATACGGACTACCGGATATCTGTCGGTGCTCACCCTGACAAGATCCTTGACTAGTTTCATCTTCTTCAGCAGCAGACAGACGACCACGAAGCGAGCGTAGTACCGCAGCTTCTTCACCATCATATCTGGCCGGCTGAAGCACATGACACGGGTCAAACACAGCTGCTAAGTCAACCAAGTTAGAACGTCAGACACCGCTGACTCACAGCCCAGAAACAGCTCAGACATAGTTAAGTACAGCTTAGCACCAAACTTCAAACTCAGACACAGCCATGTCACCAAACTACGAACGTCAGATACATGACCTCGAACGACGTGTTCGGCGGTTGTAACGTTTTGTGATTTGTGTTGTAACGTTTTGCGCGCTCGGCGCCAGTGTCCTCACTTGTCGTCCTTGTTGGTGCGACTGTAGTAGGCCCGGCCACGGATGGCCGAGTAGAACGAGTAAGCCTCGTTTAGGTAGTTTGTTTCACTGGTCCGCAGGCTGAAACACACGCAGGGGGACAGTGTCCATGGGTGTGGAGCGGGACGGAGCCAGAGGACGGAACGGCCGGTCGTGGTCCCGACTACCCCGGGCCGTCGGATCATATACGGTAAATTTTAGCGGCTGATGAGGTCAGTTGAGTTGCTGATGCACCATGAGTCAGGTTAAATGGCGATATTCCCTGTGCACCGACACATAGGGCCGAGCTTCAAAGGTTTTATGAAAAAAACTCAATGCAGTAAGTAGCAGCGATGGAGCTGGATACAGCTGTTGGCACACTCACTAATAATGGTAGTAGAGCTGTCCGATCTTGGAAGCGATCTCGCCGATCTGCCACCGCTTCAGTCCATATTTGTGGTCCAGCACCAGCCTGAGAGCAGGAACAAGGTTACAAATACACAGAAACATCGCCAAATGCAGCCGATCGCGGCGATAATGTGATAGTGCGGCGAAGACAAGCGAGAAGAAGGCACAGGCTGAGCTCCATGACACTGAATTACAATGGCAATGAACAATGAAGACAGTCACATGTAAGTCTGCTAGATCAGACTGGTGAGGTGACACTGACCTGTGCTGCTGCTGAAACTTCCATAGTTTCGTGTAAACGTCGAATGTTTTGCCAAAGTAGGACTGCCACTGCCTGTGGCCATACTGCGGCAGATCCCTGGGGACCAGACAGAGAATAATGCTTAGGACGTGATGCCTAAATGATGTGTGATGGCAGAAGCATACCTTGCCCTTGGTCATCACACTAGTTTATGGTCTAAAAAAAATCATAGACAAATACGATTCATAGATATAAGATTTTCGAATTATTTTTCAATGGGCTAATCAAAACAGCCTGGAATTCTGAAATCCGCAAGCAGCTGAGATGTGAAGATCACATAGGTGTGATCATAATCGATGTGACCATAATTGATGTGAGCCATACATGCATGATGCATGATACCAAAGGATAGGTAGGTGCCTACTTTCACACACAAGGGAGATACAGGTTTTGCACTTGGACACATATCACATAGCACATACCTGAGGCCATTGAAAAGCTGTTTTGATTTTTCAAGCTGATGACAAAACTCATTCACAATCTTGGTTTCATGCTCATCCATGTCAGCTGCCATTCTGCACCTGTAAAGCCAGCAACATATTCATAGGTACCACAGGTTTTACATGTTTGAAGCTAGGTATACAACATGAAAACATAACATAGGGTAGAGTGGGGCAAAGGGCCCAGGGCGGGTCAAACGCCCACCCCTCTTTTTTATGAAGTGCTCGACTTTTCGAAGAATTCTCGATAGCCATTTTCAAGAACGAGCAGGAATCTACTTTTGCCCCCTTTTTCGGATCTACAAGTGGGTTGTTCTGGACGTAAGATAAAGATTAGTTTATTTCAGACAATTTTTAGATATTACATGTTTTCATACTACTAAAACTTTGTCTGACAGAGATTAAAGTAGGCAATGAAATTTAGCTACGCAGAACCTGCGGATTTAAGCTACGTTTTGAGCATTTACTGGTTTGCAACACAATCGTCACACGCTTAATTTTGGTGGACTTCGTTTTGAATGTGCTGTTGGGGTAATACGCCCACTTTGGTGTGGGACAAAACGCCCATCATGGGCGTTTTACCCCTAATGGGAGTTATACAGTACGGGTATTTGCGAACATTTTTGGCTGAAAGTGAGTGTCGGGATACGTTTCTACTGCTCAGGATTCTTATGAAATATGCAATATACTGGTTAGTATCGCCTGGAACAATTTATTCGCACGAACTAATCTCCGCTCTTTAAGGCGGTGACAGCCCGTTGACTGAATGAGGAGTGGGGTGGTAACAACAGTGTTCAAGATGTGTTTGGTGGTGTAATCTATTGATTTAAAGTCAAACGAAATGAGAATGGATAAATACTGCATTCCTTTGTCAGAGTACCGAGCGTGTAATGAAACGTTCAGGACTGGGCGTTATGCCCCACTCATATGAGCGTTATGCCCCATGGGTGGGGCAAAACGCCCGATTTGTAGTCCTCTCAATTCGGATGGCATATCTCAAAAACCATGCATGCCACTTGTTTCTGATGTGTTATTCGAAGAAAGCCAAGGTAATGAGCTACCAGATCAGCTACCTAGTTGTCTTTCAAATTTGTAAGATAAAGAGATACTGGGGCTGGAAAGTTAGGGTGGGCGCTTTGCCCCACTCTACCCTATAGTACATAATGGATCACAAACTATCTATAGGTAGGCACCAATCAGCTAAATATCATCATCTTTATCCTCAGGTCACCAGTCATGGAAATAATTGCAAAGGATATTACATGTTCAATCACATAGGTACATATCCTGAATTCAGTGATCTGCATCCCACAGACAATTATTATTACAATTACTATTACAATTACAATTGGTATTATTCCCACAGACAGGGGTCATTTGGACCCCTTAACTATTCTGGGAGGTCTACTTTATTTAATGTGGTCATAATATTGAAAAAGTGCTATAGTTCTGCTTATTAGGAACAAATTATGATGGCTGATCCAACACAAATCAAGGTCTCTTGCCATTAATCTCCTGATTAAGCTGACAAAGGTAAGCAGTGTGCTGAATCAGCTTCACTTTGAAGTTTGACAACTAACCTAGATTGAGATATGGGATCATGGATTTTAAAAACCAACTCTTCACACTTCAATTGAAGCTAAAACAGCTAGCATTTTGGATGGCCTCCAATACCCATCTTCAGACTATGGTGCACCTCATATTAATGGTTTGCCTTGGGTTTGCCATTAATGGGAGCATCTACAGACAATTGTGATTGGTTGAGCAGAACACATTATTCATGTAACCAGACCATAGTGACACCAGTAATTTAGGTATATCCCAGACCATGCAAGTACATCATTGATGGGGAGAATTAGCATAAGCATCTGAATTCTCAAGCTAGCATGATTGTGATAAGACAGCCTACACAACACACTACCTATGCCTTTTGTAACAATTGTCTGTCACCTCCAGTCTATCCTTTTTTAAGTTATTTGTTTATTGGGGCCTTAGGGCGCACCAACTACAAAGGTCATTTTGCGCCTATCTTTTCCGAAAAGTGAAGCTTACAAAAAATTCAAAATGCATTAGGTGTCCACGGAACTGTTTGGACACAAAAAAACAAAATGTTGCATAAAAAATTTGAACCTGGGTGGAATATAGAATCTACCCAAAGCAGTGACAAGTTGAGTGATGATTCACCACGCTGAAGCAAAGCAGAGGCGCAACCAGCGCAGTTATTTCTAGTTTATGTCGGCAGGCTGCTGAGTGCTGAGGCCTCTAGACCACTTACAATTTAACTGTGAAGGCCTTGCTGTGAAAAAAATTAAGATTTAATAAACCCAAAATCCACAGTAATTGGCTCACAAACTTCACCAAATTAAGGGGAGCTAAAATCTTCTTAGCTCACTGTTGAACGGTATATAGGGCCTTGTGTTGAACGAGCCATAGGAATGAGCCAAAACACTTCTGCTTGAAATGTGTACGAAACTGGCGCAAAATGTCACGATCGTATTTATTTTACGAGATTACGTCAGCGCTAGCGTTTTTACCGGTTGTTCATTTGACGACGTACAACGCGAGCAGAGCTTTCTATAACGTCGGAACAGTCAATTTGAGTTACACGTGAAAATTGTGCAATGTGCATTGGTCTTGTTGGGTGACAGTTGGAGAAATAATTTTTTTCAGTGTAGGTTATTCTGTGGCAATTCTGTGGGTAATTCAAAACTGTTGGCTTGGAGTCATAAAGTTGTTACTTCTAAATTATTTTAGTTTTTTACACTGATGCGCCACAAGAAGTGTTCCGCTATCAGAGAATAAGGACATTTTGGCAACCCAAAATGCTGGTTATTATAATTCCTTTGATCGTCTTCCTGAGCTCCATTTCTCCAAGCATTGTGACATCAGTAAGTATTTCATCTCCAAAACGAATCCTGTTTAATTTTTCAACTTAAATAATCCATAAGCATAAGTTTGAGTTGAAGATGAGCCTGCTGCATTTAACTCATAATTTTTCTGTTAGTGAGATCAGTTGGGCAAACTAGACATTTGGAATCAAAATATGGAGGCATCAATAATTTGATTCTGGTGGGAGGAGCCATGACCAAATATGGGCATGGAATCAATTTTTTGATTCATTTGGGTACACTTTTGACTTCAAATGAATCGTTACGGTTGAAAAAAGGCCCATGACGGTGAGATTTTTCTTTTAAAAGATAGAAAAATGTGGTAGGTGTGCAAAAAGTGTTACCTCAAAGCTAAGAAATTGTCCCTTTGGCCTTGTGAATGGGAAAAAGACAGGGCCACTGTCCATCACGTAAAAGCTGTTTTGAGGAAATCACACTGTATGTTATTTTTGTACCATGAATCACATACTAACCAATCAGTATTTGTGTAAAATGGCAAAATGAAATTTTTAAACCCCTAATTATCATTGTTGTAGTGCTTTTATATTATTTATATGGTTTTTACCTGTTGCTTCAGTTTTTGTATTCTTGACATTTAAAAATTGTGAATTGTTATCAAATGTAGTGAAGGTAAAGTACAACAATGCTATAGGTATCAGTTGTGGTGCTGAGGATACCACTAAATGAGAATAATAGCAAGATAAATGCTGTATTCTTGCAAGTCATTGTTGCCTATCTGTTAACATTACCTGTGAATCAAAATAATGATTAGCCAGCTGATGGGGAATCAATATTATGATTATCTGTTTAAAGTGAATCAATTCCTTGATTGCCTTTCACTACCTATAGAATTCAAATTGTTATGATAGGAGCAATATTATTTTGCTTAGAAGATAGTTCAAGCATTTCTGTTCAAGATCAGGCATGCTCCTTCTTGAAACACTCTCTTATTTTTATGTGATTGGTAAGTTAGAAATGGTCTGCATTTATGCCCAAAAGGAATCAATCTTTTGATGCCTCCATATTTTGATTCCAAAGGTCTAGTTTGCCCAACTGAGATTGAGATCAGTAGGTAAACCACATGATAGGTAGGTAAACTACAATGCAAGAAGCAGTTTTCAAAGTCAGTTAATAAAAAGGAAAGCATTGGCATTTATTTTATATAGTAAGTTCCATTCATACTGCCTATTAAGTAGTACTGCCTGGTACACTACCTAGCAATAGGTAATTTGATGTTTTTGGTGGATTGCATACCTACCTAGTCATTGGCAGTCACCAATGACTATGGGTAATTCTATTTTGTGAACATAAAGGGTGCGTTTGGAGACTGAGATTGAGATTGAGATTGCCAACTGAGATTGAGATCAGTAGGTAAACCACATGATAGGTAGGTAAACTACAATGCAAGAAGCAGTTTTCAAAGTCAGTTAATAAAAAGGAAAGCATTGGCATTTATTTTATATAGTAAGTTCCATTCATACTGCCTATTAAGTAGTACTGCCTGGTACACTACCTAGCAATAGGTAATTTGATGTTTTTGGTGGATTGCATACCTACCTAGTCATTGGCAGTCACCAATGACTATGGGTAATTCCATTTTGTGAACATAAAGGGTGCGTTTGGAGAGCGCGGAATATTCCCCGTCATCGAGAAAATTCCCTGTGTTGCGTTTGGAGAGGGACATTCCATGCCGCCAATTTCAAGGATCAGCACTACTGTGCCAAGTTGAGTTCGTGGGATTTTGTTTGGGTTATTTAGGTTGGCCCAGTGCTCTTGGTCTGACTTGCTCTGAAGCTCTTGAAGAAAGAACAACTAAGAAAAATCACATTTATTTTCAAAAAAGTCCCATCTGTATTGTGCCCCCCCCCCCCCAAACACAATCAACACAACACTTCAAATTATCGTTTTCATTGCTTCAGAGGACAATCACACAACTGAGAAAGCATTATCAATTGTTGGATTTGCAATAAAACTGATCAGGGTGGAAACAAACGCAAGCAATATCCATTTATATTCAATAATATACTCACTCGAGCATATTGATGGGCGCCGCCATATTCGCGGGAACGACGCGTGAGATGCTTTTTAGATTCCGCGCTTTCCGCGTCCGTTCCGCGGAACTTTCCCCGGGAATCGCTCTCCGAACGGCACAATCGGCGGAAATTTCATGCCAGCGTGGAATATTCCCCGGGAATCTGCCTCTCCGAACGCACCCAAGATATCTGTGAATTTAGTCAGACTCAGCTGGGGCCTGGGTTATTTGACCTGGTTTATGACTGACCTTGTTGTCTGCCTTTTTGTCAGATCGTGAAGCTGCTGCGGCCGTCGGAGACGCCGGCTCAGGCCAGTCTGCGGGCTCAGATCCGGGAACAGAGGGCACAGCTCCACTCGATGAACATGGTGGACGAGTTCGCTAGCTACGCTCGGGTCGAACGGAAACTAAACAAGCTGCAGGCCGAACTCAATGCGATTGGTGAGCTAATGATCATTTTCTGCTCCAGTGCTCTGTTAGTCTATATTTGTGTCGACAACGCTAAGAATTAGCTACGTCACTGATCTTTCATTACATTTTTTACTTTGATTTGGTTCCAACAATCCTGTAGCTCATACGGTAGTAAAAAAAGAAATATTGTATGAACTTGTGAATATGCACTGTTTTTTGTAATCACTGTCTGTTATTTTCAGCGTCTCAAAATCGCACAAATGAACTAAAACTGAGGCTGATGGTTACCTCAATCAGCTATTGCATTACGGTAAGTTGTCTGTAAGAGATTGAGCGCAGTACTACTGTTATCTGTGGATTGAGATATTTACAGGTTAATGTTTACATTCACAATGTTTTGGCTGCATTCTAGTATAAGCCTTTTGATGCATTTCCTGCCTGTTTCGATTGCTGCATTGATTGCTGGTATCCCCTCTCTGGTGACGTCTGCTGCGCCATGTTTTCAGGGCGTGTCGATGCTGTACGTGATGCTGTTTTACGGCTCGGCGCCGGTGCTGCGGCTGCCGGCGGCGGCGCTGTTCCCGCTGGGCTACCTGCTGGCCATGCCCGGCTGTCCGTCCGGCTGTGTCAGCGCCACCACCTGGGTGCTCATCTCGGGCAGCGTGGTGCGGCGCGCCGTCTCGGCGGTCACCGGCCGCTGATGGGCCGCCGGTACCTGCCGGCCGGACGGAGGAGCAGTACCGGTAGGAATACCGCTGTGGGTGCGCGCCGGACTGACGGCCGGGACTGTGACACCGCACTGCCCCTGACCCCGGCGACTGGGAGTGTTTACCGTAGGTAGGTACAGTCTGTCTTAAAAGTACCGCGCCAAGTAACGGTGGATCCATCAAGCCTGACCGAGGAAAAGCCTGCTAAATTTGAGTCACCGAAGCAGTTGACATTCTCGTCCATTCCCCAGGTCAATTGGTTCGGTGACTTTCAAATTAAAGCAGGCCCTTCCTCGGTCAGGCTTGATGGATCCACCGTCACTTTGCGTGGTACTTCTAAGACATACTGTACACCAGGGATGGACCCGGGTCCGGACAGAGCATGGGGTGACGCTTCCTTCCCCGTGTTCAATGCCAATGTGTGTCTCGTGGAATATTTATAACGGCGTATTAATTAAGATTGGGCTCGGGTAGACATTTTTTGAGATACGACGTACGAGTGACATGAACGGTGGACAGACGTGAATGTGGACTGTGGGGTGTCTGGCCACGATGATCGAATGTATACAGTGGTTTGTGATGGCTCCGAAACTGACAATATAATTTGTAAAGGACGAAATTGTTCAATGAATCGCTGAGTACCTATTCCTAATTGTCGACGGTTAATGTGAATGGTATTTGAAGGGAACGAATTTATTTGATGAGAACTGATTGGTTGCGAATTGATAAACAAACAACATAATTTGACAGAAGTAAACCGAAGAACCTTTCCAAGGAATTGCAATGCTTTAACCACCTTCTCGTTACGTTTAAAATATTCGGGCCCTTGAATCGGCACGAATCACTACGCACAGTGATGCAAATGGGGCTCACGAGTGGCCATAAATACCAAAAAGTCAAGTTTACCAAACCGAGTAAATCGCGATATGGCCAACCAAAGAAATGTTTGGGGCATCTGAAATTACAAAGCTTTCATGTTTTTGTCAAAGCCGGCCTAAAGTATGATTGTCAGAAGTCAAGACATTTTCTATGTCCTAAAATTACTGTCAGGTACTTGCAAGTTCAAACACCGTCAGCGTGCGTTCATTCGGTTCATTTCATACAAACTGCAAAAATTATACATGGCAATGTGATCCCTAAAGCCTGCTGCTTCTATTTTCTAATGCCGGGTCACAAAAAGCCGTATCTCTGTTCTATTCTGTTTTGGTTCGGTGGTGGTCTAACCATCTGTCATGTTGCAATCGCAGTTTTTTACTTAAAATTGCTTGCTTTCGTTTCACGTACAGGAGTTTACACAGCGTGTGCCCGTTTGTCCACTATGCCTTACCCTTCCCCAATCATTTCTGAGCCGCATCATGGAAAAGGCGCTAGCACAGGGCAGACCGGCGCTATTGAGGTTTTTGTCCGGCGCGGTCGGGTGTCGCCTTGGGCGGTGGGTGTGCGGATTGCTTTCACCATGGATTGCAATTTCGATATGTTTGGCTTTGACCTGCTACCAGTGGGTCAAATATTAACCATAAGTCAAAAGTAATATGCTCACTCGCGAGATCTTGTCAAAAGCAATCCGTTGGTTTTTGTCGCGAGGTGCTAGGACGCTTCGTTAGGAACAGCAGGGGGATGCACCTACGAACCCCCGCTGTGGCCGCCCGCCCGCGGCGCGGCCGCCCACCGCGCCGCGGCACCCGACCGCAACGGACGAAAACTTTAGTAGCGCCAGTCAGCCCTGTGCTAGCGCCTTCATTCTTTCACGGTGCGGCTCAGAAATGATTAGGGAATGCTATAGTATGGTGGACTAACGGGCACACACTGTGTAAACTGCTGTAGGTGAAACGAAAGTTTTTTTTTGTAAAAAAAACTGCGATTTCAAGATGATGACAAATACATAGTTAGATCAACGTCAAACCAAAAAAGATACGTTTTTTTGTGACCCGGCATTAGAAGCAGCATGCTCTGGGGATCATTGCCATGTATAATTTTGTCATTTGTATGAAATGGACGCACGCTAGCTGCGCGTATCGGACAATCATTTTACGGCATAGAAAATATCACGACTTCTGACAATCATACACGAGGCTGGTGTTGACAAAAACATAAAAATCATGCTTTTTCAGACACTCCAAACATTTGCCTGACTGGCCATATTACGATTTATTCGATTAGGTGAGATTGAAATTTGGGCCTTTTCGGTATTTATGGCCACTCGTGAACCCCATTTTGCATCACTGTGCTACGGTTCACTTTTATACGGCGCATTGGTGGAATAATTCAATATCCTGGCTCAGATACGGGATTTTATCTTTGGTCTGACTCGTTTCCGCGTTTCTTCTTATGCCGCTTTCAAAGCCCCATAATTCGTTTTTTTTCCTTCCATATAAGAGGAGTCCTTGAATAGCGATCAGGCTGGGGAGGATGTGTCTCGAGCGCTGTGACGTACCAGCCGAGCAGACGGGACTGCTCGAGTATAGACCATGGGACGTGGATGATCGATGAGAGAGGCCCGGAGATGTCTCTGTGTCGCGCTCAGGTAACGCTCAGTCCGACCAACACTGGTCTGGCACTGTAACTGGAACGACCGCTCTTAGGCCGGTTTAACATTTTTCCTTCTTTTACACACTCGGAATCCCTTGCATTCTGAAGGAGGAACAGAAATCGTGATAATTTTTTCCTATTTGGTAGGTAGGTCAGGTTAGATTATAATTTAGGTTGTTATGCTCTCGGTATCCTCGAACATCGAAATTCTTATTTTATTTATTTATTTACTTTTGTTCTTGTGAAAGTGTACTAAAAAGCTCTGGATTTTCAACGCATTCAAAGGGCACCTTAACCCTATTAGTGGCAGGCTCCTGGCTACCCCCTATTAGTGGCAGGGGGGGCTGTTTACGACCCCCCCTTGATATCTCGAGATCTAACGGGCCGATTTTCAAAATTCAAACGGCATTCGATTTCGCTCAACGTGATCTACATTTCTAAAAAATAAAAATTAAAAAATGTCAATAGGGGGGGGGTAGAGGGGGGGGGGGGGGGGTAAAAACGGGCAAATTGCAGGTACATTTTAGACTGTTTATCACGGCCAGGTTTCTGAACCAATCTTAACGCAACTTTTGCCGATCGATAGAGAATGAACAAGGAATTCACATGGATCCTAAAAATATGCATTTTCAAAAATCATAGGCGGATACAGATCATTGAGATTGGGGGTACACAAAAAGTATAGCAAATAAGGTTTTTGTTGGTACTGTTTCTAAAAAGGGTGGTAATGGTCTTGTTATGTTATAATTTTCTTATGAGAGAACGACTAAAATTGTATTGGTAATGCATAGGCGGTGCCAGGGCACCTATGTTGGGAGGTAAAACATAACCCCCCTTTTTGGACGCCTGGATCCGCCTATTATAGCAAAAACGTGTCAAAAGAGGATGCACAATAACTGTATATGTTATCACATGATACCTTTTATTCACTGTTCGTAAAACTGGTGCAGCATCGTGATCTTCGCCCAAATGACTCGCTTCACGAATAGGACCCCCCAATTCCCAGTGCTCTGGAGCCGCCCCTGGTAAAGTTATGAACTTGAAATTTTCAGGGAATGTGCCCAATTTAGTTTTAGGAAAAGTCAGAAAATTTCAGCATCGTAGCTTCAGCGGTTTCGGAGATATTCCCGAAAAACCTGAGGGGTGGATAAAAACAACCCCCCCTGCCACTAATAGGGTTAAGCTTTTCCGCTTTGAGAAACATTTCTATGTTCACAAAAAAATTGCGGGACCTATCGTGTTATATATCCCGGATCTGTCTGCACATGATAAAGTCATTACGGGGATCCGGACCCCGTGGTGATGGGGCTCGTAGCGACCGATAAAGTAATATAAAATTCATTTTATCTATGCATGCGTACTGGCATCGCTAATCGGCACGCGACGATTACCCACCGTTCGTCGTACTCAGGCATGTGAGCGGCGTCGGCGTCGGCCCGGCCGCCGGCCCGGTCCACCCTAAAGGCGGCGCCGCCCAGGCGTCGCCGTCTGGGCGGCGCCTCATTCAGTGCCCGGTAGTCGCGGTGACCGCGTGGTCCGAGCCCGAGCCGCGAGACCTGGTGGGAATGACGGTGAGTACCCACCGGGTGGGGATAGTGTTTGGCGCACGGGCCCAACGCTTAATAAATACATCGCCCGTTCTCGATCAGCCGAAATTTCAGGTCGCCAGAGGTCAATGGAGGTAATTTTCCGCTTTCAACGTTGTTCGATGATTGACAATTGACATATGTATAATTCATGATCTAACAGAGGTAACCATCGTAGAAAAGACTTTTTGTTGTTCAATGTCGTTTTAGTGACAACATAAATGTAATGAAGAATCCCTCTATTGTTATCGAAGTGAAGGAGCCGTCAGCCATCAGTCGTCAACATTTGATGGTCACAGACGTGACGGCCTAAAGCAGCAATTACCTTGGTAATTTTTTTCCCCCAGGTAATAGGTAAGTGTGGCCTCTGAACCTTCAGAACTCAGATTCTAACGTCAGATGGGATCTGAAAAGTCGCATAAAACGTCGCAGAAAACTCTGTTTAATTGTCTGTCTTTCACTCCAAAACCTTTCTTGGCGGTTGTAAATCTAGCAAGACTGGTAAATCGAATGTCAACCGAAACATGTTCGACTGAAACATATTGACCGAAAGCCTACAAATTTGAACTCATGAGAGTTCCGATGCGAGTTTGCATATGTATACTCCGGTCCCGTAGCTCAGTTGGTAGAGCGTTGGACTCCGCGTGGTGAGAGTACGTGTTCCCGGTTATAGCAGTCCGGGTTCTTAGCGCGACGGGCGCTTGACATATGGGCCTCCTGACAGGCATGGTTGCGGTTGGTGGCAGGCAGGCCGTAGTCAGGCGAAGTCAGTGAGGGGACCGGCCTTGCGCGGCTATGTGCGCACGTTAAACTTTGGACTCTAAATTCTGCCATAGAACTGGAATTGCGCGATCGGAGGGTAGAGGGCAGGGTCACCGCAATAAGCTTCGCTTAGCGGTGGCTCTGTCCTTGTAAATTCTTCCTATCAAAAGGTTCGGATTAAATTTATAAAAAAATACTTTTGCAGGTATTGCTGCATTTCTGACTCTTGCCGAGATAGTAAACGATCCAACTATTGCCCCCGGACCCGAACGGACCCGAACCGTTAATCTTCGCTCCGGTGTAGCAGAGACCCTATGTATTGACACACCAGCGAGCTTCCCGTCCGTAAAATTACAGATATCGCCTTGGACAGCATGTCTCCAAGACTTTGGCCGGTGCGAGTTTCAAGTCGACCATCGGTCGACTCTCAGCAGGCCTGGGCTGAATTGTGAAGATGGGCTGGTTTTGAGAATATCTGCGAACCGTTTCACCCTTTACCCTAGCGTGATAATCCTGCTCCAGGATAATTTAATCGCGCGAATTGCGATAACGATATGATGCGATCCTGTGGCTGTCGTAGGCATGTAAATGCAAAAATGCATGTTGGAAGTTCCGAAAAAAATTATCTTATTGACCTGTATGCCTTGGATATCGGATCGTATGAGACGGCGCCAGGTACCATCAATATTGTTTTTATAGACCAGTAAAACGCCTTTTGGGCGAAGAACGAGCGAGCGAGATAGTGAGCCCTGCACGTGCAGAAGGGCGAGAGGGTACTTCCAACGGGCTTGTGCAAAGCACCCTTCTAACCGGTCGCTAGCGGTGTGCCAAATTTGAACGCAATCGGCCCAGCCGTTCCTGAGATCTGGAAGTGACATTCTGCACGTGCGTACGTGCAAACGGGGTTCAAAATGACTTTTGCACGGCACCCTACTAACCGGTCCCCAACCGTGTACCAAATTTGAGCGCAATCGGCCCAGCCGTTCTCGAGATCTGGAAACGCCCCCTGCACGTGCGCACGTGCAGTAGCACCCTAACCGCACCACATGGGAATGCATTGCCTGGTGGGTGCCTACCTGTATGCCAAGTTTCAGCGAAATCGCCCCAGTAATTACCGAGTTACTGAAATGGGAACAAATTTGGCACCTCTTATTGTTGTATTTTGCACGTGCAGTGGGGGTCACTCACATAGATCAAGAGTATCCGACCTTTGGTAGAAGGGATGCAGCTACCCTATAAAAATGACCGCAAGACAATCGCTCAAGCCGCTGCTGAGATATGGGCCTCTCAAAATCATTACTTTTGCAAAACTGCTTGAACACCCTTGACATTTCACGTGGCACGTGCCACGACGGTCACTGAGATGTATCAAAAGTAGTCAATTACGGGGTAGAAGGGATGGGGCTACCCGGCAAAAAAGACCGCAGGCCATTCGGTCCAGCGGTGGCTGAGATATAAGCCTCTCAAAAGCGTTACAGGCCGGGCCGGGCCGGGCCGGGCCGCTCATACTGAGATTTTTCCGTTATATTGAAAAGACTTCGCTTCGCTCGCTGCGCTCGCTCGCTCGTAATGACAAGTACGCATTCGTAATTTGCTTCATTTCCTTGCCTTGAAGTAGGTTGATGGTAAATACCAGTAAAACGCCTTTTGGGCGAGGAACGAGCGAGCGAGATAGTGAGCCCTGCACGTGCGGAAGGGCGAGAGGGTGCTTCCAACGGGCTTGTGCAAAGCACCCTTCTAACCGGTCGCTAGCGGTGTGCCAAATTTGAACGCAATCGGCCCAGCCGTTCCTGAGATCTGGAAGCGGCATTCTGCACGTGCGCACGTGCAAACGGGGTCCAAAATGACTTTTGCACGGCACCCTGCTAACTGGTCCCCAACCGTGCACCAAATTTGAGCGCAATCGGCCCAGCCGTTCTCGAGATCTGGAAACGCCCCCTGCACGTGCGCACGTGCATTAGCACCCTAACCGCAACACATGGGAATGCATTGCCTGGTGGGTGCCTACCTGTATGCCAAGTTTCAGCGAAATCGCCCCAGTAATTACCGAGTTACTGAAATAGGAACAAATTTGGCACCTCTTATTGTTGTATTTTGCACGTGCACTGGGGGTGACCCACATACATCGAGAGTATCCTATTTTGGGTAGAAGGGATGCTGCTACCCTACAAAAATTACCGCAAGTCAATCGCCCAAGCGGCTGCTGAGATATGAGCCTCTCAAAATCACTACTTTTGCAAAACAGCTTGAACACCCTTGACTTTTCACGTGGCACGTGCCACCATGGTCACTGATATGTATCAAAAGTAGTCAATTACGGGGTAGAAGGGATGGGGCAACCCAGCAAAAAAGACCGCAGGCCAATCGGTCCAGCGGTTGCTGAGATATAAGCCTCTCAAAAGCGTTACAGGCCGGGCTGGGCTGGGCCGGGCCGGGCCGGGCCGCTCATACTGAGATTTTTCCGTTATATTGAAAAGACTCACTTCGCTCGCTGCGCTCGCTCGCTCGTAATTATGTTGCACCCTTCATTACTTGTATGCTACCATTATTATGTGACAAACAAGTCTGTCGGTCGGGGTCCCTTTAGACGGCTTCACTGTTGTCGGACCTGCCTTACATGTATGACGAACGTGGTGCGAAGCAGGAAGTGGCGAGGATCGTGCCGCGTCTCATGGCTGGGCGTGACCGATCCTATCGTCGGCAGGATGAGTTGGGCTCCCCGGCCCAGTTCGTCAAGGCTGTCCAGACCGAGATCTAGCCGATTACCTGGAGAGGCGGGCGTAAACCTGAACCAGTTGGACTGATGACGTACAATGACTTCATAGGATCAGTGTTTGAATCTGTCTTCATCCGTGTTCGGCATCCAGCACTGACGGCCCTTGCTGTTACCTGAGGCTGATCGCCGGGCCGCTCATGAGCGGAGTGACCCGGATCCAGACGGTCCCCCTGCGCTGCAGTCGGCCGGGGGCGGGGTACGGGAGCAGGCGTGTCCTCCGCACAGCCGGCCGGACTGGGCGGGGCGGGGTGACGGTATCAGATGCGCCGCCAGGAGCGGCCACGCCATCCGGGTGCCGGGCCGGCGGCGGCGGCGGCGGCGGCGAGGCCGCCCGCCGCACTCGGCGGCGCCCTGCCCGCCGGCGCCGACAGCCGAAGGTCGCCCATGGCGGCCGTGTGGTCCGCGCCGGACAACGACCGACCCGAGCGGCCGCCCCCGCCCCCGCCTTCGCCCCAGCCGGCACCGACAGGACAGCCGTCCCAGGTGGGGCGCAGGTGCCGTGGACTGCACCACTTAAAATGGCACCTTGAATAATCGTCGGCCAATGGGCTTCATTTGGGCTGATGCGACCGAGACGATTGTTTATATTGAAAATCAATAACTTTTCATTCATAATTAAAGCTCGGAAGAAAGGACAAGGAGAAGTTGAGGAACTTTCGACTAGGGCCTTTTTTCCGGCAGACGGCAGGAGTCGGCGTACGGGCACCGTGCCTGGTGCCATGCGACTCCGCACTCGCCACTCCAAGGGGTTGTGATATGACTGGCATGAAATACCGGCATGAACTCCTCAAATGGGCGAAATTTGTTTCTTTTTAACGCCGTATGAAGTTCTTCAGTATTGAGAACCACCATTCCGCCATCCTACCGCTTTTTTGTCGTGCCATCTTGGAACGGAAACTTTCGAACTAGGCATAAAACGCAACGAATGCTAGTTAGGTACCCTTCCAGCGAAGATGTTTTGATGAAACGATGTAAATTTGTGGTCGGTTTCCGATAAATTGTAGGTATTGTTGGTTAGCATTTTTTGATAGCATGGTAATTGGTAAGGACTAAGGAGGTGTGGAAAACTGCTCTTGATGAGCATTCTTACTGCGAATTTCGCCTTTAATTTTGAGAATTTAGACTATTGCCCTGGTCGACTTGTCTTAGTGCAACGTAAGGATACCTACTAGGGCCGCGCGGCGATCTCCGCTGGAGGAAGGTAGGCTGTCCCGCAGCACACCCTGCCGGCCAGCAGACTGGAGCGGCAGGCAGACGCGGAGGCACGGCGCCGGGCGGCGCCGTATACTCCGGGAGGCTGTGATATAATAGCCTAACGACATGTGCCATCCATTCAATACTGGATCACCTTGCCATAGATGCACCGATCTTTTTACCTTTATTGGCGAATAGGCCTGGATGAAAAGGGACGGCGCCATGGGCATCATCTCGACCCCGTCAGGGCCGCCCCGGCTCACCGGACGATGGATGGAGTGGTGTAGTGGTGGGGCGGTACCGGGCCCCCTCCCAGGTCCCTCCAGGGCCGCCTTGGAGCACCGGACGGCGAAGAGAGGTGTAGGACGGTGCAGGGCCCCTCTCAGGCCCCGCCAGGGTCGTCTCGGCGCGCCGGGCGGCGGAGAATCTGTATCGGCCGCTCATCTGTGGGATGACGCGGCGCAGCGGTATGGGAGCGCAAGGTCTCGCTGTCCGTCTCGGCCACCGGATGATCAAGGTGAGCGGGCGCTCCGAGAGCCACCCCGGCGCGGAATGGACGCCCGCGGTCA
This sequence comes from Amphibalanus amphitrite, assembly GCF_019059575.1. Lineage (NCBI taxonomy): Eukaryota > Metazoa > Arthropoda > Thecostraca > Balanomorpha > Balanidae > Amphibalanus > Amphibalanus amphitrite. Next base: position 475,223 of record NW_024881730.1, on the reverse strand, counting down.
GACACGACGCGGAACCGACCCCACCAGACGAGCCATTCTTTGAATAGTTCGGTCAAATAGAACTGGAAAGGTGGCTCGAGCCTCGAAACGAAGTGCGTAACATTTAAGGCGTTTTTTTTTGTGTTGTGCAGGATTGCCTATTGCATACTATAAATTGAATAGCGCGCCAAATGCGTGTCACATAAAATGGCTTCTGAAACGGCCTTGTTTAGGGTGCAGGTTGTCTCCAACTAAACGTCTGAATTAGCGCCGTCTCGATGGGTGCGATAGTCCCATCGATCAGTTGGCTGTCAGCGGCTCCGCCCGTACTGCTGTTCTATCCACGGCTCCGACCCACCACCGGCCTACCGTCGATCGCGGCAGGTGGCCACAGGACGAGACGGACTACTCACGGTATCAAGGTCGCAATGGGCGCGGGCAGGACCGTGGCCCCAGACCGGGACGGGACCATGACATGGAGAACGGAAGCAGGTGGCGGCGGTGCTCCGTAGGACACTGTCCTTTGAATAGGACCCTGCGACAGATGGGATGTGCGACAGCCGTAAGACGATAAGAGATAAATAAAAATCACTTGTCGCAAAAACATAAAAGGCCGCATTCAGGGGAGGGTACACAGTATGCGCCGTTTAAGCGGAAACTCTCCCTGTGCTTGAACAAATAAATAATGAATAAGCTAGTTGGAAAATATGCTGGCACCAGAATGTGCGCCGCAAATGATTCTTCGAGCTGAGGGCATTATTTCGTTCCCCGCCGACAGCCGGTGTCTTTTTTTTCACCCGGCATCGCCACCGGATATGACGCCTTTGAAAGGATCCCATTCTACGAAACAGTCCCCTAATTGTCCCGAGGGGATGATGTGACAGGTATAATTACGTTCTTATCATATAATTCAGTTTCCACACTAGCTGAAATATGAATCCCTCAAGCTTCTTTATAGAGTAGCATCTGCATTGCCACTTAAGATTTTAAACGCTGAAGGCCAGGTTAATGGACTTTGAATGCTCCATGTAACTCAACTCCTACGTAAACACGGCTGAAGTGTCACTGGTCTGTCGGTTCATTCCTGTTCATGTCTCCCAAAGTGTGGTGTCTGCCAGTCCACAGCCTGACTCTCCAAATGTCCCTGTCTGACCGTCCTTGCCTCCCACCGTCCGGTGTCTTGACCGTCTCTGTCCCTCCAAATGTTCCTGTCTGACCGCCCCTATCTCCCACCGTCCGCTATCTGCCCGTACCTGCCGTCTCCCGCCGTCCCACTTCTGACCGTCCCTGTCCTCGCCCTTGACCGGTGTCTGCGCGTTTCAGCCGCAGCTGGTTCTGTGCTGTGTGGCCGCCGTCTCGGGCGCGGCGCTGCCCCACCTGTTTCCGCCGCCGCTGGTCCGGTACGCGCCCTCGGCCGTCTACCACACTCAGTATGCGGTGCCGGTGCCCGTCTCCGGGCCTGCAGCGGCCGCCGACGGCACGGTCACCCTGGTCACTCTGCGGGTGAGTTCTCCGAGCCCGTCTCAGCTACTGGGCGGGGTGGCCTGTACGCGTCTTTCCACAGATCACGGCATAACAAGCTCTTGTAATCCGGGGACTGCATATGTAAATATTATCGCCAATTTTACATAGGCCTACATCTCAGCTTTTCAATCATCTGAGGAAATTCATCTGAGATGGTATTCATGTTTGATATCGTGCTGCATTTATCTGATAATATTAATTGTATTATAATTTCAATCGCAGAGATGCATCGGTAATATCACCGAAGGGAACTTAATGCGTCTGTCACCGCTGCTTTGTTCAAGGTGTTTTCCCATTGCCGCTATCCTTCAGCTGACGGACCGTTCCTGTCTCTCAGAACTCCAAGGACAGCCCGTACCTGCTGGAGATGCTGGCCGGCCGGCTGGAGGAGCGCGTAACGCCCGTGTTCACGCGGCTGCAGTCGGTGCTGGTCGAGGCAGCGCCCGAGTTCACCAATAGCAAGGTCTCCGAGGTGCTGCTGGAGCTGCGGCTGGAGAGCCTGGCGGACGGCGGGGCCGGCGAGCAGGAGCTCCAGCTGCGCGACCCCGGCGACGCCGTGGTGGTGGAGGCGGCGCCGGCCGAGGACCCGGCCGACGCGCCCGCCGACGCCGTGTTCGTCAACTCGAAGGAGTCGGAGGCGCTGCGCGTCCTGCGAGTTCAGAGCCTCCGCGAGGGTCTGACGGGCCGCCGGCCGCCGCTGGTCAGCCAGGATGCCATTATCGTGGATGCGGAGGCGGGAAGTGGCGACTCGGAGCAGGTATAGACACTGGTGGCGGGGAGTGTTGGACGGACGGGAACGGTCGGCTTGTCGGCAGACGCTGCAGTATTGAAGCAAGCGGAGCGAGGCTTGTACGGCAGGGTATATACCTACACCCGAAGCAGGGCAGTGTTAGCAAAGTGTTCCACGCGGAGAAGAGCAGCTGTCAGATATATTGTGTAGACGCGGGGAGAGAGGCCAAGAAAGCGCGATTTATTTGGCCGGAACGAGGTTGGGACGGCAGGGTGTTCACGCAGTACTGAAGAGGAAGACGGCAGGGTTTACGCACGCGGAGCGAGCGGCCGACGTAACGTCAAGAGGGTAACCAGTGCGGACTGCGGGGGGCCAGTGGGGACACAGAACCGCAGCCAGTGGTTCACTGTAGTGTAGGCATGGCGTAGTGTGGGATTTATATTGACCGGTTTTAGTTGTCGCCAAATTACTTACAGCTAATGATCGACTTCAAGTACAGCTGCCATCTCTTTAACCCGGCGGCCGCTGGGCCTCCGCGCCACCCGCCGGCCGCTGGGGGGGGGGGGGCATAAAGTTGCCCCCCCCCCTTTACTTCTGCGACGATATCGTCGCAACGCGAAGAGATAGAGAAGCGAAACTTTGCACACATCTTCCTGAATACCTAGCCGAGGTTGTGTCCAAATTTGGTGTCGATCCCATTTGAAGTGACGTCACAGTGACGTCATAAGTGAAATTATAGATTTGCGACTCTCATATTCCTCACGATACATCACATATATGGGACCGAATATAAAGGGCCGATTATTGGTCAGAAACTAGATGGAAGTGTAGTAAGATGTTTTAGGATAACAGCAGGTGCTGTCTAGTTCATTTACAGTCGAGTTTCATGCTCAGCGTCATCAGAAACGGTCCATATCGGAAAACGACAAAACTTTATGACGTCACTGTGACGTCATCTTAGGTGCTACAACCACCAAACTTTCCTCAAACATTGCCTAGGTATTCATTAGAAGCTATGCCAAGTTTCACGTTCGTAGCTCTTCAGGTTTCGGAGATATTTCACAAAACGTAAAGGGGGGCAACTTTATGCCCCCCCCCCCCAGCGGCTCGTGGGTTAAAAGCCGAGACGGCGTGCGCCCGGCCTTCCGCACCGCCGATGCCGATCGACAGTTAAAGATACCGTAGCGTATAGACACTCAATGATATTCATCCACGTCCGAATGCGAGTTACCATTTACTAAGATGCCTAGCGTACGTAGATTTAGAAGTAAGCACACCCGCTGTAACTCTTTCGTAGATTGCGTTCCTTCAGATGACGATTCATGCTAGCTTGAGTCTTGCTTTATGCCGCTAACAGCTCAGAATTACGCGACGCGACCGTGGGAAGTGTGAAAGACATTGTGGCGATATGGTCGTGGGCGTGGCCAATGTTTTGCGTGCAAGTGAGCGAATGACACTGTGAGAGTAAATGCGAAGGGGTTCTGCGAGCTGCATTCAGGGAGCTTTCTTGCTGAACTGCAGATGATAACCCGAGTCCTGTATGCGTGCCGTGTGCTGTGACGGGCCGCCGAGCGTTCAGGCTCGCTGTATGCTGCGGTGTGTCCATGTGATCGCCATAATGAGACGTCCATTCCGGAAATAAACGCGGCTATGTGAAACAGTCGTGGAATTCAGCTCGGCAGCGGTGGGTAGCCGTCCCCGCGCCACCGAGCCGGTCATCAGAGGGTGCCGCGCGCCGCCGGCTCGAGTGCTAATTGCCGCTGGCTTAGGGCCGCCGAGGGACGGACCGAGAGCTAAACGGCCCCGAGGAACAGAGATCACACAACTATTTACAATACCCGACGCATGCCTGGTATGTCAACGATCCAACGCAGCTCCGGGTCCAAAATGGTTCGAAATGATAGGAACTTTAATCGCAATGTCACACCGGCTGCCGTGCTTGGTGGGATAACGACTTTGTGTAAAATATCCCATCTTGTAAAGTGAGAACCGTTCTCACAGCCTGGCCAGTGTCAATTTCTAACTCCCGTTGACAAGAAATCGACAACGCCGATAACGCGGGCACACATCTCGTTTACTTACAGTTCCGATCTTATGATTCTCGGCAGTCGGCAGACGAAGAATATACTACGAAGCCGACTTTGTCATACTGTTGGTTTACGTCAGTCAGTGAGTCATCACTGTTTTAGGACCAAGTGGTTTGTTCTAATTATTCGGCGACGAGACAAAGGATGGTTTCAGTTCTCATCAAACGTTCCAACTTGAGATTATAAGTAGCGCTTCGACTTCAGCAGCGACTCGGGCACGGTTGGTTTTAGATTCATGGTTCATACTAAAGTAGGTAATTGTGTCGCAACGGCAAATGCCAGATAGGCTTCACTCAGCTGCAGTCGTCTGACTGCGGGAGTACGAACCGGATGTAGGGTGTTAAAGTGGCATTATTTTGAGCCGGGGGCTGACGCCTGATAGGCAATCCGTGCAATGCAATCCTTGAATGCCGTCTCCGGTGACCCAGGTAACTCGGTAAGACGGGGACGGACAAGGCTGTAGACTGTAAAGCTCCGTGACGGAGTTGGCGTGAATAAAACAATCGGCTTTCTGTTCAGAAATGCATTTCCATCCTAACCCAAGAAGTTTCATTCCCTTATTCTTTTTTTGTGAGTGTGTATGCTTAGATAGGTACATAACAAATTGCAACCACTTTCACACGAGACCTTGGAGGCTCGTTTGATTTAGTGGTGGCATTCAGTTCATTTGTTTGGAGCAAGCGCGCCAAACTGTGGATAGCTAATTTAGAGAATGTGATTCGTGTGTTTTAGCTTCTACTCGTTTTTTGTGTGTGCAGAATACAGCTTTGAAACAATAAATAAGAGTTTAAAAGCTTCCACCTTTTTTTCCCAATTATTTGCGTCCCTTTAAAATACACGAAACCGCATAAGCTCATTGCAACAAGTTAAAATATTTCTGATAGTGAAGGTTTCGGGTGGAAAATTTAGACTCGTAACAAGGCTAGAATCCGAATCAAAACAACTTGAGCCTTGATTTTGAATGCCAATGGAATGTGTGTGCTGTCACGCGCGTCACGCGTTTCCTCAAACCGTATAAAGCAACTTAGTGCAAATGCCAAATAGAATAGTATATTACCAGCTCAGTACACTGTACACAGTGTATTCTTTTATTTTCGTAACAATGATGCGTATTGAGTGTAGAGGCCTTAATAAAATGATAAAATAAGCAGCTTACTCCTAAGCTGGTTTGCAGTCATTTTGAAAATGAAGTTAATTAATTCTTTACAGAATTCAGGTGTTGATAGTCTAGGTATCCAATTTCTCTGTTTGCCTGGATTTGCACTTTCAGACTGGGTTAGAACCTGCGTAACAAGCTCAAGCATTGCTTAGCGTGGGTTGTGACACTCAACACTAACACTGGCCCTGCATCCTTGTCAATTAGTTAATTTAAAAAGAAAGTTTTATTCACAATGAAACAAAAGTATCGTTTTTTGTTAGAATATTATTAATCTTTAATATAGAGATAGTAACATAAGCCTGAGCTACACACTACATGACATGCATGATCCCCTGGGAAATTATGTGAGACCTATGTTTTGTCGGGAGTTGTGGCAAATCAGAGGGGTGTTCAGGGCACCGCACACTGCTGCGTGCGGTGTGTGCGGTGCGTCCAGCAGGCGTGGGGGTAGGGGATGGGTAGGCGGTTCTGACGTCACGGCTGCGTGCGGTGGACGGTCCGCTGTGGCCAGTCCCGACTGGCCACAGCGATCGCTGTGTGTGGTGACGGAAGGCTGACATAGGGACGCAGTGGGCGGAGCTTCGAGGCTGTGTGCGGTCTGACCACACACAGGGCCCGTGAATAGCCCTCGGAATGCAGATCAAGTTCAGCAGATAGGAAACATACTGGGTCGACTACACTGGGCTACACTGCAGGTCACACACATTCAGTCAAGGAAATCATGGATGCTCAGTCCAGGAAATGTTGGATAGTAGATTGTCAGGAATGGATTGTGTGTTCCAACATAAAGTTAAGATATCTGAACTTTTTTAAAGAATGTACTTGCTTAGATATATGAGATGAGACAGTTATCACACTTAGTGACTACCACTGACCTGATGCATGCAGGCAAATACATCATGTGAATCCAGATGATGTGATTGATAATTATTAACTATTTTACATGATCTAAAGCTGATTGTATTACAAATTAGGTAAATGTTATCAAGTAAATATGATAACAATTAAAAAAATTCTGCATTTCTTGGCAAAGAGCTTGCTAGTGGCTATGCTTCTGTCAGCATAAAATAGTTAATGGAAATTTAGGAGAACTGCAGAAACTGATATCAAGGAAATCCAGCAAGCACAGACATGCAGAGCTCAGTGCACAAATGTACTTTCCTCAACATTAACACATTGTGTAGCCTGGGCTTAACTACTCAATCAATTTTCATTCCAGGTTCCAGGAAATGATGCTTTTAGAAACTAGCTAACTGATTACTGAAAAGTACTGACTGGGCATCATGCGTACAGTCACTACATGGGTGGATAAAGTCCATGATAAGGACAAAAATGAACAACCGTGAGTTATTCAAATACTTTTTTCTACATTTTGCAGTGGTTGGTGCTTTTATTATGTATGATGCATTGTTTTGACTTGGTACATTTAACACATTGAGTGTTTACTGGTAGTAAAATGAAAATCAGAAACTCCAAACCAATGCTGTAATATCAGCTTCTTGATAATTCAACTATTGGGAGTTGGGGATTTTTTTTTTGTTGCTCATGCCTCATGATATGTGGAATGCATGCTGGAGCAGTGCTCACAAATTACCTAACCTATGCATTTAATGCTCCAGAATGATCTTTGATGTAAAGTGTATGTGACATTGTGCCGGCAGAATTCACGACATGTGCTTCCATCCGGACGGGTCGATGCTGGTGGTGGCCGCCGGTAACCGCGTCCTCGTGTACGATGCCGTGGACGGCTCACTCATACAGCCACTCAAAGGTAACCCTCAGAGAACTAGCTTGTAGCAACAAGAATAATGCCACCTGCAAGTCTGCATTGTTAGTCGCTAAAATGTAAGCAAATTATCGATAATGTTGTCGTTGAATGATTAGGGTGATTATTATTGATGACTCGAAATAGTTTGGGTGGTGCAGTTTTTTTTTTGTTTGAACAAAAAACTGCTGAATAATCTTACTTCCGTTCCACAGTTAACTTGTACCCCTACACGGCTGAGACTCCCCACACCCATGCCCAAGTAACCGTCCGTCCTCGGTGTCCATCAGGCCACACGGGAAACGTGTACTGCGTGGCCTACAGCCGCGACGGCAAGCGGTTCGCCTCGGGCAGCCAGGACAAGAGCGTCATCATCTGGGCGACCAAGGGTACCAAGGTGGAGAACGGCGTGTGCCAGATCGAGGGCATCCTCCGGTACACGTAAGTACCAACTGCCAGATTAGTCCGGGACACGATGCATATTAGCCGCCGCTTGCGATATCGATTACGTGAGTATCGTGAGTATCGTATCACGTATATCGTTTCGTGAGTATCACGGTATACGTGAGTACGACCCGTCAAAATGTAGGAGTCCGGGACATGTTATTTTAGTCTTTGGTATTGTGGCACGATTTGGTACACGTGAGCACGTTCTATATATTCTGACGCGCACCGTGCCGTCTGCGCAGCCACAAGGACCCGGTGCAGTGCATCGCGTACAACCCACTCAGCCTGATGCTGGTCTCGTGCTCGCTGTCCGACTTCGGCCTGTGGTCGCCCGAGCAGAAGAACGTGACCAAGTACAGCGTGCCGAGCCGAGTGAACGGCTGCACCTGGACCACGGACGGTCTGCTGATCGCGCTCGGACTCATGAACGGCACCGTATCCATCAGGAACAAGGTATGTCACGCCTCACGGGAAGGGGATGAGTAAAATGTGCGTGTGTGCGTGACGGAAATTCGCTAATACCGATGCCTTCGCACCGATCACTTAAAATTTCGGTGGTCTTTCTGCGAAGTCAGTCGATCAGTCGCAGTCGCAGCCGCCGACCGGTGCGACGATCAGTCGCAGCGTCGACCGGTGGTCACACCACCTGTCCTCACCTCACTTTGGCGGGTGTTCACACCTATTTACCGCTCTGTCCGGCAGCAAGGCGAGGAGAAGGCGCGGATCGAGCGGCCCGGCGGCAGCAGCTCGCCCGTCTGGTGCGTGCACTTTTCGCCCGTGCGTGAGGAGGCGTACGACGTGCTGGCCGTGGCCGACTGGGGACAGACGCTCTCCTTCTACTCCGTCTACACAAAGGACTTCAAAGTCACCGAGGTGAGAGCTGTGCGGGGACGTGGGGGGGGGGGGGGGGGGGGGTCACAATACTGGCACCTATGACAGCGAACTTGCCGCCAACGCGGAGAACGACAGGCTGTCGTGGCGCCTGGTACTTGATGTGAAGCCGAACATGAGCTAGTGATTGGCGTATATGTTTCAGTAATTTGCTTTACTCAGCAGCGTGTTATGCCATTTTGATTATCCTCGCTTCAATGCTTCATTTCTTAACTCAGTTTATCGAGAATTCCACTTTGCTTGGTCGATCAGCTCTGCTGAGTGAGTGCTCCGTCGACCTCCGGCCGCCTAACTGAGCCGTGTGCCCGCCCCGGCAGATCGGCAAGGAGCGGCAGCTGCGCTTCGACCCGTGCACGATGCAGTTCTTCCCGCTGGGCCAGTACATCCTGATGGGCGGCTCGAACCGCGAGTGTGTGCTCTACACCAAGGAGGGCATTCGACTGGAGATGATCGGCGCTCAAGAGTCGTGGGTGTGGTGCGCCGCGCCGCGACCCGACAGCAACTACGTGGTTAGTGGTGACGATCGCTTGCTTGTCTAGCTGCGTACCAGAAGGAAATGCACCGGCACCTGAGCTGTGTCCAACACCCACTTGAACCGATACTGCCCTGTGCGTCAGACTCAGGAAATCGGCTGATCACTTGACAACACCACTTACTTTCACTCCAATGAATCATTGCCTTCCTCTGAGACCGTCCACAGTCGTGTTCTGGAAACTGATCGCTTCAGAGTCAGGGCTATCTGCTAGCCTCGTCGATAACACTCTGATGTTTGGTGACGCCCGTCATGGTGACGCTCGCTGTGCCGGCAGGCGTGCGGCTGTAACGACGGCACCATCGCCTACTACCAGCTGGTGTTTAGCACCGTCCATGGCCTGCACCGGGAGCGGTACGCCTTCAGGTGGGTGTATAACGTAATGTCCAGACTCCAGTGTAGGCGCTGGTAATTGTCAAATTATCATAGCTATATGGTAGAATTCACGCTTTGAATGGCTCAGTCAATTAACGGTATAGTTTTCATTTGAACAAACGAGTGTATTTTTACGACACATACAATTTATTAATGTATCGGCCAACTAAAGTCGCATCAAATTGCAAACTCACTTTAAGTCATCCTGTAGAAGATACATGCGTGGTGCCAAGTTAACTGACGCGGCTATGCCTGTAACACTGTCACTGGCTATGCCTGTCGCCCGAGCAGGGAGAACATGACTGACGTCATCATCGAGCACCTGATCACCGAGCAGAAGGTGCGAATCAAGTGCCGAGACATGGTCAAAAAGATCGCCCTCTACAAGACACGGCTGGCGGTACGTGTCTGGGACTGCGTGCTGTGGACCTTAGGGTGGTGTGTATAGGACGTGGATGCTGTCTAGTTATGGGTCAATCGTGAGATGTTGCCAAGTAGTTCGTCGGCAGTAATTGGCCGGTGCTTGGTGGGTAGAACAATGATACCCAACGGGGTCGTCATGGTGGGGTGCTTCGCGGTGGGACGGTGATGAGTTTTGACCGGTGATATGGAGATAGGTTCGCCCCCGCCCGGTCATCGGTCACTACTGACAAACCGTGCTGCACCCCCGCAGGTCCAGCTGCCCGAGCGGGTCATCATCTACGAGCTGTACACGGGTGACTCTACCGACATGCACTACCGCGTCAAGGAGAAGCTCAACCAGAAGCTCGAGTGCAGTCTGCTGGTGATCTGCGCCAACCACCTAGTGCTCTGCCAGGTGGGTATGGGGGATATTGAGCTTCGGACGGGTGGGCTGCCATCCCGAAATGCGCTGTGGGCTGTTACACCAGAAATTGTTCACTGATCGGGGGTTACCAACAATGGCAGGGGGGAGGCGGGTGTTCTATCTTACAATATGAGACTTTCTCAAAATTCGATCCTCCGTTCCGCACTTTTTCGGCAAGCATCGATAATTTGTCGGTCCGACTGCGATATTTGTCTGCTGTCTCCCGTCTGTTTTCCCCAGTCAGTGCGATGTATTGACCGTCTAGTGTCTTCCTCCTCAGGACAAGCGTCTGCAGTGTCTGACATGGCTGTCTGTCTGCTGTCTCAGGACAAGCGTCTGCAGTGTCTGAACCTGAGCGGGGAGCGCGAGCGGGAGTGGGTGATGGACTCGATGATTCGCTACATCAAGGTGATCGGCGGCCCGGCCGACCGCGAGTGTCTACTCGTCGGACTGAAAAATGGACACGTGAGTAGCCGGCGCGCGGTCAGGTGGTCGCTCTGTCCGAGATTACTTCTGTCTAGCGACTCGACGGTCGGGTCAAGAGTCGCTGGCTGATCCTGATTTACATATTTTGGATGGGCTGCCAGGCAATTAGGCACACTTTTGTTTGAAAGGGGCTAGATGAAGCCAACTACCTCGCGTGCCTGGTATTCATCGACAATGGCTTGCAAAGCGAAACTGTTTCAATGAGCCAAAAATGGTTTAATGAGTGGTGAAATTGATCATTTGATTTGCTGATTATATTCTTGTTCCCTGCCTCTTCCTATCCAAAACTGTCCGCTCGCATGCCAAAATGCAGTGACCGTGACAGGACTCGAACCTGCAATCTCCTGATCCGAAGTCAGGCGCCTTATCCATTAGGCCACACGGCCGGCGTAGAGGGATGACGTTTCTGTTCCATCCAACCGAAGTAGAGGCGTTGTGACCCAGAGTAGACAACTTCTAACCAATCCTATTGCAAACTTGCTATTGGCTATTGCTATTTTGGGGGGATGACGAGTGACGACTATTCAGAACCTCGTGAAAGCTCAGTACTTAACTGATTGAGATGAGTTATCCATACCCTAGGCTTATGTCGCCCGCCATCTGGTTATCGACTGGCTGCTCAGGCACGAAGCCCCTGCGGGCGGCGGGTTCCCGGCCTAACTCAAGACTTAACTCGTATCCCAACTACCACCTTACCACGCCCCCGAACTACCCCTATCTCACCCCTTCCCACCCCGGCGGCGCGGCAGGTGTTCAAGATTTTCATCGACAACGCGTTCCCGGTGAGCCTGCTGAAGGTACCAACGGCCATCCGCTGCCTGGACCTGTCGGCCTACAAGGAGAAGCTGGCCGTGGTCGACGACAGCGGCACCGTGCTCGTCTACAACGTCGAGACCAAGGAGCTCATGTTCCAGGTGAGAACGATCCGGAGATGATGGGTTGAACGAGCCTCCGCCGGTCCGGCCGGGCCGGTCTGGCACAACCTTGCGTGGTTCGGAAAGTCGTGTATGTACTTGCGTTACCGTTGCCGTGACAAATTCATAGCACTGGCATGTTCTGATAGAGGCTGCTTACATAGCTTACGTTTGTTGCGATACAGTCGGTGCCCGGTGTATCCCGTCCCCGTGCGTAGTATCGCATCATCCTGTTCCGTCTCGTTCCGTACCCGGTGTTTTACTATGCACCGACAGAAGTCTGATACCACCTCATCTGATCGTCTCATCCCGTATTTGCCCCTCACCGTCTGTGTCTATACGCCGACAGGAGCCGAACGCCACCAGCCTGTCGTTCAACACCATGTGCGAGGACATGCTGTGCTACTCGGGCAGCGGCGTGCTCTTCATCAAGGCGGCCAACTACGTGCCCTACCAGCAGAAGCTGCCCGTGAGTAGACCGCTCGTCACGGCGCTATCGCTCAGTCTCTCAGTTACCGCTCTGCGGTCGATTATGTGTCAGTGGTCGACCCAAGTAGAAGCTTGGGGGCACATTATGAGTCATGACTCATGGTTGTACGAATTATAGTTATTATTACTTATTAGAGCTGCATGCTGTAAATAACTGTTTGTATAACTTTTAGCCACAAAGTATGCCGCAACGCTTACATCAAACGGCTTTCGGCTGCAGGTAAATTGCTGACGAGTGCCACTGTGCTGCAGGGTTTCGTCGTGGGCTTCACGGGCAGCAAGGTGTTTGTGCTGTGGAACTATTCGATGCGCTCCATCGACGTACTCCAGTCGGCGCCCATGTACCAGTACATCGAGAAAAAGATGTTCGGGTACGTTACGCGTGACATGTGCGCGGTGACAGTGTACTGGCATGGAAACTCCCCGTAAATAGACGTCACCGGTGTCCGAACTATCTCCGTGCGGCCGACTATAATGGGTGCGGCAGGTGTCGCCTCGGTTGGCCATGTGTCGGGCTATGTTAGATGGCGTTCTGTCAAGCCCTCTATCAGAGTCAGGACTGGTTCTGCTGCTTGCTCCGTGCATTGCTTTCACTAGGACTGGTTCTGCTGCTTGCTCCGTGCATTGCTTTCACTATCTCCTGACACACTGCTCGGCTGTTCTATTGTTCCGGTCTCCCTCGGTATCCGTGTGACTCTTATACTGTTTCTGTTCCCCATGTGATTCCCTCACTTACTATGTATGTTGCCCGTTCTCCATTTAGGCCTACTCGGTCGCTGTCTCGGTGTCAGTGACTCACTGCGACTGTATTTCCGCGGTTCCCAGTCAGGCCTACTCGGTCGCCTGTCTCGGAGTCAGTGAGAGCGACTGGGAGACGCTCGGCACGGAGGCGCTCAACAACCTGGACCTGGAGGTGGCCAAAAAGTCGTACATGCGCATCAAGGACATGTCTTGGCTGTACCTTCTCGACTCCATGGAGGTAAGGCACGGCTCGGTGGCTGGAGCGTCAGGGGTAGTTGACTCGTCAGTTCGTATTATGTAGATGTAATGTCGTTTTTGGTTTACTTCTTTATTAATTGTTCTGATTTGTGGAATAGTTTTATGAAGTCACCAAAATGCGTTGTGGTGTTGCTCCCGTGCCAGCCTTTTTACCCCTTCTTTCGTCCCTATTTGACTCGTCTTGACCCGGCGGCCATACCCGAGTGTTGTCCGTGTCTGATCGCCGCCCTCCGTCCGTCGCCAGGAGCGCAAGAAGAAGGGCGAGTTTAACGAGCAGGTGTTTCTGGGCGACATTCTGTCGTACCGGGGCGAGTTCCGCGAGGCCGCAGAGTGCTACCAGAAGGGCGGCAAGCCGTCGCACGCGCTCCAGATGTACACCGACCTGCGCATGTTCGACCTTGCCCAGGTGGGTGTCGCTGCCGGCGACGGTGGCCGTGGCAGTCTTAGAGACAGACGGTTGATACTTGATAGTTGCTTTGTGATTCCAGCGGAACCCGCTCGGAACATCCCGTTTTGTGATGTCGACAGGAATACTGCGGGACTGCCTTGCCTGGGTATTAACTATTCATGTTCGGTGTAGTTCCTAGCTCTAGGATCTGTTGCCGTTTTGCACCTCCTTTGCTCCTGGTCTCGGTGCCATTCTGACCCGTCCTACCTCCCTTCGTGCAGGAGTTTGCCGGCGACGAGGACTCGTCCGACCGTAAGACACTGCTCAAGAAGCGCGCCGAGTGGGCCAAGAACATCAACGAGCTCCGCTCCGCCGCCGAGATGTATGTGAACGCCGGCGAGACGATGAAGGCCATCGAGATCATGGGAGAGAACGGCTGGATCGACATGTGAGTACCGCCTGCCTGTGGCCGGTGAAATTATCAGAATCGTCCGATTATGGTGACCCCGCCGGTCGATTATCGATCGTTCATTACTCAGATTGGTTCACTGGCTGGCTTCAGCAGCTGAGTGGAACTGTGGTTTCGTTGTGCTGTGGATTTGTGTGCAGAGGAATTCCGTACTGCTTGAACTTTTCATTTGACAAACACTGAACAAAGCCGGACATTGAAGTTAGACGTGTTTTTGTGGTTTCCGCTGCTGATGTTGCAGCCGTGTATTGGCTGTTGTCTGATCGTCCCACCCTGTTTGTCGACGCACCTCTGACCCCGTGCTGGTGTCGTGCTCAGGCTGATCGAGACAGGCCGGAAGCTGGACAAGGGCGAGGTACAGGCGATCGGCCTGGTGGCACAGCACCTTCGGCGACTCAAGCAGTACGCCCTCGCCGCCGAGATGTACAAGTGAGTTAGTGTAATGACTGATTGGGGCGGCACACTGCGCCGGGTCGGCTGGCGAGAGCAGCGGAATGACGTGAGATAGCTCTGATTGATCGGTCACGGTCGATCGGGAATGCGTATTGCTTAGACGTATATGGGCAGCTGTTTGTCAGTTGGAATGTGAAGTTACTTTACTAGCTTGACTGTAACAATTAGAACCTACGACGTTCGCATAAATCAATTTTGAATGCGACCTAGACGTTTCCGTATATTGTCCGACTCACGGGACCAGTGAACTCAGTAACTAGCATAGAGACATGAGTGTTCGACCGCTGCTCTGTTGACACGCACGTGGTCGGTTGACGAGCTTCCACCCGCCGCCCGCAGGAAGATGGACGACACGGAGTCGATGATCACCTGCTACGTGGAGGCCGAGGCCTGGGAGGAGGCGTTCGCTCTCGGCGAGAACCACCCCGAGTTCCGACAGATCATCTACGTGCCCTACGCCAAGTGGCTGGCCGAACACGACAAGTTCCTGGAGGCGCAGAAAGGTGCGGCTTTTAGAGTGACGTTCCCGGTATCCGAATCGGGCTGGCGCCTCCCGACTTTGTTATTCTGTACGTCGTAATCGAGCGTAGTGAATACCGGAAAACATTGAACAGCCACAGTCTGCGTTCCTGGTCACCATCTTTGAGTGTTGAGTGATCAAATATTATTTAAGCTGCATTATTTGCTTCTGAGTCGATCAATCTGTGATCAGGGTGCGAAAAGCGGCGACGGTGATGGTGACGATGACAGTGACCTGGTCCTGTCTGGCAGCGTTCCACAAGGCGGGCCGGCTGGACCTGGCGTTCCTGATCCTGGACCAGCTGACGGTGAACGCCGTGGAGGAGAGCCGCTTCGACGACGCCGCATTCTACCACTGGGTGTTGTCGCTGCAGTGCCTCGAGGTGGCCAAGGAGGAGTGAGTGACTCTCGTCGTAGTAGCACACACACCACCGGCTAATCATGGCTCCATGACAGAGACATACATTCACGTTTCGACTTCTTTATCGGTATTATGTTTATTATATTTTAAACGCACTGTGGTGTAACCAGCATTAAATGAGATGTTGCTGATCGGCTCGGTTCTCTCCGCTCTGCATCAGGCCCGAGCAGAAGGAAGCAATGGTGAAGCTGTTTTACGAGCACCAGCGCAAGGCCAACATTTACTACGCGTACCACACGATCCACCGGTACATCGAGGAGCCGTTCACGTCCTACATGCCTGAGGCGCTGTTCAACATCGCCCGCTTCCTGACACACGAGCTGACCACGCAGCAGGTAAGGTTTAGGCGCCTGCCGGCACTTCTTGCCTCCTGCCGCCCTGTCGTCGGTGTGGAGAGCTAATGTCGCTGCCGGGCGTAGCGCCATGTGCCCTGACGAGCGGAGCCCCTCGTGCCTCATTTTACCTGGTGTTAAGTCGTGTACGCTGACGTCGTGCCCTACCTACCCTTCAAATGCGTCTTGCCCTGTGAGATATACCGTGGTCTATCCACTAACGTACTCGTAACGTCAGTGTTCAATTGGCTACTGATATGACGTTTCGTCTCGTTCTGCAGCCGCGCGGCGTGTCCAAGTTCTGCACCCTGTACGCGCTGGCCAAGCAGGGCAAAAACCTAGAGGCTTTCAAGCTGGCACGATACGCTCTGGATAAGATCCAGCAGCTCAAGGTGCCGCTTCGCTTCCAGGTACGAACCAGCTACTGTATTACAGTGACAGTTTTTGTTAGGACTGATGATAAATTTCCCGTGTAGTGTATATACGAACCAGTATAACGCCTTTTGGGGCGACTAACGGAGCGAGCGAGAGGGTGGGCCTTGCACGTGCGAAATTGCGAGGGGGTACCTCCAACTGACTTGTGCACGGCACCCTGCTAACCGGTCTCTAGCGATGTGCCAAATTTGGGCACAATTGGCCCAGCCGTTCTCGAGATCTGGAAGCGGCACCCTGCACGTGCGCACGTGCAAAATGGGTCCCAACTGACTTGTGCACGGCACCCTACTAACCGGTCCCTAACTGTGTACCAAATTTGAGCGCAATCGGTCGAGCCGTTCTCGAGATCTGGAAACGACCCCTGCACGTGCGCACGTGCAGCAGCGCCCCAACTCTGGCACAGGGATATGCAGTACCTAGTGGGTGCCTACCTACATACCAACTTTCAGCGCAATCGGCCAAGTAGTTACCGAGATATTGCAACAATTACAAAACGGACACCTCTTCGTTTTGCACGTGGCACGTGCATAAGGGGTCACCCACATGCATCAGGAATAGTCCAATACTTGGTAGAAGGAATGAAGCTACCCTACAAAAATTACCGCGTGTAAATCGGTCAAGTGGTTGCTGAGATATAAGCCTCGCAAAAGCGTGACCACTGCCGGCAGGCCGGCCGGCCGCTCATACTCAGAAATTTCCGTTAATCTAAGGAAAGACTACGCTCGCTTCGCTCGCTCCGTAATGAGTGCTCGATTCCAAACATGCATACGGCCTAGGCATGGTCCGCTGACTGCTGGGCTGGAGATGGTCATCAATTTTCGGAGAACATTTGTACCTTGATTGTCAGTTTTTAGCGCAGTAGTTCTGGAGGGATCAGCGCAGCATCCGGCTGCTATCCGCCCTTTGCCGGGACGTCATGGTGTGACCGCTGGACCTGTTGTTGGTCCTTTCGGCAGGAGAACGTGGACCTGGCGTCTGTGCAGCTGCGCGGCAAGTCGTTCACTGACAAGGAGGAGCTGCTGCCGCTCTGCTACCGCTGCTCCACCGTCAACCCGCTGGTGAACACGCGCGGCAGCCGCTGCACCAACTGCAGCCAGCCATTCGTCTTCTCCTTCGTCTCGTTCGGTGCGTACTGCTCTTGCGGGTCTAAGCGGTAGGTTTTGCCTTTTTACATTTCCGGCTATATCCCAGAAACTAATCGATGTACGATGAAGTCATTTTAAAGGATCATGGCAGGCATGTGTACGAATGAATTGATTGCATCTTCAACCCTTAACAGCTTAAGACGAAGAAGACATAGCCGGAAATTTACTTAATTTCATAGGGGCAAAGCCTACCGCTTAAACCCGCGAGACCTGTGCCTGTAATGTTCAGTTCTTGTAATGTTCCGTACCTACTTTGTAATGTCGGGGATATGCGACACGGACGGAGCGGAAATGACAGGGTACTGTGAATCGTGGCAAAAAGGGCCGGCACCTAACTGATATTGTACTGGCAATGGGGGTGTCAGCCAGCTGCACAAGGTATAATTTTATGTGCACCGTGAAGGGCATGGGCTCCATGCTATCCGGCTCTTCTACAGAACATTTGACACCTTTCCACTCCAGTACAGACGGATGCTGACACTCTGGCCGCTCTGTCTTACAGAGATTCTGACGCTGGTGGAGTTCCAGCTGGAGGACGGCATCTCGGACGAGGACGCCATGCGTATGATCGAGCTCTCCGACCCAGACGCCTCGTCCGACGAGGAGTCGAGCTCGTCCAGCGACTCGAGCGACGACGAGAAGCCCGGGCCGACGCTCAACAAGCTGAGTGGCAGTGCCGCCAACCACCCCAAGGTTAGCCACCAGATACGGCAGCATTTGGGTAGTAGAAAAGGGTTGAGGGAGCCGTAGTCGATCTTGGGGGGGGGGGCTGATTACCACTGTAAGGTTGCCTCTTTGCTCTACAAACCCGTTTATGGCCAGTTATTTGCCCAGAACTGAGCCGAGATGCAGCTGTTTGCAAAGTTTATCAAAGAAAATAATAATGCAAAAGTAAAACTCAAGTCTGTCATTCGCTAATAATCTGCTGCGTGGGTTCTACTATCTCACGTTACCGGAAAGTTGTGTATTTCAGGGCTGGAAGGAGAAGAAGAAGGGTAACACGCAAACGCTGACCATCAACGACCCGAACGCCGGTGGCGAGTCCGATCCGTTCACAGAGAGGCTGCTCAACTTCGAGGTAGCGCGGGGAGACCTCGAATGAAAGCCTGTTCGTAGCGAGATGTGCAGTTGCCTTCTCTGCAAGAAAGTTTGAAAGGATAATTTGTTGCTATCGTTATTTCGTGTAGAAGGGCACGTTCTGAGAACATTTGACTCGTGCAAAAATATTGACCCATAAACACGTCCTATCCGCGTGTCGTAGATGTTCAGTTGTTCATCCCTGCCTTCCTCACTCGCTGCGCGTCATGACCGTTGTGTCCGCCTGTGTCCCCGTACTCGCTGTGACCCGTGTGTCCGTCCGCTTCTTCCGAGCGCAGCAGGGCGGCAGCGACTTTATCCCGGTGGTGGTGAACGCGGCGGCGCTGCGCGCCATGAGTCCGGCCGACGTGATCGTGTGCCGATGGCCGCCGCCGCTGCGCTACCAGTTCTTCAGAAACCTGATGCCCGACATGCCCGTCTCGCACTGCCTCTCCTGCAACCGGGTGAGTCATTGGGGACGCCCAGGCGGTGTATACTGGGTACTTTATGAAGTTTGGGATGGGGTAAGTAATTGTTGATGCCTAGCAGCGTGTCTTTGGTTGACTCAATTTTACGGTTGTTAATCATCATCGGTCAGATTTTACACTACATTTGACTTAAAATCAGTCATCTACACGGCACGTCAGACTAGACAGTTAACTACTCAAGCGTGTTTCTCATTATGTAAGTGTCAGCGTCTGAGGAATCAGTACTTGTCGCCACCTGCCGTTTCGTATAGTCAGCCGATCTAGTATCTGGTCCTCCCCCGCGTTACGTCTATGCATGGCCATGCTGACGTTGGGGTTTGTCGCCAGCTGTTCCACACGGACGACTACGAGCTGCAGTCGCTGCAGAAGGGCCACTGTCCGTTCTGCCGCCGGCCGAGCGACCCGCACCAGGTCAGCGGCTCCACCGACTGAGCCGCTGGCCCGCGGAGAGGCTGGGCCGGCCGAGCGACCCGCACCAGGTCAGCGGCTCCACCGACTGAGCCACCGGCCCGCGAAGAGGCTGGGCCGGCCGAGCGACCCGCACCAGGTCAGCGGCTCCACCGACTGAGCCGCTGGCCCGCGGAGAGGCTGGGCCGTCCGAGCGACCCGCACCAGGTCAGCGGCTCCACCGACTGAGCCGCCGGCCCGCTGAGAGGCTGGGCCGGTCCAGTGAGGTGCCGGACTGACCCACTCTGGTGGACCTGTGAGTGTCGGGATCTGCTCACTGAGCAGTGGCCCGCTGTGCGACTGGGCCAGCCGACAGAGCCGCGTTAAGGATCGAGCGGGCACGGCCGGGCTCACAAGGAGCGAGGATAAACACGGAATCATGGCACAGAAACGGAATTAAATTATGCGCCGCCGCAGGCTACGGCCTTCACAGATGCTGAACGTTTTGTGATACACGATCTCAGATAGGTAAAGACTTTTGTTTCGTTTTTTTAATCTGTGCGGTTATCTATTTGCGCATGTTTTTGTGCATCGTTTTAATGCCTTTGTTCATATAAGA
This sequence comes from Amphibalanus amphitrite, assembly GCF_019059575.1. Classification (NCBI taxonomy): domain Eukaryota; kingdom Metazoa; phylum Arthropoda; class Thecostraca; order Balanomorpha; family Balanidae; genus Amphibalanus; species Amphibalanus amphitrite. Next base: position 455,287 of record NW_024881730.1, on the reverse strand, counting down.
AATTGTCAGCCGTCGGAAAATCTCTGGTGACGCGCACAGCTAAAACATTTTGTTTACAAAGGCTACAAAGGTAGTCACGGTGATTGTGTGTGGCTATTTTGTTTGTTATGTTACGGAACGACTTTGTCATGACACGCCGTATATATGGTGCACCATTGCAAATGCATGCAACCAATGTGATCTATCGTTAAGAGCAGTGTTTGCACCAATTCTACATATAACCGAGGCTCACGCACACGCTATGAATTTCCGTCCATGAATGATGCCGTCCGTGGGGTACGTAATCGCACCCTAGTCGCACATTATACGTATAACACACAGTTCCACGTGTGAAGGATAATGTTCCTTATTATGTGATACGGCACTTGTCACTTATGCGTGGCTTGGGGGACGTGCTGGAGTTATCATTTATTTATGTTGTTTTCATTGTCGATGCACCGTCGGGGACTCCGGGTATCTCGTATAGACAGTTCTAGTCAACCAGCGCTTTATGTGACTGTAATTCACAGTACGTTCAAATGATATGCTAGTCCGTCCATATGCTGTGCCTACCGATCAATAAATATCACATTGCTAATAAATTATAGCATGACTTTCGATCCATGTGTTGGACGTAACAATGGTGTAACCCTTGAAATGTGATATGCAAGGGACCACGTCCCTCACCGCTACTAGCTTGCCCCGTACCATGCGACATGTTCACTCGAACATGCAGAGAAGCGAACGCTGCAAGTCTCTGGCACGGGTCGGGTCGTTTGGAACAGAGCGCAGGCGGCAGCTGGAGACCGGTACCGCCGTCCACTCGCGGGGGAGGGGTGCCTTCGACAGGTGACAGGGTCAGCCAGCGCCGACGGCGGTGCCTGATCGTTGCCATGGCGACGGGAGCAAACAAACGGTCACACCGGCAGCGGCCGCTGTGAGACACGCGACACCGACGCCGGGGGAGCGGATTGAAGGCGGGTGCGCAGGGTGGCAGTCGGTTGAGCTAGGATCGGATACTGACCGGCGAGAGGAACACTCTGTGATCGACCATGAGTTCAGCCGCCGGAGACTCGGTGAGTTGACTGGCGAGGTCGCGGGTCAATGGCTCGTTACCGCCCACAACTAGTTTCTTTATACGAAAAGTGTTGTGAGAGGACGCAGCAGTAGACGCGGACAAAAACGAGTCGATCAATATCTGTGTCGATACGCCACATGCTGTCTTTGTCCCTTGATGATTCTATTTAATCCCCTTGTTTTACGAGATTCAAGTGAACTAAAACCCGGGCAATGCGTGCGCCGTGCAGGCCCGCAAGGCACCCACTTACAACCCGGCCGCTAGATGTCACTAGTAGTGAGCGCCGGAAGGTAGGCTGTCCCGCATTACCTCAAACAGCCGCGCCGTAGGATCTGCAATGGTATCGGTTATTTGGGTCCGGCCCGGCTCATAAATGCCACATATGCGGACGGACTTACATCAGATTTGAATTTAAGGGAAAACATTTGCGCCCGTTGGTATAAAATCTCAATATATCTCGCAAAATGCATTCAACCGTATTGTGTCCGGCAGACTGGTGCCGATGACCTGGGTCTGAACGAGCACCACCAGTCCCAGCTGTCGCGCTACCTGCGGTTCGCGCGGCTCCAGCGAGACAAACGGCTGCGCACCGTCGACGCTGCCTTTGAGGACTGCATGCTCTCCAGGTAAAATTGTCACGTCATTCACGAGAGGACCCGCTCCCACTGTTCCCAAACGTTACAGTTTTAGAACCCGCCGGGACTTTTGACCGCTGTGTGCCTGCGTTATGTCAGACAGTCGGGTATGCAGGTGACGAAGACACACATCACTGACTACTGATGGTGCGGATCTGTGTGACATCAGACTGTCTGTGTTACGTACACGCGGGACGAGGTGGAGGAGCTGCTGACGTTGTGTGTATGACGTCAGGCTGTCGGAGGTGACGTACACGCGGGACGAGGTGGAGGAGCTGCTCACCCTGCTCAGCGGCACCGTCCACGATGAGGTGCGCGCCGAGCTGGTGAATGCCGACCACACGGCGCTCCTGCTGCTCCGCCAGCTGTTCGTCCAGGCGCAGCAGTGGCACCTGCGGCTCGACTCGCACGTCGAACAGCTCGAGAACAAGTGAGAACCCACATCGGACGGTCAGCGAGATACGGAGGCATTCATCTTTCACACAGATGAACTGAACCGGTTAACTTTTTAACCTGGCGCGTAACATTTGTGACGTCTCTCCTCGCACACTGTCCCTACCTAATGCTTCAAAGTCGGAACACAGCTGTTAGTCAGCACCTTGCGCAGCCATATTGCATGCGGTACGTGTCTGTCCGGTGCGTGGCACTCACTGATGTCGGCGTTCGTTAAAGGGAGCTGATGGACCTGGTAAAGACCTTTGAGGAGGACGAGCTCGCCGGAAAGACGCGCGGAAAGGTCTGCCTGGCACCGCTCAACGACGACAAAGCGCTCACGGAGCTACTCAAACTCGGTGACGAGAAGAGCAAGCTCATCGAGCGAATCCAGAGCATCGAGGCACAGGTGAGCCCGGCGGCGGCGGCCCGGCCAAGTCCGCTCAGATTCGCCATAGCCCGTGCTCGCCGAATATGGTAGTGACATAAGAAAAAGTTGCAATGGGCGTGTCCCATGCCTGCTCGGGCCGGGGCGATGGAGACGTGGCCTTGTGCTGTTGCTTGGAATTGTACATATTTGATCGATATGCGTAAAAACGACAGTGGCCTCTCTCCCGTCTGTTTCAGGCGTCTACTCTGGCCTCGGAGAAGGGCGAGCTCAGCTCTGAGCTGGTCAAACTGCGCTCCGAACTGGAGTTCCTCAAGACCTCCAAAGACACCGTCTCCAAGGAGCAACTGGACCAGGTAGGTTGCATCAATCAATCGGCCTATACCGGGACAACTTGTACTTCAACAAGTGAAACTGGCCTCTGTGCAGCACGCAAATTGTGCTGTGCTCATCATGAGATCTCTTGCTTCGTGCTTTTCGTAACCAAACTGATTGCGTGACCAAGTTAACCCGACACCATAACGGATCGATATTGTTCCATGATGTGGGCAAAGTGATCAACTGCACCATGTCCAATGGTTCCATCGATAAGTTCGCCGTACTGCTCGGGACGAGAATTCTCCAGTTGGGTACCCGCGCCGTGACACTTGTGATGAGCGATGACCAGTGACCCGCACCACGGCCGGCAGATTCGCGACCAGGCGTCGTCGGTGCAGCGGGAGCTGGAGGCCAATCTGCAGCAGTCCGAGTTCACCAAGACGCTGCTGGCCGACGAGCTGGACACGACCAAACACAAGCTGGAGGAGATCCGCTCCCAGCTGGAGCTCGCCGAGCAGGTCAGTTCGAGACGGAGGTGACACCCGCAGCCACTGAGTCTATGGAGAAAACGACACTTTGACACTATAGCACGATCTTCGGTCCACCGGTGACATTGAAAGCAGAACAAACTCTAAACTGCCAAATTGTTGACAGCTGTAGTCTCGTTTGGTGAGTCATTACTTCTGAAAACAATAGACTAGGCTTCTGTCTGAAAAAGGAGTGCCGAAGCACGAGGAGGGATAACGAGTGTCAACGACTAATGACGGATAAGAAGTCCTGACACACTGCAACAAGTTCATTATTGTTGGCGTGAAGCTGTTAGTATGGGTTCGCAGTTCATAGCAATTCATGAATTCAACAATGCTCCCCTCGTACGGCCCCTTGATACCCAAGCTTGCCTTGTACTCCTACAACCATTATTAACTGATTCCCCGATTTTTGCAGGAGCTCGACCACAAGTTCCAGCAAACTGCCGCCTACCGAAACATGAAGAAAATGCTAATGGACAAAAATGCGAAGCTCAAAGATCTCCGCTCAAAGTTATCAAAGTATGAGAAAGACGATACGGTCGAGGAAGAGTGATTAAATGCGACCCGAAAAAAAATGTTTCATACCACGGAAAACAAACGTGAGCTTCAGAATATGTAAATGTGTGTAAAAAATATCAATAATTGTCAACATCCCTAAGGCTTCTCTCGGGAGTCGGGAGATATTGTCCGAATGCCAGCCATCTGAATGGTGATATATCAATGTGTGCGTATATGTGTGATTGTCAAAGATTTGTTGTCGGGTTCATCGGCACATTTGGCTGTTTCACTCTGTGCTTCGTAAGAACGCATTACTTACATTACAAATACGAACTGCACATTTTCGCACAATATCCCTACTCTACAAAGCTTTGTTCTAAAGAAAACATAACCGATGATGTGCTTCATTATAAAGACATGTGTATTGCTTGTAAATCGGCACAATAAACTTTAAACACATTTAAAAATGCAGATGGCGGTCGCACCGAAGAATTACTGACTTTGCAATGAAGATGATTGACGCCCGTCGCTTACCGTCATTTGGCCGTCGATGTGACACGCTAAGTACGTACAGTCACCAGCACTTGCTACTAATCACCTCGTTTTTGTTCAGCAGTTTGAAGACCGATCAATTCTCAGTCGAGCAAGATGCGTCAAACGATCGGTTTGGTCCTCTGATTTTCGAATATCTAACTTGTTTTTGTATATTCGAAGCATTTTGGGATGAGGAGCCAAAAAACCTCTTTTCTGCCCTAAAGTGTGCCCCAAGAAGTCGTAGAACCTAGCCCCGCCTCTGATCCACAGACCACTAGTGCCATCTCTTGTCAGCCGAACAAACCGCAGAAGCAAATAATGTCACGTGACTTTTGCACACGCTACAATTACTACGCAGCTGTAGTGGGGGAAGCGGGGCGGAGGCGTGGAGAGGGACGCGATCGGTCGGCTGGGGTCAGGTCGCCGAGGTCAGAGGTCATCCGCTGGAGGGTATTTGGGCGGTTGAGCCGTGTGGGCTTCGGCCTGCGGAGTGGGGAGCGCCTGGACCTGTCTGGAAACAAGTTCTACAACGCTGTGGCAGTCGAGAATATTGTGAGGAAAGGAGAGAGAGGGAGGGAGAGAGAGAGAGGGGGAGAGAGAGAGAGAGGGAGAGAGAGAGAGGGAGAGAGATAGAGAGAGAGGGAGAAAGATAGAGAGAGAGGGAGAGATATAGAGATGGAGAGGGAGAGAGAGAGAGAGAGAGAGTGAGAGTGAGAGAGAGAGGGAGGGAGGGAGGAGGAGGAGAGAGAGAGAGAGAGAGGAGGAGGGAGGGAGAGAGAGAGAGAGAGAGAGAGAGAGAGAGAGAGAGAGAGAGAGAGAGAGAGAGAGAGAGAGAGAGAGAGAGAGAGAGAGAGAGAGAGAGAGAGAGAGAGAGAGAGAGAGAGCGAGAGGTAGACAGATAGAGAGAGAGGGAGAGACCTATTTTACATCCTAGGTCATCTAATGTCAGGAAAGATCATGAGCGATTGTTTATACTGCAATTTTAAATACATACGCTAGATTCGTGTTCAAAGCATATTATAAGCTCTAGATCCAATGTATAAAAAGGCATATGAAAAGGACATCTAATGTGCTCATATCATCATTACAGATCAGCTGATGAGCAGTATGGTTCTTTCACGAAAAGTGCGCCTCGGATGTGAAAAAATAAGACATGAAATTGTAATAACACACTTAACCAAAATTTATTGAAGGATTCGAATTGAGATGGGTCTGGGTGCAAAATGATCTGACCCAAGATCTAACCTAAAAACGACCCAAAGCCTTCCTTCATTGTCCGAAAACCGCCGACAGTTGATAGCTCAATGACACTATAGCCGTGCATAAGGAGGCGTGAAAACACTCTCCTCATCTCGATCCATTACAAGAGGACCATGTCATGGCTTGGGAAAGGTGTTCTCAAAATAAATGACACAGTATGAGTGAATAAATAATCCACGCCTCCTTGGGCTATTGGCGGACTCTACCACCTGATGGGGTGGTGCAGCCGTTTCGCCCTCCACCTGAGATCTCGGAAAGTTACCGATCGATTTTGAAAATTCAAAGAGCGTTCGATAGCCCCACCAGGGAACTACCTTGTTACCAGGTTTCGTTGACCTAGGTGCAACCCATGACGTCACAAGTCAGGTCAAAGGTAGCGTTTTTCACCGATTTAGTCTAAGGAATGCGTTACAGTCAGTTAACACATCAAATAAAAGGCATGCTATCGAAAGACATCGATGGAGCGTTGGTTGCCTAATACATATGTTGCCTAAAGTGGTCACTGATGCCAGGTCAGGTCACAGAGGTCAGGTCACTAAGGGTCAAAATATGAATCCAACTATGCTAGGGTCGTGTGATGTGATACATGTTCCCCCCCCCCCCCCCCAACGAGGCTCGAGGCTTTCAGTTGCTGCTCTCACAGAACTCTTGGTTATATTACAACGCAGTGGAATTGCAAGTGGCTATATAAGCTTCCTGCCAGCGCCGGACCAGAGTTCAAACATTCAGGCTGAATTTTAACATTAAACTTTACAATTTTCAAACCGTTGAGCTTTTTAGAAGCTGTATGAACTGTTCAGCTCCTTTTTTGGTCCATCACAGCGGGCTTGTATGTCATTTGTCAACCAAAATCGAATTAATTTTATATTGGGTCTGGTTACCTCGCCAACTTCTTGACTGAATCGTTTATTAGCTTTTGATTGGGCACTGCCCACGTTGTCTGTCTATGACACGAGTAGAGGCTGCTGACATCGTTTGTCGCGATTAGATAATAATACCAAATACCAATCCAAGTCCCAGTGGCTGCTCGATCGCAATTTTCCTGGGCCCTGGCCCACCTCTCCAGCCAGGCTAGACTGCTCGGCACAGCCGTCGCCTCAGTGCCTCGGGCGGTGACCCGTTCAAAGGGGCTCACAATTCGTATGGTGCCGTGGCTCTCAAACCAACACAGAGCAGTGAGACGCACAGGTTCACTTTCCATATAAGGCGAACGGCTGATTCTGGCGCCGGGGCTTCATTCATGCTAAGGCGCCCAATCACAGCGCCGCATTTCAGTTAGTGTCGGGCGCAAAAGCTAATTTGCTCCGCCCCTCCATCACGTGACCCTGCCCTCACGTGGCCTCAGTCACGTGGTGTTTCCACTTCTTGGCGCATGGCGGCGCTAGTCTCGCAGGGGCGGAGGTAGCTTGCTCCCCCGCCGTCCGGGGGTGATGGGTAGCAAGTCTACTGCTGGTGACTGTACGCCGGTGGCGGTCCGTCACCATTATTTGGCTGACCAGCCGGCGGATATCACCAACTCTGAGACCGTAGGTCACTCAGTCGCCACTGGCCGAGCCGGCTGTGGGAACCACCACCTCCGTCTTCGCCTGGGGTCCGGCGGCGCGCTCCGCCAGCACCTGCTCGTTACTCCGGCTCCAGGCGAACAAGTAGTCCAGTTTGCGCTGCATCCGGCGCAGCTCGGCGCGGGAGACCGCCGGAGCGGCGGCGGCGGCCGTCCCGAACTCGCGACCGAAGCTGGCCGGCTGCGACCGCTCCCGGTGCCGGCCGGCCCTCAGCTCTCCGAGCGCCTCCTCGAGCAGCCGCCAGAGGTCGGAGAGCGCCGCCAGCACGTACCAGCCGGCGTCCGAGGTGCACGGCCCGGTCAGCAGCTGCTGCACCGCCTGCCGCGACTGCCGCCGCAGCGCCGCGTCACACTCCAGCCCGCTCTCACCGAGACAAAAGTCCACCGCGTCGACAGCGTCGCGCGATGTCTTCATGACCTCTCCGCGCGCCAGACAGCCGCAGATGCGGCACAGCGCGTCGGCCACCGGCAGCGCGGCGCCGGTCCAGTCGCCGTCCCACAGAAGCCGCAGCTGCGCGTACGCGTATAGCACATTGATGACCGAGTTGACGACGAGTGGCGACGGCGTCTGTTTGGTGAGCGCCGTCAGCGGCGGCACGTGCGTCAGCAGCGCGGGCGCCGCCGTCACGAACTCGGGCGTCGGCTCCGCGCCGAGCTCGGCCACCTTGGGCCGCTCGGCGCGCACCGTCCACCAGGGCCGCCAGGGCTCGGCGGCGATATCGCCGGCGGCGGCGCGGCGCCGGAACTCGTCGCGCTCGGCCGGCGTCAGGCGCGCCCACACCGCCTCCGAGTCGTCCAGGTCGACGCCGCGCAGCCGCTCGGCCAGCTCCTCCTCCGCGTCGCTGTCGTCCGAGTCGACCGGCTCGTCGGACTGGTCGCCGGGCGGCTCGTCGGACTGGTCGCCGGGCGGCTCCTCGCCGCGCTCCTGAGCGGCCTGCAGGCGCGCCTGGCGGGCCAGCGCCTCCTCCGTGCGCCGGCGCAGCGCCGGGTCGGCGTGCTCGGCGCGCAGCTGCTGCTGCACGCAGTCCCGGTAGAAGCCCTCCGAGCAGCGCTGGTGCCGGCCAGACCGGTAACACGTCACCGAGCAGTACGGCACCCCGCAGCGCGGGCACACGTACCGTGAGCTCCCCTCGCAGAACGCACAGGGCTCGCTGCTCATTGTGACAGGTCTGTATAAGCTATTATCAGCTGGGCCCAACTTCACAACGTATCCCTGAAACAAAGCAGTAATATATTTGTTATGTTAATTTATAATATTTATCAATATATATATATTAATTTCTAGTTGTATGTATGCATGTATGTATGCATGTATGTGTTACAGTGCGTCCGCGAAATCCGTGAGTTTGCGAAGTTACTAGTTAATCCGCGAAATCCCTAGGGACTCCGCGAACTCACATAAACTCTCGTGAATCCGCGGAATCACTGCCGTGGCTCCGCGGATTCACTAGAGTTTCCAGTGCGTCCGTGAAGTCGCTGAATAGTCGCGGGGATCTGCGAACTTCCTAGGTAATCCGCGGAATAGCGATTCTTTTTCAGTGAATCCGCGGAATACCGACTCTTTTTTCAGAGAATGTCCAAAAAACGTTATTTACTTCTTATGCCGATTATTCGTAGAGTCTCAAAGACAATTGGAATCATGTTGCCGATATGGTGGTACTGTTGTGCGTTGGCCGCCGCTTTGCCAAATTCAGCGGCGCTGCGCGTCGCCGATCTTATGCTATCTTTGAAAAACCTTAGGAGGGGGGGGGGGGGGGGGGCGCATCGACCCCCCTGCCAGGGCGAGGGTTAAACTTTACTAATAACGCTAAGAACGTCACCAAACATACAGAGGCCGCCAAAAAGTAGGCCATTTGGAGGCCCCCTCGATAGAGAAAAGGCCCCCTGGAAAGCGGAATACGGAGGCCCCTTTGAGCCCGGGCCCCTTCCCCTGGAAAATCCTTGGTGCGCCCCTGTTGGCCGGCATGACAATATCAGTTTATCGGAATATAAACTTCGAGACATTTGGTAAGTTTTATGTTCCATTGTTACGTACCTAGGTACCCTGCTAGCTTTATAATTTTATATTTTCTCCTAAATAATATTTTCTTAGATTATAAAAAACTTGTGCGTCACACACTTCCACTTCAAACGTGGGTATTTGCTGTAAATAGTTAGATAACTACCTGATTGGACCTCAAGCTCACAATTGCGAATGGTAGTTCACCCGCGCACTGACCGGAGGGGGCGCATTGACCTTGAACTGACTTTAACGTGACCTTGTCATCCACATACTGCATTGCACCAGCACCATTACAACATGTTTGAACGTTTAAAACCACAAAAAGACTGGAAACGCGCGGATAATGTGAGCTGGCATGCGCCGAATCGCGATTCTGGCCAAACATGGTCTCGAGAAATAGGTCACGGGTCAAACAGTCAGTTGGGTCAGGGGTCATGGAATTTTTAGGTTAGGTGTAAAATTGATGAGCTCGAGGGTACGGAGAGTTTCGTCGCGATCAGCTGCTTGTTTCACGAGAAATTTGCGACAAACCATGAGGGGTAATCCGATCGAAGGTATCTACCGTGTGTATGTTCACCGTGTCGGGACCTCGGTATAAACGGACAGACGCACCCACCTCGAATAGTGTTATAGACAGCTGAAATCCGCTGCAATCATTTTAACTCGTATATGACTGAAAAGAATCGGCATTTCGCGGAATCACTGAAAAAGAATCGCTAGTCCGCGGATTAACTAGGAAGTTCGCAGATCCCCGCGACTCTTCAGTGACTTCACGGACGCACTGAAAACTCTAGTAAATCCGCGGAGCCACGGCAGTGATTTCGCGGATTCACGAGAGTTTACGTGACTCCGCGGAGTCCCTAGGATCAAGCAGTGACTTTACGAATTCACGGATTTCGCGGACACACTGTAACATATGCATATATGGTATGAATGGATGTATGTATTAACATCAAAAGCCTTCCATATCCAATGTGGCAAATGGCAATTATGGTTAATTCAGAGTTCAGACAAAGTATCAGTGCTGGTGGAATGGCACAATTAGGTATTCTTCATTCACACCTTTGCACTCTGTTTCCACAGTATTTACTAGCATAACTTTGACTTGGATGCTTGAATTACCTACAAAGTGTAAAGATAATGGAAGATAGGACAAATTTTACTATTAGTAGGTAAGGTAGGGCTGATGCAACACTTATGCCAGCCACTGTTGCTAAGGTCAACGCCAAACAGATAAACAAACAAAAAACTACTTGTTTCCTTCAATTCTTTGATATCAATGCAAAAGCCATTCAGAGTTCAGCAGGTGGCTCAACTTCAAGCTCTTTCCTTCTGCTTCCATACTGTTTTGATGTAACTACCTATGATAACCTGGAAGGTGGTGACACAAAGATACCATGGAGCAGCATCATTGTCATCAAAATGAGAATGCTCGGATTTTTAAATGAAATGCAATTAGACTGAATTAATTTGACTTTGTACCATAGTTCTTACCTAGACTTGAATTGAATAAGCACAATATAATAATAATTTGTGTCATGAATGGTGCATGAAGACATCATCAAGAATTATGGTCTGTTTAGCCATCATCATTCTGAGTTTGAGTTCTCAGACTAACAGGTGTCAGCCCACAGTTATCAAAATTGTGGTTCTTTTGCACAACTCAGAGGCCACAGTATAAAGCTTGAAACATTTAATTTCAGCTAGGAAGCATAGACAAAGTCAAGTATATAATACCCCAGATTAAAATGGAGATTATTGACAAGTCAGAAAGGTTGCCTAAAGATTCTGATACCTATATGTTGAAGTTACCTACATCTCATTTCATTATCATGGGTAATTGATGCTTGTCGTCAATAGCACTATTTGTTGGAATTGTTTTTCTATTGAAAAACAAATCTGAGTTCCTGACAATTCGACAAAAGCTTAGTCAATGTAAACCTTGGGATCAAGGCTATAAGCCGAAGTTGCAAGTACACATACCGAAGGAAGGTTGTCTGGAAGTTATTGGCCAAACAATGCTTAAAATGCTTTGATAGTATCTTGTCGCATTCCACCCCAATCGATCAAAATACTCTAAAAATGACTGAAACTTGACTGAACCAAGGCCATCTATAGAAGGTACAGTCACTCCCCCGCCGACCAATCAGAGACAGATCCTGAGTGACGTCACCCCTGATGCTCGCAAGGGGTACTCCATTCCTTTACAACGTAAAAATGACTAACTTCATTTCAAGATTATTGATGGCACTCTACACATACCGCTCAACTGTTGATGGCAATCGAAAGCTCAGTCAATTTTCCAGCGACAAAAAAGAGTAGCAATATGCTAAGAAATGGCTGGTTTTTAAGATATAGACGATTTAAAAACCCTCTGCAACAGCAGGAAAGCAACGTAAAAACGCATCGAGCTTATATTTTTACTATGAATAAATCATTTTTCAGTTAGTTTTTAGATATGGTATAGATTTAAGCTACAACTTTATTACAATATTTTCATTACTTGAAACTTTATTTCAAAAAAGTATTTTCAAAAATGGCAGCTGTTGGTAAGTAGCTTGGGAGCGATTGTGGCGCACCGCGCCATTAATTGTCCTGAGGCCCCCTTATGATGTCATCAAAAGTGGAGTGACATGGGCCTGGACTGAACTGAAACGTTTCAATCGCGGGAAACATGCGGGAAATGTCTTTTGAGTTTGTCTTTGCTGCGCAATGACTGTCTTTACAGTGTTTTTCTTTTATTCAATACATGCACGAAGAGGAGCCTCATTTTGCGTATAGACTTGGACAACACCGGCTCAGCCAGCTGATAATTCCGCTGATCTTCATATGGGCATATTCCATTCAACTGGACAAGAAGGGAAAAATGCTCCATGCCACTCCATGCGTGTCCATCCGGGTTCGATTCCCGGGCGATGCACGTGGCATCGCCGCTGCCTGGCCGCTTGGAACAGCGTGAGAGTTCCGGTTAGCACCTTGGTCCACTGGATGTGGTGCTTAATCTAAACAAACCACAACTCCATCCGTGTCACAATAGACGTTTGATCTTCGTGCTTACACAGATAATGACGTAAAGGTACACGAAATGCCTAAACTTGCCGGATGGTATTGGCTATTGGACAAGCTGCTTTGAACCCAGTAACAGCCACGAGCTAATCCATCATGAACCGAAAAATGTTTTCCTTTATTCGGATTTTCGGCTGTTCTAAGCAGAAATTATAACCTTGAGGCGGCAGGCATATCGCAAACGCAGTGCCGATGGACAAGAACAATCGATTTGGTACAGGCTCCGTTGATTGAAGCCCAATCGTCCATTCATAAACTAGCTCCTCTTATCGCAGTACGTTAGTACCAAAGAACAGTCAAAGACGTTCACAGATATATTTGCTGTGCTGTAATACAATGCAGTACTCGATAACATCCGACGATGCCCAGAGACCACGACATGCAAGCGCGCGATCCCTGTCACAAATGAATTACCAGCCCGGTGGCCCGTGGCCGCGGGCTCTTTGCATTGTACTGTCATGAACGGGCAGCACTGAAACTTGAAAGGACAGAAGACAGCTATCTTTCTGGTGCGTTCGTGCAATGCATAGGTATACACTTTTACACCTCACACGCTAGTAAAATCAAGTTATTAGCATCCCTGTTAATAAGGATACAATACACAGTCAAATAACCCACATCTGCTGAACAGTCGCTCGAAACTGATTTGGCCATTGCACTTTTAAACAGTTCAGCCATAAATGACCACCGATACTCGCCTTTTTGAATGGCCAAGTCATCGTGCGCAGCCCGACCAAAAATTACCCCAAAGCGAGAGATGTTCAACAAATAAGCGCAGACGAGCCAAAGATTGTGGATAATGGAAGACATAGGTATTTAAAGTCAAATTTTAGAATTTCCAAAGTATTGAGTAATAATCGAGCGACTGCATGAGCTCAATGTTAAAAGACAATAAATCAACAATGTGGGCGCCCTCTCTATCCTTACTACAAACTATTAAGAAACCTGAAATATAATGATTGTACAAAGGAATGCGGGGAAATGAGGTACACATGCACCGGACACAGACCATTAATCACACGCACATAAAGCACAAACTACGAAAGCAAACAAAGGTCAATTCACAACCCGCTACAGGCTTATCAGATGCGCTAAAACATCTAGTCTCGCAGCCTCACGTGAGAAGACATTTGGTTCGCATCGTCACTACAGCTGAGTTATTACGCTCGCGCGCGGACACACACCAGCGAAACGATCAACGTCGGCCCTTCTACGGCTCGAAAGCACCGATTGCACACATCACAGCTGAGCTGGGCGGCCCGGCGGCAGGCCGGCCGTTTTGCACGTGCAGCACGCCGCCCGCACACCGAGCACGGACTCGCGCCGGCAGCGCGGGCGGCGCGGCTGCCGAGGAGGCCGCGCCCTCCCCAGGCGTCGGTGGTATGGCGGCTACAAAACAGCCCGAACGCGTCATGGCGATGCGTGAATTCGCACTTTCAGCCGATATGACTAAGAAAATGATGGCACCACATTTTGAACGAGGTTTGTAATACCATGAAATGATGAAGTTAAGAAATTTCGTTCGCTTCGCAACTCCGGGACGATAGATACGAATTGATCGAAGCGACTGAATGTTCACTTATAATTCCCATTCCACGCACAGTGACCATGATTAGAATTTTAGAGTGATTAATGGTCTCTTCGCTATGGCCTCGCAACACCGCCGAACAAGCACAGCTCAATGGATAACTAGGAGAGATTCAAGCCAGCTGTGTGGCCGAGTCGGATGTGAACCCTGCAAGTGTCCTTCTACCAGGCGAGAGGCCACGTAAACTGACCTACAGAGCAGTAAAACAGCCAGTTACCACCGGCAGCCGTCCCTGTAAATACGATCATAACGGCTAATGTAACCTTAAGTGGATCAGTCTCACCGTAAGAGATAAACTAATACTAACAGCTGAAAAGCATTGCATGGCTCGGTAACAATATGTGATATAAATAAACGGAGCCGCGTCACCTCGGTCCTCGCAAAGCGCCGGTCTATGCCGTCTGTCCACAGCTGAGATTCCACACGGCTCTGGTGCCTGTGCGTGCCCCGCGGAAGAAAGCGGATAACACCTGATCTAGGAAGCGCCGTGTCGCTCCCTGGTGGCAGCCGCTCGGGGCCGGCCCGGCTCGGTCGCGCACCGTGCCGAGTCCCTCGTCGGTCAACAGGTACGGCGTCCGGCCGGCCGGTACTGCGCGGTGCGCGCCGACTAGCCCTGCCGCGATACTCGCCGCCGGTACTGCAGCCACTCCATACGGCGCGCCCTGCCAGTAAGGACGGCAGTCAGAGACGGAACACTTCACATACGGTACACCAGTGTATTTTCCGACACATCCTGAAGTGAGCAAAAAATAGTTACTTACTCAGTTCTGTTGGTAGGTAACTGGAAGGTCCAAACAAAACGATGGCCACAATACACTTCACGCAGAACATTTCTCAGTCGGTCATCAATAAGGAGCAGCTTAAAAAGCTTGCAATCACGCATTAGTTATAGATAAAGGTTGCCTACATCCGTGAGGGGTACTGGGACAGTCACTGACCTGGCGCGCTGTCGTCGTCGTCGGACGTGCCGGCTCAGCCCCGTCCTGTCCAGCCCGGGCCGCCGCTCCCGGGGGGCCTCCTGTACCACGGGCAGGGCCGTGGGCTGCAGGGCCGGCGGCGGCGGCGCGGTGGCGGGCGCGGCGCCCGGCAGCGGCCGGCACTGGTCCGGGCCGCGGCACGTCTGCATGCGCGCCAGCCGCGCGTCGAGCCGCCGCAGTCGGTCGGCGTCCATGGCGGGCGCCAGGTTGTGCAGCTGGTACGGGTCCACTGTCAGGTCGTAGAAGCTCAGGAAGCCGGTCACAAAGCGGCAGTAGAGCCAGTTGTCGTCGCTGCCGCCGCCGACGCTGCGCAGACAGTCGAACGTGCCGTTGGAGGAGCCCAGACAGATGCAGACCGGACCGTGCGTCCACAGCGGCGGCGTCTTCCAGTGGTCATTGTCGTGCACGAAACAGTTGAGGCCCTCGAAGTTGCAGTTCTGACTGGCCAGCCGCTCCTTCTTGCGTTGCTTCCTGACGGCGGAAGCAAAAATGGAGGTGACAATCACGACGATGATACATCAAGGGGTGCCGGCCAGCCGCAAAACACCAAGCCGTCAACAACGGCAAATGATGCGCTAGGTACGCGTCTCAATGCAAGCCTTTCTATGATTGTGTAATATTGTCATTGGGTGGCAAGGGGATTTAGTGGAACATGAAATAACATTAGTCTCATCAAGTCATAGCCCCAGCCGCGGACAACCCTCGACATACCTGCGTTTCTGTTTGCGTCTCTCCCTGCGCTTCTGAGCCTTCTCCACCCGACGAGTCTGCTTCGTGTACTCCCGGACCCACTGGCGCTCCGCTCTGTACAGAGACGCGACGCGCATATGTTAATGGCAGACCGAAAATAACAGGATACATGCATCAGCGTTGAAAATCCAGACAATACGTGATGACGATGTATGCGGAATGCAGGGGAAAGACATGGCTGAAAATATTTTTAGATCTTTTGCCGGCTAGCGATCACTACTTACCGATCGTCAAGAGGCCGGCACGGACAGAAGGCCACGTCTGAGCTGGCATCGTCCTCCGCCACCCTGATAAATTGGAGACCAGCAGCCAGCAGGTCAGACAAAAACAGCAGACAGGGTAGAGCACGCTGCGTAACAGAAAGTACGGCTTCAGCCCAGTGAACCATAGCGCATAACCGTACAAAAGGTCTCCCAAGGGTTTCCGAGCACTGAAATGGCCCGGGGTTGTACGAGCTGCGAACGTGAAACAAAACGCGGCAGCCGCGACACAGCAAGACGTAAACTGGAGAGCAGGAAGTGTACATCTGTATACTGAAACCAAATATGGCAGTAAAGGCTTGTCAGTAAACTAAACCCAACGGCAATGAGGGCACGTCGATCTGCCATCCAGTGTCCGCGCGTCGCTCGTAGAGCTTACGTTTTGTGGGCGTTGTGCCGGCCGGCGGCCGGGTGCCGTGGCGCGGGCCGCGAGTCCTCGGCCCCCAGCAGGTCGCCATCCTCCTCCCCGTCGGCGTAGTCGACAAAGTCGCCGGGCTCGAACGTCTCACTGCCGTCCGAGCCGTACGGCGCCATCAGATGGCGACGGATGCCCTGTCGACCGGTCATCGGGGCAGGCAAGGTCAGAGAACAGTGGGTGTAGACAGGATATGCAGCAGCTCAACTGTGGTCCCCATTTTCAGAAATCAGCCCCGTGGGACCCCGTCTAGCGCAACACCGCTTACAATGACAAAGTTCCCGGTCGGACAGATTCACACTCGTCTACAACGTGGATCCGTACGATAGATCAGTAGAATCTGTGAGGTCTGTCCGTCTGGCAAGGCAGCCTCGCCAGACAGTTAGCTGGCACTCAGCGTTCAGCTGGGCGGCATGCCGTTTTTCCGCGAAGCCCAACAAACAAAGCCACGTCAACGATCAATAGGGACCGGGGTTCACCCATCACCAGACGGACTTTGGTCAGGGGGAGTGAGGTGGGGGGGGGGACTGAGTCAGACCGCGTCTCCGCGCGGAACCTCTTCGATCGACCGGTCCACTTACAGACAGACGGATCGGTCCGAGCGGAAACACTGAGTCACCGCATCGGGTCAGTGAGCCTATGCCAATCGCCCCGCGATCTTTTATTTGTGCCTTTTGTTCAAATGATTATCTATTTTGAATTCTGAATTGAATGATGAAGTGGTTGACTTATTTCCTTTTTATCATTTATTTTTAAATTTAATTGCATTCTATACATGTTTACAGACAGCTAGAACTGGACTGCTGCTGCGGTTAGGGCCGGCCGCGCACTGACCTTGAGCTGTTTGAGGAGCTGCTTGAGCCGCCGGATCTGGTCGTTGACGAGCAGCCGGCGCGAGTACCGGTCCGGGGTAATGCACGTGGTGTTGTCCACGGCGCAGCGGCCCACCGAGCCCACGTGAGACTGACGGGAGAACGGGATAGAGCGCGTCACCACACCGGCCAGTCGGGTCAAACCCGGTGCATAGCTCTTGTCATATCGCTCGATCATTTTCGCGACATTTACTTAGGGCTGGAGGGCACCGGATAGCTTAAAGGGACCTCCCACCTTCATAAAAGTTAATGAATTGGCATGAAAGTGATGTCGCTCTGTTCAGAAAGAGCGAAAACGAATATTTACCAAATTTCACCGAAAAATATTCACCGGTTTTCAAGATATTGAATTTTAGTTTTGTTTACTTTTTGGGATATCCGCTGTTCCTAGCGACTTTATTTGGAAGCAATAGTTTGGCCATGGATGAAAGAACCTTCAACCGATGAAGGTTCTCCTTCATCCATGGTTTGGCAGTTGAAAGTGCGGCACTTGTTGCGCGCAAAGCAGCATCTACCACCGCGTGCTACCAAACGTTTTAGTAAAAGATTTAAAATCGTTAGATCTGCTGCGCTGACGTCACACATTCAGAAGGGGCATTCAAATGCATTAGCCCCTCTGAATCCAAAGTGCTGCAACTTTGAAATTAGATATTTTCGATTTAAGGCATTTCTTGATGTTGTGAGTGCTCAAATCGGGAAGTGCAAGCCAGGGACCCAGGACATTTGGGCTATTTCAACTCAAATCTAATGTTAAGGTGGGATGGTCGCTTTAAGCCTATGCTTGAGCTGTAACACTGTTCATCATCGGAAGCCAAACGGCAAACAAAATGGTTAAAAAAAATAGGAGTGAATCACAGAGTAGGACGAACTCTATCCTCGCTGCGCGGGAGTACCGGGAGTACCCTACAGGCACGTACACACCGCACAGCCTAGCATATTGCTAATCTAATCCCACCCTTCGCTCCTTATAAACGTCACATAAATTCACCTCCGAGCCTCCCAGTAGCATGGACAAAGAACTACCGAGAAGTCCCCGCTCCGTATCAGTAAACCCATATCATTGAGCACTTGCATCATCTACCAAGACGTATCAGACAGGTCATAAGCAATAACTGGTGATTCAGGTTCGATAAGGCTTAAACGGATCTGATGTGTTATCCGCGCCCAACCTCCCTCAAGAATAATGGTGAGCCTGATTCCGAGCGAATCCATGCAATAAAGATAAAGGCGTTGATCATGAGCTAGTAAAAGAAACCGATTTATTGCAATCAAGAGCCAGCAAAAGTCCCTTGGCTCTCTTCGATGGTTGTCATATCAAACATAGGAGCAGGGAAAGGGAGACATCTACAGTTGCTTAGGGCGATATTGAAAGTTTTAACAACTAAAAGTACGGATTGCACTACCCAACTGCCTCCGTACAGCCCACCCCGTGGCGTCATTCGACCCCGTCCGCCGCCGCTCACCTGCAGAATGTGCAGCTCGTAGCCGATCCGGCGGATGTCGTCATCCACATGACTGACATCCTGCTCCACCACAAACTGTTTGACCAGCTGGCTGTCGGAGGCGGCGCCGGCCGACCGCCGCTGGCGCAGACCCTTGACGAAGCGCAGCGGTGGCACGCTGCCGCCCACGTGCTCCTGCAGGAAGCGCAGCTGGTCCTGGCGCTCTCTGGCGCGGATACGTCGCGTGCGCTGCACCACACCGCCGCGACACGGACACATGATCGGCGCCCGGTGTCGGCGGCGACACTTTTGCAGCCGCCAGCGCCGGCCGTCGTGGTAGCACGCCCAGCGCTGGTGCGGGCGGCACGGTGAGCGGTACTCGGGCAGCAGGCACACCTCCTGCAGCCGCTGCAGCGCCGACACGTACAGCACGTGCTTGTCGTCGGTGCGCACAGCGCCCTGCTGCAGCCGCCGGCTGACGCGCTGCTCGGGCCGCCGGCCGGCGCCCTCCACAATGAACGTGTCGGGCCAGGGCGGCGGCGCGACGCCCTCGTCCCGGTCGGTGGCGCGCAGCAGCGGCACGAACGATCGGCCGTCCATCTGCGGCGGCCGCCCCAGGCCGGCCAGCTCCAGCAGCGTCGGCGCCAGGTCCACGTTGAGCACCGCGTCCCGCGAGCGGCTGCCGGCGCGCACGCCCGGCCCGCGCACCACAAACGGCACGCGGATGTCGAATTCGAACGGGTACGACTTGCCCTTGGGCAGGCCGAACTGTCCCAGGTGGTAGCCGTGGTCCGAGGTGAAGATGATGTAGGTACTGTCCAGCTCGCCGGCGGCCGACAGTCGCTGGTACACCTCCTCGATGCCATCGTCGACGCTCTGCAGCGTCTGCAGCCGCTTGGTCATCAGCAGGTCGGTGAAGGTGCGCTCTACCTCGTCCATCTTGTCCACGTGCCGCAGGAACCACTGCTTGTCCTCGCTCGGCGCGAAGTCGTACGCGGGCGTGTGGTGGTCGGTGGCGTTCATGAAGAGCTCGGTGTACTGGGGCGCCGCGTCCTCTGGCCCGTGCGGCCCCGGGAAACTGACCACCATCAGCACCGGGCTGTCGGCGTGCTCCCGACGAGACGACTCGAAAAACGACAGCGACTCGTTCACGATCACCGACGGTAGGTAGTCCTGAAACGTCGGTACACTCGGTCAGGGACCCTCACGGCTGGGCTATAGCCGCGGCAGGGGGATGGAAAGATGACGTATCGACGCAGGCAGCCGTCACAATGTTCTGGTAACAGACATTGACGAAACCAACTGTCGTAACATTCTGGTAAAACATGTCACTGCACTGACGCAACCGACTTTCATCAGACGCAACAGTGCGAACGAACAAACAGATGAGGCGAACGACAGATTCACGCAAGAAGGGCCAGTCCCTGTCCTTGGACGGGTCAGTCAGTCCCTTCTAGTCAACAACCGAGTAGTTAGTAAAGTAATCTTGAGCTCACCAACACACAAGGCATGACGAATGGGTGACTCAGCTTACAATACGAACCGAACGGGTGGGTCTCGGGTTCGACCACACAAAGCGCCGTTCCTAGCTGGCCCCAGATCACAGAGGAGCGGCTAACCACACAAAGAACCGCGCCACAGGCATGCTCGTCTCGGTCTGTGCGGCCGCTCAAAGGCCGTTCAAACCCGCTGGTGGTTTGAAGCGCGGCCTTCGGCTGTCTCGGGTCGACTCACGCAGCCGGCTGGACTGCGCGGCAGACAGCGGCCTCCGCCGTATCCCGCAGCCTGCGGTAACTGGCGGCGGGATTAAGGCGATCCGCGACCCGCCATCCTCTACTCACCAAGCGAGGCCACCGTCCACTGAACCCGCCTCCTGGCTGTTGTCACGCACCGGAGGCGGGGTGGGGGTACCGCGAGCGGCCGACTCAGCCGCTGCCTTCTCCCGTTCGGCTGTTCCTTACCCGGCTATTCAGCGTTGACTTTCCGAAGAGACGGCTAAATGGCGACTTAATTCGCTGCGCTGCTCCAAATTGAACAATCGTGTCGCGACTAATCGCTTAGGCTGGCGGCTTGTTCTTCGATCCGATGGCTCCGGCTCGGCAGCCAGCCCGTGCGGTCGGCTACCGAAGCTGTCACAGCGAGGACATTAACCACAGCCCTCCTTTCTCGGCCCAGGAGGACATACTTGTGGGACAAATTTTAAACCCACCTGAATCTTTTTGTGTAATTTCCCTTGTAATGATTTGCGCATCGGAGCACCCGAACTGCAGCGATCATCGGTGCACGGTAGTTTTCCAATAGTCCCCGAGACGAAGCCCGATAACAGTGGAGTGTTTACGATGAGAGCCGCTCAGCTGCGTGAACCCTCGCCGCCGCTCCGGACCAAGGTCGAGCTCTGCCCGGCGGTTGCAGCGCTGCCGATCGATGTCAGCCGCCCGCCGGGACGAGCACGGAGCTGTTTGGCGGTTTGGACCGGCGCCGTATATAAATAGTCCACCTCTCGGTGCCGGACAGGACTGACCTACTAACCTCCGCACACCACTGAGAAATCACAGCTGCGTGCTCAGTACACCCACAGGACTATAGATGCGCCCATCAGTATGGCGTGGTAGCACAACGCGTTATGAGTTACGACACACCACGTGCTGCAAAATCGCAACTTCTGCGTAAAATTATTCACATCTACGTATACATCTATGTACCTACGTATCTACGTATAAGCTACATTATTAAAAAACGCATTTGCTATATGACAGCCTTAGTGTGCCAATGTTCTCGTGTGTGGCAAATCTTAGTGTGTGGCAAATCCGACAACGGCATTTGAACTTCGCAGAACATTTGCAGGAAAGCGCTAGCTCCCGGTGCCGAGATCCCCCTTCGAAAGGCGTGAGAAGCTCAGTGCTATAGCTGGTAGACGTATGCTAGACGTGACTCGGCGCGGCGGGGCGCAGGAGTGGGGGGGGGGGGGGGGGGAGTCTGAGGTTTGGAGACGGCTGACTGTCTACCGGCACGGGGCTCCGATCCCTCCCACACGCGGTGACGTCAGGTGAACCCAGCGACCTGCGATACCGCCACCGTACACCGGCTGCACCGCCTTTCACACAGTCAGTCAGACACACAGGCAAATAGAGACAGGCACCCAGACAGACGGACGGAGAGAGAAATAAAGAAATAAAGAAAGACAGGCAGACGGGACGGGACGGGACGGGACGGGACGGGACGGGACGGGACGGGACGGGACGGGACAGACACAGACACAGACACAGACACAGACACAGACAGACAGACAGACAGACAGACGGCAGTGGCCGCCGAGTGGGACCCACCTCCGGATACCGCCAGCCGTGCTCGCGCCGCCGGCCGTTGACGTTCATCGAGTAGTTGTAGTACTTGCTGTTGAAGATGAGTGACGACCAGTGGTGCCAGCCGGCCGGGATGTGCTCGCCGTCGTACCGGTTCATATATTTACCAAAGTGGCCGGTCCTGTGGGAACGGGCGACCGGCGGTTACCTGATGAGTGGAGCTCAGCTGAAGCCGCACACGCAGCTCCCATCAGCTCCCTTGTTCGATTGGTTTTTGTTTGTTTCGTTTTTGTTGTTCTTGTTTTTATGACCACTATGTAAAAAAGCAACACAAAGTTTAGGTTTAAGAGAAAACTATAAATTATATAACATAACAAGTGAATAAAAAAGACAAAGACAAAAAAATTAATAAACAAAAACACAGAACCGAGCAACGCCCAGTCATTTCTCGAAGCTACTGTTCCGTCTAAGAACACCAATATATGTAGCAAGCGCACCCTACATATACCTGACGGCAGAAGGAGTCCGCTCGCTATGTCAGGTAGCCACAAAAGACACTGCCAAATACCGACGGGGGAGGAGGGGCGGGGAGGGCCGAGTGCTGCCCCCGCTGACCCTCGCTGTAGGCGTGGGAGGGGTGGGGGCTCCCGCAGCTCAGCAACACCAGACAAATGGGGCTCACGTCACCGGACGTCATCAAAATGGTCATCAGACAGAATAACGGCCTGAGCCGGCGGTGCTGCGGGGCGGCCCCTTCACGGGCGGCGGCTGCAGCAGGGCGGAGGCGGGCTACCACTTAACTCCCACGCCGGGCCCGGCGGCCGTCGGTCCGACAGCCGGCAGGGGCCGGGTCAGATCGACCGGGCTCGGCTGACAGGGTAGGTCAGTGACCCAGACGTACTCAGTGACCCGGGCGCCCGACCGTCGGCATCGTGTAGTGACTCGTGACTTCACTGTACGGCGACAGGACAACTGGGCCGCTCTCTGGGAACGACCGGACCCGTCACCCACGCGCTGCTGTTGCGCAAGTGACAGCCTCCGCGAGATAAACGCGTGCCGAGCCGGCGGCGAACACGGACATACAGTGCCGGCGTGTGCGGACAAACACGGTCCGGCACACTCGGCCTTCGCTCGCGGACCGACCCTCACCCGTTCCCTGCGAGCCGGCGCGGCGGCGCGGAAAACCCCGCCATCGGTCAAACGGTCCGCCGACAGCCAGCCAGCCAGTCGGCCGGAGCTCGACAAGTCAAAGTCGGCGGGCACATGCGGTAACGTCTGAACCACAGGATTATGGGCGTGCTGAATACTAAACACTGACTGTCCTCGGGCTTAGGCAGGATCATATGCTTCGCAAAAACAAGGACAATTTGGAATTTTACGACGGCAGTTTGTGGTTTTCCAGTCGCAAACTAGCCAAGCATCATAAGCAGAATGCTCTTGAACGCCGCTGCAGGGTTTAACTGACCAGGTTTAGGAAGACGGCGACTGGAAACGCGTGCCGCCTGGCCCGTCTCGGGGGCGCTGGGTACGGGTCGTGTCTGAGCCGCACGTGTCCGACCGGAGCGGTTGGTCGGGGGCGCCGTGACGTGCGTCTGATCCTGTCTGATCAGCGGGCCGTGTTTACGGTCAGGGCGAGCCGCTGAGATCACACAGCCACATTCCGGGACGGCGCGGTACACACGGCGGTTTCACCGCGCTCCGGGCGCGTTTCATGTTGTTGGTTTCAGAGCCGAGTCATCCGCCGCCGTGGACGGAGGGGGGGGGGGGGAGGGTCCGATCTACCCGTGGCTGCGGTACTGACCTGTAGCCGGCCCGGGGACTGAGTACTGACCTGTAGCCGGCCCGGGGACCGCGGTACTGACCTATACCCGGCGCGGGCGTAACTGGGGTACTATTTACTGACCTGTAGCCGGCGCTCTGTAGGTAGGCGGCGTACGAGCGCCGCTCGTGTGACTGCTGCCACAGCGCGCTGCTGCAGTTGTCCCGGTTGGTGTATACCTGGCCGGTGCCGGGGAGAGGGGTCAGTAACAGGCGTAGCTACCGAGGGCAGGTCACTAGATACGGCAATGTGGGCACTGTGCACATAGAACCGCCAATGGGTGACGCAACTCTGCTAAAACCCAATCACCACATTTCCTATTCGAAGTGAATGATGCAACTTTACGTGAAGTAGTATGTATACTACCCCGCCTAAGAGTAAGCTATTATAACGAATATTATGATGGTATATTATTATTGTTATTATTATTATTATTAATATTATTATTATATATTATTATAACGACTCTAAACATACCGACAGAAAACTATAAAACTCTGATGAGCTACCTTTAAGCGCACAATTTCCCTCAGCATTGTATGCACACAAAAGGTTGTCGAAATATAGCATTCCGAATGTTTATATGCATGACTGAATACTTCCAAGTAAACATAAGTGACGCCCATAAAGCAGTTCCCGGAGCAGCAATCACGGTGATCAGCGTAACGTCCCCCACTGAGGGGCGCCCGTTCGGCGGTCGCCCTTGAAGGAGCCGCCGGCGCCCTGCTCACCTGGTGGTTGTGCACGAACATGCCGGTCAGGTAGGAGCTGCGAGACGGGCAGCAGAGCGGCGTGCTCACGTAGCCGTGTCGGAACGTGACGCCCTCGTCCTGCAGCAGCCGGCGCAGCTTCGGCATGTAGTTCAGAGAGCCTGCCGATAGACGTGTATACCCAGAACGTCACTGAGCTGCGGGGGTGTGGGCTCGGTCAGCCTCAAAAACTTCTGGGCAGTTGGGCGCTGAAATCACCTTGTGATTCAGTCATGCATGCTAAAATTCCGAAGCAAACAACCTCGCCAAATCGCGCAAGGTAATGTCATTATCGTGCTGCACAACAAAACGACATCAATATGTCAAGATTGTAGACACAAGCCGGCCAGTCGATGTGCTTTGATGTCGCGACGCAAGGCGTGGCCAGGCCCAAGATTCTTTCGCCAGACCTGGCGGGGAAGGGAGAAGACGCCTGCAGTCTGCACACCCGGAGCTGAGGCTGGCGTGTCGCGACGTACTCAATTACCGCCAACACGGCGCGGCGGCGGTTATGGCGAATTGCTAGTTTATCGCCAATGATGCGACCGGCCGCAGCCCCGTCCGCCCGGCTCCGGACTCCATCGGCGGGGCCAGACGGAAGGCTCCGGAGGCGCCGGAGCGGCTCTGTGGGCGGTCCGCAGCGTCTGAGCCGCTCTGGGGACGGCCCGCCCGCTCATCGTGACGTGCCCTTGTGGGCTCGAACGGCGTGGGCCGGGGCGGCGACGGCCGATAGACGGTCGCGCTCGCCGCCCTCCCATTGCCTCAGGCCGCAGCGCGGTTCGCCGAGCACGCACAAAAACGAGCCGTTGCACTGAAAAACCACTACACGTAGCACGGCCTCCATCCATTCGGATGTTCCTAACAGGATACATGGCATCTGAGCACAAAAAAGTAGGACATAGTTACTGTAGTTTATAGTTTATGTTGTCCGTCGGAAGGCGAAATGTCGAGCGAAAAATGACATTACAGTTTCTTTTTACAATTGAAGTGTAGTAGTGGCCTGCGATAAATTTTAGAACATGTCAGGGGCAACCCCTTGGGTTTATGGAATTTAAAGTAGAAATGTATAAAATTTGCCGCATCATATCAAATTGCAATCCCGGTGCAGCGTTTCAGCTGGGAAGGGGGGGGGGGTGAATTTTTGTCCGCAGGCGCTGCACGTTCGTCAGGAGAGCCCGGCGCCGCACGGGTCGGCTGGTTCGGCGTCGATAGGAGTGTGACCCACGCTGAGAGTGGGCCATCTGACATATGGTTGCCATGGTAGCAGGTCGATGCAGAGACCGAGACAGTCACTTAGCGACCGTGACGTCACACGACGCTCACGGAGAGTGGAGATGCCAGTGTTACGGAAAGCCAAAACCACACTCCAGTCCAGAACTGAAACTTGCTGGGAATTGTTCGCAGTGCTAGCAAAGATAATTCACTAACATCTACTGGCCAGACGTCCAGCCAGGCAAATGAATAAAAGAATACTCTATACGAGCCCGAGAAATCGAAAAAGTAGGTATACTTGACAGATGTCTGAATCACTTTGCAATGAGACTGACTGAACCCCTTGCGGTTAAACCTTGCTTGAAAGAAACTCAAGATTAAATATGGAACGATGGCCTCTGCTCCTCTGTAGACTGGTTTTAAGAGGTCTATAATCGAACTGGATCGAACCAATCAGCAAAATGTCTAGCTGTTCTGGGTCTAGGGCAGCTCAAAAAGAATACTGATTATGTTTAGCCAGAAATGCCTCCAGCACCGGTAACTGATAGTAGCTACGCTATCGTATGATGATTGGCGTGCAGAATTTCCTGACGTACGGGACTCGGTAGCTATCGATCTCAAGTGCTGAGCACTGAGCAGACAGCTCCCCATCGAGCAGGGCCATTCTGACCGCAATACTGACGCAGGGCCCGGGTGCAAACGACGGAGGGGCCTTCACCGGTCTGCGAGACGGCAGTTTCTTGGCACACGGGCCACGGCAGACGGTGGCTGTCGGCCAAACTCGGCTGTTCAGCCAACCGTTATGGACAGCTACTGAGCACCGCAGACGACTGTTGCCAAAACAGGGGACGAACTCCGGACAGACGGGCATCATGATTCTCAACGTATACCATGGAGACGAAGTCTGCAAAGGTCTCGGTGTCTTTCGCGAATTCCTTTCGCTATTCGAGCCTGCAGCCGATTGGTGCCGTGATCTCGGCAGCAGATGGACAGATCAGCCAAACGTTACCGTATCACTAATCGCAACACTACAGCATTGCCAAACGTTACCGTATCATTAATCACAACACTACAGCCATTTATAGTGAGTAACACATACTACAGCACAGATATGAGATAAAAGATGGGCTATCTGGTGCCTGGACTTCAAAAGCCCTCCTATTCATAAGCAGTAAAGCCTTAAACGATAGTGTCCCTAACATCTTAGCAGTTTTTACGGTGCCCTCCTTTCCCTCCAAGCCAAGACGTCACAATCTGGCAATGTTGTAGCGATGTGGCGGTTCGACACCCGCCATATCTCCAGATACACTCCAAGGTATAAAGCGATAACACTCACCCAGCTCGACGTCCAGGTCGTCCGTCATGATGATGACGATGTTGGGTCGCTTGCCGGCCGGCAGCGGCGGCACCGTCCAGCCGGCGTCCTGCGGCTCCGGCTCGGGCTCCTCCACACTGCCCTGCGCGTCGTCCGGCTGCGCCACCCAGTCCCAGAGCGAGCTGAGAAAGCTGCCGCTGTCCGCTCCGGCGGCCACCTCCTCCTCCGAAACGTCCACCACTGGAGTGTCCAGCTCCTCCGACACGTCCGTCACTGGGGCGTCCAACTCCTCTGACCCGTCCGTCACAAAAGAGTCCAGTTCGTCATCCTCCGATCCGTCAATCAATGGAGAGTCTTCCTCAGCACCCTCTGACCCATCCAGCGACAGCTGCTCATCACCCTCCGACAAGTCCAGTGACGTCTCGTCACCCTCCGACAAGTCCAGTGGCCGCTCGTCACCCTCCGTGGGCGGCCGATCCTCTACGGCGTCCACGGCACTCGTCTCGGTCGGCGTCTCGTCACTGTCGATGAAGGGGTCCAACGCAGTCGCCGGCGGCGGGCGGGCCGCCGGCTCCGAGAGGCCGGCGTCCGAGCGGTGCTCGGCAGGGTCAAAGTGAGGCTCGGGCGCCGTCACCGCCGGCCGGAGCCGACCCCGCGCCTGCTGCCGACGCCGCTTTCGGCGATCTCGGCGCCGCTGGGCCCGCTGAACGCGCAGCTCCTCGCGCAGACGACGTTTGCGCGCCTTCAGGTGGCGCCGCTGAGCGCGCGAAATGTACGGCGCGCGCAGCTGCTGGCGCACCTCCTGCAGCGTGTCGCGCAGAGCGTGGGCCGAGACGGCCGAGCCGTCCTCCAGCCAGTGGCCCGGGGAGCGGGTCACGTCGGACCGCTGGCGCCGCCGCTGTCCGGCCGACCCCAGGACCAGGACGGCCAGCAGCAGAGACAGCAGCAGCCAGGCAGGCCGCGGCAACAGCCTCATGGTAGCAGACCACTGAGCATCCACTGGGGAAACAAACAAGAAATTAACAGTGCATGCTTAGGAGCAATACATTACAATGAATGGAACTGGGAGCTTCACCATCAATCAGTTGCCAAAGGTTCATTACTTTTGAAGGAAAACCAGCTGGGACCCTGAGCTAGCTAGTCTGAGAGGGTGCGACCTATTTTGTTAGCCACAGAATGGCATACAAAGCTAGATACTCTAGGCAATATCCTGTTTTTTTGCTTATTCATGTTTCTTTATGTTACAGCAGTCAGAAGTTTCAGAACCTACCCTGTATTGTCAGACTTCTGGTTGGCACCTTAACACCCACCCATATGCAATTAAATTGTGCTGGGAGACAGATATAAGGCCAATATATATGAGGCATACCTGCTAACCTGAACCTGCTGCTAAGATATTAGGGGCAGCCAATATAAGTCACCAGCACCACCTGCAGGTTGCAGAGGAGCAGTGTGTGAAAGAAAGGTATTATATTGAAAGCACTTTAAAAATCATGGCACAATACTCTAATTTCATTAATTTCAAGTGGGAAAAACCTCCAGCAGCATGAACATTAATGTCAGAAAATAAATACTCTAAAATGTTGGCTTATTAAAAAAGGCTGAGACTCCGTGAGCATCCAGTTCAAGGGATAGGCACCTTAGCAAGACAATGTTATAAGACTGAGCATGAGACTACAGTCCAGTTGCCATTCAAATTTATCAGCCAATACAAAGATATGGACTATGGGTGCCTAGAGCAAATATCAAATATGAATGCCAATTGCCAATTAGACTCCTCAGTATTTCGGACACATGCATTTTGAAAGGCTTTCATTTTCGTAGCCTTTCGAAGATGCAATGAAGAGGCCACAGTACCATAGCATGGAATCAATCATAATCGTATCTATACATTTTATGTTAATGTTATCAATATAAAAAACAAAACAAACAAAGCCAGAGAATGAACGGGATTTGTACGGTTCTCATCACTAACAGACAATAGGCGAAAAAGATGAATCATCACCTCAACAACATTCTTACCTCAATCTGACAACAGAATACTACTGTCGCCTATGAAAAATTGAATCGACACAGATTACGGAGGCCGTGGAGGCAACCGGAGGCAACCACCCACACCACACGGGATCCGGATCCAAAATGAGAAGCGGCGTGAGAGAAAGTCCCAGGTTACTGAAAAAGCTAAACTTACCAAACCTTAATTTTTTAAGAAATGACGTCACATGTTCTGTTAATCAATTTTAACCCATTTTTAATCCAAATTTGTTACTATTTTAACTAATCTTATAGAAAAATTAATAATGTTAATTTATAAAGAGTGTGTTATTTTTAATACAATGAATATAACGCACTTTACGTCATTTATTAGAAGCTATTGATTTTCAAGGCGCAAATGTTCAAATAGAAGACGTACAATTCCGGTGCAATTGATACAAACAAACATTAATGTGATTTTTGTGCCGTTGGATTTCAATTTGACTTTTGACTGACGGTGGTGTGGAATCAACGATTTACGTGGATTTACGGACGTTTTGAGATTTTTCGGTTGCTCAATTTCGATGTATTTTGATAACCTATGTAGTACATTCTATTTTTCACTAAGATGAGAGTAGCATAGGTTGACATGCAGCTAAAATTATCTCGGAAGTGTTCGACATCACGCCTTCTCATTCTGAGATACGATTCACCGCCACAGATTGAGATCAGTTTGAACATTATACTTCATTATTAAGTTTACTTAAGCTGCATCTGCTTTTTTTGTTAAGATGCCAGGTCATGATTCAGCAGTTAAGAATGGCCTAGATTCCTTGAGCAAAGGACTGCCTAGAGAGTCAATTGATGTTGATGTTACGGGAGTCGACTGGCAGCTTGAGGCAAGGTAAGTTGAATGGGGTTTAAATGGATTCTTACATTTTAACTTGCTTTTGTTAGCTTTTACTCTTTTTACTCAATATTTATTAAAATGTAAAGCTGAACATCTCTTTCTACTTTTTGCATTGCATTGTCTAAGGTGTTCTATTTTTCAGCTTGAGCCACTTCTTTTATCAACACCCAACTTGTGTCACTCCTTTTTCAATTGGGCCCTTTGAATGACTATTCTAAATAATACTGTCTTATCGCCAATATGTTTTGAGACAAGTGAGCACCTGTGAAGTTGATAACTGATACTTCTTACTTTTACTCATAATATACAACACAGTTCCACCTAGACGCCTACTGAAGAAAGAAGAGGCTCATGGCAATGGAGGCAAGATTCTCAGATGGATTGGTGCATTCCTGGATGGACGAAAGCAGCGAGTCAGCCTTGGAAGCAGCAAGTCTGACTGGGCTGCTGTACCAGTACCAAGTGGTGTTCCTAAGGGCTCAGTCCTTGCTCCATTACTCTCCACACCATACGTGAACGACCTGCTGGAACCACTGCATTGCCGGATAAAGATATTCGCCGACGACAGTAAACTCTACCGACGTATCTGCTCTCGGTCTGACTCCGAATCTCTACAGGAGGACCTGAACGCGGCACTTCACTGGGCAGGCAGGTGGCAGCTGTCATTCAACCCTGTAAAGTGTAAGGTGCTCCACATCGGTGGAGGCAATCAGCACCACACATACTGGATGGGGAAGAAACTGTCGCGGACTCAGAAGTTCAGAGAGACCTTGGTGTCCTCATGGATGCTCAGCTCAAGTTTCGGAAAGAGGCTGCTGCGGCCGTCAGTAAGGCAGTAATTGATTCGTTGGTCATTCCACCTGCTCCACAGATCAACCCTCCCCCTGCTCCTCAAGGCCCTTGTCCGACCCCACCTTGCGTACGGGAACCTTGTGTGGGGTCCCTTCAACCGGGCGGACCAGCGGCTGGTAGAGCGGGTGCAGAGACGGGCGACCAAGCTCGTCCCGGATCTAAGACACCTCCCGTACCGAGAGCGACTGAAAGCCCTGCAGCTGCCAACGCTGTACTACAGACGGAGGCGCGGTGATATGATCGCGGTTTATCAGCTGCTACGCGGTAGACTCGACATAGACCCTCACAGCTTCTTCGAGATGGCATCCAGCAGAACAAGAGGACACCGATGGAGACTAGTCAAGCCGCGAGCAGTTTCCAGGATCCGGCGCAACGCGTTTTCCATCCGCGTTATCAACGACTGGAACAGCCTACCGCCAGAGGTCGTCGGCTCTGACACTCTGAACCAGTTCAAAAACCGGCTCGACACCCACTGCTGGGCACACCTCGCACACGACACCCCTCACGCAGCTGAATAGTCAGACGCACGAGGAGCTCGACTAGAAAGGTTTCTAAAGGCCTTTGGCCTATCCAAATCCCGTACTTTCTAAGTAAGTAAGTAAATACGCAGAATTTAGGAAGGCCTTATGGCATGTGGATGATAAGTATGATAAACAACAAGATTTATTCTTGATAATGTTGACAACTGGTGGGAGAAAAAACTTAAAACCTCTAGCCTACACAGGCTAGTATGACCCATTCACCCTTTCCCACCTGCAAATCAATTCTGCCAAATGCCATTATGCTTAATTACATGTCAAATGATACAGATGAGATGATCAATGATCATGCCAATCGAAAGCAAGACACTGAACCAAGACACTGACACTAGACTACCTAACCAGTCACTGAAAAAAATTGGCCGGATACATGGCCACAGCCAGTACCTGTGCCAGTTGAGTACCCACTAGGGTTAGGGTATAAACACAACAGTCATTAGACATGAAATGAATACCAAATGCAACAGTGAATGATTTCACCTGTGATTTTAGCTGTGGAATAGGTGCCACCAGTTCTTAACCCGCGCCGGGACGGGGCGAGTTAGACGTCGCCACGTAGCGACGCGCGGTAACCAGCATTCGAAAGAGCGTCAAAAATAAGGACGAAAACACTTCGGTCATTTTTGGGTCAGCTCAAAGGTCAGGTCGCCAGAGGTCATCAAAGGTCAAGTGTAGTCCATTTCAACAATTTTGGAAACTGCCAACGGCTAACTCGGGAACCAGTAGAGCTTCAGCGCCGCGGAAAAGCGCATTCGATAGCCCGTTCACAGACCTTTCTGGGTTATGTTCTCAGATTTGACCTCAGGTCAACGGTTTAGCCTCCAGAGGGCAAAAACTCTTAATGACTGTAAATAGCAGTTTTCACGAAAATGGTTTTTCGCCAATAACTTTTGACTCAAGAGAGCCACGACATTACGTTTGGTAGTATCGTGTTCCTTTCGTCGAGACGCGTCGAATGAACTATTTGTTGACCTTGAAAGGTCATTTTGAAAATTTGACCTCAGGTCAAGGTCATGACCTGACCGGAAAGGGTCATGTTGCATATCAGTCGATCCGTGTCGTCGAGCTGAATACAGCTGACGTGTTTTCATCGCTCTAGCACGTCTTAGTCAAAAGTTATAGCCAAAAAACTGCCGGTGACCGTTTATGACCTGAAATGACCTTAGGGGCACACAGAGGAGTCACAGGTGCATTTTTTCGATTCAGTGTGTCATGTTTACCTATGAACTGATGTTTATGAGGGTTTTGAACATAATTCGTCCAAAAGAGGCGCATTTCAATTTTCTCTCATTGACTTATAATGGAGAGGTCGCAAAATTGACCTGACCTTAGGTCACCGATATCGAAATTCCCAGATATACATTTTGTACATGCTGTTAATCTTATCAATCGCTGAAAGTTTCAAGGTGATCGTTAAGTAGGTGTAGCTATGACGTGGATTGAAACTTTTTCTGAGGTGAGGTCACTTGACCTGACCTGGTGACCTGACCTTGAGAGCCCTGGGTCTAAAATTTTCACAACATGTGTGGAAAAGATGCAGAACAGGTGTGCCAAAAACGGCCGTTTTTGAGATAACCGCGAAAAACCGCAGGGGGGGGGGTGTTCAAACACCTCCCCGGCCCGGCGCGGGTTAATCATATGTTGGCTCTTTAGCATCCTGGGAACTGGTCACATGTTGGAATGTCTTTT
Source organism: Amphibalanus amphitrite (assembly GCF_019059575.1). NCBI lineage: Eukaryota > Metazoa > Arthropoda > Thecostraca > Balanomorpha > Balanidae > Amphibalanus > Amphibalanus amphitrite. The sequence continues at coordinate 422,341 of NW_024881730.1, read as the reverse complement.
TATAAATAGTTCAAAAAGAATGCCAATGTTGTTTACACGCTAACATGTTATTATCGATTCTCAATGGGAGGTCGAAACGTTCCCACCGCTACCACCTGTTCGCGTTATTCAGTATGTATGTACAAAGAGTGTGAAAGTATTACAGCATTGTGGACGTGGTTTGTCGTGAGGTGCGACCTCATACGCGTAACTCACGTTAATATGGTTGGCGTTTAGCAAAGTGGACTATTTTGAATAGGTAATCAATGTTTTCCGTGATTTTAGAATTGTATTTCGAGTCTTCTATTTGACCGGATAGTCGCTGTCATCAGTCATCGAAAGGTAACATTTTGCTTGGTAACCTGATAGTTCTTGTAAAGGCTTTGAACTTGTATGAATTCTTAAAACGAAACGTTAACGTTCATAGTTTTTTTTTCTTAGGAGGGAGTGACAGAGTAGAAACCCGTGTATTGATGGCGGGATCTTTTTTATGGTGCGTGGGTTTACATATATGTACCTACGTCGACATGCTATTACACCATCGCCTTTCTTCCGTTTCTGCCTTATAGCTTGCTTTTTCACTAAATTTCGGTAACTTCGGTCCTGTGTCATTTGAGCAACTATGGAATGCCTCATATCTACGAGTTTTGGCCATAAGGGACGGTGCCTTCGGAAATCTCTCGGGTCCTCCACGCGTTTCTATAAATATCCGACACGGCGCGGGGCGAGCGACACGCGCCTGTCGTCGGACGGTGCCGTCGGCGGCGCGCCGGGCCGGGCCGGACGGCCGCTGCTGGTGTCGGCAGCGGCGCGGCAGTGCGGCGGCCGGGCTCGGCTCGGCGGGTGACGCCCTGTCGGACGGGACGCGCCACGGGTCCACTGGAGAGGCCACGCGATGGCGCGGGACTCGGATCACTGGTCCCCAGCAGTGACCGGCGCTCGGAGAGGAGAGACGTGATGGGACAGCTCCCGAGGGCGACGGCCCGGCCGTGATTTCAGTGTGTCGACGTTGTGCCAAAGACTGTGCCAAGCCAATCTGTAAGATGTTGTAGTGGTTGCGTATATTTTTGTGCAAGTGCTAAGTGGTGATATTTTAACTTGTTTGTACTTTCACGACGAGCAAATGGGGAGCGTTCCGTATGTGCGTTGGCGACTTCCATCAACTGCGAGAAGCGGGTGGCTAAATCAAAGTGCTGTTTTTAGGTAAGCTTTGAAGTTATGTGACAGTCTAAACATTTTTTTTTCTGAAGGAAGAGTTTAACGCAACTCGCTAAAAGAGGGCTGCGTTTCGTTAATTCATCGTTAGATGAAAAAGTAAATACATATATTTGCCGGCGGGTCTCATTCCTCACTTGATTGAAAGATCACGGTTTCAGTATAATTTTCAACAATGACAAATGTTTGCGGGGAAGATGGCCGGATGGTGCTTCAGCGAAGTGCGCTGACCTTTTGGAGTTCCGACCGTTTACCGATCTGTTCTGCCGCTCCGTGCACGCTAATCAAGATTTTGTGTCTGATGTCGATCTCCCGGGTATATACCTTGTTGCTGGGTCAGGTTGGGGAAGTCTGTTATTTCTCCATCATGTTATCCACCCCTCTCTCCCTCTCTCGCTCTCTCCCCCTTCTCTCTCTCTCTCGCTCTCTCCCCCCTTTCTCTCTCTTCTCTCTCTCTCTCTCTCTCTCTCTCTCTCTCTCTTCTCTCTCTCTCTCTTCTCTCTCTCTCTCTCTCTCTCTCTCTCTCTCTCTCTCTCTCTCTCTCTCTCTCTCTCTCTCTCTCTCGCTCTCGCTCTCGCTATCGCTCTCGCTGCTATACTCCTACTCCTACTCCTACTCTTACTTTCACTCCTCCCTCTTCTTCTCTCCCCACTTCATTCTTTCGCATTCCGCCCTCGTTCCCCTTCCATGCCATCTCTTTCACCCCTCCACCTCACAGCCCAGCCCCTATCCCAGCTCCCCCGTTTTCTCCCCCTCTTTCCGCCCCGCCACCATCCCCTCTGTTCGAGGTCAGGCCGGGTCAGATCGATCGCCACCGGCGCGCCATTTCGCCGCGCGCGCGATCCGCGGAGAGCGGCTCCCGCCGGCTCCGGTAGCCGCGCCGCGCCGCGCCGATCAATGTCGGCTGATGAGCCGGCCTGCTCTCTGCTCAGAACTCGGCTCGCTGCGGCCTCTGGCGCCCGCCGCCAGCTTGGCGGCTGGCGGCCATGTCCGTGGGATCAACTGAGCAATGTCGATTCAACGGGAATGCATTTTCAGTGCGCAGTGATGCATTATTGTAAGCCTTTCGGTCGCTTCTTACCTTCCTTCTCTTATTTGAATATATGCCTCAATTATCTGATACGACCCAAAGTGATGAAGGAAGATCATCAGCGGGGGAATCGGTCCCCAACAATTGGGTCACGGGATGGTAACACACAGGTCGCAAAATGAACCGACAAATTTATCAGCAAGAGAATAGTGAAAAAGAAAAAAATCACAAAAAGTTCTTACGAAGCAGGAGCATATGGAGATGCAGCATTATCGTGGATGCTCCACTTTTGTTTCAGTTCGTTTGGTTCGATCATCCGTTCGTACGTCGTGACTTCATGAAATTGTGACTTATTTTTGTCACCCATTGTGGTAGGTCGTCTTGGTCAGCTCGGAGACTCGATCCACTCAGATCACCGGTGCAACTAGTTTGGTTGTCTTTCGAAGCGGCACGGCTGAGTTTTAAATACAGCAGAGGCTGAGGAGTGGGTGGCGACTTCCCGGTCCCTCCGGAGCGGTTACCGGTGTCTGTGTGGTGGTGCTATGAGTGCGTGCGTGAGGGAGGCCTGAGTGGCAGGTACTGGTGGCCGGCTGCCAGCAGCCATTGGCGTCCCGGACAGGAAGTGATCCACCGATGGGACCGAGCGCTGCCAGGTCTCAGCCACACTGCACTTGCCGCGGTATCTCCCTCTCCCTCCCCAAAACTCGTTAGGCAACGAGAGGAGGGTGAATGATGATTTACTACGGGTTCCTAACGGACGGTTCTTTCACACTTTGCTTCGGGATGAAGAGCCTCGTTTTCAATTGCTCTTTTTTTCTCACGATTCTTATTCTTTTAGAAGTGCACACAATTACTTGAGTGATTCTGATACCTAAGCACGTCACCTCTGCTTATTTTACACAGTCCGTGATAAAATCTGTAGACTTTGCCAGACTGCTGAGCTGACTGACCATAGACGATTCTGTACAATGCGCCTGGATGTCGAGCTGACTGAGCAGAGACTAGTGTGTTGTCTGTACTACACTGCTGAGCTGACTGACCGCACGCGAAGACCAGCGTGTTGACTGTGTCGAGACTGTTGAGCTGACCGACCACCCTGTGTCTGTTTCAGCACCAACCCGGCCCATCTACCGGAGATAACGAGGATGGACCTGCACGCCAACTCCGCGGCCAGTCTCCGTAAGTACTCAGCACCCGCTGCTTGGCCTAGCTACGGCATCCTTGATGATCTTCATGTTTTCTTAGCACTTGCCTGCTTTAGGATAAGTGATTAATTGCTCCTATGATCAACAGTCAATAGTGACCAAACAACTGCAGGGCGTAGTGGAGGTGGTTTATGGACGAAGGGTCGCTGTAAGCTGTGCGCACCGCAATACCATCACGAGAGCCCTTTGTGGCTGGACTGCCGACTCGGGCCGTGTGACGTTCAGGACGTGGAGACTGGACTCGGGAGCGTTCCCGTGCGCTGTGCGGAGTTCCCGACCTGCGCCCGCATCAGTGTTTGTGGCTGCGTACCGCGGAGGACCGACCGAAGACCGGTTGTTTGTGGAGGCAGGTGGCCAGCCCCGTCGTTCGCTAGCGTCGCTTGGGTTGGCACCGGCGGCGCACTTTCGCTGTCGTCGACCCGGTACCCATCAGAGGTGGGTCACTGAGCGGCCGGTGCGACAGCCACTTCCGCGACGGGTCACCGTGTGACGAGCGGCAGCCGGCGGGCGCAGAAGGACGGGCCACCTGACTGAGTGGGTAGAGGGGCCACCGCCCTAAGTGGTAAGAGTGAACGAACGAACTGAACGAACGGCGAACGGCGAGCACCTGACTGGATAGTCTGGACGATGAGTAGTACGGGCTTCCTGAATCCTGACCGAACGCACGGTTTAACCGCACGCTAAGCGGCGATAACTACCGCCTATCCGGGAAAGACGTCCGTCCAAGCGGCTTTGTCAAGTCGCCTGCCATTCTCTGTTGGTGCTGCTGCTGTCTGGTCTCGGATGAATGATATAGTCGCCTGATCCACGCCCCCGGCGTGTGCCAGAGATGTCTGTTCACCGTCGGGGTTTGCTGCCGCGGACCGTCTGCCCGGCCTTACCGCTTCCGTCCGTCCGTCTGCGGTGTGTTTAGGCGAGCCGGCGCGGCGCCCCGCCGTCTGGGACAGCCACACGCCGCGTACAGGGAGGCGCTGTTTGCTGACCAAACCGGGCCGCCGCCGAGCAATCACTCATCGCTTCCCCTCGGCGTCCGACATCGCTCGGGCGGAGATCGACACAGAGTGGGAGCCGAAACGGGTCCGCAGAAGATTCAGCTTTCAAATAGCAACATTTTGAAGTCCAGTGAAGTTGACGTTTGAAGTCAATAAATTTGTTTAAAGTCGACGGTGGCAGCTGCTCGCAAGTCTATCACTGGCCTAAGCAGCAAAAGGTGACCCGGCTGTTTGTCGCAGCTATTTCCCAAACCAGCCACTTGTCCAGACATCAGGAGGAAGCCTGGTCGCCTCGGTCGGCTCGCAGTTTCGTCTGCCAGCCAGCTGCATGCCGTTCGGAAGCCGCCCAGCTGCGCCCATCCGCGTCTGTGGGTGGTTTATGGAGCAGTTCGGGGGCGGGTCGTGTGTCGAGCTGTTTGGAACCGTCAGTGATGGACGGGGCTACGGAGGCTCCGCAGATGGGTAGGGTCGCCTTGGCTCAATGTGAGACCGGGGCATTCCGCCGAAATGGTGTTCGATTCCCTTGCCCCAACACCAGCGTGTACGAGGGCGCCTTGTAATGTAACGTTTTGCGGTACTTCCTGGCCGAAAACGCGGATGTGCTTTCGTTTCGTTCACTCAGCTTTCGTTTGGATGAAATTGTGTCTGAATAATGTGTTGAGAAGCATGATAGTCTCAAAGGCGATACGGGCAACAGCGGCGTCCCGACCCTTTCAAACGAGACGGACTGGCGGCACGGGTCGCTGACGCCTCCGCGACCTCTCGTCCATCTTCAGCCCGCAGAACTGCCGGTCGTGGGCGGCCAATTGAAGCCACTCTGTCAGCGATAGGGTCAGTCGGTCTGACTGCACGCCTTCGAGAAACGGGCCCTGTTTATTGGTCTCGCTGTTGGGGACGCGGTCTGCGTCGTCCCTGACCTGTCTGCGGGACGATCTGTCTGGCCACTGGCGCGGTCACAGCCGGCGGGCTGATGGGGTGTGGGGGACGGCCCGCGGCGCTGCCGACCCTGACCGACTGGGCGCCCCCCGGTGACGCAGTTGGCCGCTACCGTCACCCCGTCGGCGCCGCTCCGGCAGCCAACTCGCCGTATACTACGTACCTACTGCGTTGTTATCTTCCACCGAGCCGATGGAGAAGAGGGCATTGCTCGCCCTCAGTGTAATCCACTATATTTACCGCAATGAAGTCTGACGCAGAAGTGAGGTCGTAGGTTCCACACTTGCAATGCTCCTTTGTAATCAGAAAATACATGACGACTTTTGTAAGATCAGTATTCAGTACTTACCGTTTTCATCACTGCCAACATTTTGAACAAAGGCTCTTTGCTGTCAAAATAAAAAAAGGATATCCTATGCTTGAGCCATCAAGCTACCGAAGGACTACTGAGATTTCCCCGAGTCTGGCCGGTGCCGCTTGAGCTCGGAGTCCATATAATGCCGCTTGGGTTCTGGGCACGCTGCGCTGACCTTTGAGCCAGAAGGCTAGTGCGTTCCGTTCCGGTTGTTTTCTGAGCGCTGTCGGCGTCGGCGTGGTATGCTGCCAGCGGACCGTCCCTCCCCGGCAGCCCGGCCGACGGGAGACCCGCCAACGCGCGGACCCGGGCCGGCCGCGGTTTTTGCCGCCGAATGTAGGCCGTGTTGTTTGCACGGCTCACGGTAACAGCAGCACGTGTCGCCTGTTGCTGAACCGCGGTAGTATGTCGGGATACGTGTCAACTGGATCAGGACAGGGATTAGAGGAGCGGGGCCGCTGACAGGAACAGGGAGGAGTCACGCTAACTGCTTAACAATCGAGCGTCTGCGCTGGTGGCTGAACGAAACAGGAACGTAAAATTGATCCGGGATGCCTTGGTTCAGTAGCGAATGAGATGAACTAGTACAGAGTTGTGCACTGTAGCAGGTGTTCCTACTACCTTGCCTAATCTAGGTGTCGTGCTTCATCATAATGTTGTCGGGATGTTCGCTATATTTTTGCATCGATCAACGTGAGAACATTTTGTATTATTCAAATGTTGTTCGGCTTCCGTATTTACTCGACTCAAATAATGCTGTATGTCTGGCTATGCCTTTTTTGACGTGCATTTTCCGTGCGGACAGTGAGTGGGGGCGCTGCCTCCCCGGGCCGCAAGACAATGAAGGAATACGAGCAGCAGCAGAGGAACCTGGAGCAGGAGAACTTCCAGCTGAAGCTGCGCATCTACATGCTGGAGGAACGACTGCCGGGCGGCGGCGCGCCCGACAACGACACAAATACAATCGTCGACCTCAAGGTAGGGTGAGGCTCGAGCCTCGTGCCCTACCGAAACTGAATGTCTGCTGCTTTCCGCTTCACGATACTAGCCGACAATATTATTGCGATGCAGTTGATCCTTACTAGCAGGCTTTTTGCGTTTTTCCCTTGTCTTTTCTCTGAGATCGATGCAGTTGTGGACGTCGGACATTGTAGGCGTCTGTGTAATGCGAATCTATGCCCACTGATATCCGGACGGCCGTCGATATCCGGTGGCCGTCGGTATCACATTACTGTCGGCATTATGTGACGTTTCCGGTTTCTCGCACAGGTGCAGCTGGCCACGCTGCGTGATGAGCTGGCCCAGAAGAAGGAGCTGCTGCGGCACGCCTCGGACGCCCTGGAGAGTCTGGAACACCAGTACGGTGCCGAGCTGGAGCGGCAGAAGCAGCGCGCCGAGGACGAGCGGCTCCAGCTGGAGCGGCGACTGGAGGAGCTGCAGAACGCGCTGGTCAGTGGGGGCTGTGTGCTGTGATTGGTGGATCCAGGGGGGTGATCTTCGATGGGCGATGGGCCTTCGATGGGCTTACCGCTTTGCTGTTGAGTGTGTACAGTTTATGAGCTGAGTGGATTGGTCTCCAGAGTGGCCGCTGAATACTACCGCGCTGGTTAGCGTTTGCCGGTCAGTGTGTCGGTGGCGGAATCTCCTAATTGATTATTGCCGCCTGCCCTGCTGGTAAATTGTCGCCGGACTGACGACCGTTGTTTGTGCTTACCGTTCTCGGTGCCTGGACGGCGTGTATGTCTGAAGTTGTGTGTGTCGCTGTCACCGGTGACCATCCCCGCTCACTACGCCCAGGAGCGTGCCAACCAGGAACGTGCCGCGCTGGCGGAGCGGTCGGCCATCGAGCAGCCCTACCTGAGGGCTTTCGAGCCTCTGTCGGTGGACCACGCGGCGTGCCACAGCCAGCACGAGCTCGGCCAGCTGGAGGCCAAGATGGCCGAGCTGCAGGACGCGCTCGGGCAGATGAAACAGGTGGGTGACGGAGCTAGGAAAGATGAAACATAGCGTTATATACCAGAGCGAGCCGAGCTGGTCTGTGGCGATGGTACTGGTGAGCATAATTGGTAAGCCGAGCCGCATCATTAGGATGTGCTGTGGCTCGATGGTGCTGGCTGTTGTTGCTGGCTCTCCGGCCTGTCAGCCCTGTAGTCTGTAACTTTGGTTGACTGAACGGGCGTTATCTCCGGACGGCAGGGAGTAAAGGCCGCCGTCCACTGCGACGGAATTCCGTCCGGAGTCCGTCCGGAATGTCGCCGCACGCTGGCCGCATCCGGTCCGGATGCGGTCCGGATGCGGAGAGCTAATAAATGTTTCCTATCACTTATTACCAAATATAATATTGCAAGGAACCAGCAGCGAATACGCTTGCCATTCTAAGGAAATAATTTTTACTTACTTCATGATGATCGAGTTCCAATTCTTCGTACAATTCACAATGTTCGACTCCGATACGGCCCCAAACCACGTCTATTCCGGACGTTCCGGATGCGTTTTCCGCAGAAAAGTTCAACGCGTCGGACATCACTCTTCCGTCTCCGTAGCAACCGCATCCGAAACGCATGCGGAGAGCTGACGGAAAATCAACAGCTGATTGCCGTTCGGATGCGGTCCGGACGGAGCGCGCTCACGATTTCCGTACGGACCGGATGCGCCCATAGGGTTCTGTGTTAAATTCCGTACGGACCGCACGCGTTCCGCACAGTGGACGGCGGCCTTAAGTGTCATCTGCATATAGGTACCAATTAGTGTTCGGAGCGGTATCACCTGCGCTCACTGAATGTTTCGCCTTCCCTCTCCCGCAGACGGCTGAGGAGCGGGACCAGGAGTCTGAGCTGCTGCGCCGGCAGCTGACCGAGGCCCGCGCCGCCGCCGACCGGCTGCCGGAGCAGGAACGCCGCTGCCACCAGCTGGCCGACGAGCTGCGCCAGCTGCGCGAGCAGCAGGAGCGCGCGGCCGCCGACACGGCGCGGCTGCGAGCCGAGCGCGAGCGCAGCGGCGCAGAGGTCGAGCGGCTGACCCAGCAGCTCAAACAGCTGGAGACCGAACAGGAGAGCACCGGCGCCGAGCTGACCCGGCTCAGGAAGCAGCTGCTACAGGTCGGTCTCGTGGTGCCTCGTATATTATCGCTGATGTTCTCCACTGGTAAACAGGGAAGGGGTTACAGAATCCATCCGAGCCCCGATACCGGGAAACAGAAGCGCTCTCCGTCTGGCCCCAATCACTTTATAGTTCGGCGCAGTAAGCGCGCTATTTTGGTCTGTTTTGCGTGGTGAAGTGGCGCCCCGTTCTGTTGTTTGGTGGCGTGCCAGGTCCGGCCGGAACCAGACGCCATTTGTCTCACCTCTCTGACCGGAGTTTGGACTCGTGCCGCCTCTCACACGCCCCATCTGCCAGACAACACCCTTTGATCTTATTGTTCGGGCGCCGAAACAGTCAAACAACAAGGCTCGGTTAATAGACTTCAGCCTGCCTTACCTTTTTGTCAGGGTTGTCTGTCCGCTGTTTAATTTTGTTCAGCTAGTGTTACCTGAGCGGCGATACACGAACTCTTGTTACGAGCACGACCGTTTCTTCGGGCTAACACGGGCAATTAGTCGCGCGCACAATCGGTGTACAGTCCTGCCCATAATTTGTCCTTTATAACTGTGGCCTAGCCTAGTGCTTTTAGGGCTAACGAGATATGGGTGGAATGACGCCCTACGTTAATGCACATGATAATTTGAAATTGAAATTAAAGAAAAGTGAAACGTTTTTTTTCCTAAGCAGTGACGACGGTATCAGCCAGCTCAACTCCATGTAAAAGGATTGAGGGGAAAATTCAAGAAGAGTTAAGTACTGCTCACCATTTCTAGACGTCGGAACACTTACGTGATAGCGGACCTTAGACCGGCTTACGCCTGACGTCACTGCTGATCTGATTGGACCTGACATGGCAGGCGGAGCACAGGCCGCTGTTGGTTGAGAAGTTGCAGCGCACTCGTGGCCGTCTGACCTAGCCTGACCCACCCTAACCCGATCTGACCTGACCTGCCCTGCAGGCGGAGCAGAGACCACCAGCGGCAGAGGAGCTGCAGCGCACCTGTGACCTCTCTGACCGCCCCTGACCTGCCCTGCAGGCGGAGCAGAGACCACCAGCGGCAGAGGAGCTGCAGCGCACCTGTGACCTCTCTGACCGCCCCTGACCTGCCCTGCAGGCGGAGCAGAGACCACCAGCGGCAGAGGAGCTGCAGCGCACCTGTGACCTCTCTGACCGCCCCTGACCTGCCCTGCAGGCGGAGCAGAGACCACCAGCGGCAGAGGAGCTGCAGCGCACCTGTGACCTCTCTGACCGCCCCTGACCTGCCCTGCAGGCGGAGCAGAGACCACCAGCGGCAGAGGAGCTGCAGCGCACCTGTGACCTCTCTGACCGCCCCTGGCCTGCCCTGCAGGCGGAGCAGAGACCAGCAGCGGCAGAGGAGCTGCAGCGCACCTGTGACCTCTCTGACCGCCCCTGACCTGCCCTGCAGGCGGAGCAGAGACCACCAGCGGCAGAGGAGCTGCAGCGCACCTGTGACCTCTCTGACCGCCCCTGACCTGCCCTGCAGGCGGAGCAGAGACCACCAGCGGCAGAGGAGCTGCAGCGCACCTGTGACCTCTCTGACCGCCCCTGACCTGCCCTGCAGGCGGAGCAGAGACCACCAGCAGCAGAGGAGCTGCAGCGCACCTGTGACCTCTCTGACCGCCCCTAACCTGCCCTGCAGGCGGAGCAGAGACCACCAGCGGCAGAGGAGCTGCAGCGCACCTGTGACCGGCTGACGGCCGGCCGAGCTGCCGACGGCGCTCGTCTCGTGGAGATGGAGGAGGCCCTGCAGCGCGCCACCGATCGGCTCAAAGGTCAGTCGAGACAGTCGGCTGGGACAGATTGAGCGGCGTGGGAAACAGACCATCGGGGTAAATACCGGTCAGTTACCTCAACGGATTAACCGGCCGGTGGCGAGACTAGCAGGTGGGATTGTGTGCTGATGTGTTTTGAGGAACGCTGCAGTGAATATGACTGATGCAGTAAAAATCGGATTGAGGGATTTTATTGCAATAGATCGTTGTTGTGTTCCCCATCCTTACGTCTGATAGTGTCTGTTTCAATGCATCCGTGTATTCGTAAGTCAGTGTATGACAACATGTCCGTGCCGTCTGACGTGCCATCTAACCGCGGCTGTCCGTGTGTGACCTCGTGTATCCTATCTGACGAGGTATCGTATACGTATCGTATGACGAGGTATCGACGTATCGTATACCTCGTGTATCCCATCTGGCGAGGTATCGTATGTGTATCGTATGACGAGGTATCATCGTATGACCTCGTGTATCCCATCTGACCGGTTACCTGTCCGGCAGCGGCGGCCACCAACGAGGCCACGCTGACCGCCGCGCTGCAGTCGGTCGGCGCCCAGCTGGTCGAACGAAAGGCAGAGCTGGCCGCCGCCAAAAAGGCCCAGCGCCGCAGCGAGGCGCACGTCAAGTCGCTGATCGAGGAGCAGCGTAAACTGCACGACACCATGAAACAGTACCTGGCCACGGGTGACGGCGGCGGCACCGAGGGCGCGCCGGCGGACGCCGCCCCCGCCCCCGCCCCCGCCCAGACGGCGGTGGCGGCCCCCAGCGCCGAGACGGCGGTAGGTGCCCCTGTGCGACCTGCGCGGCGCGGCTGCGCCACGTGCCGGCAGTCGGCGGCCTAATGAGGCCGCCGCCATCTCCGCTGTAAATGTGCGTGCGCCTCGCGAGTGCTGCTGGAATGGCTTTTGCTCGTGAGCTGTTCAACGTCAATTTCTTCTGTCACTTTTGATTGTTGCATGAACCTTTTGTCATGAGTTGCTATTATTTTTCATCACTGGCATAACGCTCATCTGCGGGGTTTCCACGGGGTAACAACTGGGTTCACGGTGATCAATAGCGTGCCTCATAGGTGCCACATGCTCGTTACCATCCTTGAGCGTGTTTCTGTGTCATTGCATGCGCATGTGTTATGAATGTCTGGCGTTGCATGGGATTGTGGTGTGTTGTTTTCATGTGATGCGTGTGCTGGTGCCGCGGCTGTCGAGTGAATAGGTGCATGGGTGCTTATGTGTGTCTTTTGTAAGAAATACACTGGACTCCGCTCTGACCGTTGAGACCGCCCACTGCTGCCGCTGCCTGACGGGTGGTGGCGGTTATCGTGGTGCGTTGTCGCCAGCCCGGCGGAGGCGCGCGGCCCGTCCGGGCCATTCCACGGTAAGTGGCCAGGCGGCCTATCCGGTGTCCGCTGCTGCAGGTCCTCTCCTCTCCCCGCTCTCCTCTCATCTCCTCTCCCATTTCCTCCTCTCCTCCCTGTTCCTCATCCTCTGCCCATCCCTGTCTCCCCCAGTGCGTACCGTCTCTGTGTGGCGGCGGCGCGGCGCCGGCGCCTCCTCTAACTCCGCACGAGGTACAGGTGTACCTTCTGCGGACCGAGACCCAGCGCAAGGACCGCAAGATTCGCACCATGGTGGCCGAGATGAAACAGATGAACGATCTGCTGGTCAAGTACCGCTGGGAGGTCAAGGAGCTGGCAGAGGAGGAGAACGAGGTAGTCCTCTCCCCTCCGATCTTCTCTTTTCACCCCTCTCTCTCTCCCGTCGAACTTACCTGCTCTCGCTAACCTGCCCTACGGACTGCGCTCCCTGACCAATTGTTTTGTGACGCATGAGCAGCTATGTGTTATCTGCAACCAGCTCAGCACAATCAATTTTAGCTACACCTTTTACCAGAGTGTTTCTTTACTTTAACGTAAATATTTATGTTGTGAACGGCGCCATGTTAACTTTGGAAGCGGTCGCGGCTGTCCTCTGCTGTGCGATTCTGCCAGTACTGCTGCTAGGTGGCGCTGCTGAGGCCTTACGTGACGCCCGTCTGACCTGTTGATGCCCGGCTCTGACAGCGGCTGTGGACGGAGCTGGAGGAGAACAAGAAGCTGATCCGCGAGCTGCAGGACGAGAAGATGGAACTGGTGCTGGAGAAGGAGCGACAGATACAGGTCAGCTACTCTGTGAGACGGATGGTTCCGGAATAGAACAACAAAGGGGTGACTGAGCATTATGGCCACGGGTCTTTCGCATTACCGACTTAAAACCCATGTTGTCCAACAGCGTGGTCTATATAGCTATTAATTGTCGATTGTATATCCACAGCGTCTCCTGGCGCAGCTGAAGGAGCGCGGCGCCGGCGCGGCCGACGGCGGCTCCTCGCCTCATCCGAAGGCGGGCTCACCACACCGCGCCGCCACGGATAGCTCACTGCAGGAAGTCAATAGCCAGGTACGGAAAACCTTTAGCTATGTAGTATGCTATGTAGTAGCCCAGAATCGATACCCTGAACCCCGTGGCGCTTTTTATTGGAATATAAATACCGATTGGCCCAAATAAAAAAGGTGAGCTGAGCAAACAATTAGTAATCTGGGTCGTTCCCTTTACTCGATGATCCACATATCTCACAAACCTTCTAGCAACGTATTGTGACACGGTACACCGTTTTCTCGCTGGTTTATCCACCGATTTCGAACCATGTCATCCACTGGCTGACTGTCTGACTTATCTGCGGACAGGTGGTAGCGCTGCGCTCCCAGCTGGCGCACGCCACTCTGCTGGTGGGCGAGCGAGACTCGGAGATCGGCCGGCTGCGCGAGCGGCTGCTGCAGCAGCGCCGGCTGCTGGACGAGCCGCTGCCGGCGCCGCAGCTGCGCCAGCGGCTCAGCCGCGAGCTGGGAGAGCTGTGCGCCGAGCTGGCGGCGCCGCGGCCCGGCGCGCCGACAGCCGTCGAGCTGGGCGGCGCCGGGGAGCTGGGTGCCGACTCGGCTCAGTCGGCGGCCGCGCCGTCAGACCCCAGCGAGTTTGGCTCAGAGAAGGCGGCTGGACTGCGCGCCCAACTGGCTGACCTGCGCGACCAGCTGCTGGTGAAGGACCGGCAGCTGGCGGAGCGCGAGGAGAGTGCTGCGGACGCCGAGCGGCTGCGGCAGGCGCTGGACGAGCGGGAGCGGCAGCTGGCGGAGCTGGCCGGCGCCGCGGACCGGCTGAGAGCCACCGAGCGCCAGCTGGCCTCCGCTGGCGCTCAGCTGCAGGAGATGGATGAGCTGCGAGACACGCTGGCCAGCCGAGAGCGTGAGCTGACACTGGCAGAGGGACAGCTCAACGAGATCGCTGAGCTGCGCGACCAGCTGGAGACGCGCGACCAGCAGCTGGCGGCCAGCGGCGAGCACCGGCGCGAGCTGCTGCAGACCCGCCAGCTGCTGGCCGAACGCGACCAGGAGAAGGCGGCCCTGCTGCGCCACCTGGACCAGCAGCGGCGCCAGCACGAGTGCGAGGCGCGCGCGCTGCGCGAGCGTATCGAGCAGACGGTCGCGGCGCCGACGTGGCAGCAGTACCACGAGACGGAGGCGAACCACGTCCGCGAGCAGGCCCAGCTGCGCCGCCGCCTAGCCGACACGCAGTCGGCGGCCGAGCTGCTGCAGCGCCGGCTCGAGCAGCTGGCAGACTTCCTGGAGATGCTGCTCAACTTGGAGGAACGCGGCGTGCTGGACCTGAGCTGCCTGACGGCCCAGCACATGGCCGAGCTGCAGCGCTCGCTGCTGCAGAGCCGCGAGCTCTCGCAGTCGCTGAGCCAGTCCCTGCTGCTCGGTGGGGACGGCTGCGAGTGGTCTCTGAACGGCTCGGCTGCTTTGCCGCTCGCCGAACAGTCGTCGCTGCACGTCCCGGAACTGGAGCCGGTGCGCGACCAGGGCCCGGCCGTGCCCACCCCGGCGCCCAGGGACATCGGGAAGGCGCAGCGGCAGAGCTCGGTAGGCGGGAAGGCGCCGGGCTCGCTCCGGGTGTCTCCTGTCGGCGCTGCTGAGAGTCAGCAGAGCGCGGCCGAACAGAGGTCCGAACGGCCGCCCGCTCAGGAGGTGGAGACGTCTGACGCGGAGGTACAGGCAGGATCTGCGCCGAATACCGCGGAACAAGGCACCCAGGCGGCAGCCCGCGTTCGGACCACAGAACAGACCTCCCAGACCAGCGCAAAACGCGCCAAGACCACCTCACAGACCTCGCAAACCGCCCAAGAGCGCACCAAGACCGCCTCGCAGACCTCGCAAACCGCCCAAGAGCGCACCAAGACCGCCTCACAAACCGCGCAAACTGCTCAGGAACGTGCCAAGACCGCTTCCCAGACCTCGCAAACCGCCCAGGAGCGTGCCAAGACCGCGTCTCAGACGGTGCAGACGGCTGAGCGGGAGGTCGCCACTGCGGAGCGGACCGTGCAGACGGCGGAGGTGACGGTCCGGCCGGCCGGAGAGGCGGACCGGCTGGAGGCGCTGGCCGCCCAGCTGGCCGGCCGAGACGCCCAGCTGCTGCAGCAGACGCAGCTGGTGGCCGAGCTGCGCCGCCAGCTGGAGCGGCAGCTGCCGCAGCCGCTGTCGCCGCGGACCGAGCTGGGCGGCGGCGGTGACGAGCGGGCCGGCGGCCAGCTGACGGCTCGACTGCCGGGCGACGTGCGCGACCGGTTCCGCTCGCTGGTGCAGCGGCAGCGCACCACGGACCGCGCCAGCAGCACAGACACCACCGGCGCGGGTACCGCTGTGGAGCGCGCGCTCAGCCCGCTGCTCAGCCTGGCGCGCGCCCAGTCTGCCGAGCTGATGGCGCTCGACGGCAGGTCACAGCCGCCTGCAGCCGGGCCGACCCGCAGCGCCGGCCAGCTGCCGACGGCGGCCGTGGATCCGGCCCCGACTCCGGTGGCCGAGCAGACGCCGGCCCCGGCAGACGCCTCTGCAGCTGACACGACCGGCCCGGCGCCGGTGCCCGAGAAGGATGTCCCTGTCTCAGCTTCAGCGGCTGCGGCCGTGGCAGCTGTCGCCTCTGAGAGTCGCGAGAGCCACGGCAGCCACCCTAAATCTCAAGGTGAGTTCACTGTATGGGCTAGAAGATTATACTCTTAGGCAGTGGGATACTTAAATTTAAATGTGAAGTTAATGAAGAGCCGATGACCGCTTTTGAAGACATTACACTGTGACTATTTCCGTCACTAATTAGCTCCGTGTGAAAATCCGTCCTTATTTTCCAGAATGCCTGTCGTGTTCACTGTTCGCTAGCGCCCGTCCCGTGCCATTCCTATCCGATCCAATGAGACAGCTCTGACCGTCTCGCCCGTCATTCCAGAGCCGCCGCCGCCGCCGGCGCCGGCCGACTGGAGTGAGTCGGAGGCGTGGTCCGAGCCGGACCGGGACGTCAGCCTGGCGCGCATCGGACTCGACCAGAGCTCGCTGGGCACGCGCACAGAGTCGTGGCTGGCGCAGCAGTCCGACTCAGACGCCAAGCGCGGTGAGTACGGCCGGCGGGGTTTGGTGAGCGCCAGTGGGTCGCAGTGCCCGGGTCCCCGACGCACCGGTGAACGACAGGACTCATGGGACTAGTAATTAGCGAGTCTCTTCATATTAGCGACCATGTGCCTCATATTGATTTGAGACTGACTTGAGTGTTCGTAAGAGTGCATATAAGTCTCATAGACGTGTTGTACTAAAATTGGTCCAAGCCCAACAGATATGATTGATTTGCATGGTAACGTGGGCGCGTAATGCGTATACCATAGCAAGTAACAACGTCTGTATCTGTGTGCGGCAGGCCGTCGCCGGCCGCGGGGCGGTGCCGGCTCGCAGCAGGCCCAAGAGCTGGAGGCACACATCGAGAGCCTGCACCAGGTGAAAGACGCGCTGCGTGCAGAGGTGGACATCTACAGGAAGGTGGTGCCGGCCGGCGGGCAGCGCCCCAGGCACGCCGACGCACAGACGGAGCCGGTGAGTGCCCCTCGCGGACGGGCGGACGGTGAACGGTTACGGAGAAAGTGCGCAGTGGTTGCTGCGTGGTCGGATCGACGGTCAGGAGGAAGAGGTAGCGGAAGCGGACGGCCAGGAGTGAGGGAGGAGGCAGTGGCGGGCAGTCGTTCAGGGAACAGCTTCAGGGTTCAGGCTGGAAGAGCAGTAGCGGACCGATGGTCAGGAGGGGGCAGTGTCGAGCGAACGGTCAGCGGATGAGAGGGTGAAGCAGTGGTAAGCTGAAGCAAATGCGTACCCTCGTACTCTATTTGACTGTCCGTCTTACTACCCCCTGCAGTCGGGCGTGCTGGTGCCGCGGGAGGTGCTCACGGAGATCCACAGTCTGCAGCAGCAACTGGAGCGAGCCATTGTCGCCAACGAGAGGATCCGACGCCAGCTGGAGCGGGAGCTGCCGCCGTCGCCGTCTGCCGCCTCAGAGCTGGCCAGGAAACTGGAGGTCAGTGCCGCTGCTACACCCGGCTACGATAGGGCACTGAGATTCCTGGGCCGCCAGTGAGGCTCGAATGGGTTTGTTAAATGCTGATTGGTGACTAGCTAGCTGAAAGGATATCGATTTCCTGGACATGAAGACACCCGCTTTCGTAGGGCATTTAGTGGTCATTTAACGATTATTTCCGTGTAGCGATTGCACCGACCGTCGCCACTGACGCCGCCGTCTACCCCGCAGGTGACGGAGCAGCGTCTGGCCGAGTCCACCGATCAGCTGACGGCCAGCCGCGCGCGCTGTGACGAGCTGCGCGCCAAACTCTCCCGCGCAAAGGACAACCTGCGACTGGCCCAGCTGAACGCCGAGGAGTTCAAGGACAAGTTTGTGCGAGTCTCGGACGACATGGTGCGCCTGCGAGAGCGGTTCACTCAGGTAAGTAAGCCGGCCGCCCGCACGTCCTGGTGAACGGAGACGCTGTTAAGTGTTGACTGTTGACTATTGCAGCTGTAGGCTGTCAGCGAGTCAAAATTTCATGAACGAAACTCCCCTACACATGCATTGGTTGATTCGCTGGTTAATGCGTAAATGAGTGGTTTTCGCATTCTTTTATCCTTTTGTCATTACTTGACGAAACTCCTCGATGTCAGAACTCTTGTCTAGTAAGCGTGGCTAGACTCAAAGTTCCATTCCCGCAGCTAAGTCACCAGTGACTTGTTCACGTCTTTGCCCTTTGACCCGCCCCACCGTTTCGCTGACGCCACTCCGGCCCACAGATGGAGACGGACCGGGAGCGGACCTCGGAGGAGTCTCGCCGGCGCCGGCCGCGCAGTCCGTCCGCTGACCTGGTGCGCCGACTGGAGAGGCAGCTGGAGACGGCCCAGGCCGCCCTCCAGCGCCAGGAGCAGCTGTCGGAGGAGCTGCGCCAGCAGCTGCTGCAGCGGCCGCCGCCCGCAGCCACCACCGGCAGCTGCAGCGAGTCGCAGCTACTCGAGATCAACCGCGAGAAGCTGCGGCTGCTGGGCGAGCGGGCGCAGCTGGCGAGTCGCGGCCGGCTGCTGCGCTCCGAGAGCTGCCTGCTGGAGGGCGAGGCGCGCGAGGTGGCTGCCCAGCGCCGGCTGGAGGCGGCCAAGTGGGCCGGCTGGGCGCTGGAGCGCCAGCAGCTCCAGCAGGAGATCAGCGCGCTGACGGAGCGGCTGGCGGCCGCCGAGGCGGAGGCGGCCCGCCGGCTGCTGGCCGAGGCCGAGCGCGCGCGGCTGGCGGAGGAGCACGGACAGTGCCAGCGCCGGCTGGCCGAGCTCAGCCGCGCCATGCAGACGGACAAGCGCCGCCTCCAGGAGGTCAGCGCCCAGCTGGAGGAGGTCAACGCCGAGATGGAGGCCATGCGCAGCAAACTGAACGAGCTCGACGGTGAGTTCTGACCAGCTACACTCATAAAGACAGCTTCACAGCTGCGATAGCCATGGCTGCACTTTCCAGCAGCTCACTGCAGTTCACTGA
The DNA here is from genome assembly GCF_019059575.1 of Amphibalanus amphitrite. Classification (NCBI taxonomy): domain Eukaryota; kingdom Metazoa; phylum Arthropoda; class Thecostraca; order Balanomorpha; family Balanidae; genus Amphibalanus; species Amphibalanus amphitrite. The sequence goes on along the minus strand of NW_024881730.1, from coordinate 403,850 downwards.
TTGTACCCCGAACAGACCGTCGGCCTCTAGGTACTACATGTAGTTAATTGGCTTGCGGCTATCTAGTATAATTGTCGCTGTTCGGTATACCGCACGGCTTTGTCTCAGCCTTGTGCCGTTAAATTGGTTTTCGTGTCGTGATTGGTATCCGTTGTCCACAGACGGCAGCCCAGCGGAGTCAGCACGGGTCTGCTTGCCGCCGGAGCCGGAGCCGGAGCCTGCCGAGAAGGATCCGGAGCCGGAGCCGGCGGTGCGCCGGAGCACATCTGAGTCGGACGGCCCCGACGTGCATCAGGAGAGGTACGGGCAGAAAGGAAAGCACGACCGTATAGGAGCATGGGCTGATGCGTGAACGCTGAAATCAGTCAGTGGGGAACCAAAAATATCCGAATCATTTAGTACATTCTAAATGTATTATGATTGGGAAAGCTTGAGTCTGCCGTTGACTGGCCCATTTGTGACCGCTGCTGACCCGTCGCCCATCGTATCTGACCGACAGTGACCGCACGTCGGCGTACTCATCACCCGACCTGGGGATCGAGTCGGACTGCTACCGCGGCCCGCAGCTGCGCACCGCCTCCCGGCCCGGCCGGCAGCAGCAGCAGCTGGCGGAGACGGCCGCCGGCGAAACAGGTAGGAGTGCCCCTCCGCACGGCACCGGCTCCGTCTGTGTGATGATTAACGTGGCTCTTTGTGGTTTACTGGGATATAGTCGGCACAGTCCACTCCCTATGACGTGGGTTGTGGGATGTGCGCCCGCGGATGGGGGAAGTCGCTGAACGAATTGTCAATTTGTTTACCGCATTTATAGTTAGTCTCTTTTTTCGGGGTTATCCTTTATCTCATGCTGGGATGCCTGGCCCTTGGCTCATCCGAAATCCCCCTGCGCCTGACCCCTGGCCATCCTCCCTGACGGTGCTGCGTCTCCGACAGAGCCGACGCCGGCGGACGGCTCGGAGGCCGAGCGGCTGCGCCAGGAGCGAGACATGATGCATTCCAAGCTGACGGCCACGCGCGCCGCGCTCCAGCAGGCGCTCGACAAGCTCAGTCGCGCCGACCAGCGCAAGGCCAGGGTCGAGCGCGCCATCTTCCGCCAGCTCAGCAAGACGCACGACATCCTGCGGCGCGCCAAAAATAACCTAGCGCCGCCGGGCGCGGGTGCGGAGACGGCCGTCGCGCCGCAGTGACACTGCCGACCCGCGGCGGGGGACGGGACGGGACAGACCGAGGGCCGCGCTGGCAGACCGTCGGCGGCGCCACGACACACAGCGAACGAGCGGCCAGCCGCGGAACAGCGCCGCGGCTGGCAGCGAGACCGGAGCGACAGAGGGGAGGGAGCCAGGGGAGAGAAATCGCACAGAGAGTGTGTGGACCGGGATCAAGGGGCGGGTGGGAGCGACTAACACGCCGGTTAAATTGTAGTGTCTTTCCACCAGGAGTACTCTGGTGATCTCTACGCATAGCCAGGCTGCTCATTGTTCATAATGCTTACACGCCATCGTACTTGTTCTGAGATATAGCGACCTTATTTTAATATACGTGCTGCAACCTCGGTGTGCGGCGTTGCGACAGAGAGGCTTGTTCACATTCAGTTTATTTGACTTGCGCACTGGGACCGTAGGGCGATTTGGTCCCTGCCCAGACTGAAAACAATACTGGACACAGTATACATACAGTAGATTCAATAACAGTATACTTGTATGCAGTCCATGCTACGCACGGGAAAACATTCAACTCTGACCACAACCATAATGGCATCACAACAGAGGCGCCGCGGTCATCGCAGTGACTGAGACTCGCCGCCTTCCGTAGGCCAGGCTGAAAGACACCGCGCCGTCCGGCCACCGCACAGGGCCGGGGAGGGGCGACACCGCCCCGCACTGACCCGGTGGCAGGGCCGGGGAAAGGCGCGACACCGCCCCGCACTGACCCAGAGGCAGGGCCGGCGAGGGGCGACACCGCCCCGCACTGACCCGGTGGCAGGGCCGGGGAGGGGCGACACCGCCCGACACCGCCCCGCACTGACCCAGAGGCAGGGCCGGCGAGGGGCGACACCGCCCCGCACTGACCCGGTGGCAGGGCCGGGGTGGGGCGACACCGCCCGACACCGCCCCGCACTGACCCAGAGGCAGGGCCGGCGAGGGGCGACACCGCCCCGCACTGACCCGGTGGCAGGGCCGGGGAGGGGCGACACCGCCCCGCACTGACCTGGTCGCAGGGCCGGGGAGGGGCGACACCGCCCCACTACCACCCCGCACTGACCCAAAGGCAGGGCCGGGGAGGGGCGACACCGCCCGACACCGCCCCGCACTGACCCGGCGGCAGGGCCGGGGAGGGCGATGCCGCCCGACTCCCACTAGACTACGGGGTCTCAGCGAGACGCACTCTGCTCATACGCGCACCCAAACACAGGTATACCTGACACAAAACGCGAGGCGGCGACTGTGGGACCCAGCCGCTCGCGCTGGCCACCCACGGCACGGCCGGAGTGACTTGTGACCACGGGAGGTGACTGTGTGGGCCGCTGCCGCTCGGCGCCGCCCGGCCTGTCCGCACCGTCGGGGTGCTGAGGCCGGCGGCGCTGGCGGGGCGCGGCACAAACACCGGGAGCTGTCGCCTACGTAAAACGTCGGCCCGCGCTGCCCGCGCAGCGGTGCAGCGCGGGCAGGGCAGCGGTGGCAGCGACCGCGCTGCTCCGGCGTCCGTGGGCCGAAATCGACACTATCCGACGGGCTGTCTCCGGCGCCCGTATGTACGGCCGGCGCCGACACTATCCGACGGACGCCGTCAGTGACAGTGTTCCGTCACGTCGACCACGACGAACTTCTTCGAGCCGAAGATGAAGTACCCGGCGGCGGCGCCGAGAGTGATGGCGATGCCGAGCCACACGTTGTACGTCATGAATGCCAGCATGAGGAAGTAGCCGACGACCACCTGTGACGGAGGGACACGGTCAGCCTGACACGTCAATATTTTATGTCACACGTAAGACATGTCAGGATGACACAGAGAGACGGAGTGGCAGATGTGAGGTCCGCTGATAGCCTACGAAAGGACAAAGTGAGGGCGGCGGGCGGACATGGTTACACCTGCTGGACGTGCCAGCGCACAAATGATGTCTGAGCCAACACAGCGTTCGGGGAGGCACGGTCACAGGGCATAATGTTCATCCCAGTCATGACCAAACTTTGGGGTAACGCCGCCTGGAAACAGAGCGCGGCCGCCTCGGCAACACGACATGGCCGTGATAAGAATACCGATCGGTCCAACGTCATGCCGAGCACCTGGGCTAGCTATTTAACAAAAGTGACGCTTTGAAGGAACTTAGTATTGCGTCAGCCGGCAGGTGGCGTTGAGACTGAGAGCCCAAGTCATTACCAGTGCTGTGCTCTTTTGTCTGGCACCGGAATCATCCCATTTATCTCAGTCAGTCAGCTCAGTCGCTATCGAATAGCATCATTCCGAGTGGAAAATGATTGTCCCCTGACAGCCCGTGCGCTTCGGCCTAAATAGAGATGCTTACCTGAACTGCGTGCAGGAAAGTCTGTAGAACATGATGCTTGCTGAGCATACGTTGTCTGAAAAAGAAAAAAATGTTTTGACACTGCGCACAGAATGTGACACTGTGACACTAAAGATGTTCACACTGGGTTAACAAGCAACTGTGCCCATCTACTGAGCGAAAAGGGACGGCTGATACAATACCTAGATGAAACGTCGGTTTTGACAAATTTATCCCAAAGGCATTTGAAGTGGCGACCAGCAAAGATACTTATAGATAATCAAATCTTAGTTTCAGTAGCCTTAGTTATTTCACCAAAGAATGGCGAAGTGATGCTAAGCACAACCAACCATCAGCTTCAAAATTATGCAGACATGCTCAAGGTACACCGCGGCGCGGCTAGGCTCCGAAAGACAAGAACAACAGTGGAGACGAGCAAACAAAGAGACAGGTGGAAGCAGCACAAAGCGGCCATTCGTAATTCCACTGACCGTATTGCTCACCCACACAGCCAGGGCACGACGAACGCAAACACAAACCAACTCAAACACGCAGCGAGGGACTGCCTGTCGGGCACTGATGTGAAGGTAGCTATTCAAAAACAGGCTCGACACATTCAGAGTCCCGCCCAGTCCACCCAGTGAGGTGCTCCCGGGTGTGTGTGTGTGGGGGGGGGGGTAGGTTCGGCGCTACTGACTGCGCTCCGTGGCTTACCCATTCGGCACGAACATGTACGGACTGTCAAAGAGGTCAGTCGGTCAGAAACGCGCCCCACGTCGGCGCAACTGAGAACGCTTAACAGCATGAACGAGCAACCAACACTGCGTTGTACGAACGGTTCATTGCACATGTCAAGACTGCTGTAACGGACACCGCAACAGCACCTTTGTACGAACCAACTGGACAGTAGACGTACAGAGACTTCCTTTCAACATACGGAAACTGGACTGACTGAGACCACTGTCAGACTACTGCGAGATGGACATTGTTGGGATTACTGCAATGGGCTGGTATTGTTGTAGGATCTTATACGAACAGACTTCGCAAGGACCACTGATTGCCTCTGACGCATTGACACGGCATTATCCGGCATGGAAAGCTGTCAATCGCCAAAACATAGATCGGTTGAGAAATGTTTTGGCGTTTTTCACAACAGTTCTCCGTGTGGCGTAACAAGTTCTACACGGACAATGCTTAGACTCGGCACAAGCGCGTAGCGTGACGGGGACATCATGAGAGCTGCTCTAGCGGGGGAAGACGTGTTGCCTGATCCGGCGGAGAGCATGTTAGCTGGTCTGGCACGCAGAGGTTATGTTACCTGGCCTGGCGACGGGGGTGGGACAGGCATCTTACAGCGGGCGGGGATAGCACAGCACGGGGTTACCTGTCCTGGCCGCGGGCGGGGGCAGCAGATTACCTGCCCTGGAGGCGGGCGGGGCAGCACGTTACCTGGCCTGGCGGCGGCGGCCGGCGGCGGTGATCGGCTCCCCCTCCGAAGCCGTGACGTCGCTGGCAGCCTCCGAGCCGGGCTGCTCGCCGCCGCCGGCGCCCGAGGGCCGCCTGGCCGGCGGGCGGCCACACCAGGTCAGGGAGTGGAGAGACAGTGCGCCCACACAGCCGCCCAACACCGCAGTCACCACCCGGCAGGCACCCGGACACACTCACAGCCAGGAAGGCATTCACTCAAACCGACAGGTGCGAGAGCAGATCCGAACCATGGAGGAGAAAAGAGACCGACAAATGAACTGTTCACGCTTAGTATTGCCTTTTCAACTGATATGACCTGAGTGGATCAAATAAAGGAAATATAAACGTAGAATCATCGTATAACGCGAACACCTCTATGGACTTGCAAAACGCAAAAACAATATTTTAATACGAATGCAATTTACGATATCAATGTGTTATCCTTTATAACCTTCTAACCAAAATGAAATTTAGGAGAGCAGACCCGTCGTGCTAAACTTCTAAAGTGAACAGGACACTCTGCCGAGTGGTATGCGTGAGTTGAAGTTGAAGACAGAACAGGCCAGGACAACGAGCAAGCAGACAGACATAAATGCACACAGAAGTTAATAGCAGCCAGGTAGCGAGCAAAACCATGAGAGGATTATACAAACGAAGATGGCAACAGATGGAAAAATAAGCAGCCAATTTTCGGCTTAATTGAATTATACAAGTCACAAGAGAAGAAAGAAGTAGAGAATGAATAAATATGAAAATGAGTCGATGCGCATTTTATGTCATCCTTTGCCACAACAATATTCGTGACAAAAAAAAAACTGATCGATCAAGCGTAAGTTATTATATTTGAAATTATAATGGGAAAATAGGTCACTTCCTTGTTTATATTTTTTGGTTAAGTTTCGTAAACCGTATTTTTTTCTCCTCTCCTTTCATGAATATGAGCAAAAAAAAAAGAAATAGACCAACAAATGCAAAGATAAGCAAAAAAAAAAGAAATAGACCAACAAATGCAAAGATGAAGAGTGAAAAGAACAGTGTGATATACATAGGCAAGTACAGTAAGGATCATTTAACAAAAAAAGTCCAGTTGGTGTGAGTGTAGCTTTGAAAAGCATGCGTGCGTCTCGCTTTAAGACCAGAGGACCTAAGTGGTTAGGACGTCAGATAAATCAAACAGAAGCAGCTGGTCAGAGGACAGGCCGCAGGCAGGGCTCATGCGTCGGTCGTCGGCGGATTGGAATGACACGCAGTCCGTCCACCCACCACCAGCAACAGGCGCGGTATCGGGTTACCCGGCCCGGCGCGGCACACATAGCTCCGGGGGTGGAGCCGTCAGTCATGATAGACCGGACGAGACTGGACCTGACCAGACCAGCCCAGACACGAGAGGCAGCCACGAGAAACAGACGGACCAACGGACCGAAACATAGATCGACGGAAAAGCCGGCAGACTAGTCACTAGACCGACAGGCCAGCTCACAGTTAGACAGACAGACAGGAACAGACAGACCAACAGACAATGACACTTACAGACAACATTGAATATAAGCCAGGCTCCACTGCGGCAATAGCGCCTACCTTCCACCTGATATAGAAATTTCATAGTGGGTCTGTCCGTGTGACACTTGGGACTGATGGCATGGAGAAGACCAACCAGGCTCGGTGGAGCAGGGGGTTCCCTTCACACTTGATTTCAGTTCAATTGATAATTAAAGAGATGAGAGAACTGCTCCGTGTCAGGGTCGGAGACTCGACGGAGGTGTTGGGGGAAAACGTTACCGTCGCTCTGGCCAGACGCTCGCCCCAGGCGCAAGCAGCGCGTGGACTCGGCGTCGCTGGTGAGGGTCGCTGGGTCGCGGACTAATGTCAGTGCTGCGCCAGAGGGCGGCCCGTGACCCGTTGGTGAACTCACGCGTTGGAGACGGTGGTGACCTCAGCGACGCCGCCGTCGGTCGGTACCCGGATCGTGTCGAACTGGCTCCGCGTGGCGTTCTTACGCAGCAGATCCTCCCTGAGCGCACACAGAAAAACGAGCACGAATTATAAGACGAAGTGAGGGCATAGCGAGAGAATAAACAAATTCATGCAGCCACACTAACACATTGCTATCACATTTTTTTTCAATGTGCAACATTGTTTATTTGAACTCCGGGTAAACCGACCATAAATGATGACATGAAAGATTCAAGCACTTCTTATAACATTGTAGTGCGGGCCAGATGCCACATGTAGCCCTAAACGGTCTAAGCGTAATGTCATAAACACTGGCAACATGTGGCAAAGATACCGCAGTTAATGTCCTCGGCCGGTGGACAGGACACCGCCCAAAAGCCACCGCAGGAATGGCGGTAATGTCGTTACCAATGAACATCCCTCCTGTGATCCGTCCCTACAGTTACTGCCTTCCACAAGATTACCGAGGCGACAGACTGAAACTGACACACGCCAGGGACGGGTTTAGTCCCGGTGTGTCATGGCCTCTGTCAGATGCTATCCGAGCACTGAATTGATCTACAAGATCCGACCACCGCCATGGTTGGATGGGGGAGCGGATGAAGCTGATTAGACCCGGGCCGGGCTTGGGTTGACCCATCAGCGGAGTCCCGGTCCAGTCGGGTCCGTATTGGAGTCGATCAGACATAACTGGACCCAGGCTTCATGGCGCTGGGGATAGGTCGGCGAAGCGGACTCCGGGGCCAGCCGGGGGATGGGAGGAGGCCGACTAGACCCGGGACGGGCTGTGCCGGTCTCCGGCAGACCGGTGGTGGTACGTTGGTACAGCAGTACGGTTTACACAGCTGCAGTTCGCAGCCACCGCTGCCTTATCAGACCACTGGGAAAACACGTCCCCGCGGTGCCGTCCGCCACTCAGGTGTCGGTCTATCCGCGAACCAGGGAGCGCCGACCTGAACCGCCACTTGTCAACACCGTCCGCAGCTGCCGCCGGAAACGGGCGGCACCGCTCCGCCTCGGGGGAGGGGGGGGAGACTTTACCAGAGCAGGTACGGGCCAACAGGTGCTAAAATTCCATCAGACTGCTGTGTGGGCATGTCACGTTGGATTGGTGTTTTATGAGCGAGACACTGCCACCCATGCAACGGTTCGTGAATGACACTTGTAAGGTGAGCGAACAAAGGGATGTCGGTGCCGCCAGGTGGTACTGCCTGTCTTGTGATGATGAATAGATCGGATCATCGGGAGCAGCAGAGTTATCACAGAAATTATTCACATTAAGTGGTGCATAATTTTGTAAGCACATGAAACAATCAATAAAACCCGTCTGCCGAGTCCGTAGCAGTGTGGACGTACCGTTTGTATTTGAGTCCCTCGTAGAGCAGCGCCAGGATGAAGAGGCCTATGCACGAGGCCACCATGCCGCCGGCGGTGGTGACGTGCCACGCGTCAAACAGCACGAACTCGTTCACGCCGAAATGGAATGTCATCTGCGGCGGACGGCGGAGGTCGGGTTAGGTCAGGTCAGGTCAGGTCAGATATTCAGGTCAGTAGGAAGACCTTGAAGAAATGAGGTATACTCATAAGACGATATGCCACGCCAACATCAAGTCCCACGTTCTTGGTATACACTATACAGTATGCAACCAGTCGGGAACAGGGCTACGCACAGCACAAATCGATGTTATAGGTCACAAGTCACAACACGCGGGACAGTCAGAAAACAGCTCACACCGCACACTAGGTGTTACAGGTCACACAGGGTACGCTGGACGCTATAGGTCACAGTCACACAGGGTGATCCCACTCACCGCCATCCCGTGTCCGGCCATGCTGTGCCCGGCCATCTCGTGGCTCGCCGCCGTGCCGGTGGCTGCCATGTGCTGACTGTGGTCGTGGCCCATTGCCGCGTGGTCGTGGCCCATGGCGGCGTGATCGTGGCCCATGGCGGCGTGATCGTGGTCTCCTGATGACGAGAATCGCGGGAAGGTGCGGGGAGGGGTCAAAGGAGGTCCACAGGGTGCAGACAGCGTCGTGATAATAAACAGGGAGTAAACACTGAACAGGGAGTAAAAATAAACAGAGAGTTGGGTCTCTAACTTGATAATGGGTGACACACAGCGGAGCAACCAATCTTGTGAGAGACACACAAGGGACTGAAGTACCGTGTATCAGACATGCACTCTGGTTCGGTAAACTACCCGACGAAAACAGACGCCAAACGAAGATTGTTTACCCTACTCAAGAGGCAAAAAGCGTCTGTCCAATACAAACTTATCATGTAAAAAGGGCACAAAGAAAACTCATACAGATATCACGCACGCCCGGCATTCATATAACAAAACATCGGGACAAACAGGCGAACGACAGTGACAACATAAACAATGCCCTGCAGTTATAAACATCGGTACACGGGAGTGGTAATGAATGGCAAAGATAGGAAAACTGATCAGCTGTTGGATGGATCAGGTACGACTGACTGGAGGTGAGGGACCGCCGTTAGACGACCAAGGACCGATGGCGCGGATCAAGGACCACCGACAGAACACCCAGGAGTCATGAGTCGCGACCGCCGACAGCACATTCCTATACAAATCTGGGACCACCGGACCCCATCGAGCCCACCATCCCCGTCCTCCCCGCGGCCAGACACGCACGGGGAGCGGCGCCGATAGTCGGCTCGGCGTGCCGCCGCGGTATCACGCTGCAGCTATCTGTCGGGGACACTCACCTGCACCGTGCACGTGCTGCTGCACGGTGGTGAGCACCTCGCTGGCCGCCGTGGCCGCCGCCGACAGCGTGGCGTTCAGCACCTGCTGGGCGGCGCCGGCCGCGCCCAGACCGTGGTCCGCGTGCGCCGAGTGGTCCATCATGTGGCCCGAGTGGTTCGTATTGTGGTCCGTGTGGTCCATTTTGTGACCCGAGTGGTCCATAGCGTGATTTGAGTGGTCCATGCCGTGATTTGAGTGGTCCATGACTTGATCAGAATTTTCCAATTTTAAAATTTCAACCCGTTAACGTCGCCGCTGAATGTTGATCACCTGCGAAGAAAGAGATGTCTCTTATTAGTAACACCAGAGGCAAATTTACAATTATTTGACACGTAACTTACATGGGTCCAGAACTAATAATCCACGATTAGCTTGGCAGCGCTAGACTCCTAATCCACACAGTACACGACAAAGCACGTAGCCGCCATGTCCGTGAACTTAGCGACGTATACGTATACGTATTCAGCGACGAATTCCAAATCACTTCAGATTCATGGCATGGGTTAAGTTGACCATGCTGAACACGAATATGACATTTATTTTAACTTTTGAGCTAATCTTCATGGTTAAAATCCGGTTTAAATGACGGGGAACCGCATAACGTCGCGAAAATAAAAACCCACGAATTCCAAAATATATCCAAAATGTAGAGCTAATTCAGATCTAACGTCCGTGGAAGAATCCAAGCTCGTGGCTCTTTAACTTCATGGTTAAAATCCGGTTTAAATGACGGGGAACCGCATAACGTCGCGAAAACAAAAACCCACGAATTCCAAAGTATGTGCAAAATGTAGAACTCATTCAGATCTAACGTCCGTGGCAGAATCTAAGCTCGTAGCTCTTTAACTTCATGGTTAAAATCCGGTTTAAATGACGGGGAACCGCATAACGTCGCGAAAATAAAAACCCACGAATTCCAAAGTATGTGCAAAATGTAGAGCTCATCCAGATCTAACGTCCGTGGCAGAATCCAAGCTCGTGGCTCTTTAACTTCATGGTTAAAATCCGGTTTAAATGACGGGGAACCGCATAACGTCGCGAAAATAAAAACCCACGAATTCCAAAGTATGTGCAAAATGTAGAGCTCATCCAGATCTAACGTCCGTGGAAGAATCCAAGTTCGTGGCTCTTTAACTTCATGGTTAATATCTGGTTGAAATGACGGGGAACCGCATAACGTCGCGAAAATAAAAACCCACGAATTCCAAAGTATGCGCAAAATGTAGAGCTCATCCAGATCTAACGTCCGTGGAAGAAACCAAGTTCTTGGCTCTTTAACTTCATGGTTAAAATCCGGTTTAAATGACGGGGAACCGCATAACGTCGCGAAAATAAAAACCCACGAATTCCAAAGTATATGCAAAATGTAGAGCTCATCCAGATCTAACGTCCGTGGAAGAATCCAAGCTCGTGGCTCAACGCCTTCATGGTTAAAATCCGGTTTAAATGACGGGGAACCGCATAACGTCGCGAAAATAAAAACCCACGAATTCCAAAGTATGTGCAAAATGTAGAGCTCATTCACATCTAACGTCCGTGGCAGAATCCAAGCTCGTGGCTCTTTAACTTCATGGTTAAAATCCGGTTTAAATGACGGGGAACCGCATAACGTCGCGAAAATAAAAACCCACGAATTCCAAAGTATGTGCAAAATGTAGAGCTTATCCAGATCTAACGTCCGTGGCAGAATCCAAGCTCGTGGCTCTTTAACTTCATGGTTAAAATCCGGTTTAAATGACGGGGAACCGCATAACGTCGCGAAAACAAAAACCCACGAATTCCAAAGTATGTGCAAAATGTAGAACTCATTCAGATCTAACGTCCGTGGCAGAATCTAAGCTCGTAGCTCTTTAACTTCATGGTTAAAATCCGATTTAAATGACGGGGAACCGCATAACGTCGCGAAAATAAAAACCCACGAATTCCAAAGTATGTGCAAAATGTAGAGCTCATCCAGATCTAACGTCCGTGGCAGAATCCAAGCTCGTGGCTCTTTAACTTCATGGTTAAAATCCGGTTTAAATGACGGGGAACCGCATAACGTCGCGAAAATAAAAACCCACGAATTCCAAAGTATGTGCAAAATGTAGAGCTAATTCAGATCTAACGTCCGTGGAAGAATCCAAGCTCGTGGCTCTTTAACTTCATGGTTAAAATCCGGTTTAAATGACGGGGAACCGCATAACGTCGCGAAAATAAAAACCCACGAATTCCAAGGTATGTTCAAAATGTAGAGCTCATCCAGATCTAACGTCCGTGGCAGAATCCAAGCTCGTGGCTCTTTAACTTCATGGTTAAAATCCGGTTTAAATGACGGGGAACCGCATAACGTCGCGAAAATAAAATCCAACGAATTCCAAAGTATGTGCAAAATGTAGAGCTCATCCAGATCTAACGTCCGTGGAATAATCGAAGTTCGTGGCTCTTTAACTTCATGGTTAATATCTGGTTTAAATGACGGGGAACCGCATAACGTCGCGAAAATAAAAACCCACGAATTCCAAAGTATAAGCAAAATGTACAGCTCATCCAGATCTAACGTCCGTGGAAGAAACCAAGTTTGTGGCTCTTTAACTTCATGGTTAATATCTGGTTTAAATGACGGGGAACCGCATAACGTCACGAAAATAAAAACCCACGAATTCCAAAGTATATGCAAAATGTAAAGCTCATCCAGATCTAACGTCCGTGGAAGAATCCAAGCTCGTGGCTCATCGCCTTCATGGTTAAAATCCGGTTTAAATGACGGGGAACCGCATAACGTCGCGAAAATAAAAACCCACGAATTCCAAAGTATGTGCAAAATGTAGAGCTCATCCAGATCTAACGTCCGTGGCAGAATCCAAGCTCGTGGCTCTTTAACTTCATGGTTAAAATCCGGTTTAAATGACGGGGAACCGCATAACGTCTTGAAAACAAAAACCCACGAATTTCAAAGTATGTGCAAAATGTAGAGCTCATCCAGATCTAACGTCCGTGGAAGAATCCAAGTTCGTGGCTCTTTAACTTCATGGTTAATATCTGGTTTAAATGACGGGGAACCGCATAACGTCGCGAAAATAAAAACCCACGAATTCCAAAGTATGTGCAAAATGTAGAGCTCATCCAGATCTAACGTCCGTGGAAGAATCCAAGCTCGTGGCTCAACGCCTTCATGGTTAAAATCCGGTTTAAATGACGGGGAACCGCATAACGTCGCGAAAATAAAAACCCACGAATTCCAAAGTATGTGCAAAATGTAGAGCTCATCGAGATCTAACGTCCGTGGAAGAATCCAAGTTCGTGGCTCAACGCCTTCATGGTTAAAATCCGGTTTAAATGACGGGGAACCGCATAACGTCGCGAAAAGAAAAACCCACGAATTCCAAAGTATGTGTAAAATGTAGAGCTCAACCAGATCTAACGTCCGTGGCAGAATCCAAGCTCGTGGCTCTTTAACTTCATGGTCAAAATCCGGTTTAAATGACGGGGAACCGCATAACGTCGCGAAAATAAAAACCCACAAATTCCAAAGTATGTGCAAAATGTCGAGCTCATCCAGGTCTAACGTCCGTGGCAGAATCCAAGCTCGTGGGTCTTTAACTTCATGGTTAAAATCCGGTTTAAATGACGGGGAACCGCATAACGTCGCGAAAATAAAAACCCACGAATTCCAAAGTATGTGCAAAATGTAGAGCTCATCCAGATCTAACGTCCGTGGAATAATCCAAGTTCGTGGCTCTTTAACTTCATGGTTAATATCTGGTTTAAATGACGGGGAACCGCATAACGTCGCGAAAATAAAAACCCACGAATTCCAAAGTATGCGCAAAATGTAGAGCTCATCCAGATCTAACGTCCGTGGAAGAAACCAAGTTCGTGGCTCTTTAACTTCATGGTTAATATCTGGTTTAAATGACGGGGAACCGCATAACGTCGCGAAAATAAAAACCCACGAATTCCAAAGTATATGCAAAATGTAGAGCTCATCCAGATCTAACGTCCGTGGAAGAATCCAAGCTCGTGGCTCAACGCCTTCATGGTTAAAATCCGGTTTAAATGACGGGGAACCGCATAACATCGCGAAAATAAAAACCCACGAATTCCAAAGTATGTGCAAAATGTAGAGCTCATCCAGATCTAACGTCCGTGGCAGAATCCAAGCTCGTGGCTCTTTAACTTAATGGTTAAAATCCGGCTTAAATGACGGGGAACCGCATAACGTCGAGAAAATAAAAACCCACGAATTCCAAAGTATGTGCAAAATGTAGAGCTCGTCCAGATCTAACGTCCGTGGAAGAATCCAAGTTCGTGGCTCTTTAAATTCATGGTTAATATCTGGTTTAAATGACGGGGAACCGCATAACGTCGCGAAAATAAAAACCCACGAATTCCAAAGTATGTGCAAAATGTAGAGCTCATCGAGATCTAACGTCCGTGGATGAATCCAAGTTCGTGGCTCTTTAACTTCATGGTTAATATCTGGTTTAAATGACGGGGAACCGCATAACGTCGCGAAAATAAAAACCCACGAATTCCAAAGTATGTGCAAAATGTAGAGCTCATCCAGATCTAACGTCCGTGGCAGAATCCAAGCTCGTGGGTCTTTAACTTCATGGTTAAAATCCGGTTTAAATGACGGGGAACCGCATAACGTCGCGAAAATAAAAACCCACGAATTCCAAAGTATATCCAAATGTAGAGCTCATCCAGATCTAACGTCCGTGGAAGAATCCAAGCTCGTGGCTCAACGCCTTCATGGTTAAAATCCGGTTTAAATGAAGGGGAACCGCATAACGTCGCGAAAATAAAAATCCACGAACTCCAAAGTATGTGCAAAATGTAGAGCTCATCCAGATCTAACGTCCGTGGAAGAAACCAAGTTCGTGGCTCTTTAACTTCATGGTTAATATCTGGTTTAAATGACGGGGAACCGCATAACGTCGCGAGTTTTTGGAATTCGTGGGTTCTTGTTTTCGCGACGATATGCGGTTCCCCGTCATTTAAACCGGATTTAAACCATGAAGGCGTTGAGCCACGAACTTGGATTCTTCCACGGACGTTAGATCTGGATGAGCTCTACATTTTGCACATACTTTGGAATTAGTGGGTTTTTATTTTCGCGAAGTTATGCGGTTCCCCGTCATATAAACCGGATTTTAACCATGAAGTTAAAGACCCACGAGCTTGGATTCTGCCACGGACGTTAGATCTGGATGAGCTCTACATTTTGCACATACTTTGGAATTCGTGGGTTTTTATTTTCGTGACGTTATGCGGTTTCCCGTCATTTAAACCGGATTTTAACCATGAAGGCGTTGAGCCACGAGCTTGGATTCTTCCACGGACGTTAGATCTGGATTAGCTCTACATTTTGGATATACTTTGGAATTCATGGGTTTTTATTTTCGCGACGTTATGCGGTTCCCCGTCATTTAAACCAGATATTAACCATGAAGTTAAAGAGCCACGAACTTGGTTTCTTCCACGGACGTTAGGACTGGATGAGCTCTACATTTTGCACATACTTTGGAATTCGTGGGTTTTTATTTTCGCGACGTTATGTGGTTCCCCGTCATTTAAACCAGATATTAACCATGAAGTTAAAGAGCCAAGAGCTTGGATTCTGCCACGGACGTTAGATCTGGATGAGCTCTACATTTTGCACATACTTTGGAATTCGTGGGTTTTTATTTTCGCGACGTTTTGCGGTTCTCGTCATTTAAACCGGATTTTAACCATGAAGGCGTTGAGCCACGAGCTTGGATTCTTCCACGGACGTTAGATCTGGATGAGCTCTACATTCTGCATATACTTTGGAATTCGTTGGTTTTTATTTTCGCGACGTTATGCGGTTCCCCGTCATTTAAACCAGATTTTAACCATGAAGTTAAAGACCCACGAGCTTGGATTCTGCCACGGACGTTAGATCTGGATGAGCTCTACATTTTGCACATACTTTGGAATTCGTGGGTTTTTATTTTCGTGACGTTATGCGGTTCCCCGTCATTTAAACCGGATTTTAACCATGAAGGCGTTGAGCCACGAGCTTGGATTCTTCCACGGACGTTAGATCTGGATTAGCTCTACATTTTGGATATACTTTGGAATTCATGGGTTTTTATTTTCGCGACGTTATGCGGTTCCCCGTCATTTAAACCAGATATTAACCATGAAGTTAAAGAGCCACGAACTTGGTTTCTTCCACGGACGTTAGGACTGGATGAGCTCTACATTTTGCACATAGTTTGGAATTCGTGGGTTTTTATTTTCGCGACGTTATGCGGTTCCCCGTCATTTAAACCAGATATTAACCATGAAGTTAAAGAGCCACGAACTTGGTTTCTTCCACGGACGTTAGGACTGGATGAGCTCTACATTTTGCACATACTTTGGAATTCGTGGGTTTTTATTTTCGCGACGTTATGTGGTTCCCCGTCATTTAAACCAGATATTAACCATGAAGTTAAAGAGCCAAGAGCTTGGATTCTGCCACGGACGTTAGATCTGGATGAGCTCTACATTTTGCACATACTTTGGAATTCGTGGGTTTTTATTTTCGCGACGTTTTGCGGTTCTCGTCATTTAAACCGGATTTTAACCATGAAGGCGTTGAGCCACGAGCTTGGATTCTTCCACGGACGTTAGATCTGGATGAGCTCTACATTCTGCATATACTTTGGAATTCGTTGGTTTTTATTTTCGCGACGTTATGCGGTTCCCCGTCATTTAAACCAGATTTTAACCATGAAGTTAAAGACCCACGAGCTTGGATTCTGCCACGGACGTTAGATCTGGATGAGCTCTACATTTTGCACATACTTTGGAATTCGTGGGTTTTTATTTTCGTGACGTTATGCGGTTCCCCGTCATTTAAACCGGATTTTAACCATGAAGGCGTTGAGCCACGAGCTTGGATTCTTCCACGGACGTTAGATCTGGATTAGCTCTACATTTTGGATATACTTTGGAATTCATGGGTTTTTATTTTCGCGACGTTATGCGGTTCCTCGTCATTTAAACCAGATATTAACCATGAAGTTAAAGAGCCACGAACTTGGTTTCTTCCACGGACGTTAGGACTGGATGAGCTCTACATTTTGCACATCGTTTGGAATTCGTGGGTTTTTATTTTCGCGACGTTATGCGGTTCCCCGTCATTTAAACCAGATATTAACCATGAAGTTAAAGAGCCACGAACTTGGATTCTTCAACGGACGTTAGATCTCGATGAGATCTACATTTTGCACATACTTTGGAATTCGTGGGTTTTTATTTTCGCGACGTTATGCGGTTCCCCGTCATTTAAACCGGATTTTAACCATGAATTTAAAGAGCCACGAGCTTGGATTCTGCCACGGACGTTAGATCTGGATGAGCTCTACATTTTGCACATACTTTGAAATTCGTGGGTTTTTTATTTTCGCGACTTTATGTGGTTCCCCGTCATTTAAACCGGATTTTAACCATGAAGGCGATGAGCCACGAGCTTGGATTCTTCCACGGACGTTAGATCTGGATGAGCTCTACATTTTGCATATACTTTGGAATTCGTGGGTTTTTATTTTCGCGACGTTATGCGGTTCCCCGTCATTTAAACCGGATTTTAACCATGAAGTTAAAGAGCCACGAGCTTGGATTCTTCCACGGACGTTAGATCTCGATGAGCTCTACATTTTGCACATACTTTGGGAATTCGTGGGTTTTTATTTTCGCGACGTTATGCGGTTCCCCGTCATTTAAACAGGATTTTAACCATGAAGTTAAAGAGCCACGAGCTTGGATTCTTCCACGGACGTTAGATCTGGATGAGCTCTACACTTTGCATATACTTTGGAATTCGTGGGTTTTTATTTTCGCGACGTTATGCGGTTCCCCGTCATTTAAACGGGATTTTAACCATGAAGTTAAAGAGCCACGAGCTTGGATTCTTCCACGGACGTTAGATCTGGATGAGCTCTACATTTTGCACATACTTTGAAATTCGTGGGTTTTTATTTTCGCGACGTTATGCGGTTCCCCGTCATTTAAACCGGATTTTAACCATGAAGTTAAAGAACCACGAGCTTGGATTCTTCCACGGACGTTAGATCTCGATGAGCTCTACATTTTGCACATACTTTGGAATTCGTGGGTTTTTATTTTCGCGACGTTATGCGGTTCCCCGTCATTTAAACAGGATTTTAACCATGAAGTTAAAGAGCCACGAGCTTGGATTCTTCCACGGACGTTAGATCTCGATGAGCTCTACATTTTGCACATACTTTGGAATTCGTGGGTTTTTATTTTCGCGACGTTATGCGGTTCCCCGTCATTTAAACAGGATTTTAACCATGAAGTTAAAGAGCCACGAGCTTGGATTCTTCCACGGACGTTAGATCTGGATGAGCTCTACATTTTGCATATACTTTGGAATTCGTGGGTTTTTATTTTCGCGACGTTATGCGGTTCCCCGTCATTTAAACTGGATTTTAACCATGAAGATCAGCTCAAAAGTTAAAATAAATGTCATATTCGTGTTCAGCATGGTCAACTTAACACATGCCATGAATCTGAAGTGATTTGGAATTCGTCGCTGAATATGTATACGTATACGTCGCTAAGTTCACGGACATCGTAGCCGCCTACCAGTCAACCGCCGAACAATCACAAACTACCGCACCCACACTGCATACTGGTTGCCACCGTTGAGAAGCTCCGATTGCACAATGCCATAAGTGTGCTGCAAAACCACTGTTCACGTGGTGCCGGCGCACCACGTGACCCCGCCAATGGTTTGCTGTGCAGCCCATAACACCCAACGGAAGCCGACCGGCAACCGGCCGGCAGTGCACTATTGAACCGGTGCCGCCACACCACCGAGGGCAGTCCATCCATCCAGCCCCATCCATCCCTCTGAACCGAACAGCGGCGGGTCCAATCTTCCAGCGCCAGTCCACTTAGCGCGGTCCATCCCTCTGAATCGAAAACCACCGAGCCCGTTCCCCTCACGCTGACCCAGGCGGCGCCAAGCAATAATAGACGAGTCTCTTTTGAAAGTACAGCGCATGGGTGCGTTAGGTCTATCAAGCACAACCGAAGGAAGTCTGCTTATATCGAGAGTCACCAAACCAATTGAATCCCCCAGGTCAATTGGTTCAGTGATTCCCCCAATTTTAGCAGCCTTCCTTCGGTTGGGCTTGGTGGATCCGACGCACCGATGCGCGGTACTTTCAAGGAGACTGCCTACCGGGTAACTGGTTGGTGGATTGGACAATAGACATGGTGAAGCGCACACAACACATTAAGTCGCTGTTTGTTTAACACTTGCTGTTCCCCGGGAGCCCGAAAACCACCATACTGTCCCGTGCACCTCGTCACCCCACGGCCCCCGTACTACACCACCCAATCGTCTATCGGGCAAAACAAACAGATCGCTCTGAGGCAACCACGTGGTGTCTGTACGCCAGTACCCCGGTCCCACCAGGTTGTCTGTGGAATGTGACAACAGGCTCGGATTTATAAAACGTTCCACAGGTAAAATTAGACTCATGATGGCCACGATAGTCTGTGTGGATCCAGTGATAAAGTACACTGCAATAGGGACCACCAGTGATCCCAATACGGCGTGCCACCCCGGCGGCCCTACGCTGATAACGCACTTGGGGCGGAACGAGCGGACGGCACCGGAATACGGGATGACGCGCCCGGAATACGGCCCGGCGGCTATATTACGGGACCGGTGAGTGGGCGGTACGAGTCTCGAAGGGGAAGCTGAGGTCCACCGGGCTCGATTGGTGCACGGAAATAGAGCAGACTACAGCTGGCTTAGAGAGGCACCGGGCATGGGCTGTGGTGCATCGGAGAGGCTCACAGCAGCCAGTCCCGACTGGAAGCAAACAGGGACAGAGTTCAGTTCTAATGGGACGTGGGAACTGGGGATGGGTAGGTGGGTAGGAGCCGGCCGTACTCGCCCGTATTAGTGTTTTTCCAGCCGCGAACGTATAAGGGGGGGGGGGGTCCGTTGGACCCCCCTTGCCGTTTCGCCCCTGATCGAGCTAGAGCTTCGCGGACAAAACGAGCGTGTTGCCCATGACGAGAGTAAGCCGATGATACCCAATTTTAAGGTCCTAGGTCATCGGTTGACCTTCCAGGTCAGGTCAATGACCCAAAAGTCGGGAAAATCGGGACCTGTTAGAAAGTCGTAAAGCGTGGCTGCTATGAGGTTATTCGGGGTGCTGATCACGAATATCATGTTAGTTTTGATCACAGATGATGTCTTAATGCATTTAGGCCAGGTCGGGTCAGGTCAGATCAGGTCAACCAGTAAGGGTATTCGTAGTAGGTGGCAACCGCCTCTGACAGCTTCGTAACATGTTACGAAGGTGCCAAAACTACTTCGTAAATGTTCATATGGTTGCTAAATTCGAATTTAGCTCCAAAAACTGGCCTAGAATCATGAAAAACTCGAAACAGTGAACCGAGGTCATCAGAGGTCAATGACCTGACCTGACCTTCCGGTATAGGCAATTCCTATAGTATGGCTGCATAGTGCATAATATATTCAGTAACAGTTGATTTAAAAGAAATCCAGACCAGTTAGGGCAACGCTTTTCTTGTGAAAAAATATGCATTTCGATTTTTGAATGGCTTAATTGATTTGTTTTATTAGCCTTCGAGTTCGACCGTTTGTCACTTGAAGCTGCGCAACATTCAGTAGGTATTCCAAACAAGCAGCAAGAGACCAGTGCAGTGGTAGGAGGAATAACAAACAAAAGAACCGGTCTTGTTAGAACTACGCCAGAGCGGATGGTACCCCATGGCGCGGCGCACTTGATGACGTGGCTGGCCAGCCGTGACATGTGCACTGAGCGCTGTACATTAAGTACCAGCGCGTCGCGGCGCCCACCGGCGGCGAGCCTCGCCCACTGCACCGGCGAGGCTGAGCACCGTACGTACACACATTACCGGCGCGCCGCGGCGCCCACCGGCGAACTGTGGATTTCCCAAAGTGTCCAGACGTGGAGCCGAGCTCTGCTGCTCCCGTCAGCCTGACTTGCAAATCCAGTGATCCCGCCGTCTCACAAGCGCAGTATCCAGTGCGGGGGGACTACCGAACAGCTCCGGGCGACCGGTCGGGCCGCGCGTTCAGTCCAGCGTGGTCGCTCGATCGATGGTTGCCGGCAGTGGTGTTTACCGGCGGTCCGGTCGGCCCATGACCGTGCGCGATGCATGGGAAGGCCCCGCATACAAACAGCTTCCCTTCCCACAAAGAAGCCCCCTTCTCCTCGCCATGGAACGGACACAAGTTGCGGCCGATCCACGGAACAGGAGTTGCGTAACGGGGAGGCGCGCGGTGAGGTAACCAGCTCTGGTGACTGTGCAGCGCGCGCACGCTCAGCGGCGCACATGGCCCGCCCCCGTGCAGGCAACGCCGTCGTCACAACACGGCGCGACCATTGTTAACGTCACGGCAAAGAATAGCTGAACGAGCCATTGCGCTCCTCCGAAACGGCTCATTCAAACAGACTAAGCCTTAGATGCATTGATACTCCTACACTTTCACCACCACTCACCAGAAATGATGTTCTAATTCCGTAACAATACGTCACTGTAAAATTGAGCAACGACAATCGGAATAAAATTGAAAACATCCACAAAACCGGTGAGCGGTGTGAATATACCTACAGCACCTTTGACTTATATTCAAGCATATGCTGCAATATGGTAGATGCGGATGGCCGGAACCAAGGTTTGGAAACACGAGAAGCGTGTACCTACTGCAGTCTCGGTATCAATTTTCCGCGAAGATCGCATTCCCGGACAAGCCTCTGGCATATGCATTCGGTTAAGCTCTGACAAGGTGAGCCCCAGCCCTCAAGGACGAATCCATCTCATCATGATCTGAGCGCGACTACATTAACGGAAGAACAAATCAAACACGGCCCGAGGAGACCCGATGAGCACTGAATCAGCACCAGTAAGCAGCGGTGAAGGTCACTGAAGAGGTGAAGGGCAGCCGCCCGTCTCCGTACCTGTCAGCTCCGGTCGGCGCCGCCGTCTCAGCTGAACAGGGGAGCCTCGCGCACGCGCCGCCGCCGCCAGCACCGCCGTCCGCTCACCAACTGGGACGGCACGGCGCGGCATGGCGCGAGGCGGTCGGCCGGGCCGCGGGCAGTGGGCGGGGGACTGGCGAACGTCAGCGGCGGTGGGCGGCGGCGGGGGTGCACCGACGGAGGGGGCGGGGCGCACCGACGGCGACACGAGCCGTGTCATCCGACGCCGGCTGACACTCCCGGAGGAGGGGGAGGGCCACAAATATCGTCCGGTGTCGAGGCCGTTCGGTCATCAATAGAATGGCTGTGCCGCTGCAGACTCACTGACAGGAGGGGGAGGGGGCAGGGGCCGACAGGGACCCAGCAGACAGCTACCGCTAGACCAATACATACCAGACTGACGACAGACAGTCATGGACCCGCGCGCGTCACTGCCCGACCAGCTGAACTACCGTCACTGACGGACCAACTGACAGACCGGCCGTCAACGTCTGACCAGCTGACCGACCTGTCAAAGCGACTGACCGATTGTCACTGACCGACTGTCACTTACTGACTGCCACTGCCCGACCAACTGACCGACATCACTGCCGAACACCAAATCAACTGACCGACTGCCATTAACTGCCCGCCTGTCACTGCCCGCCCAGATGACTGACTGTCATAGCCAACATAGCTGCCCGACCGACGATGCCAAATCAACTGACCCGACTGTCATTTGCCAGACCAGCTGGCAGACCGACCTCATGGTGATCGTCCAGCAGTGACGGTTGACACTTGACACCTGTTGGAACAAATCCAGCCGCTCCGACCGACACGTGAGAGACGAGTCGCGAATGCGATGTCACGACCGCCTGAGTCCAGACGGAAGGGCTGGGAGCAGTCGCACGAGTTCCCATCTGACGCAATCCCTGACCGAGCGTCATCATTTCAGTTTAGCTCATCTCCCTGGCAACGTGACATAAAAATAATCCTTCTGATAGGTAGTAACACTGGCGACCATATTCGTCAGTGGCTTTACCAAAGAGGCCAGCCCAAAGCGTCACTCCGTCTTCAATGTCATCCTTTATTACTGGGCCTTTGATTGTCGCTGGCCACATTTGTGGTTTTCGTTGATTTGATCATTGTCTGGTGGCTGGTAGCTGGCTGAAATTCCATCACAGCCTGTGTGGCTTAGATCGCTCACGCTGCAGCCCAGGAGCAGCACCCGACCACACTTGCCGCTGCGGCCCACGTGGCTGTCATTGGGGGGCAAGATTACATTGGGGGGGGGGGGGGGGGGGGGGGGGGAGGGTGACAAGTCACCGATCAGTGTTTCGACAACTGTGGAAAGGTCCTACCATCCACACCCGGAGCCTGTCATACGGCTGACAGAGGCCTGATGCAAACCTGACAGCGGTTTAAATCGAACTCGTGGGCTCTCTTGATCGACTAGACATGCAAGCATGCAGTTCGAGCCAGTTCGAAAAACAAACAGGATTCACCAGTAGAATAGGTAAAACCCCAACAGCTACCTCCACCGACAGGCGAGCGGCCGAGCTTGTGCAGCGCTCTGAATTTTCATGAGTGCTTCTCACCATCAAATCAACAGGGGGGGGGGGGGGGTTGGAACCCATCTAAATAATGCACAATGCTGCATTCGGCGCCTAACCGTGGACGCAGCAGCACCACCCTCCGCTGCGGGCTGGCAGTATCCGGCGCCAGGTGCCGGCGGCTGCTGCCGGGCACACGTACCGGTTCCGACAGCTCTGCCAGCTCCGCGCCCCGGGTACCCACAGGTGGCGGCGGCTGGCCTTTTGTCGGCCCGTCACACGGCGACCGGCCTCGTCACGGAACACGTCACGTTACGTCGTCACAATGACGGGGACAGGTGCACTCAGACCGCACCTGGGACGGCGGATTAGGATTGAATTGTTCGATCGTGTCAACACGAGAATGACCTGCAACGATGGCATGACTTGTGGTAAACTGCGTAGGTATTGAGAGACGCACGAGCATAATACCCATTTAGTTCGAACGCAAACGCTTTGCAGCTATTTATTACACAACCTTTCTGGAACATCTCATTCGTAGTTACCAAAAGCCACAAGGGACAGTGCAATTAGTTGCCAAGCATCGACCCCTCCCGTCCCCCAATACGACAATTTACTCCTGTTTGCTGTGGAGGACGCCAGATGGACACCTGTGCACACGACTGGGATGTATGTTCAGCAGGCATTCAGTTGTGCCACAGCGAGGCATGAGAGTCAACCCACACTAGGGTCTCCTGCCTGACAGGAGACTTGCCTGGTCAAAAGAGATGGAATGCTTCACTTCCCAATCAAGATTTAGCAGCATGAAAGCACGATGGGTATATGTGAAAATGAAGTCCAAGTGGTAGGTTGTAGGCTGGTAGGATGTAGGTTGGTACCAACCTACATCCTACAACCTACGTAGGTTGTAGGTAGGTTGATATTGATAGGTTGTAGGCTGGGCAGGCATCATTCTGTTTTTCAGAATCCATGGATGACATGCACAGGAGGTGGGGCAAAATGTTCCTGCTGATTGGCTAGGACCCCAGGGCATCCAATTAACCCAACTACCATACATCAACTTTAGTTCGAGTTGCTGACTTTTGAAAAAGTAGGTACTACCCGATCTTATTGATCTCCTGGTATTGTGGCTTGACAAGAACAATCAGGATCAGGTACCAGTAGGTGTGGAGTATTTGATGTGGTGGGACCAGTGTGCGTCCAGTCTTGCCTTGAAGCAGTTCAGCGATGGTGCACCAACCACCTTGGAAGGGAGCCCATGCCAGTCGTTCACGACTTGAGCGGCAAAGGAGGACCACATCAGATAATGACTTAAATACTGATATAGCCGTCCTACGATGTTTAGGTCATTACAAAGGTCATTATAAAGGTGAATATAAAGGTCATTAGGTAACAGTAAAGGTAGGTCCGGTATCTACCTTACCTTACCTTACCTTGAAGGTCATCGGGAGCCATTTGGCCTATAGGTCCCGTTCTCACCGACTTGCTTTGCGGTGACATTCAGGACTCTTAACCCTCGCCGGCACAGGCCATTTTGCGTCCTTCGACGGCACAAGGGGGGGGGGGTTGGTACGACCCCCCTCGCGTTTGGCCCCTGATCGAGCTAGAGCTTCGCGGAAAAAACGAGCGTGTTGCCCGTCACGAGAGGAAGCCGATGATACCCAATTTTAAGGTCCTAGGTCATCGGGTGACCTTCCAGGTCAGGTCAATGACCCGAAAACCGGGAAAATCGGGACCTGTTAGAAAGTCGTAAAGTGTGGCTGCTATGTGGTTTTCCGGGGATGTGATCACGAATATCGTGTTAATTTTGATCAGAGATGATGTTTTTAAGCATTTAGACCAGGTCGGGTCAGGTCAGGTCAGGTCAACCGGTAGGGGTTGTGACGGGTATTCGTAATACGTGTCAACCGCCTCTGGCAGCTTCGTAACATGTTACGAGGGCACCAAAACTACTTCGTAAATGTTCAAATGGTTGCTAAATTCGAATTCAGCAGCCTAGAAACATGTAAAACTCGAAAAAGTGAACCGAGGTCACCCGAGGTCACCAAAGGTCAATGACCTGACCTGACCTTCAGGTGACCTTGACACCCACCCTAATGTATGGGAGCAACATCAAATCACATGTCTGAACGTTTGAAACCACGAAAAGCTTGCAAACGCGCGGCTAATGCAAGCCGACATACGCCGAATCGCGATTTCCGCCAAACATGGTCACGGAAAAGAGGTCACAGGTCAAAGGTCATTGGGGTCAGGGTCATGAAATTTTCAGGGAACGTGTAAAATTGATCAATGCGAGGGTAGTGAAAGTTTCGTCGCGATCGGCCGCTTTTTACGCGAGTTATTCGCGAAAAACCTTAGGGGGGGTTGATGCACCCCCCCCCCCCCCCCTGTGCCGGCGAGGCATGACATACTCGTACTCGTACATTAGGTGGGTCCAGTGACGGTCGAGTCGTGCCTTGAATATCGAGAGCGTTTCGGCAGACACGACTTCAGCAGGTACCTGCTGGAACGCTGTACGTAGAGCGTTCCAGTCGTTGATGATGCGGACGCTGAAGCTGCTTCGTCGAGCGAGTGTCACAGCTTGGGGTTTGAGCAGTTTCCACCCGTGTCCTCTTGTCAGCTCGGTCTCGTTCTTGGTGAAGAAGGTGCTTGGGCGTTGGCGGCACATCAATTCCACAGTGGAACAGCTGGTAAACCGTCAACATACTCGTATCTCCCCTGCGGCGGCGGTAGAACAGTGCCGGCAGACGGAGACGCTCAGGACGCACGGGGTAGGGAAGGTGCTTGATAGATCCCACCATTCGCGTGGCGCGTCTCTCGACCCTTTCCAAGCGTTTCTGGTCTCCTTTGCTGAACGGTCACTCCCCAGGGCCCAGACCGCGTTTCCGAACTCCAGAAACGGACGGACAACTATTAACTACCCTAACCTTGCCTTGTAGAGCAAGGGTAGGGTCGTCTCATCGATGTGAATCAATGAATCAATGAATCCATGAATCGATGAATGGTGAGCGAAGGATGGATCGCTTGAGATGACGGCGAGCAGCTGCGAGGCTTTTGAGACGGCCGCCGCCGTTTGCGAGTGGAACTTCATGGCTCCTAGTCGATTATAAATTAATCCCAAAGTTTCCTTCTTCATCCACTACGGCGAGGGCGTCCCGTTCAGCTTATACCCGGGTGCAGGGTTTCTTGAGCCCATGTGCATCACCTTACACTTGGCTACGTTGAACGGCAGCAGCCATCTTGAGGACCATCGTGCTAGAGCGTCCAGATCACTCAGCAGACCAGTGCCACGGTCGGATGTATGAGTGACTTATATAGCTTGGTGTCGTCTGCAAACATCTTCATGCAGCTTGAGACCTCCAGTGACAAATCGGTGATGAATATTGTGAAGAGTGTTGGACCCAACACTGAGCCTTGGGGGATACCATACTGCTATGATACTGCTATGGGCGCTAGACAGGTGCCCACTCAGAGCTGCATCCCCAGATCAGCACCTATTGACAACGGCCAACTAGGAAGGCCCGTATCCAGGTGAGAAGCTTGCCTCCGACACCATATGACCTCAGTTTCTCGAGAAGACATTTGTGCGGCAGTCAAACGCTTTGGCGAAATCCATGTAACTACCTACACCATATCCACCCTTTTGAGTCAGAGTAATCAGACTATGAGTCCCATTACAAGCAAAACTGAAAACAAATGAGGGTAATGATAATACTGAATTAAACTTGAATTACCATTGTGCATGGTGACCACAACAGTAACACAGAGAATGGATCACATCTTGATCTTCAACTTTGACTTACCTGTAACTTTGAATCTTCGAGTTCAAATATTCTATTTGTCTTCCAGCAATTGCTGCAGTATCTAAGCAGCATAAATGAAAAGGTGCAAAAGAATCCGTGCCTAATCAACGCGAGAATTTGGTAAGGTAATACTTGGGTAATACGCGATCGGACGGAGATGAGACGCGTGGTTGCCTCTCGCACTTTGCTTCCAAACCCAAGGTCAAGCACCGTGAAATTGAAAGTGGATATTCCTTGGCTAATATTATAGCAGTTGTAATATTACGCCCAAGATTACGCCCAATAAGTCTGTTGGTGTTTGGTTGATGTTTGCGAATAAGCTCTTATTGAGCTGTGCTACTCACTTTCTCATTAAAATTGTAGCTCAACATTTTTAACCAAAAAGCATTGATTTTTTCTATTCTGTTGACCTTGCATCAACATTCTACAAAAAGCATAAATTTAGCAATTATTTGGGCCAAAAACCTTGGCTGATTTTCACACCCCTAGGCTAGTCACCTATATCGTCGTCGTGTCACGGGGGTCATGAGTGAGAAATGCTATAAACCAAGGCCCTATATACCCTATAAACAAATTGCAAAGAGTACCCAGAATCCCAGTATCAATGATCTTGTCATCCATGTCCAGCTTTTAAACGCAGTTCACACTTGACCGTCAGTCTGTCGGTGTCGGGCCCGTCACCGTCGACCTGACGGCCGGCAGCCCGTCGAACGAAAGTTGAGATTTGGTAGCTCCCATTGGCTGCCATATATTGTGACAGAAATGGCGCACCATTTTCGAGATTGACGCAGATGGGGGAAGGGGATGGGGAGGCCGAGAGGTTAAAATATTATTTGAATTACAGAAATAAAATACCACGCATTTACATTTTTATGTCAAATATTGCTGAAATTTTATTTAAATGAAAGACACATAGGTTCGCTGATTTAAATCAGGGATCGAATCTCAAGATATCGTGCCGTAATAAACACTTTCATCTAAAAAATGGATGGAAATTGGTATTAATACTCTTAAAAATGCATATAAGCTTAATGCTGCATGAGAACGTTCCTTTTCCTCTTCCTCCAACACGCAGATATTCAAACCGACGGGCCCGTCACCGTCAAAAGTTGAACATTGCTGAACTTTCCAAAGCGACGGCCGTCAGGTCCGGCGCCGGCGCAGTCAGCTGTTGCCGACCGTCAAACGCTGCCGGTTCACACATGCCCGTCGACCTGACGGCCGTCGCTCCGTCAGATTCGGCCGTTTTGACGGTGTCGGGCCCGTCACCGGCAGACCTTACGGGCAAGTGTGAACTGCGTTTTACACCATTGCCTTTGTTGTGAAATGCGACCACCTTAGTTTGTGAGCTCCAGCCGGGCCGGCCGGCGACGCGCGCGCGAGTTGTGAGCCGCTGTGGACACGTGACCGGCCGCCTGCGGGCGAATTGGGCGGAGCCGACTGCGGCGGCGGCCGCTGATCAGCGGTCAGTTGGCGTCCTGATCTCGAACCCGTAAGGTACGGCCTTTTGCGGCTGATCTTTGCACACGGGTAGAGTGACGGCGCGACTCAGGCACCGGGAGAGTGCGGCCTTGAGGCTGACTCCTTGCACACCGGTTGCTACCGCTGGTCGGCTAGGCTTCGAGGAGGGGTGGAGGGTCGGCTATCGGTGGCGGCGCGGGGTAACCCGGTGCCAACCCCAAATTGGAACCTTTGTGGTGTAGTGTATTTCTGGATCGGATATCGGTAAGGTCAGCTAATGCTGTTTAACTCCGACAATTGTCGTTTAAAGGGTGGCTAGCCACGGGTTGTATTTGATTGTGCTTATCATCACAATATATCGCGGCACTTCAACGCATTTCTTTAAGTAGTCGGTTGAAACTTACAGTCGATCCGGTCTTAGGGTTTGTCTGAATACAGTCCACACTTTTATACACGGCCAGAGTCGCAACATAGTCCTCCGCGGGCCGGATGTAACTGTACCTTTGGAATTTTTCGATCAGTCATTGTCGGTCAGTAACTGCTTGTTTTTTTTAGATTCCCTTTCTGAACATTGCCTGTCATGGAGGAATTGATCGCCACTAGGACTAGACTTCGCTCAAAGGCCACAAAGCTCTGCAACGATTTAAAGGCTTGTCGGCAGGAGGATCAAAGATCCTTGGATCAGGATCAGCTGGCATTGAAAATCCACCATGTCGAGAAGCTGCTGGGCGAGCTTCAAGGCACCCAAATTCAGCTTGATAAGGTAGGGCAATCGGATGAGACCAGCCATATCCAGATGATGGAGGATGAGATATTTCTGAGTTCTCGAGTTCTAGCCCGCCTCGAGAAGGCTGCCGAGGCCAGGGGCGTGCCTGTGCCGGGGAACTCGACAGCGAACTCTGAATTCAAATCCTCTCTGGCTGTCAAAATCCCAGTTTTCGGTGGCGACATCATGAAATGGTCAGAGTTTTGGGAGTTGTTTATGGTCTCAGTTCATCAGAATCCTGGTTTCGAAGATGTTCAGAAGTTTGTCGTGCTGAAATCGCATTTAGCTGGTGCAGCCCTTCAGGCCATTCAGGGTATCCCAGTCTCTGGCAACGGCTACGCCGAGGCTGTGGCAGTTCTCAAAGAGAGGTTTGACCGAAGTGAGCTCTGCCGAGAGACGCTCATGAGAGAGCTTTTGAACATGCCTGCAGTCCGCTCCAATGATCTGAGGGCCCTGCGGTCACTGACGGACCATATCGCTGCCCACACCAGAGCCTTAAACTCACTCGGTGTCACATCAGACAGCTTCTCTTCACTCTTACTGCCCATGGTTAAAGAGAAGCTTCCAGAGAGCTGGCGAGTTGAGTGGGCAAGACAGGGAAAAACACAGTTCGCTGATTTTCTTGAGTTCCTTCAGCAGGAGATACGGGTGCAGGAGTATGCGAGAGGTGTAGCGGCACCAGATGCTCCCTCAAAGTCTCCAAACTCCGCGGCCTCTGTAGCTGCCACCCTTAATGTACAGCGCATGCCTCGCGCTTCAAACAAAATGTGCCCTGCTTGCTGCAGTGGGACGCACCCGCTCCCACAGTGCCGATCATTCTTGAAAATGGATCCTGAGGCTCGGTGGAGAGTTGCGTCGGCATCAATGGCCTGTTATTGTTGCCTAATAGGAGGACATCGCGCTCGAAGCTGTCGGGCTGGAGGCTGCAGCAAATGCGGACGGAATCATCACGTCCTGCTGCACCGCCACTCCGCTGCCCATTCTCCGCAGTATCCGGGTGTTGGGGTGGCACCCACGACTGGTGCAGATGGGCCCTCGCCGGCTGGTCTGCGGCCGAGGGGTGCAGAGGTGAGGCCCCAGGACGGCCACTTGGAAACAGGGCAGCGTCCATCCAGCTCAGGCCCTCCGCAGCCCGCTGCTGCTGCGCAGGCGCCGCCGGTGGGTCTGTTCAGGCCAGAAACGGTCCCAATCAGCACGGCTGGGGTAAGGACAGAATCACGTGATTTCAATGTCGGACGGCATCGCTACCAGGCTGGTGGGGGGAACATTGGCAATTGTTTCTTCCAGACAGCGCTGGTCAGGGCCGGTGATCCCCAGAACGGTCGAATGGTTCGGCTTCTCTTGGACGGGGGATCAGACTCCTCTTACATACGCAGCTCCCTGGCAGAGGAGCTTGGACTGCCGGTCGTTGGCACCGGGACCTTCTCCTGCATCGGTTTTCAGGAGAAGCTCGAGGAGCCACGGGAATACGACCGAGTCAGGATCGATTTGAACAGCCGGTTCGATGACGGACATGTGACTATTGACCTGTGGAGCACGGAACGGGTGTGCTCTCCCCTCCCGGTGCCGTCCCTCTCGAAGGTGCCCGGTCAGATGCCCGAGATGATGGCCGATGATTTTAAGGGAGGCGAGATTGACCTGCTAATCGGTATCGATAACCTCTATCGAATCGTGCAGTGGGAGCAGGTCGATGTAGGTGACGGACTTCGGGCCGTCGCCACCGTTTTCGGCTACGTGATGCACGGCCTCCACACGCACAGTGACAGATTTGAGGATTCTCCGTGCCGAAGGACGGAGAATCTCGCCATGAGGATGACTGCTGGAAGACTCGACGAGGAGAGCGTCGGTCCACATCACGGCGAGATGACGGACATGCTGGTTGATCCTGTCCTCGAACCGGGGGGAGGACTGACGGTGACCGACTGCGTGCCGGCGTCCCATAAGGAACCACCCATCACTGAAACGGGGGGAGGACGGACAGTGGCCGACTGCGGACTTGCGTCCGATTCGGAGCTGTCTCCGGCCTCAGACGGTGTCGCGTCTCTACATCGAGGGGCTCGATATGACAGAGTTGATCGGGTCCGGCGGCGGCGCCGTCGCCATCGTCGTATCGATGCTCATTTGACAGATTGCTGGAAGCAGGCCGT
The DNA here is from genome assembly GCF_019059575.1 of Amphibalanus amphitrite. Lineage (NCBI taxonomy): Eukaryota > Metazoa > Arthropoda > Thecostraca > Balanomorpha > Balanidae > Amphibalanus > Amphibalanus amphitrite. The sequence goes on along the minus strand of NW_024881730.1, from coordinate 372,434 downwards.
GTTGCGTGCCTGGACTCTGTCGCCGCGAGGAAGACCTACCCGTTTGCCCAAGGTGGGAGACGTGTTCCGAGTTCATAGCGACAGGCACCGCGGTCGCTGGCCTTTGGTCCTGGCTGAGCGGCAGATCTCTGGGCCTGGCAGGCACGGACGAGCGGACAGGAGATGTGTTCCGGACAACTAGGTGGCCAATGAAGAAGCTGAATCCTTAACTGTTTTGATGATTCTAGACTGAACAGCAGTTGTATTGAAGTGTTTGAAAAATGTAAATGGCCTTATGAATGTATTTATGTGTGTCCTGACCTGAAATGACATTTATCGGGTTGCGCTTGACTTTTCTTTCTTTTTGCAACAGACCCTGTCCTGACGCGTGAGCTCTCGGTCAGCGAAGCAGCGGCATGGTGCTCTGCGGTGCTTCACCGGAACGGTCTTTTGGACTGTCCGGTCACAAGCAATGGACAGATGGACCGGTACGGCGGCTGGACGGTGACACGGCGGCCGGACGCTGATCGCACGAAGACCGGGCGCACTGGACTTTCCCGGAATGGCTCAAGCTGAAGCCAGGCGAAGCGAGTGCGGTGTGCGTGTGCCTAGCTGGACACTGGGCAGTGACGTGCAGTGACGATGTGTACGTGATGCGGCGGACGCGGTGCTGACGTCACGGTGATATCGGTGATTCATTGCGTCCAAGATGGCAGTTCATTTTGTGTTGAAAATTTGTTAATTTTCAAGGGGGGAGTATGTTGTGAAATGCGACCACCTTAGTTTGTGAGCTCCAGCCGGGCCGGCCGGCGACGCGCGCGCGAGTTGTGAGCCGCTGTGGACACGTGACCGGCCGCCTGCGGGCGAATTGGGCGGAGCCGACTGCGGCGGCGGCCGCTGATCAGCGGTCAGTTGGCGTCCTGATCTCGAACCCGTAAGGTACGGCCTTTTGCGGCTGATCTTTGCACACGGGTAGAGTGACGGCGCGACTCAGGCACCGGGAGAGTGCGGCCTTGAGGCTGACTCCTTGCACACCGGTTGCTACCGCTGGTCGGCTAGGCTTCGAGGAGGGGTGGAGGGTCGGCTATCGGTGGCGGCGCGGGGTAACCCGGTGCCAACCCCAAATTGGAACCTTTGTGGTGTAGTGTATTTCTGGATCGGATATCGGTAAGGTCAGCTAATGCTGTTTAACTCCGACAATTGTCGTTTAAAGGGTGGCTAGCCACGGGTTGTATTTGATTGTGCTTATCATCACAATATATCGCGGCACTTCAACGCATTTCTTTAAGTAGTCGGTTGAAACTTACAGTCGATCCGGTCTTAGGGTTTGTCTGAATACAGTCCACACTTTTATACACGGCCAGAGTCGCAACAGCCTTTGCTTTCTTCTCTACAAGTCCCCCAACGAGCTGTGAATTGTGTTTTATTGGTGGACATCTCTCATCTGCTGGCCCCCAGCGTCCTCTGCAATATCAATAGTGACAGAGGTCCCCGGCACGCTGATCACTATTTATGGCCTTGCGCTGATCAGTGATCACTGCTGACACAAGGCGCCTGGTCGACATGTGTCAGGACCACCAAGGTTTGCCGTTTCGCATTAACCTCGACCTCAAGGAGATTGCGCGGTACCTCGCCCAAGATCGCGCGCTCAGCGCTGACTACTTCCACCGTAAAAAGTTCAATGAGCATCTCATCTCAAATCACACAACCGCGATGGCAGGCTTCTTCATCGCGATCACACGGACTTATGGTGGTAATTGAAATAGCCTGGCGTGTGTACCAAGGAACTATTCCATAAGCCACTAAACTACTAGATATTCAACATGTATTCAAACATCACGTCTCCTAACACACCAAACGTCAAGCATCCTTCTCAGTTTCAGACTCGTGCAAACGGGAGACGACACCGACATGCTCTCACACCCACAAGACGATGCACTGGTATGCCGGCCGGTCACGGCAGAGCCCCGGGTCCGTCCGTCGAACAGGCTAACTGACGGGGCTCGATGTGAGGGCCGACCCGGCTCGACCCGCACCGTCCGCCCGTATCAGTATCGAGCCGGATAGATCTAGGATCGGCACCGCTCCTAGATAGGATAGGATAGGATGGGCACCGCTCGCGGCGCCATCTCGGCTCACAAACACCATCACACCACATCTCGGGAGCAGGCGGTACTAGACACTAAGCGCGCCTGAAACTACGCACCCCTACCAGACTGGGTGTCGAAACCACTGCAATAATCAATTGTCAAATGCAGATACCGATTGCAATTACTTTCAAAGGTCGAAAAAGACGGGTATAATTGCGACTCAGCCCGCCTGGTCCGACTTCTCCCGGATGATCGAGAGACGGGTGTAGTTCCCAGGCAGTATACCATGACCGTCCACGGAGGAGACATATTTCTCCGGGAACCATCAGGGGGGGGGGGGGATAGCGCCTGTCGAGCTGCCCGGCGCTCAGCTGTCGCATACAGTCAGTCCGTGCGACGTCCTCAGTGGTCGTCGCCGTCCAGCGGTTTGCTGATGGGCCGTGGTAAGGCCGCCAGCCGCTCGGCCTCCTCGGGAAAGACGGGCTCGGCGGGCTGCAGCCACGGCTGCCGCCGGTACGGCAGACGGTCGCGCGGCTCGGTGGCGTAATGGTGCAGTCGGCACCGCACCGGCACCTGCTCGCAGTTGTTGATCTGCGGCACAGAGTGAAACGAGGGCGGGTCAGCGGTCAGATAAGGTCCAGCAAACTGAGAACCGATAGATGGTAAACTATGCACACTGCACATGGCACAGACTATTAGAATCGTTACCTGCCAACTCACAAAACACATTAGCCGTTCGGCGTTCCGAGCGGACACATACCGTGACGGTGACGATGAACTCCTTGCCCTCGAGTCCCTCCACGTCGGGACCTTCGATGGCACCCGACGGCATCTCCAGGCAGTGCTCCGGCACCACGAAGCCCGCCTTTCGGAAGGCCACGCTCAGATGCCAGGGCTGCAGAACCCATGGCTGATCGAGGTTCATCGAGACAGCCAGCACCTGACGCGACAGCACTTTGGCCGTCTGTGGAACGCGCACAGACGTGTTCAGTTGCGATATAGTACACGAAATGACTCACGACCAGGTGTGTGACAAAGGTTGCAAGGCATGAGAAGTTTATCGTGTAACAGTGACTTTCAGATGTAGTATTTAGTAGCGTATTACTTACCGAGCCGACCGAACTTACACTTCAACAGCGGCCCGCACAAAATATGCACACAATTTACATACAAATCCATATATCCTCAGCGTAGCACGTCATCTCCGTAATTAGTCATCCCCAACAAACAAACAAACAAACAAACAAACAAACAAACAAACAAACAAACAAACAAACGTTTTAACTATGAGCGACATAAATTTAAAAGTTGCACTAAGAAGACAAACCATTGCCCTTTGGAAGAGCCAATGTGTTCGAATTTTCGATTGTAAGCACTCGCCCATACCAACGACAAGTGGACGCGCACCTGTGCGGAGTATATCGACGAGTGCCTGACTTCGTCGGCGGACGAGTGTTCGGCCACGTTCCGGTACTTCTCCTGGTTCTCCGGAGAGGCGTACACGGCGCGCCCGAACGCCAGCAGCTCGTTCTGGGCTTTGGTCACCTTCACGGAGACAGTGTCTCCCGGCTTACCGAGACCTGCCGAAACAAAGGCGACACTGTTGAATTGCGGTTCCACGGTTGTGCAGTTCACCTGCATCTGAAATTTCTTGCCTTTTTCAAGCCCGTCCATAGCCCAGTATTATCATCAGTGGCGTATCCAAGGGGGGATCCTGGGGGCCCTAGGATCCCCCCTGGAGCCTAGAAAAAAAAGTTTTTTTTTATAACACGGAACAAATTGAAATGACTTCAAGGGCCCTTTTGACCACTTCCCATTTTATTCGCTAAAAGAAAAAGTATTGTAGAACTCTTTTAGGGACCCTTTGAGGATTATTAGAGGACACATTTAGGCCAATGAGGGACCTTGTGAAGTATACAGAGGGCCTTCTCAGGTACACAGAGGACCCTTTCAGGCACACAGAGGGCCCTCTCAGCCACACAGGGGGCCCGCTCTGGCACACAGGGGGCCCTCTCAGGCACACAAAGGCCCTCTGAGACACACAAAGGGCCCTCTCAGGCACACAGACGGTCCTCTAGGGCTTACAGAGGGCCCTCTCAGGCACACATAGGGCCTTCTCAGGCACACAGAGGGCCCTCTCAGGCAAACAGAGGGCCATCTCAGGTACACAGAGGGCCCTTTCAGGCACATAGAGGGCGTTCTCAGGTACACAGAGGGTCCTCTTAGACACACAGAGGGCCCTCTCAGGCAAACAGAGGGCCCTTTCAGGTACACAGAGGGCCCTTTCAGGCACACAGAGGGCCCTCTCAGGCACACAGAGGGCCCTCTCAGGCACACAGAGGGCCCTCTCAGGTACACAGAGGGCCCTTTCAGGCACACAGAGGGCCCTCTCAGGCACACATAGGGCCTCTCAGGCACACAGAGGGCCCTCTCAGGCTCACAGAGGGCCCTCTCAGGCACACATAGGGCTCTCTCAGGCACACAGAGGGTTCTCTGAGACACACAGAGGGTCCTTTCAGGCAAACAGAGGGCCGTCTCAGGTACACAGAGGGCCCTCTCAGGCACACATAGGGCCCTCTCAGGCACACAGAGGGCCCTCGCAGGCAAACAGAGGGCCCTCGCAGGCAAACAGAGGGCCCTTTCAGGCACACAGAGGACCCTTTCAGGCAAACAGAGGGCCGTCTCAGGTACACAGAGGACCCTTTCAGGCACACAGAGGGCCCTCTCAGGTACTCAGGGGGGCCTCCCAGGCACACAAAGGGCCCTCTAAGACCAGCAGAGGGCCCCTTAAGACGAACAGAAGGCCCTCTGAGGTACGAGGGTCAATGTCAGGCCACAAGGTACCCTATGAGGCCACCAGACGGCCCTCTTAGATCAAAGATGGTCCCTGGAGGTCACCAAAGGGCCCTCTGAGGTGAACAAAGGGCCCTCTGAGATCGAAGAGATCAAAGAGATCAAAGAGGGCCCTCTAAGGCGAATGGAGGGCCTTCAAAGGTCACAAAGTGCCCTCTGAGGCCACTGGAGAGCCTTCTGAGGTGATATGAGGCTATGTCAGACCACCATGAGCCCTATGAGGTCATCAGGCCCTCTGAGATCAAAGAGGGTCCTTGGAAGTCATCGGAGGACCCCTTAAGGCTCATTGAGGCGAACAAAGGCCAGAGGGTCCCCTTAGACACCACAAAGAAGTAAAAAAGATCCCTCTGAGGTCAAAGACAGCTCTCTGAGATGTAATAGAGCCATTTGAGGCCTCCGAGGGCCCTCTGATGCCACAGAGAGGCGCCCTCTGATGCCAAAACAGGGTCCTCTGAAGTCTAAATCCACCAGAGGGCCCTCTGAGGCGAACAGAGGGCCCTAACATCCACCTCAAAGAGGGCCCTCTGAAAATCAACTGGCCCTCGGAGTCAGTGTCCCAAAATCGTATTTTGGCTTGGGTGTCAGAGGGGGAAAAGGTCACCCAAAAGAGGGATAAGAGTGGACAATTGTCAGTCACAGGGCAGTCGGAGCCCTCTGAGAAGGCCACTTGAGCCTTACAACAGAGGGCCCTCTGAGGTGATATGAAGGGTATGTCAGGCCACTATGGGCTCTATGAGGTCATCAGGCACTCTGAGGAAAAAGCTGGCCCTCTGAGGCGAACAGAGGGCCCTTGGACAATCAGAGGACTTTTTAGGTCAACTAGGGGCCTTATGAGGCCAGCAAAGGACCCTTTCGGACACAAACAGGGCCTCTCAGGCACCCGGAGGGACCTCTTTTCTAAGGCAAACAGGGGGTCACCTTAGATGATATGAGGGCTATTTTAGGCCACTAGGGGCCTCATGTATTAGACCAACATACGGTCAGTTGAAGTAAAAGAGAACCTTTTGAGGTAAAAAGGGCCCCTGGAGAGAAAACTGAGGGACCTTTCAGGTACCCAGAAGGTCCATGGAGGCCACTAGAGGACCCTTTGAGGCCAGTGATGGTCTTCAGAGGCCATCAGAGGGTCCCTCTGAGGGTAACAGAGGGTCCTTAAGACGACCAGAGGCCCTCCGTAAAAATGCGGGCGTCACAAGGCCCGGTTTGCATCAAAGGTCAGGAAGCTATGCCCAGTTTTGGCTCTCTGTTGCCTGCCGACGTGTTCCGAGCTGTCGCAAAACAAAAAGCGATGTGGTGGCACCCACGCCCCCCCCCCCCCCCGGCCGGCCAGGGTCCTTCTAACCAGGGATGCGGAGGCGTGGAAGTTTCAGACGGCTCCGGCTCCGGCTCCGGCTCCGGAGAAAAAAACGGCTTCGGCTCCGGCTCCGGCTCCGGCTTCGACTCCAGTACTCAGTTCATCCTTTATACAAATAAATACGGGTGGAAAAGAAAAGATGAAGGATTGGTTCACGTTGCTTCTGTATTTGCATAACAAGGCTATTTTGAATACCACGGCCGCTGGATGACTGGCCGCTTTTTTTCCTCTTCAAAAAAAAAAAACAGCCGGAGTCGCCGCCTTTTTTACCGCTCCGGCTCCGGCTCCGGGCTATATTGTTTCACGGCTCCGGCTTCGGCTCCGGGCAAAATATGCCGGCACCGGCGGATCCTCCGGCTCCAGCTCCGGCTCCGCACCCCTGCATCTATAACTCGGCTTCTGAGCCACGTACCAACACGCCTAAGGCAGTGTTCGAAGGGACGCAAGCAAACAATAATGACGAAATTACGCCTGTCACTTTTTAGTTCAAAATTCAGTTCACATAGGTCATCCAAGGTTAAATTTCGCCAATTTTCAGGTCCAATTTCGACAATTTTCAACAAACCACCGCATGATTCGGAAATGAATAGAGCTACAGTACCGGGGAAAAGCGTAGTTAATAGCTCTTTTAACACCCCTTTCGCCGTTTCCATCCTCAGGACATTCAAATCCTTCTCCTCCATGCCGCAACCCCTGATCCGGACTGGACCTGGACGGGCAACTTTATTCCATGCGGGCGGCTCCCATTGGAGCGCACTGCAGCTCCTAAGGAAGCACACTCGTAACCGGGTGCAGTGAGCACTTGGGAGGCTGGTCGGCCTGTCCTGTTGGACAGGCTCAGCCCCAGTGAGTCACCAAGGTGCCCGCCCAGACCAATGTCTCCCTCAATTCCTATCATCCCTCCGGCCCTGAAATGGTCTCGTCAGACCGAAAGCTGAAAGGGCCTGGGTCCAACCCAACAAAACAAACAAAGCTCTTTTAACGCTCTTTCTGTACTGTGCTCAGATTTGACCCAAGCCTGTTAATTCTACACTTTTTATATCGGAACATTTTCATGTTTCTACAGCTCTGTAGGCCTGATAGCTCTTCCTGCGAAACCTTTTTTGGGCCGAAAATGGCAGAACATGACGTCATTCTGACGTATTTGCGGCCAACCTATCATAGCCTCTGGAAAAAGGTCACAATGTGTAAAATGGATGCCCGGAGAGGTCCTGAAAGTTTGGTGGCGATATCTGCAGTCATTTAGGAGATAGCTACGGAAGAGGACAGGGGCCGTTTCGACCCCCCCCCCCCCCCTACGGGGCGCGGGCTAACGCCATTTCAACTCAGGCTTCAAGGGCCCTTTTGCCACTTAAGGGCCCTTTCAACCCAGTCAGTCAAGGGCCCTTTTGACTGCGGATCCCCCCTGAGAGAGATCCTAGATACGCCACTGATTATCATTAATTGTTGCTTCGGACATTTTTCATAGTCACATGAATATATCGTGGGAGCCATGCATCTATGTCTGAAAAAACCATCGTAACATAACAATGGGAATCAACTTTTAATGCCAGTATCGGCTCCACACTTACGTTGTTCACTTGCGTCTAAAGACATCATATTTGTAAGAAGTCACTTGCCTACAATATCGGAATGTCCTACTTTGTCAATGGCTACAGTTCTTTTCTGGTCGAAATTTCCAACGGAGCCTTGGATACATCGACTGGATGTACAATGCCCATATTTCAACTTTCGACTGGCACCAACAAACAACTCATCATAAGGAAAGCTCTAATTTCTTCATACCAATTCCGGACGACACTGCCCATAGCAATACGCACTGCGCAACTCAATGGTCCGATAAAATACTAAAACGCTGTGGTATTCCCCGCAAACCTGAAGAAACCAAGCAAGCAACACAAAAAGTCAGTGATATCTCAATTACTGCAAAGCACCCACCCACTCTAGCTGCAGTGGTTACTTACCCTCAACATACTGCGTAAGAATCACGTCGATGTTTGGAAGCGGTTGCGTGCCTGGCCGCTCTAAAGTTTCATAAATCTTGTGCTTCCGCCGCAGTTTTCGGTATGACCCTTCGGGGAATGAACGCTTGCTGAGCTGCGGCTCATTTCTTCGTTTCAGCACAAAGGTGCCGGCGTACTGTGAACATATCAAGCATGCTTATCTGAATAGGCAGGTAGTTTGAAAGAAAATCACTAGTTGAATGAACAACCTGACCATAAGTTACCAGAGTCTTAAACCGCGCCGGGCCGGGGGGTGTTTGAACACCCCCCCCCCCCCTGCGGTTTTTCGCAGATATCTCAAAAACGGCGGGCGGAGCGCCGCCGTTTTTGGCACACCTGTTCGTACATCTTTTCCGCACATGTTGTGAAAATTTCAGACCCAGGTCGCCTTAGGTCAGGTCACCAGGTCACGCCAAGTGACCTCACCTCAGAAAAAATAAGAATGCTCGTCATAGCTACACCGATTGATCGATTGCCTTTAAACTTTCAGCGATTGATAAGAGCAACAGCATCTAAAAAACGTATATCTCGGAATTTTGATATCGGTGACCTAAGGTCAGGTCAATTTTGTGGCCTCTCCATTATAAGTCAATGGGAGAAAATTGAAAAGCGTCTGTTTTGCACGAACGCCATTCTAGACACTCTCAAACATCGAGATGTAGGTAAAATTGACACACTGAACCAGAAAATGGCAACTGTGACCCCTCGTTATGTCCCCGAGGTCATCTCAGGTCACGAACAGAATCTAACAGTTTTTCGCTAATAACTTCTGATAGAGGCGTCCTCGAGCGCTGAAAACGCCTTGGATGTGTTCGGGGCTCGACGTTGCGGATCGACTGATATGCAACATGACCTTTTCCGGTCAGGTCATGACCTTGACCTGACGTCAAATTTTCAAGTTGACCATTCAAGGTCAACTTATAGTTCATTCGACGCGTCTCGACGAGAGGAACACGATGCTGGCAAAAGTAATGTCATGGCTCCTTTAAGTCAAAAGTTATCGCCGAAAAACCAATTTTCGTAAAAACGGCTATTTTTGGAGTTTTTGCCCTCTGGAGGCTAAACCGTTGACCTGAGGTCAAATCTGAGAACATCACTCAGAAAGGCCTGTAGAAGGGCTATCGAATGCGCTTTTCCGCGGCGCTGTAGCTCTATCGGTTCCCGAGATAGCCGTTGGCAGTTTCCAAAATGTTGAAATAGTCAACATTTTACCTTTGGTGACCTCTGGTGACCTGACCCTTGACCTGACCCAAAAAATGACTGAAGTGTTTTCGTCCTTATTTTGGACGTTCTTTCGATTGCCGCTTACCGCGTGTCGCTACGTGGCCCAGGAGCCGAGTTAGAAGGGGGGGGTGTTCAGACACCCCCCTCCCGGCCCGGCGCGGAATCTCAGAGCACCGGCCCGGCGCGGGTTAAGATTTACAATATTCTGGTAAAGCAAAGCAATAATAATAAGATCAGCTTAAACAGAGCTAGTTGATGACATTATTCTAAGGCTTGCATTTAGGAAAACCAGGAGAAAACATTCACCTTTAAAATGGCATAAAGTAACTTGACTAATGCAATACTCAAATTTTCTATCTTAACACCATTAACAACTTACCTGACTTGTATGACGAAGTTCTTGAGGGGTCGCAAGAGTTCTGATAGCTGAAAGGACTTGTTTTGTGCTCCTTGCCAAGAACATTTTGTTCACAGTAGCAATTACAAGTGCTGCAAAACACAACAAAAACCATAATGAATGTCATCTTTAGGGAAAGCATGCTGCCTTTTGGAATACCTATCTATTCATTACAGTATTCACCTGGTTCACACGCTGGTCAGGTTCCCTGTGCCATGCAAGGAATAAGGAAGGCAGAAAGGGAACAAATTAAAGAGACAGGAACAATTAATCCCATGCCCACGGCCCCTAGGTGCTGGCGGAGAGTGGGCGGAGCTAGGTGGCTGAAGTCACCCAAGTATAAACTATGACACACGCAGCACAGATTAAGGCTGCACGGACCCAAACAACCCTCAAGAAAGAGAAGTATGGGTCTGTTTCCGTGGCTCCTCCAACCTCCTCTAAGCTCCTCTAACCTCCTCCGGCTTCAAAAAATTGTTCCAGTCACCCCTCCAAGCTCCTCCAAACTCATCTTGATTCCATATCTCACCAACACTATTTGCCTACTCCTTCATCCCAATTCCCAAACAAAAGTTGGATTTTTTTTTAGGCTTTGATGTAGAGTGTAGACATTACTGGCTCACGTAATAAAAACGTGGATCGTTTTTTTAGGGTTTTGGGTGATGCATCAATAATTTCCAGATGTTGAGGAGAATGAAATTGCTTAAGATAATTATTTCCAATATTTATCTGTCTTCTTTACTTGAAAGCAATGTTCATCTTCAAGTTAATGCTACCGCGCCATAAATCGACAACCGTTAGAGCCCACAAACAGCTTATTTCCTCTCAGAGCTGTTCCAGTAGCTCCTCTGAAATGGCTCTCCTCAAAGCTCATCCAACCTTCTCCGATATTTTTTAGATCACCACGGGAACAAACTCTATGCTTCAGGATGTGAATTGTGACGTCACACGATGACGCAAAGGTGTGGGCATGACTGAATGGCGACATAGCCCTCACTGCAAATATAGCTGCAGCATATTTCATTTTGGCTGTGTAGCCGAATAGCTGTCATGCATCACAGCATAATATTCCATAAATTTTGACCTGAAACAGGACTATGGTTACCAAGGACATGGTGAAAAATGCTACACTGGCAATGAGCATTTATAGAAGTTCAGACATGATAAGTGTGGCGCGTGGTAAGTGGTGGCACGCTCCTGTCCTGATACCATCCTTTATTCAACAATACTGACAGTAATACCTGTAAACGCAATTTTCTGAGTTAATTATCGCATAAACCACGATCTAAACCTACTTTGCTGAGAAATGGCTGGTGTGAAAGCCCCGAGCAAAGCAACAAGAGGTAAGAAGACGAAAGTGGCGCATGTGAAAACGTCGAGAGAAGTGAGGTCAGTGGAAAATGATGATGTGAGGACTGTTAATGAAGCTGAAAATAGCTACATTTGTCCTAAATGTGGGAAGGAGGCTGAGATGGATGTTATAGAATGTGAAACATGTCATGAATGGTTTCACTTTGCATGTGCTGAGGTCACAGATCAGCTTCAGGATTTGAGTGATATTGAATGGATTTGTTGCATGTGCATGTCGCAGAGCGCAACTAACTTCGCAAATGGGTGTGGCAGGCATGATACTGCTGACAGTGCACTGAGGGGGATGATCTCAGAAACAGGGGACGATTCCGCAATTAAATTTGGCATGATTGAAACTGGCCATGCAAACGGGAAGCATGAGACGGATTCAACAATGGTGCTCCGCAAAGACCATGCAATGGGGGATGGCTATATGTGTGAGGGCGAAGAAGGTGGTTGCATGAGAAGCACTGCAAATGAACTCGCACCATGTGTAAATGATGAGACGCATCTGCATGGGCATGATGATATGCATGACACTGAAACTTTGACTGGGAGTCAAAAGGAGTGTGATAGCTTGCGGAGTGCTGTAATTATGCCAAGGGATACTGTTGAATCCTTCATACAAGCGGCCAAAGCAAACTCGGAAAAGAAGATAGAGACATTAGGGTTTCTGGCAGGTACAAAAGATGATGGAAGAGTGCGCGTCACATCAATAATAATACCTGAACAGGTAGGAACAACATCAACATGTGAATGTAGACAGGAGGAACAAGTGGTAGAATGCATTCGAAAAGACGATCTCATTCTGGTGGGGTGGATACCAGGGGGGTTCGCTCCCGTGCCTTCAGCATTACGAAAAATGGAAACAACCCGTGAGCAGCATCAGCTGCTCACGTATATGTTCAAGGAAAACAACATGTAATGGACTGCTGACGACGGCCCTCTCCACCAATCAGCGCTCGGCATCTCGAGCGCTGATTGGCTGGTAGCAAACGCGTCATATGTGGGTCTCATTTTTTTGCGATCAGTGAACGCGTTATTTAATATACACAGTGGCCTATGGAGAATGGCACGCGGAACTGAAGGTCAGTGTTATATTGCTTCGTACATGCGAATGGGGGGATTTGAGTGGCATTTGACACCATTTTCGAAATCTACAGTGAATTTCTGATCGACTCATGTATATATTTTTATGAATTTGATAGTATTAGTGCTACATAGTCGGTGTTTTATGTTGGTGTTGTTTCTCTCGACCTTTGTCTTGGACTTTTATCATATCTTTTCTCGAAAATGCTTGCCATAACCAAGTCTAAACTGTATCTGTATAAGAGATAATTTGTGTTGAATATGAGGAGAAAGTAGTTATGACCATTCTGCCCATCAAACTGCCAGAAGGTGTTCTTGTAAGGTGATTGAAACTTCAGTACGGGTTGCAGATGTGGGTTTGACATTAGCATTGTTGTTGTAACCCCACTTGCTCTAATAAAATGGAAACATGGGGTTATGCACCCACTATTGCACAGCCTGGTATCAAGCTGGTTGATATGTGGAGGATAATGAAAGCATAAAAACTTTTCTTAAGTGAAAAGGAGCGTTGCGTCTTGTGACTTTGTCAAGTCATTTTAAATCAAATGATTGTGATTGTAACTTTTACTTCAATTAATTATTGTTGCTAGTTTTGACCTTTTTGATCATCAAGTTTTATGTGTACCAATTTCATATGCTTGTGTAATGTCTGTGCAGCTTTGTGCAGTGTGCGTGTCTTGAAACAAGCCAATTTATTTTGTACTTTTTGTACTTCAACAAATGTATGTCAAAAGACAAAAATGTCATGTCTATTATCATTGACACTACTACAGCTAACTTTGCCTATATTCCTATCTTTCAGAGGCATTCAATTCAATCTGCTTTCCAGTGCAGTACCTAGGAGGCTGCAACTGAAACTCGCACAAAGGCAATCAAGTGTCACTTCATCAGCCTACAGTAACAGCCCATCTGTAATCAAGATATGGATGAAGTGGCATAGAAGAACAACCAATTCAAACAAGAAAAGATTGTATTTTGTTTTGGACTATTTTTCAGCATAACAGAACACTACACTTGCTGCTTTTTATGTTTGCCCTGTGTGCAGTTTTGAATAAGTTAACTATGAAATGCTTTTGCCCACTATTCTCTTTAGATAACCTTCCTTTGTAATGCATTTTGAGCTTACATGCATGATGTAGGCATATTTCCCTTGGCTTCATAAAACTACTTGCAAGCTTTTGTTATGGACATTGGTGCTAATATGATGTTTCAAATGTGTCCAGTAGTTGGTGAAGGGAGAAGAGAAGTAGGACAGCTGATAGCTATTACCAAAAATATGTGCTTGTCTGCACTTCGGGCTGTTCCATCATATGCAACCTCTTTTTACCTCCTTGAGTTAAAAACACCTCATCTTTTGTTTCTTTCCTCATTCCTGTGTGCCAATTGTTTCCGTGGTGCTATAAATGTCAAGTTTGAAGTTGGTATCTAAGTGAGCAGAATGTGCATTATTTCAGTCCGTCTTGAATCATTCGTCTTGAATTATATCCCTAACTGACATCCTGTTATTTGTCCTGCAATGTATGTGCCTCCTGTGTCCGCCCTTACCTCCGGCTTTAGCCTCAAACCAGCCCTGCTGAGCTCTGTCGCCGGCGCGGTGTGTCGCAACGTGCTGTTTCTCCGACAGCTACTAGGAATCGTCCTGTGCCATGCGCCATGCGACACAGCAATTGTAAGCTTCAGGTCACATTCGGACTGATTGGCTCCGCGTATGTGCATCCGGCCGGGTGCTAGTCGATATCAGGGACGTGGGTCGGACTGTTGTGGCGGCGTGCACTGTGGTGGTTGAAGTTGTTGTATTTCTGTCAGTGAAAAGCATTAATACATAACCGTGGAAACAGCCCAATGTTATTGTGAATTTCAGAGGGAGTGGCCAGTCAGGAGGGCCCCATGTGGGTATGGATCCAGTGTCCAGTGGGATTGGCTAAGATTTCCGGCGATTGATAAACGCTTCTATGAAAGTAACCCTATTGAGTTATGAGGGGAGGTCACGTGACGGACCTGACCTTACTAAACTCTTGTGAAAACACGACACATACGAACGATAAGAAACCGACATCTCTTCTTTCTGCCAAGTGTCATCTTTGTGTGAAGGATTTCTTGGCACTGAGTGTTCAGAAATAGCATTGTTTTTGGACTGTGCAGAGGCTCACGAGCGACAACATAGGTCAACAACCTGACGTACCTTAAATATGCGACCTGTACCAGAAGATCCAGCTTGATCAAAAGATTGGACGAGTCAAATTTCAACTCTTAAGCTTAAAAGAATTTTGAGCTATCTTAAAAACCGTCAGTGTGGCACCATATCGCCTCCCCGCGCGGTCGGAAGGAAAAAGTTCGCCGGCTCTAACTAAACAAATACGCGTCGCATCGCAAATTCATTGACGGCGTTCGAAGCGTCGTTCAATTTACTTTCGAAACATATCCTAACATTAACATTTAACTGCCTAGCGCAATCTCCAACAAGCAAAAGTTCCGTGCACTCATCCTCATACAGTGTTAGCGGCCGCCGGCCGCCGGCCGCTGACCCACATTCGCGTCATCAGGGAATGCTGCAACTAATTTATTGTTTCCAACTTTTTTCCCGGAACGTTCTACCTGGTTTATATAGCCTTGGTGGATACATACTCACCCCATTTATGATACATTTATGAGCTCAATTGATGTACATACACAGTACACCATACAGAGAGATGTTAGTGAGGCATATGCCATAGTATGTGCAACTGAGAAAGGCAAAACTGGGTACTTCCATCTCACAGTGCAGGGCATGAGAAATGTTTCAGGATGCCAAACAGGAGGCTTTCACGAAGGTTGTGGTGAGGACACAAACTGGGAAGCAATTGAGCAACCCGAGTGGTGTAGCACACAGATAGAGGTCACTGATCTACGAAGCAGAATGAACAAAAAAGTTCAAGTCGATGCACAGGAGGGACCTCAGCAGAATGAAGATGCTGGTCTGGAGGCAGGAAGAGCCTGCAGCAAGAACAACTCAAAGAAAAGGAGACCTGAAGAAAATGTGAACAAGGATAGCATGCGTGAAGTGGGAAAGCATAAAGAGGAGAACAGGAGGCAACAGGCAGCATTAAGCAATGCAATGCAGCAAAGTGAAGACAAGAGGGAGAAAGGAGAAGGAGGCAACACAGAGAAACTGAGACCAAGCACGTCGCAGGGCTGTGAAAGAAGCCAAGGAGTACAAAACTTGGTGATTGATGAAGAGCTGCAGGAAGAAGGTCGAAGCCAAGAACAAATATCGGTTGGAAGAAACCATGAAAGTAGGGTTGAAGAGATGGCCCAGCAGCACGGGGGACGGGAGCAAGAGGGGGATGAGGCAGAAAAAAGAAGCGAGGCATGCCAGCAGGAAACAGTCAGATATACCCATTTAGTACAGGATGAAGGAATGCTCTGTCAAGAAAGTGAAAAGCATGAGGGAGAAACTAGCAACAGAGAGGAAAATAGCAGAAATGAGAGAGAAAATGTTAATGTGACTGTACCAGGAAAAGGTGGACAGAAAGACCCTACAGGTAAACCGAAAGGCCTCAGAAAGGCTAGGCTAACTAACGGCGTACTAAAAAGTCCCAGAATTGGGTTAGCAGCACAAATACAGCAGCTCAAAGCGGAAAATCAAAAACTGAGAGTACAGCTGCATCAACTGGAACAGGGAAAAGAAGTGCAAAAGAATGCTGACCAAGTGGATGGTGGAAAAGTTCTAGGTGAAGGATTATGTGGAGCGTGTGCAGCATACCTGCTATGGCTACATAGACAAGAAGAAGAAAAGTGTGGAACTCTGCAAAACCAAAGCATGGATGCGGCAAATCAGCTGAGAAATGTGAGTAAACAAGGGAAGGAAAACAGCACACCAACGGCAAATCAACGCTACAGGCAGGGACAAGAACAAGGCATGTCGGGAAACACATACCAACAAGAAGAAACAGAGAATGAAATTGTTGTGGTAAGCAGTGATAATGAAGACACACAGAAAGTGCGGGAATCAAGTAACTCCAAAAGAAACCAGGAGTTGACAAAGGACAAAACTGTACAATGCGACCTGAACTCACAGAGCACAGGAAAGTCTAGATCGAAAGTGGGAAATGAGAATGAAGGATGGGGAGAGAGAGAACAGCAAAGAAAGGAAATGAACTGCCGCAAAGGTGGCATAGAGAAAAGAGGAGAGGACAACAAACAGGAAAATCATGAGGATAACACGATACATGGAAGAAATCCTCTGATGAGCAACAACGCAGAGCAAGGAAGAAACAATGGTGCTACAGGGCATGAAAGAGGACAAGGTGGAAGACACCCACGATACTATAGAACTAGAGTGTTCGTCAATCAGCGGTATAGAAATAGGGACGAATACAGGGAATACGAAGAAAGAGAATGGGAGCCTGTGCATCACTTTTCAGGAGAAGACAACATGCGCAGGTTGAATGGAAATAGTAGAAAAAACTACTACAGGACAGACAGGTACAGGGAAGGAGTGTATAAACAAGAACAACGCGAAGGAGGTAAGGGAGCCAGAGCGTTTGGAAAGCAGGACCTTAATGCAGACGGACATGACAAAAGAAACGGAAACCGCGTCCAAGTAGAACCACCCTATTACGGTAGGCGCTTCGATGGACACCCAGGTCAGAGAAAGTGGGGCAGACATGAGCATCATGAACCCCAAGACTGGCAGCTGAGAGGACAAAGACAGATGAACTGGAATGGCAACAAGGGGTGCAATCAATCACATGAGCGAGAGACTGGGAATGAAAACCAAGAATGTTCCAGGGACTATATGGAAGACGAACGTAACTATGGGACCACTGAGGAATGGAATGAAGAGGGTGGTGCATCCGGAAATCAGCAGCAGAGGAGGCAGTACCAACAAGAAAAGTGGCACAGTCGAGAAGAGCAGAGCTGGAACTATCCGGAAAGTCGACGGGTCCGGAGAGAGCATGGGAATTTTCACCGGCAAGGGGCGAGTGGAAACCCAGATCAGTGCCCAGGTTGGAGAGGGAAAAGCTATGCCGAAGCCCTGCTGGAAGAGCGCAGGGTCTTATGGCACTAACAAGAGAAGGAGACACTGGGAGAAATTAAAACTCGTTCAGTATAACTGTAGAGGATACCAGAAGAGTGAGTTTATGCAAAGCATATTAGATGAAGCAGATATTCTGTTGCTCAATGAAACATGGACTTCAAAGGCAAATCAAAGTGAAACCCTACTGACCGAAACACATGATGTGATTGCAGTAAGCTATGATGAATATATAGACTATGCCGTCTTACAGAACAAAAGTGGTCGTGGGCACGGGGGTGTAGCGATTATGACGAGAAAGGAGCTAGGCATGATTGAAGTGGACCACCGTGGCAGCACTAGGATTCAGGCGGCAATTGTAAAAGGCATGGAGATTGACATCCTAGTCATTGCTGTATATTTGCCGACTGGCACACTTCAGAAGACAACCATTGAGTTTCAAGAGACAATAGATAAGGTGACAGGCATAATTGAGGAGTATGGTGAAGAGAAGATGATCATTGTTGGAGGTGATCTCAATGTGGACCTGACTAAAAACGTGCATCCAAACAAGAAGTATGTCGAAGCGATGCTAGCTGACTATGGATTAATGATTCCCTGCAACAACATAGAGGGCCATATCACATTTTACAAGAATGAAATTGAAGCAACATCACTGCTAGACTATTTTATGGTTGACAGAGGTCACTCAATGTATGTAACAGAGTATAAGATTCCAGAAAGAAGCGCTCTCAACACGTCAGACCATGAGCCGATATGTGTCTGTGTTGAAATGAAAAGGAGATGTAAACAGCAAAAAACAGAGGAGCAAAAAATTGACTGGGAGAAGGCACGAAGGAATGGCAGCATTGAAGCCTATCGGCGTTACCTATGGAAACATAGACAGACGCGAGTGGACATAGACAGTATCAACAAGACCATTATAGAAGCAGCGAGAATGCTACCAAAGAAAGGAAGAAGGAACAAGGCAAGTAAGTGGTGGAACAGCGCTCTCACGGAAATGAGACGAGAATGCTTAGCAGCTAAAGACAAATGGAAAGAATGTCCGGCGGAAGAAAAAGATATTGCGAAAGCGACATACAGAAGTAAAAAGCGGCAATATATCAATGCGCAAAGAATGTATAGGCTACGTGCCCGAAAGGAAGATGATGCTAAAAATGAGATAGAATGCCAAAAACTATCAAACAAGTACTATCAAAGAATACAAAAATGCGTACGAAGAAGCAAAGTACAACGACTGAAAGTTGAAGGAAAAGAAATCTACCAGCCCCTGGAGATTGCTGAGGCGTTCCTCCACCATTTTGTTAGAACAGCCATGCCAATAGAAGACCCGTGTTTCAACAGGAAATGGAAGGAACATGTCACGGCAGTGGTCAACTTAACATGTAACAAATACCAGGAAAAAGGACGAGACTTAGAAGACTGTAAGCCAATAACAGAAGCAGAAATATCCAACATTATTCGAAGACTGAAAAGAAGGAAAGCACCAGGAACAGATAATATTATGGCCGAGCATCTCATAGAGGCAGGAGACGCTCTTATTCAAGATATAGGAACCTGTCTCCAGGATATAATGAAAACAACAGAGATTCCAGAGAACTTCAAATGTGGGCTAGTCACTCCAATCTACAAAGGACACGGAGGTAACACTGAGCAAACAGACAGCTACAGGGATATATCTGTCCTGACTACTGCCTGCAAAATATTCGAAAAGGCTATAATTCACATATCCCCCACTCTTCAAACCATTCCTGTCATCAAACTCTCGTAACCTTACCATTCACAAACTTCCTCCTTCCCTCCCTTCACAAACATCAATTTACCGGTAAGTTTCACTGTCATTTATGTGTCTTAACGTAAATTCATGGGTTTTTTCCCATATTCATGGCATAGTACATGGATATGGGTTTTCCCATGTTGTCTTGCTGTAAAAGTGGCCACCGGTCTTAGTTAGGACGGCCGGTTTGTTTTGCGCGGCGTAGTTAGGTCGCCGCCCTCCTCGCGAGGCCGGTAACGTAAGTTAGGGCCACTAAAAAAAAAAAAAAAAAAAAAAAAACAGACTAGGTGAGGAGCTCAAAGAAGCCGGAATACCGTCTGATTTACAATTCGCGTACCAAAGTGACAGGAGTACTTTGCAGGCAAACTTCATCCTTAGAGAAGTAATATCTGCAAATAGAGATATAGGCAAGACAGTATATGTCGCCTACTTGGATGTGCGGAAATGTTTCAATTCGATTTGGCACGATGGTCTCATCTATAAGCTAATCACCAGCAATGTTCACCCAAGACTGGTATTGATACTCTACAATCTTTACAAAGAGTTCAGAGTCAGAGTGAAGGTTGCAAATGAAAAGTCTGGGATGGGAAACATGCAACAAGGACTAAAGCAGGGTGGAGTGTTGTCCACTAGCCTGCTCTGTCTCTACATGCACGATAAGATACAAACTCTGCAGCAAGCACGTGTTGGAGCAAGAGTTGGAGATATACAAGTACCTATCATTGCATATGCAGATGATGAAGTTCTCATTAGTACAGATCCGACAGAGATGCAGTTAATGCTCGATGTTGCATACAGTCATAGCACGAAATGGAGATATCAGTACAATGCAAGTAAGAGCAAAATCATGGTATATGGGAAATGCGTAGATGGCAGAAGATGGTTACTAGGAAAAGAGCACATTGAAGTAACCACAGAATATACCCATCTGGGTGTCCATATGACCAACAAGGCTGAAGGAAGAAAGAGAATCGAAGAGGGTATGAAAAGGGCGAGAAGAGCGATGTTTGCAAGGTGCCCAGAAGGCCTTAACGTTGCCCGTACAAGCCCACTGTCTCTTTACACCACATGGAAAATATATGCTGAACCGATACTCCTGTACTCCATGCCAGTGACGATTTTCACAAATCAAGAAATTAACTACCTGGAGGTGATGGTGGTAAGACTTCTGAGGGCTATGCAAGGATTACCCAGAAGAACCCAGAACTTAGCTGTGTACATGATGCTTGGAGCGTTACCCCCTAAGGTGATGATAATGAAAGCAGCTATGCAATTCATTCAGTTTCTCGCTAAAGCAGCGCGGGAGCATGCACTGACGGAATACATGATACTGCACGGTGCTCTCAACAAGGACAGGAGCTCGAGCATACTAAGGCAATGGGAACATTACTTTACCGCATTGAAGCTACCAGGCATAATACAAATGATGACAACAAATGGAGTACAGGGTAAGAGCTGGTATAAAGTTTGCAAACAAGCCATCAACGCGTATACTAAAGCAATGATTATAGAAGAAGCTAGCAAGAGACAAACTATACAGTGGATCGCCGATATTGCACAAAATATGGAAGAATACGAGCCAGCGAATCAATTCTGGCCGAAAAACAGACTAAGTGTTATTGGCAGACAAGCGACAGGCACGAGGATACGACTTCTAACGGAGCAGTCGCTTCTTGCCACAGGAGTCTTAAGAAGGCACGCTGAGCGAAATGAGATCTGTCCATTATGCATGAAAGCAACAGAAACTCTTGAACACTTTCTTTATGAGTGTGTGGAACTGCGGCAAGAACGTGAGGAAGGACAGAGGAGGTGGAATGCGAGGTTAAATAGGACTCTACCTGCGAAGCTGACTGTCCGCAATGCTGACTCAGAAGAGGCCTTGTTGATCAATTACCTATACAAGACAAGGATACAAAAGGAACTGCAGTCTGCAGGTCGACAGCAGTTGAAACGAGCAGGACAAGAAAAGAATCCTGTCCTCATCCTCCCAGTCTCTCCTTGCCCGGTGCCACCACTAGCGTCTTGCACAGTACCTAACGTAAAGGCTGAGATAAGGAACAGCAGAGGGTCATCAGGGAGGACAACCTGATGGTGCACCCGATGGGTGGAACCGACGACTGAGAAGAAGAAGATAAGTATATGCTCATAAATCACACAAAAAAACATGTAAAACCATCAAAAACGCCAAAGTTGCATATAATCAAGCAAAAATTACAAAATCTCAAGCCAAATAATTGTACCATCACAATCATATTGGACGACGGTGAAAACAGGGCGCCTTGGGCGATTTGACCAAGGTTGGTGAAATTTACACGTGACGTTTAGCATGTAGAAGACCCACGAAGGGGGAGCACTTCCAAATGTCACGTGACTAATATGCCCTCCGGCGCCCTGTTTTCACCGGCGTCCCCTGTGACCTAGGGAAGTTTTCAATTGGAGTAGCGATATATCTTTATTTTCATTGAAGTTTTTTATATTTATAGAAATATTTCCAATCTTTCCAATATATGTCACAAGAAAGAAATCCATTGAGGTGAAAACCTGATACAAGGTAAGTGTTTCATTATCTGTTATTCAGAGCGGGAATATGATGGACGCCGGTGAAAACAGGGCGCCGGAGGGCATATTAGTCACGTGACATTTGGAAGTGCTCCCCCTTCGTGGGTCTTCTACATGCTAAACGTCACGTGTAAATTTCACCAACCTTGGTCAAATCGCCCAAGGCGCCCTGTTTTCACCGTCGTCCGTCACAGGCACAGCTCAAGGCCTCACAGCTGGAAGGAAATACATTTCCGGCATAAAACTCATATTATGCTATTCATTATCATTACACTAAGCCCATACGAGCAGAACGTTTCCATGGCAATTTGCTACCGCATGGGCTGAGCTGCGTCGATAATTTTTTGCGTGAGCAGAACTTACAGATTACGAACAGTTTTGAGAGGCCTCATATTTGCCCACACCACGTCGCTACTGTCGCTACGAAATGCTACCATATAGCTACCAACTACCAAACCCTTTAATTGTATATGAAGTTCACTTCATTTGCGATTCAGCCATGCCAGCCATGGACCCTGACTATTTGTAAAGTAATCTTGGATCCACCGACATGCCTCGCCACAGAGATTCAACCACTAGGCCCTATAAGCTACATACATTCAACGATCATACGATGCATGCTGCAGGCTTATTGCTTGATGCTTGCTTACCGCGATGTTTATCGGCACAGTTCATCAAGCATCTAGTCTGGTCTCGCACTTTTGAATCGTACCTGCCACGTATGGCACTCATCGATTTTTCTTTTTGCAAACAGTTCCATAAAAACGCAGAGTCGTTGAGTACCAAATCACGATTGTCACACCATAGGATCCGAGCAATATTCGGCCTCGTTCAGAGTGTCGCTAGCCGTATGTTTGTCGAGATTCGTGAACGAATGTGCGACTAGAAGAACTTAACAAAGCAATCGGGTAGGGGATCGCATCCATCTCTATGTTCAATCTACCACAATTTCCGAAAAGTTGCTCGCGATATTTTGAAAGGGTGGGAACTTGTGGGCTATTTCTGAACGATTTCAGCACACTTGTGATCACTATCACCATATTTGTCAATTGTCATCGCATGGCCATTGGCCAGACCAAGTTAAGTAGAGCGGAAATTGGCGACTCTGGACTGAGGGAGCGCTTACTTGTGATCACAGAGCAAAAGAAAGCGCCTATCTCCTACCTACAAGCAAGTTTTGGCATTGTTCTATTGTCAAGTTAAAAACCAGACATTGCAAAACAAGACTTTGCAAAAAGACTTTACAAGGACTTTACATCCAAAAAAGTTGGTACCGGTATCAAATAACAATGTATTCAGCATGTTACACAGCATACATGATCAGCATGACGCACCCTCTCCCATCTGTCGGCCCGCCCGCGTGCTGCCGACACGGCTACAGCTTCATTCTGGCCACCTCCACCGAGGTGGCCTTCTTGCGCTTCTTCTTGGCCGGCGGCGCGCCGGTCACCTGGGCCGTCACCTGGTCCTGCAGCTGACTGAAGAAGGCCGACGACGACTTCAGAGCCTTCTTGCCCACCTTCTCGTCAGCCTGCGGACCAACGAATAATGAAATCAATAACAGTGATCACTGACTAGCGCAACGAACGGCTACAAATGACTAGCCAAGTATAGGCTGATAGATAAGGAGCGTGTCATGAACAGGAGAGTGGATTACAAAGGTGCCCTGTGGTAATGTGAAATAAACCTCAAAACGAGAAGCATCGAATTAACTGCACATCCAACGACAAGATGCCTTTGACAAAGCGAACGTCACAAAAATCTGTTTTAACCTATATCGAAGCAAAAACACATGAATTCCCAGTTCTAAACTTCTGAAAACTCGTAGCTTACTTGTAAGATCCGACAAAGGATGAACATAAAACGCAAATTGGGATGCCTTACAACCATAATGGACTATGACCATTCTTGACAACCGACAGATCCAGGATGAGCACATTCAGCCACGCTGGCAGGGCGCAATGTCATGGTGCGCTACTGCAATTCTTTGAACGGTTTCACCTGACATAAGCACGACAGATGCCTATCACCAATGGGAATAGACATCTGCTGAAAACTCCAAGTCAGCGGTCTACCTGGGCAGACGAATTTTCGCATAGTCATACATTCGAGAGGAAAATATTACACATTCAAAAAAAAAAGCACCGATAAACACCGAACATAGAGTACAAACAGGAGGAAACCACTTTGAAACTGAACTAGGCAAGGCTTCGTGCAGGCCGGCTTCGGAACACGGAAAGAATGCTGCCGTGCAAAGGCAAAAACTACTATGTGGGTCAGACTCTGAAGTCTGACCTCACAAAGTGTCTTCTTCTTCTTCTTCTTCTTCTTCTTTTTTTTTGTCTTTGGCTCGCACGGCAGAATGACTGGGCTTTCGGAAATGAACTGTATCTCTAGTCCCATTCTCCAATTCATAGCGGTACGCCACACCAGTCGGTGGTACGCTTCCAGTTAATTACATCGGTCTACCCCTTATACCTGGTTAGCGCTGATAGATTGTTTCCTTCTCCGCAACTGTACTCGGGGTATTATCTACTTCTGCTGCACTCAAACACAGGGCGGCTCCCCCAGTCAGGGGTACCGCTCCCGGCACTCAGCCCGTCCCACTCACCCGTATGACGTTGCCGCGCTTCTCGGCGCGCGCCAGCTGCGCCTCCGCCAGCCGTTTGGCGTCGCCGGCCGAGCGGCGCTGCGCCGGCTGAGTCGCCTGCTGGCGCTCCTTCTCCTCGCGGCCGCGCGCCTGCGCCGCCTGGCGCCGCTTCTTGCCGCGCCGCTCGCGCTTCTTGTCCGTGTCGGTGCGCTCCTCCTTGGCCAGCAGCTGGGAGCGACGCTTGTCTGCGGGCGGGGGGGGGGAAGACGGTCTGTCAGGGGGGGGGGCACAGCAGCTGACACGGTGCGTAATACTCGCTCAGATAAAACACATGCAGCGGTGGGGTAACACTTGTTCGCCTATCGCTGCACTGGGACGCAAGTCATTCAAGGGTCGAAAAGAAATACTATTATCGCGCTGCACCCTGAAGTCTGATTCATAGTTTCATCGAGGTCAATGGATTATGACTGAGGGGCCTTCTCCTTCGATGAGGATGCTTATTGGTTACGAGCTTTGGCGCCCAGACGGAAAAGGTCATCACAAGCTGCATCACAAGACTTCCATCTGCACATCCGTTATCAGTAAGGTGGGTTCCGACGGGTCGGCGCCCGTCAGTCAAATGGTAAAAACAGGGAAGTCGCTCACCCTTGATCTCCTCTGGAGCGAGCAGAGTGGCGTTGGAGGCGCCCAGCGGAGTCACCTCTTCCATGGCTATCGACGGCAGTTTGCTGATGATTCGCACCTCGGCCGACGACTGTCGAAGGGAGGACGTCGTCAGCGCACGGTCACACACTCAAACACTCGGCCGGATGCAAAGGGCAGAGGAAACAAGCGCTGGTGATGCTTGATGGCAATAAAGAACATTAAGTGTTTTCTCTTCCCGATGCATAGCTCCATTTTAGAGAAATTTCGACAAAAAACGCATGTTGAAATAAACCGAATTTTTAAAACAAATCCCGAAATCTACGACAGCAGCTGAGCCGTACACCTCCAGTCGTTGCCAGCAGGGAACTCGCTGGTGCGGCACTGGACGGCCAGTGATACCAGCCAGCCTGTGTGGCAGGGGATGGTCGGCAGTCTGACCTGTTTGGGGACGTAGTGGAAGTTGGTGAGCGTGTCCAGCTTCGCCGTGAGGTCGGCCATCAGCCGGCGGATCTCCTCGTGCTCCTTGGGCACGTCCTCGACCTCGTCGTGCGCCAGACCCAGGTCCACCTCGGGCTTCTTCTCGGCGTCGGCCTTCTGCTTCAGGTACTCCTGCGGCGGCGAGACGGTGTGCGGGGCGTCACCTATCGCGAACTCGATCGGTCTGATGGGTGTGCCCATTTCAACACCCCGGTCTCAACAAATGGCTTATGCTAGATGAATTTCCTAGATAAATGAAGTCAGTAGGACAGTAAGGAATCTCGACTTAAAAAATGTTATGCGGCAAAGACGCGGATGAAATGCCAGCTGCTGAAATGAAATGCCTGCAACAAACATGCCTATTGAAGCCCCATCCCCAACACCCAACAAACTTTACGTTCACCAGATATTTAACGCTTGTTTATTTTTAATGCAAAATAAAGGTAGCTAGAAAAAGGTTGGTAGAACGAAAACAATGGATGAGTTACATCGAGTTTGTAAAACGGACATCGGTTTCTATGCGATTATCTAAAGAAGTGTAAAATCATAGCGGCTCAGATTACAAAAGACGATCCATGCATACGTCATCTACCGACTCCCTGAGATTGGCAATACCCTGAAGCAGTGAGTTGCCGATTTCCCTTTGTCCGTACCTGTTCGTAGATCTGCGCCAGGCTGAGTTTGGACTTCTCCTGGTCGAGCAGCAGCTTCTTCTTGTACTGGTACGGGTCGGTGACGGGCTTCACTTTGCGCTCCACGTCATCCCAGGCCTTGTCCTTGATGCGCCGCAGGATGAGCCGCTCGATTTCGGCCGTCACCTGGGCGGTGGTGACGGGCGCGCGCCGTGTTTGCTCAAAGTCCACGTACTCCTCGAGCAGGGCGTTCTCGTGGCGGCCGGCGGCGGCCGTCTCTCCGCGCTGCTGCCAGCTCTTCTCGGCCAGGTTCTCCTCCTCAAGCTGCTCGATACGCGACCTAGCGAGCCGAGAGTCGGCATCACGGCCTGTCAAACTTGTTACATCGCTACCATCCATTCAGTTCGAGCTAGTTTATCATTATCGTTTGAAGCTGAAAAGACGTTTATAATAAACATAGCCTCAATGGATTAACAGGTGGTTGTAAGTCCACTAAACAGTACCTGGCCCATGGCCTGTTTGTCAATTAACCGCTACCAAAAATCGAACGTGCCAAAGCCAGATGGTATCAAAGCTACATTTAGCATAGCATGACCTCCCGCCAGTTGCCACTGCTGTGTTAATATAGCTACGTGGAACAAAACGCATGTATCTTTCCCAACCTGAATCAACTATCACCAAGTAATTGTACAGATGCCACTTACCTGAGCCTCTCTTGTCTGACTTCTAGACTCGATTTCAGCTCTGTCGACTTCTTTGTGCTTCCCAGAATGTCGGAAACGTCTTCCCCTTCACTATCCGAGGCCAGCAGATCTCTGTTGGACAAAAAAAGTTCAACAGCGCATACTCAGAATTGACTTTAAACCAAAAGACTGTATAGCACAAGAATCACAATGCAACACTGTAAACCAGAAGAATGTACTGGAATTTTTTTTTTAGTAATCTAAGACTCACATTATGTTATTTTTTACATCAAAGTAAAGCGATTTTCCATGTTCGTACTCACTTTTTGCCTTTATTTCCCTTTGCTGGGGCGTCGTCAGGTGGGTCGAAGAAGTCTGCGAACATGGCCATATCGTCGGCGCCGTCGTCGTCGCGCGGCCGGCGGGCGGCGCGCTCCTCGCCGGCCGTTTCGGTGAACAGGTCCAGGCCGCCCTGTTCGTCCTCATCGGGCCGGCGCAGCCGCTCCCGCTCGAACTGGCGGTCCTGCCTCTCCAGAAACTGCTCCAGCTCGCCCAGACGGAAGAACTGGTCGTCCACCACGGACCGGGCGGTGCGCGGCCGTTCGGGCAGCGCCTCGCCCTCGTCACCACTGGCCGCCGCCTCCTGGTCGCTCTCACCGTCACCTTCGCTGTCCCCCAAACTGTCCCCGTCCTCCGACTCTCCGTCTTCCCCACCATCCCCGTCCTCCACATCACTCCCATCACCGTCCCCGTCCTCCTCGCTCTCATCCATACCGTCCTCTCCGTCCTCACTGCCAGCGTCTACATCCGCCCCGTCTCGCTGCTGAGCGGGACTCGCCGCGTCTGTGGCATCTCCGACAGGCTGCACCGTCAGCGCCAGCTGCTCGCTGGCAGCCACCAGACGACTGACATCGCGTGACAGAGCTGGCCACTCGAGCTCGTTCAGCAACTCCAGCTCCTGGGAACACCAGACAGCCGCAGCGTCACCGACACAGCCCACCGAAACCCGCTGCCTTTGGAAGGGACAGCTTATGACAGAGTAATGAATGTGATTCTCAATAAAATCGATAAATTGTATGTTAGTTTGAATCCATATTAACCCGCGCCCCACTGGGGTCTGCGTATAACACGCCCTACTGGGGGGGGGGGGGGCTCTCCATAGCCCCCCCCTCTTAACTCCGAAACTACTGGGCCGAGCGTCAAAATTCAAACGGCGTCTGATAGCCCCGGAAAAACTGTCGAGCGAAACCTAATTTCATTTACCTCGAGGTCACCGATGACGTCACAGGTCAGGTCAAAGTAAAAATTATTAGCATTTTGGCTTGTTCACATTTTGGGCTCTGGCCGCCGTCTTACAAGTCAGATCAGGCTCATTTTTGGTTTCCACACTCGTGAACAGATGCTCTAGATACCTTGAGGGTACCAAACTTGTACTTTGATTTTCAGGTCAGGGTCAGGTCATCACAGGTCACGGAAATATTATATCATGCGTCGGTCACGTGACACATGTTTTATGGTCCATTTAGGCCATAAATTTCGAATCTGATATCGCCTGTGTCATTCGAGGTCATTTTGAGTCGAATTTAGCTTAGGTCAGGTCACTTTCAGGTCAAAAAAGGTCAAATTTTGAAGTTTAAATTTTCAACAAAAAAGGTGTCTATTGGAAGCAGTTTGAGCTCAGGAATACGGTGGTGCTATTTATATTGGTGTACGATGTCAAAAACGTACTGAAATTTGATTTGAAAAATTAATAATTGTGAATTTTTTGCAATAATGCGTATAGGTAACTTGGCCATTTTGGAAGATATTTAGCTAAAACTTGCAAGAGTTATAGTCATAAGCATGCGTTCTGTCACATTTATCCCGTTTTTTTTTCGAAAAGTCAAAAACTTTTTTGAAAAAAACATAAAAATATAAATTTTGAATATAATTACATCAAATTTTCGAAATTTTCAAAATTTTGAAAATCCGAGATAACAGTTTGATAGCGCAGTCAATTCTAAGTCCTTTCATGCAAAGAAATTGGATCTAGCTTAAAAACTGAGCTCTTGGGAGCGATTGCCGTGGTTCATTGTTTTGCGTCGAAATCGGCCGAAAATGACGTCACTCTGACGTAATTTCCGGCCGACCTATGGTAGCTACGAAGTTCAAATTTTGATACAAGGTGTCAAATTGATGCAGCCAAAGGTAATGAAAGTTTGGCGTCGATACGTCAAGTGGTTTGGAAGTTATTGCAGAAAAACGGGAGGGGGGCTATTAATAGCCCCCCCCCCCCCAGTGGGGCGCGAAACATGCACGCCATTGTACAATGCATCAATATGCAGTGCACAATAACTATTCAAGGGAAATTAGCCATAATCCTTACCTCTTTCATAAAATATATTTAAAGTTATCTTTCAGAAAAAGTAGGCCACTAAATACATACTGTTAACGCCAGACCCCTTGAGACCCTAATTTTTCGCGATAATTTTTTTAATGCGTGGATTAATTTCAACCATATTTAGGAAATAGCTGTTTCAAGACCTGCCGAAACTTTTTCTTCAAATACGTTTTGTTGTCACTTTAATATTTGTGGCACTTGTCATTGACTCGTAACGTTAACTGTTTTTCCATCCTGGATAGAGGCTTTCATACGTCATATGACATTAGGCTCCGCCCACGACTGCGGCACTGACCCATGCCCATCAGCGACCTCTGTACAAACGACACCCCTGCCATCTGTAAAGGACTATGAATTTCGCTGACGCTTCACGTGCTATGTATCAATTACAGCAGACGGTCAAGTAAATGTTAGGCTCTTGTTGACTTTCGTATATAGGACCAAGAGTACCATCACTCCTCAACCTACTACTCGCACATGCTTCGAACAAACGTTAAAGATTCCTAACAAACACGATTTTCGACGTAGGATATATGTTTGAAGAGCGAGCCTTATGATGTGAAGCGAAGGCAATTAACTAATTATTGCGTTGTTCGATGGTTGCATAGCGATGTACAAATCAGCAACTACTTGATGACATCCGACATCCCATTATCACATTATCTGCAACGCCATAGGCTTTATCAAATACACGTGAGTATTTCCTAACCTTATGTCAGGTATATGCCATCTGCCCTTCATTTGCAGCTTATGAAAAATAAAACAAATATCAGCGAACCTATCAGCATTGTACATTGTACAAGCAATACGCATTGAGCATTTATGGCTCCTCAGTCATCATGTCGCTCTTTGGGCACTGTCAGACAAGACGTTACGCACAACTCCGCCGGCTTTCGGCACCGCTCGACCGTCCCCGCTCCCCGCCACAGCGCGAGTGACCGCGCGCCGGCCCGAAACCGCCGCAGGCCAAGACCATAGAGGCGGGGCTTAGCTGTGACGTCATAACGTATCACAGACTGACTGGTGATAGCCTCTACACACCGGGTGAAAATCTTGCTCGAAATTTAACATTACGAGTCAATGAGAAGTGCCTGAAATATTGAAATGGCCACAAAATATTTAAATTGTAAAAATTTCGGCAGGTCTTGAAACGGCCATGTCCTGAGTTTGGTTGAAATTCTTCCACGCATTTAAAAATAATCGCGAAAAATTAGGGTCTCAAGGGGTCTGGCGTTAACAGTAGGTCTACATAACTGTCTGGCATGATATTCAATGTTTGCATCAGGACAACTTTAATGTAAATGTGATGTACTACATCAATTAAGGTCGATGCTTGCTTAATAGGTCCATTGTCTATCACATACCTGCCATATTTGTTCTTCATCAAAACCATCAATAATTAGTTCCTGGATTGGCAATTCAGCTTTGTTTTTCAAAGAATCTGCTGCGATGTCATACAGGCCCTTCGTAACCTTCTTGAATTCCTCCACAGCAGCAGCATCTGGTCTGAAATCAGGCAGGTGGCAGCGTCAGCCTTGACGACTTTTAACTTCAAAGATGACTGTGCTGGAACGAATCGCGCTTTCAGCAGAGATTATCATAAAAAGAAACACTTCACACACCACACATCTATTAGGTATCTCATGACTCATAAATAAATGAGCAATTGTTCCTACTTCCTAGAACCATTACATATTGACTCGTCACCCTATTCTCTTCCTAAAACACAAACAAACAAACAAACAAACAAACAAACAAACAAACAAACAAACAAACAAACAAACAAACAACAAACAAATCCGGTACGCATTATTCCGTCCGGGTAACGAAATAAGTTCGCGTTAATCTACGTTAACACGTTACTACCTACTAATTTCGGGATTAGCATTGTACTCCGTTTAGCATGTATGTATTGTTAGTTCATCGATATAGGTATACATATTTATTCATACATGAATTCATATACAGATTTACAATGGCCATTCAACACTACGCTACTCAAGTTTTCTTTCCAATTCTTTAAATACCCCAGCATCGTACCAGTTTGTACCTGCCTACGTTCCCGACCTCTGAACGATAATGTGATTGACCCCAGCCTAACGTTCCTCTCCGACCATCTGCCCCTACAGCTGAGCTACACGGCTGGACAGGGTCCGGTCGAAGCCCGGTGCCATGCTGCTGGGGGCTGCTGCGGCCTGCGACGGATGGCGGCTGTTGCTTCCGCTCCCTGAGGAGATGCCGTCCTTGTGGCGCACAGGGCGGCTACCCACGGTTGCAGCCCGATGGCTTCATTCTCGGGACGCGGCCCGTTGGATGTGCGACGACCGGCACCTTGCGACCGCTGCGGTGACCGGCAGCGGTGCCCCCTCTCCTGACTTGACAACGGACTACATCTTCGTGCTGCCATGGGGTGGCGCCACTGGTGGGACGAGCGCCACTGGTGGAGCAGGCGCCATCTCTGAGGCGGTACAGCCGACCGGCTGGCTAACGGCGTCGAGCGCCTGATGAATGCTGCGCTGAGCGGCGATACTGAGTCGCCGCTCTCGAACTGTCGACGTCCCACTGAGCTTGTTGGACATGACTACGGGGCAGCCGACTAGACTACATCCTCGGCCGCGGCCCGTTGGATGTGCGATGACCGGCACCTTGCGACCGCTGCGGTGACCGGCAGCGGTGCCCCCTCTCCTGACTTTACAACGGGCTACATCTTCATGCTGCCATGGGGTGGCGCCACTGGTCGGACGAGCGCCACTGGTGGAGCAGGCGCCATCTCTGAGGCGGTACAGCCGACCGGCTGGCTAACGGCGTCGAGCGCCTGATGAATGCTGCGCTGAGCGGCGGTACTGAGTCGCCGCTCTTGAACTGTCGAAGTCCCAGTGAGCTTGTTGGACATGACTACGGGGCAGCCGACTAGACTTCATTCTCGGCCGCGGCCCGTTGGATGTATGATGACCGGCACCTTGCGACCGCTGCGGTGAGCGGCAGCGGTGCCCCCTCTCCTGACTTGACAACGGGCTACATCTTCATGCTGCCATGGGGTGGCGCCACTGGTGGGACGAGCGCCACTGGTGGAGCAGGCGCCACCTCTGTGGCGCTTCTGCCGACCTTGGACCGGCGGGATGACGGCGTCGAACGCCCGATGACTGTATGCTGGACGGCGATACTGAGTCGCCGCTCTCTGGGCACCATCCCCATCGACCAAGGCCCGGCTGGTGCTTGGCGCCGGGTGCCGGATGGCCGCTGCGCTCGGCGGCGGTGCCGGGACGCCGCTCTCTGGAATGACCGCTGACTCGTCTTTTTGATCTCGTCTTTGTGTTACCGTCTGGTTAGGCACTGTCAAACTCCCCAATATAACCTTTAACACTAACTGTCCGTATTCTAACAAAACTAACATGTGAATCCTTTCCGACCAATCCCGTTTGACAGTGCCATAAATTATGAATTGTTCAATGTGTGATCCCAAATTATAATCAATAAACGGAAACGGAAACGGAAACATGGGGTACATGGGGAAAACGGCAGTTTTACTCAATCAGGCAGTCAGCAATAAAATAAATCTTTTGTAGTGTCAACACCAGCTCATTCAATGAAACCTAAGCCTACTTACGCTAAGCTAACGAGACTAGTAAAACTACGAGACAGCGGATCACCGGCCAACTACAGCATTTTTTGTCGCCAGGTTCCGGCACGACCCCGAGCCCAGCTTCTGTTCTTCACTCAATTCAATGTCCACTAGGACACACAGAAGACTGTTACTCATTTAGTTGAAAAAAGAATGAGCATTCTCATTAACTATGCATGCATGATTAGCAGTTTTCAAGTTCATTTCAGGTTCAGCTTTCATGTACCTAAGTCCGAGTCAGCATAATGATAAATCAAAATTTCACCAAGTGCATTCAGTTCACACCATACTGAAAAAATACACGTTATGCCGAATATGTCCGTCGTAGTGGCGGGATTGCGCCGAAAATTTCAGCGCACGTCAGGCGTAACTTCGCATGCGCCGAATTCAGCGCATGGCGGCGAACAATTTTTTCGGCACAGGGCGGTAGAATAAGTTTTTGGCGAAAGACGGTCACCGAATTTATCCGGTACGCTGGTCAGTCTAGCAGCAGATTCGCCCTGCGGGCGGCTCTGGAGAAGTTTCGGAACGAGACGTCCCCGCCCCAGTCGTCGCGTGCTCGAACTTGCGAGCCGCCCTGAGCCTACTCAGCGGAGGAGCGGCCGCCCAGGTGAGGCCTCAGCCCTCGGCATAGAGATAGGTATGGAAGACCTTGTTGAACATCGCCAAGCGTCGTTCGCGGACGACCTAGAGAAACAGGCGGCCGCCCTGCCCTCAAACGCCCGCTGGCTGACCAGGGCGGTTTGTCGTGTGGCCTCCCATCAATGGCACAACAACTGGTCCGAGGCCCTATTCAAGCCACTCCTCGGGAACACGCGGTCACTCCCTATGCCCAGAGAGGATGCCGTTTTGGTGCACCAGATGAGAGCAGGCCACTGGTGGGGGCCGCTCGCTCCAATACGTGCACCGAACCGGCTGTCTCCACTCCGTGGCATGCCAGCGGTGCCCAAACAAGCGGTGCCCAGCGGCGGTCTCAGGTCTGCACCATGAGCCGAAAAGAGGCTGGTGTCCCGGAGAACGTGCTGCTCTACTGTGCGGCCCTCGCTGGCTCCCACCAGCCTCGAACACATCGCTCCGACAATTTTTGTGGCTCTGGAACTTACGGTTCTGGCTTTGTTTCACGGCATGACGCTTGAGTGCGCTAAGAGTATTGAGGCATTGGGTTTCCGTGGAAATAAAAAAACTCATTCGGACGTTCAAACATGGGAGAGCATACAAGGCACAGGAACACTCGATCTGGTTGATATAACCTTGATCTGATCAGTAAATGTGCACTTGTGTTTTATATAAAAATGGCTTAATTTTTGCACAAATACGTACCCAATTTTCGACACAAATCACGCAGAAATTTCAGTGCAAAATCGCTTTGCACCAAATTTCAGTGCAAGAGGATCCCATGGGCGTATGGTGTAGTGTGTGGATGTTTTCCAGTCTGGCACTCACACAGATACTCACCGAAGAAAATTTTCAGGTTTCTTGGTCAGATGTGAAAAATCTTTGAGCAGCTTCTCCATTTCCTGATTAAAATCCTTCCGAATCAAGGTTGAGGTGATTAATGTTTTAACTCATTACGAAGTAAGAAAACTGAAACAAGCATTCAATTCATTATCTTGTCTACTATCTTCGCTGTATCCAGGCTTTGTCACAATGGGAAATAATGCTGTTGTCTTTTTGGTATTTTGGCAAGCAAAATAATGGACTATGCGCGGTGCAATAAAGAGTGCCTATATCGATATATTGCAATCAAAGCCGTAGCAATTTGGGTAATTTGGACGCAATATACCAGTGCTGCCAGATGGGGAAGGCTGTAATCCTCCAGATCAGTTACAAAAATCCTCCAGATTCCTCCAAATCCTATTGGTATATATAGAAAGGCGGTCTTGGACGCTGCGAGGGGCTATACCCCCCAAAAAAGTTTCCCCAAATTCTCAAAACTCATCGGATTTCGAATCCTTTCGCACTGCTGTGTTTTCGTTTTATCCTCCAAAAAAAAAAACGAAAATTTTCGTCGATATCGGGTGCTGCAGGGCGGGCCGGGGGCATTTGCCCCAAACGTCCCCCTTAGATCCGCCAGTAGTTTGGTACCCTCGTAGATATAGCTACAGACTGAGACATTCTGCAGTCTCACGGTGATAAAGGACGTGATGTATCCTAACGGGTAGGGTGACGCTGGGCAGGAAAATGCCTTTTTAGTCTCGAATGTGTTATATTTTTCCATGATATTGAATATAATAATCGGGCGACAAATCCTCCAGATTTTCCTCCAGAATCAAAAATCCTCCAAAAGCGAAATTTGTCCGCAAATAGAGTTCAAAATCCTCCAGATTTGCGGAAATCCTCCAAATCTGGCAGCACTGCAATATACACACGTGCGTTTGGAGCCGATTGTGGTGCATACCCTGCGCACATAAGACATTTCGTTGCAGTGTAAAATATTGAAGAAAAATGACGCAATATAAGATTTTTAGGATTTAGGATTCCACAACACCACAAATTTTTCTTTTTTAGATAATTTTTATGATTTTTAAACTTGTAATTTTTTCCCAAATTAATTGAAGCATTATTTTTGAAGAAAAAAAAACTAATCTACGTCAACTGTGTAATCAATCACTTACGGTATTGTTAGTATTATTTACAGACCCTTGTCAGAACAATCGACGTTGCAGTTTGTTTCGCGATAGATGAC
Organism: Amphibalanus amphitrite; assembly: GCF_019059575.1. Lineage (NCBI taxonomy): Eukaryota > Metazoa > Arthropoda > Thecostraca > Balanomorpha > Balanidae > Amphibalanus > Amphibalanus amphitrite. The sequence goes on along the minus strand of NW_024881730.1, from coordinate 337,030 downwards.
TGATGGTTGGGTTATTTCAATTTCTGTTTATCAATAGATCATAGATATCTATAGGTATACCGTGATATTAGACATGTGACCCTCGAGCATTACAACGGTGATCTTATATTTTCATGTAACATGTGTTAGGTAGGTACAGTGAATGGTGAAATACCCTTTTGCACCCAGACCCAGAATTGAATAAAAACCACACCTTATATTGTCACACACGAATCACGATATATCCAACTAGTTAATTGTTCATTCAATCATTAAGGCTAAAAAAATTGGTAAATGTCAAGTTTAAGTCATAAGAAGACTTCATTGATAAATTTTTCATATTTTTACATTATTTGACATCCTGAATTCAACAATGATACTCATATGTCTTGCAAGTTGCAAGTAAAAGAAAAAAACAATCAAACCTGACCTAACCTTACCTAGTCTTACCTATAACCTACCAACCTACAAACCTACCCTAACCTAACCTAACCTACAAACCTACCTACCTACAACCTAAAACCTACAACCTAACCTAACCTAACCTAAAACCTAAAATTTTTGCTGTTTCATATTCGTATCAACAGCGCCACAATTGTAGTTAGGACCTAAACTTGACATATACCAAAAGATCAGGTCCAAAGGTTAAGTGAAATGCATGTCAGTATAGCATACAGGGCCACAGGCAGTAGCGGCGGAACACCTTCAATTAAGGGGGGCACTGCCAACTTTTGGTTCCATTCTTTCCATGCAACGCTAATAGGGTTAATGTTAAAATGCCTAAATCAAAGGGGGCACAGTGCCCTCCCCGTTCCGCCGCCTATGCATACAGGTTGCAAACCAATTGTTACTCAATGCTGTCTGATGAGAATGACATTCACATTAAGTTCAGGTATTGAAATTGCACATTTAAGTGGAAATACTGTTGAAAGTAATTTATTTCTGTGTGCCGCAGAAAGTAAGTCATGGACCAAACGCCGCTGTTCAGTGCCTGTTTGCGCGCTGTGCGCCTGCGCAACAAGGAGCTGGCGGCGGCGGCGGACGGCCGCGTGCTGCCGCGCCGCTCGGTCAGTGCGTTCCAGCGGCGCGCCGCCGACATCGTGGCGAGCGTGGCGCGTCTGGCGGCCTTCCTGCAGGAGCACCGCGCCGGCTACCTGCGCACGGGGCGCGCCGACGGCCAGCCGCTGTCCGACGCCGAGCGAGACGAGGTGGAGGCCGGCGCCGAGGCGATAATGCGCACCTGCGGCCAGCTGGTGCGCGACTTCCGCCGCGAGCTGCCGCCCGTCACCGCCGGCGACCAGGCGGCGCTGCACCGGCAGGCCGTGGCCGACAGCATGGAGGCCTATCTGAAACGGGTCTGCCGCCTGTACGCTGAAATGAAGGCCGTTCGCGTCAAACGCTCCGTCGACCGCCGCAACATGGACCAGATCGCCACGCCGGAGCCGCGCCGGGTACCGCCGCTGGCGCGGAATGCGCCGGAGCCGGCCCCGGTGGCGCGGGACCGGCCCGGCGGCGGTCCGGCGCCCTGGGAGCTGGAGCAGCCCAGCTCGCCGCTGCTGACCGGAGACGAGCTCTCCCCGGAGGACATTCAGATGCTGGAAGAGGAGAATGACCAGATGTTCAACGAGCTCAACAGCATGACGGAGGAGGTGCGCCGCGTTGAGAGCAAGGTGGTGAAGATCGCGCAGCTACAGGAGATTTTCACAGAGAAGGTGCTGGAACAAGATAAAGACATCGACCGCATTGGCGACACAGTGGTGGGCACGACGGAAAATATCAAGGAAGCCAACGAGCAACTCCGCAGCGCCATTAAAAAGAACGCAGGTACGCGCGTCTGGGTCATGTTTTTCCTTCTGGTGATATCGTTTTCGCTTCTTTTTCTGGATTGGTATAATGATTAATGGGAACCCTGATTGCTATGTATGCGATAGGTCGATGCACTGGGTTGGGATAACTTGATTCGATGATTAACGATTGTGATATGATAGAATATATATATTTTTGCTGATGTTTGTGGCGTTCATGGCGCGCTTTTCTTTGCTATGAAAAGACTGATGATTGTGATTGGTGGTGCAACTTGATTAACATCCAAACATGTTTCACGACGTTGGGTGAAGTTTGCCTTGGGGGCCCGTTTGCCGTATCATCCCATACTGGGGTATCCTCCGAAAATCATAAGAAATTACAATGGTTTGATACACATTTATGTATTGAGCGATGTCACTGATGATAATGCAAAGTGTGAGTCAATGGAAGGGGCGGGTCACTGTAACCCGAGCAGAGGCACGTTGTCAGCCTGCCAGCGGATTGGCGTGGATTGTGACGGACCGGATGCGCGTCTCGTTGGTCGGACGGTAGTTCTTCGGGTTGACGGTGAGCTTCTCAAGCTGGTCGAGTGCGTCCATGCCATCGATCACCCTGTCGAGAGGCGGCAGAGGCCGTCAGGTGACGTTGGACAATGGCGGCGCCGGCCGAAAAAAACGTACGTGAATAATGCGACAACTATACGAATACGAAAGCATGCTAACATGACTGAAAGAGGAACTCGGGAAAATGAGCAACTGTGCCCATTGATTGGTACATATTGCACAGGATATGGTTTCTACATGTCACTTAACAAGCAATCAGCACCCACACAGTGCGTGCTACGAGGATCCTATCCTTGAATAACGCATGAATGCATTTTGTCATAACAAATAATTGACACTTGGCAGGAATTGGATTCGAAATTAAATAACAATAGCATGTATTCAACACATCCCATCACACACATCCCATCACACACATCCCATGTTGTTGTTGAGGCAACACAAGCCCAACCCCAACAACAACAACGACAACAACAACAAAAACAACAACAAAAACGTTTATCACTATCCCAGAACCAGAACTAGACGTAAAAACATTAGCGAAAGCTTATCTTTAGAAACACAGGAAAACGCAGTCAGTCCGGTCATAAAGTACCTAAAGCGGACTCCTAAACGATATTGACACAGCCTCTTACTTTCCGAACACGGTGTATTTGAGGTCCAGGTGCGGCTGAGGAGCGTACGTAATGAAGAATTGACTGCCGTTGGTGTTCGGTCCGTTGTTGGCCATCGATACCATCCCGCGGACCTTGTGCTGCCGGAGGAGCCGATCGTTAGCCATCAGTATCGTCCCGCGGACTTTGTGCCGTAAAAGCCGCCGATCGCGACGAAACTTTTAGTACCCTCGAGTTGATCAATTCTGCATTTACTCTGAAAATCTCATGACCCTAACCCCGCTGATCTTTGACCTGTTTCTTGAAACCATATTGTCAAGCCGGTATAGCGATTCGGCGAATGTCAGCGCACGTCATCCGCGCGCTACCAGTCTTCTTTGTAGTTGTTAACCCGCGCACCGACGGGGGGGGGGCGGTTATCGCCTGAGGTGCCGCGAAATTGGGTATGACTATTCTCTCATCAATTTTACACATGAAGTGCAAGTTTAAACCTCTTAACTTTTAAGGTCAGGTCACTTTGAATGACCCAACCTCAAGTCACTTTTTTGCAACTTTGTCACCGTGTCAGAGCTACAGTAGATGACGGAGTCCTTTTAAAGTCGGAGGATGTTATTAGGTCGTTAGTGGCTACAATTTGTATATCTCTGAATTTTGATATCGATGACCTAAGGTCAGGTCAATTTCTCGACCTCCCCATTTTAAGTCAATGGGGGAAAAATCAACTCCCTGTTTTTTCCACTAAAACGCTTCAAAATGGCCCCATATACCATACATGACTTCATATACGACCAACCTTCACTACCTTGAGGCCTGTTTTGCTGTTGGGCAGCTGTAAGGTCATGTGACGTCATCAAAGGTCACCAAAGTTTTTTTTTGCCAATAACTCCTTACAGGAACAAGATACAGCCGTGCGGATGGTCTCATTGTGTTCAGCTCGTCAAGGCGCATCGAATGATATACATGACCTCGAGGTCACGTGACCTTAGGTCAACCTTTGACCTTGACCTTTCGAGGTCAACATATATATGGTTCGATGCGGATTGGCGAGAGGATCACGATGGTGCCCTTAGTTTGTTCCTAGCTTGACCAATTCGAAAGTTATTTGAGAAAAACTCCATATCTAGCGCCGCCATTTTGACTTTTTTGACCCCTGTGACGTCATCTTTGACCTGACCTGTGACCTTGGTAAAAATTGTAGACCTTGTCCGTGCGTATCCCATGCCGTTTACCGCTTGTCGCTAACTTGCTGCGTTCTCGAGATCTCAGGGGGGGGGGGCGGTCATCCGCCCCCTCGTCGGTTCTAAATTGGCGCAGACCCCCGTCGGTGCGTGGGTTAATGTTCCAACTAGAGGTGGCAAATGTGGACCCGAGGACCCGGTCCAAAGAACCAGTCTGGACCCATATGGGTCCAGACCGGTTCCTGGAAATTTTCGGACGGGAAATTTTCGGACATCTTGCACACTACACATTATTGCAAAGTATGAAGTGAAAAGGGAAGGTTTCTTTGCACACCAGGCGCGGATACAAGGGGGGGGCCATGGGGGCCATGGCCCCCCCCCCCTTGGCCGATTTTTTTTCAAAAATAAAATAAAAAGTTAAAAAGTTAAAAAGCTGAAAAGGGGGCCTCCTGAAAATAAAGTGGCCGAAATCCGATGAGTTTTTTTTTAACCTACCCACTTAGTTATTTCTTAGAAGACTAGCTGAGAAGACTTCTTTGTTAGAAGATTGGTAAAGCTTTTCATAACTTCGAGGTCTCTTATACTCACAGAGATGACCACTTTTACAGGGCCTCCTAACCTGCACAGAGGGCCTCCAAGCCTGCACAGATGTTGAGATGTTGCCTGAACAGCTAGATAAGCTCAATAGACGCAGTTTTTTTTTTGGGGGGCCCAACAAGTGGGAAGATGGGGCCTCCAACAGGTGGGATTATGGGGGGGGGCCTCCTGGTTTCTAATGGCCCCTCCCTTGGAGATTTTCTGGATCCGCCCCTGTTGCACACAGTAGCTCATGAGTATTCCCAGTGGGAAAAAAGGCTGTTTCATGATGCAACTAATGATACCTACAAGTATTTGTATTAATTGACTTGGGGAACGGGTCCAACTGGTTCCGATTCCAACTTAGACCGGGTCCGACTGGTTCCAGAAATGTAGCCCGCATGACGCATACAGGTTGACCTGACCGCTGACATGACCAGATCCGACCCGGCCTACTCCAAATGCGTGAATACATCATCTTTGATCAAAACTAACATGAAATTTGTGATCAGCACCCCGAAAAAAACTTAGCAATCTTATTTTACGAAGCTTTAGCAGGTCTCGAGTTTCCTGACTTTTGGGTCATTGATCTAACCTCGAAGGTCAACCAATGGCCCAGGACCTTAACATTGGGTATCATTGGCTTTCTCTCATCAGGGGCAACGTTATCGTTTAATATCCGCGAAGCTCTAGCTCGGTCAGGGGCCAAACGGCTCATCCGCTCCATCCAAACGGCAAACGTATCACCCTACACGTAAGATGCTGTAAAAAGGTCAATATGGGCGAGGGTTAAGTGCCTGAATGATTTTAGATAGTATATCAGGATGTCCCAAAATTTTAGAATTATTTCAATGGTCCTTTCCTCAAATTATATGTTTAAAAATCGAAAGTGGTGTATATTATTGCCTATTGGAAATTACTGGAGATATTGGTAAATTACTGTAACGGCTACATCGCTTCTGACTTCTTAACATTCTTTAATACGAGGAAAAGGTCATTTACAGTTAGTCTACAATTCTAGTCAGTTGAACAATACGTCACTTTCGCCTTCTAAACATTTCTTTATTCGAGGAACAGGTGATCAACAATCATTCATATCATAACACTTTCTCGTGAGAGGGCTCAACAACATATCTTCAATGTTCCAGCTTATGTGATATATACTTTCCAGTCTCCACACTTACTTTGATACTGTCAGTGATTTCATCTTCAAATTTCCTATTCCATATTGAGGTTCCACCTTTACCCGTCCCAGTTGGGTCACCAGTTTGAACCATGAAACCTTTGATGTTGCGGTGGAACAGGCTGTCATTGTAGTAATCACTCGCGCAAAGTGCCAGGAAGTTCTGAAATCAGACACCAATCAAAATTGCTCAAAAACACAAAGCAATGGTGTGGTTTACACACCTGGAACATTAATGAATCAAAACATCACCATTGAGCATTCAGCATTAGTCAAGGATGTGAATGCAGAGGAAGGCAACCATTATTGTTCATATACATACATACCTACAGTGAAAATTATTTGTAAAAACGTGCAAAGCTGGTTGGAGACATTAGAAAACACATTTTCCCAGCATGTAGGCACAAGCAGCTTGTTTTTACATGATGGTGCATGGTCACCTGCATGTATAAGTTGACTTACCTCGCATGTCTTTGGGCATTGATCACAGAAGACCTCAATCTTTATGTCACCAACATCTGTATGTAGTGTAACTGCCTGAAAAAAATGAGGGTATAAATATGAGCTGAAAGTGCCTCTGCATTCATATCAACCAGAGGCAGAAAGGTAACTGTCTAAGTTGACATTTCACACAAAGGCCTTCTCCTTATTAAAAGCATGTCAAAACAAATATAGGTACCTATTACAATTAACTAGGTACAACATTTTTAGCTCCCATCTCCTTTAGTTATCTGACATACACACACTTGCACTATGTAAAGTAATGCTTGTGAACATATCATCATACTTACCATAGCATTACACAGTTAAAAAACAATGGCTGGATCAGACGATCAAGATGACTGAGAACAGCAACAATAACCTCACGTTCAGAGTCTCTTGGACGACGAAGATTCTATGTCATCTGGCCAGTCCCATTCAAGGTCAGCGGGGGCTTGGCTGCGGTTCTAGAATGGGATTAGCCGGATGACATAGAATCTTTGCCGTCCAAGAGACCCAGATCACGGGGTAAATTTAGAGAACCAGCTCAGGTTATGCAATATCAAGCATCATGCCTGAATATTGATGCAGGGGTTGCACTGCAGCCACAGCCTTTGTCAGCTGCATGGTCGTACTAGATGACCATCAGACATTAACCCTATTACTGGTGGCCTCTCTGGACTACGTTACCTGGTGGAGGGGGCCGATTCGGCCCCCCTGGATATCTCGAAAACTAAATGTCCGATCATAATGGGACAAACGCCATTCGATTGCTCTCATCGTGAACTATTAGATTGACTTTAGAAGTAAAAAAAAGTTCAAAATTGTGCGTCCTGGAAGCAAACACTTTCGAAAAAATCGCGTTTTACACCTCATCACTAAAATTGTTATAATAGCTTCTTTCTTTTTTGACCGATTTTGATGAAACTTCAGGAAACTCTTCTTCATGAACTGCGCCTTCATATATATTCCGTTTTTTCGATATTTCAAAAATCATAGGCGTATTCAGGTAGCTAACTTGGGATGATGTTTTGAGTTTTTGTCATGGCATATCATGTGTCTTATGACATGATGTGTCATTAGCATATATCATGTAGAATATGCAATGTAAGCACAAAATACACGTTTTCGTTTAGCATAGGCAGATTCAGGCATGCTAAGATGGGGGTACATTGATATTACCCCCCTTTCTCAGGTACCTGGATCCGCCTATTCCAATATTTTCATTGTAAAATGACGTCACATAGTCTTTGAGCGCATACATATGATGGGTGGTGCCACTGGTCACCAGTGTAAATCTAAGCAAATCTGCTTAGTGGCAAATGTCAAAACAGTCATATCTGGGCCAAAACTACCCCAGAGAAACTTGTCCTGGAGACGCCTCTGCGCAAGCTAGAAACTAAAAAATTTGACACAATGTGCCCAATGAATAACAAGGAAAAGTCACCAATTTTTAAACCCCTAGCTTAAGTCATTTTCCGTCAAGAGCAAAAAAAAACTACAGGTGGGGGGGCCGATTTGCCCCCCCCCCCCCCTCCCCACCAGTACCTAATAGGGTTAAGGGTGATCAAAGGTCTTATGATGGCAATTTAAGGCAAAGGACAAATTCAGGCAAAGGTCTGAAGACCTTGAAAAGGCTGGAGCCAGGTTGGGATGAGACAAAAGGTAAATAAAAATGCTTGAAAATAAAAAGGCTGCATGAAATGAATTTCAGTAGGTACATAGGAATCAAAATGAATGCAAAATGAAAAAGATGCAAAACCTTATGAAAGTCAGGCCTTTAAAGGGACTATCCCACCTTCTAAAATGTTGTTAAAACCAGTTATATTGTGCCCGACTTTATAGATTGGATGACCAGGAACACGGTTCTGGCATTTATTTTTCATTAAACATCTTAGGCTTCCCATATTCCAAACACAAACTTTCAAATATGTGACGTCACAGCCCAAAATTACCTCCTTCCCCAGGCCACATTACTGTCATAAAGCTGATTCTTTTTACTCTGTAGGCACCACAACAAAGTTCAGACCAAGTTTTAAGTGATTTTTCAACGAACAAACCCATTTAAATCAGAATGACTAAACGAGGTGACGTCACACTAACGGTCGCTCCATGTTGAAGATAGGGCCTTGTACAAGGCCCATTTTCAAATGAAGGGAACGAATTTCTTCAACAACAAGAGGCCGCGGGGGTTGCAACCTAGATAGATAGTGGTTTCTGAACCTCACCGCAAACTTGGCTATCTCAACTCAAACCCCATGTTAAAGGTGGGATAGTCCCTTTAAGTTACTCAGTGCTTGTGCGAGGGTCATATTTTAACATTTATGAAGTTTACTAATAATTTCGAGCACGGCTCTGTCACTTGTCAGAATACAAAGTAAAAAATGCCACAATAAAATCCAGTGTATCACAGTCTGCAGTCAAAGGTTGGATTTTATCGTAGTATTTTTAGCTTTGTATTCTGATGAAGAGCTGTGCTCGAAATTACTAATAAAGTTAAAGTGTTGTCGCTTAACTTTTTTAACTACAGGGATAAGGTCATGGTCACTAATAAAAAAGTTAGGCCTTATAAAAACATTCTCTCTTTCAAAATTCTTGCATAGGTCTTTGGTATGGGCAAGGGCGGCAAGGGTATGCTATTTATATACACTGTGGGGTATGCAACCGGTCGCAAGCGCAATATTTACAAAAATGGAATGGAATATCTTCTAACACACCATACCATTATACAAACGTACACAGTGAAATAGTGTTCAATACATGATGCTGCATGATCGCTCGCTGCTTACCGCTCTGGAGAACCGACCAATCAGGATCGGCTAGGGTGAGGAAAAGTGCAAAGGAAGTGAGTGTAGCGATCATTTACAACGGATTGGATATTCTACTACTAATTCAAGCTCATTTAAGATCAATAAACTTGCTGACGAGATAAATTTTCTTTTTTTGTCCTTTGATCGCGAGTTTTCTCGATCTCCTATATGAAGTGCCAACAGCAAAATAAAAGTGCAACGAACAGGCTTCATGGAACCAGGTTTCTCGACATAAATGGCGAAAGTGATACATTCGACTTTTTGCTGCTTATGATGACGTCTATCAATTCAGCAGCAACGAATATCAGCCTCACAGCAGCATATTTCGGGGTCTTTTGATTTGGCTGAAAATCGGTATACAGGGCCTCCTCGATGCGCTGATTCCGAAAATGTACCTCTTTTGGGTGGTATTTTGCACCGTTAACGAGTTAACGACCAATTAACATTTTAACGGGAAACGGCGGGGTCTTTCGATTTGCCTGAAAATCGGTATACAGGGTCTCCTCGATGCGCTGATTCCGAAAATGTACCTCTTTGGGATGGTATTTGGCACCGTTAACGAGTTAACGACCAATTAACATTTTAACGGGAAACGTCGGGGTCTTTCGATTTGCCTGAAAATCGGTATACAGGGCCTCCTCGATGCGCTGATTCCGAAAATGTACCTCTTTGGGGTGGTATTTTGCACCGTTAACGAGTTAACGGCCAATTAACATTTTAACGGGAAACGGCGGGGTCTTTTGATTTGGCTGAAAATCGGTGTACAGAGCCTCCTCAATGCGCTGATTCCGAAAATGTGCCTCTTTGGGGTGGTATTTTGCACCGTTAACGAGTTAACGGCCAATTACACGTTTTAACGGGAAACGGCGGGGTCTTTCAATTTGGCTGAAAATCGGTGTACACTGTACAGGGCCTTCTCAATGCGCTGATTCCGAAAATGTACCTCTTTAGGGTGGTATTTTGCACCGTTAACGAGTTAACGACCAATTAACATTTTAACGGGAAACGGCGGGGTCTTTCGATTTGGCTGAAAATCAGTAAACAGGGCTTCCTCGATGCGCTGATTACGAAAATGTACCTCTTTAGGGTGGTATTTTGCACCGTTAACGAGTTAACGACCAAATAACATTTTAACGGGAAACGGCGGAGTCTTTCGATTTGGCTGAAAACCGGTATACAGGGCCTCCTCGATGCGCTGATTTCGAAAATGTGCCTCTTTGGGGTGATATTTTGCACCGTTAACGAGTTAACGATCCGTTAACATTTCAACAGCATATATCGATTTCAGCAGCAAATTTTCGGGGTCTTTCGATTTGGCTGAACATCGGTATACAGGGCCTCCTCGATGCGCTGATTCCGAAGATAAACCTCTTTGGGGTGGTATTTTGTACCGTTAACGAGTTAACGGCCAATTACACATTTTAACGGGAAACGGCGGGGTCTTTCGATTTGGCTGAAAATCGGTGGACAGGGCCCCCTCGATGCCCTGATTCCGAAAATGTACCTCTTCTGGGTGGTATTTTGAACCGTTAACGAGTTAACGACCAATTAACATTTTAACGGGAAACGGCGGGTTCTTTCGATTTGGCAGAAAATCAGTATACAGGGCCGTCTCGATGCGCTGATTTCGAAAATGTGCCTCTTTGGGGTGGTTATTTGCATCGTTAACGAGTTAACGATCCACTAATATTTCAACAGCATATATCGATTTCAGCAGCAAATTCGATTTGGCTTAAAATCGGTGTACAGGGTCTCCTCGATGCGCTGATTCCGAAACGTTACCTCTTTGGGGTGGTATTTTGCACCGTTAACGAGTTAACGACCAATTAACATTTTAACGGGAAACGGCGGGGTCTTTTGATTTGGCTAAAAATCGGTATACAGGGCCTCCTCGATGCGCTGATTCCGAAAATGTTATTTGGCCGTTAATTCGTTAACGATGCAAAATACCACCCCAAAGAGGTACCTTTTCGGAATCAGCGCATCAAGGAGACCCTGTACGCCGATTTTAAGCCAAATCGAAAGACCCCGAAAATTTGCTGCTGAAATCGATGTATGCTGCTGAAATGTTAACGGATCGTTAACTCGTTAACGATGCAAAATACCACCCCAAAGAGGTACATTTTCGAAATCAGCGCATCGAGAAGGCCCTGTATACTGATTTTCAGCCAAATCAAAAGACCCGCCGTTTCCCGTTAAAATAATAATTGGTCGTTAACTCGTTAACGGTGCCAAATACCACGCCAAAGAGGTACATTTTCGAAATCAGCGCATCGAGAAGGCCCTGTATACTGATTTTCAGCCAAATCGAAAGACCCGCCGTTTCCCGCTAAAATGTTAATTGGTCGTTAACTCGTTAACGGTGCAAAATACCATCCCAAAGAGGTACATTTTCGGAATCACCGCATCGAGGAGGCCCTGTACACCGATTTTAAGCCAAATCGAAAGACCCCGAAAATTTGCTGCTGAAATCGATATATGCTGCTGAAATGTTAACGGATCGTTAACTTGTTAACGGTGCAAAATACCATCCCAAAGAGCCACATTTTCGAAATCAGCGCATCGAGGAGGCCCTGTATATCGGTTTTCAGCCAAATCGAAAGACCCCGCCGTTTCCTGTTAAAAAATTAATTGGTCGTTAACTCGTTAACGGTGAAAAATACCACCCCAAAGAGGTACCTTTTCGGAATCAGCACATTGAGGAGGCCCTGTATACTGATTTTCAGCCAAATCGAAAAACCCCGCCGTATCCGGTTAAAATGTTAATTGGTCGTTAACTCGTTAACGGTGCAAAATACCACCCCAAAGAGGTACCTTTTCTGAATCAGCGCATCGAGGAGACCCTCTACACCGATTTTAAGCCAAATCGAAAGACCCCGAAAATTTGCTGCTGAAATCGATATATGCTGCTGAAATGTTAACGGATCGTTTACTCGTTAACGATGCAAAATACCAGCCCAAAGAGGCACATTTTCGAAATCAGCGCATCGTGAAGGCCCTGTATACTGATTTTCAGCCAAATCGAAAGACCCGCCGTTTCCCGTTAAAATGTTAATTTGTCGTTAACTCGTTAACGGTGCCAAATACCACCCCAAAGAGGTACATTTTCGGATTCAGCGCATCGAGAAGCCCTCTACACCGACTTTCAGCCAAATCGAAAGACCCCGCCGTTTCCCGTTAAAATGGTAATTGGTCGTTAACTCGTTAACGGTGCAAAATACCACCCCAAAAAGGTACATTTTCGGAATCAGCGCATCGACGAGGCCTAGTATACCGATTTTCAGCCAAATCGAAAGACCCCGCCGTTTCCCGTTAAAATGTTAATTGGTCGTTAACTCGTTAACGGTGCAAAATACCACCCCAAAGAGGTACATTTTCGGAAACACTGCATCAAGGAGGCCCTGTATACCGATTTTTAGCCGAATCGAAAGACCCTGCCGTTTCCCGTTAAAATGTTAGCTCTTTAACGGTGCAGGTCGTTAGCTCTTTAACGGTGCAAAAGACCACCCCAAAGAGGTACCTTTTCGGAATCAGCGCATCGAGGAGACCCTGTACACCGATTTTAAGCCAAATCGAAAGACCCCGAAAATTTGCTGCTGAAATCGATATATGCTGCTGAAATGTGAACGGATCGTTAACTCGTTAACGATGCAAAATACCACCCCAAAAAGGCGCATTTTAGAAATCAGCGCATCGAGACGGCCCTGTATACTGATTTTCAGCAAAATCGAAAGACCCCGCCGTTTCACGTTAAAATGTTTATTGGTCGTTAACTCGTTAACGGTGCAAATTACCACCCCAAAGAGGTACATTTTCGGAATCAGCGCATCGAGAAGGCGCTGTATATCGATTTTCAGCCAAATCGAAAGACCCCGCTGTTTCCCGTTAAATTGTTAACTGGCCGTTAACTCGTTAACGGTACAAAATACCACCCCAAAGAGGTACATTTTCGGAATCACCGCATCGAGGAGGCCCTGTATACCGATTTTCAGCCAAATCGAAAGACCCCGCCGTTTCCCGTTAAAATGTTAATTGGTCGTAAAGTCGTGAACGGTGCAAAATATCACCCCAAAGAGGTACATTTTCTGAATCAGCGCATCGAGGAGGCCCTGTATACCGATTTTTAGCCAAATCGAAAGACCCTGCCGTTTCCCGTTAAATGTTAATTGGTCATTAACTCGTTAACGGTGCAAAATACCACCCCAAAAAGGTAACTTTTCGGAATCAGCGCATCGAGGAGACCCTGTACACCGATTTTAAGCCAAATCGAAAGACCCCGAAAATTTGCTGCTGAAATCGATAGATGCTGCTGAAATGTTAACGGATCGTTAACTCGTTAACGATGCAAAATACCATCCCAAAGAGGCACATTTTCGAAATCAGCGCATCGAGAAGGCCCTGTATATTGATTTTCAGCCAAATCGAAAGACCCCGCCGTTTCCCGTTAAAATGTTAATTGGTCGTTAACTCGTTAACGGTCCAAAATACCACCCCAAAGAGGTACATTTTCGGAATCAGCGCATCGAGAAGGCCTTGTACACCGATTTTCAGCCAAATCGAAAGACCCCGCTGTTTCCCGTTAATATGTTAACTGGCCGTTAACTCGTTAACGTTGCAAAATACCACCCCAAAGAGGTACATTTTCGGAATCAGCGCATCGAGGAGGCCCTGTATACCGATTTTCAGCCAAATCGAAAGACCCCGCCGTTTCCCGTTAAAATGTTAATTGGTCGTTAACTCTTTAACGGTGCAAAATACCACCACAAAGTGGTACATTTTCGGAATCAACGCATCGAGGAGGCCCTGTATACCGATTTTTAGTCAAATCGAAAGACCCCGCCGTTTCCCGTTAAAATGTGTAATTGGCCGTTAACTCGTTAACGGTGCAAAATACCACCCCAAACAGGCACATTTTCGGAATCAGCGCATCGAGGAGGCCCTGTACACCGATTTTCAGCCAAATCGAAAGACCCCGCTGTTTCCCCTTAAAATGTTAATTGGCCGTTAACTCGTTAACGGTGCAAAATACCACCCCAAAGACGTACATTTTCGGAATCAGCGCATCGAGGAGGCCCTGTATACCGATTTTCAGGCAAATCGAAAGACCCCGCCGTTTCCCGTTAAAATGTTAATTGGTCGTTAACTCGTTAACGGTGCAAAATACCACCCCAAAGAGTTACATTTTCGGAATCAGCGCATCGAGGAGGCCCTGTATACCGATTTTCAGGCAAATCGAAAGACCCCGCCGTTTCCCGTTAAAATGTTAATTGGTCGTTAACTCGTTAACGGTGCAAAATACTACCCAAAAGAGGCACATTTTCGGAATCAGCGCATCGAGAAGGCCCTGTATACCGATTTTCAGCCAAATCGAAAGACCCCGAAATATGCTGCTGTGAGGCTGATATTCGTTGCTGCTGAATTGATAGACGTCTTATGATGCTGCCATAAGTTGTTTAGACGGTTTAGACATGCGGTTATCCCTCAAGATTACTTTAAAGGTAGACTGCCACCTTTTTTCCACAAAACGGTTTTCACTAGAGCTGAGCCACCTATGTCCCAGACTGAAGTCGGTTTTCCGAAATTCGAACCCGTTTGCGAGAAATCGGAGACCAAAGTTCAGTTTGATGCCATTTTTTTAGTCCAAGAAAACCGACATCTCTACTGTTTATCGATAACTTTGAAACATGAATTTTCTTATCTTTTGGTAAATATATGTCAAAACTTTGATTGTTTCGAGATCAGAGAAGAATTTTGGAGTGTCAAAATAAAAGTTAAACTTATATATTCAGTAGTTCATTTTTTCCAAAAAAGTGTGGGAAATGGGGTTTAACATGGGCCAGACCCATTCCAAATGAGCCATGATTTTTAAATGTTTTACGAACTTAAATGCAAAATAAATTAGGACATGGCCAATTTCTTATGAAATCATATATTAGTAAATCATAAAATACCTTACTTTTTCAAATAAAATGTAATAATCTTATGACCTTGAAGTCTAGTGATGTGTAAACATTGTCGCTAGACATTAACCGATTGATAATTGTATGATAATCGACAATTTTTTTCGCGATTCACGTGATGATACTTTGTCAGGTGAATTCTAAAATTTTGTTTTGTCCAGGGAATAAATCATAGGCCGATCTGAGAAAACTTTTTGAAGGTGGCAGTCTTCCTTTAATAATGTTATCCCTGCAGCGAAGCAACTTTTTACTTTTAACGTCAGTTATAGCACCGCAAACACTTTTTGGAAAGTGGAACACTCGCACCTAATAAACGGCGGTAGACTCACGAGGAAGTTGGAAGCATGGAATGTTTCCACCGCTTAGAAACTGACGCTAACGCCCGTGCAATAACAAGTAAGTGGCTTCTATCAGATTTTGCTTTGTTTGTTTTGCTTGATTATTTGACCGATGTATCAGCTATTTGTACGGATTTTGGCCCGCTTGAAAAGCCGTGATTTAATCAGAACTTGTATCCGTCCTTGTGGTCTTTGCCTTCATCGTGTCATGCCCAGATCCCCACTCTTGCCTTGCACACTCGTCTTTCCGGACTGGCGGCCATGCCCATCTTCACCTCTCCCTCCACCCATACACACACCACCACCACCACCACCACCACCACCACCACCAGACAACCGGTGCACCAAAGCGGTGTTCACTGTTCGGGGCAGGTCGGTCGGTCCCCTAGCTCAGTCGGCTGAGCCCCCCCCCCCTCCCCTCTGGGACTCCGCGTGGTGAGAACACGCATCCCGGTTATAAAAGTCCAGGGTTCGAAGCGCGGCGGTCACCGTTCCGTGCTTCTATCCTCAGGATACTGAAATCCTCCTCCTCCACGCCGCAACCCCCCTCCGGGCTGGACAGGCAACTTTATCTCATGCGGGCTGCTCCTTTGGAGCGGCACCGCTGCTCCCGAGGGAGCGCACCCCGTAGCCAGGTGCAGTGAGTACCTTGGGGCTGGGTGGCCTGTCCTCTCGGGACGGGCTCAGCCCCGGTGACTCTCTAGGGTGCCTGCCCAGACCAATGTCTCCCCCTACTTCCTATCATCCTTCCGGCTCTGAAATGGTCTCGTCAGACCGAAAGAGCCTAACCCAACAATACAAGCAAAACAAGCGCGGCGGTCACACCGTTCCGTCATTTCCATCCTTAGCCAGGACAGTCAAATCCTTCTCCATTGACTCCGGAAAGAATCGTGTTGCATATCAGCCGATTCGTATCGTAGAGCTGAACACATCTGACGTGTTTTCACCGCTCTAGCACGTCTCTATCAAAAGTTATAGTAAAAAACTGCTGGTGACCTTTCATGACCTGAGATGACCTCAGGGGCACACAGAGGGATCACAGGTGCAAATTTCCGATTCAGTATGTCATGTCTACCTATGAACTGATGTTTTAGAGGGTTTAGGACGACAGTCGTCCAAAAGAGGCGCATTTCAATTTTCTTCTATTGACTTAATGAAGAGGTCGCAAAATTGACCTAACCCTAGGTCACATATTTAAAAAATATAGATATTAATTTTATACATACCTTCTGTTACTCATCAATTGATCAATCGATTAACCCATTTATGCCCAAGAATATTGACCATCATGGAAATCGATGAAATCTAAAGTAAGCTATGCTCCTACCAGGGCCTTGCATGGAAACGAAAATAATTTTTGCCTGCAGCAAAAGTTTTTCGAGAAAAACGTAAAAAACGTGCGTTGCGAAATCACAGCGAAGGGCACACCGGGCGCCATCAGCGCTGCGAAAGCGCAACGACGGGCACATCAGATGGACGTAAACGGTAAAATACACTGAACTGCCGTATATGCTAGTTTGTTTTAAAGCATCCATCAACTGTTGACAATTCTATTGCTCGAAAATGCGGAACCCACATCCCTCATGCTCTATAACCCGCCTAAGAGCATCAGTGAGGGAGCATAACTTCAGGATTCGCGAACGCGGAGATGGTAACAAACGGTCATTATCAACAACAGTTGTCCATTTAATAGTGATCGACACGAACCCAGGATGATGCCTTCTTTTTGGGAGCTAGAGAGAGCCATTACGGCCCCACATATCAGACCCCACACTGAAAACAATTAAACCGAGGATTGGGAGTAAACCAGTGCCTCACGTATACGCCCACTCTCTCGCTCGCTCCTTTGCAGTCGCCCCAAAAGGCGTCTTACCTACTGGTCTACGAAAGACTTCGCTCGCTTCGTAACGGCGTCGCGAACCCACGGATACGGCTTGTGCCCACGGCCCATAAGTTATTATTACCTGTGGAGATTATCCGAATGTTGTAATATCCTCAACCATAGATAACCATAGATTCATGTTATCTATGCCTCAACCCTTGTCCACCTTCAGACCTGAGGCCGAGAGGGAAATCTTCTTAGAACTGCCTACTCTCCAGTGCTACTTCCTTCACGTCATACGCGTAAGTACCCACGCCTACAGGCTACAATACGTCTTCCGATGCTGGTGTCACGACTTGCTTGTCTCGCTCCCAACACCGGTGTCACACGCGCAATGTCGGGCGTGGCGCCGCTCCCGCCACCCACGTCCAGCATGGCGCCGCTCCCGCCACCGATACTCGCGACGTTCGGTTTGGACTTGGAGCCGCTTCCGCCACAGACGCTCGCAACATTCGGTTTGGGGCCGCTCCCGCTACCGACGTCCGGCTCGCCTAATCGTCGTCGCCAGCCACCGTCATCCCGGGGTCACCGACACCTAGTCGTACGCCCTGGCCCGGACAATATTTGGGATGTGCAGACTGGCTAGGCTAGGTTAGGTTTGACCATGAGGAGACTTTTCTGCATGTAAGTACCAGAGTTGCACGTTATTGCAAACAGACGGAACTTGACTTGGCACTCGGCACGTGGCTGTTGGTCCGTGGTCGTCGATATGCGCCATTGCACATGAGTACATGATTTAACCCTCGCCGGACCTATTGGTTTTCTACATACGCGCCGGCCGAGGAGGGGGGCGGGTACGACCCCCCTCGCCGTTTCGCCCCTGGTGGAGCTAGCGCGTTGCGGAAAAAAACGAGCGTGTGTGCCGTTACGAGACGCAGACGGATTGGTACCCGATTTTAAGGTCCTAGGTCAACCGGTGACCTCTGAGGTCAGGTCAAGTACCCCAAGGTACGGTTCAGTTTTTGGTGAATAACTTCGCAAAAAACGGCCGCAGAGCTGCGATTTTGGCAGCATCGTGTTCGCCTCGCTCAGGCGCGTCGATTGATATACTTTTTGTTTGGGTCAGGTCAACTTAGGATGTTGACCTCAGGTCACGGTCAGGTCAGCGCCCCCAGGTCACGTAGCTGGTCGAAAGAGGTCATGTCACATATCATTCGATTTGGCAGGTATTCCTGAGTCCATTGGTGGCCTGGTGGCTTTCCTGACTCGCTAGCTCAATTTGATCGGGAGTTATTGACGAAAAAGTAATATGACCTTGATGACGTCATAAATGACGTCACGCAAGGTCAAAATTGCAAAAGTGACGCATCTAATCTTGCAAGGAGTGCATCAAATCACGATTCTGTGTGCTTGAGATATTGGAGATCGTTCCCGGCGCCAGAATAACAGTTTTCATTTTTCCCCATTGACTTATAGGGGAAGCCGGGGGAAGCCCGGCATAGTAAGCTCTTTTTCATTTTTATTACATACCATACGTGCTGTATAAAATGTTGATAGCCTGTTAGCTAGCTAAGTTCATTGGCCGTGTTTTCCCAAAAATTCGGTTTCGTGGAATAAGTATAAGGTTGAGAAAATCGAGTTTTAAAAAAGTGTTGATTTTTCTGGGGTAAGCCCGGCGTAGGGGTAACGCCGGCCACCTCCCCAGCGCTTTACAACGAGTTGATGAAACCATTATGTGTCTTCCAAACATTAACGGAAAGTGAAATATTAAGGTACTGATTAGCTCTGGACATCTTAGAGTTTATTTCACTACTGGTATTTTAGCTAGCGTCTACCACATATACAGTACAGGTCGATGAAAATCGTGATGCAAAATTCACAAAAAATGTGTATTTCAAAATTCCTTAAAATTTATTTTTCTTTTTACCTTAATGCATCATATTGCATATCATTCGACTCGGCTGATGAAGAAGAACACAACGACACCATTTTTGAAGCTCTAGCTTCATTGTCTGTCGCGTTATCTGCAAAAACGTAGTTTGACCCTAGTTGACCTTAAGTGACATGACTGGCTTTGTCTATGATAACATGTTTATTTTCGAAATTTATCTTTGATCTAGGTGTAAACCAATCCTGCTCAGTACCTATTATCTCATGGAAAACAATGGTCTAGTGGCATTGCTCTCGGTTGGGGGTAAGCTTGGCCACTCGCCCGGGGTTACCCCAATGTGCTAATTTTTATTTTAGAACAGCGATATTCGAAAAAAATGTCATACTTAAGCCAGCCTGCCTCGTCACCCCTCACTACAAACACTTAAACGGTCCTTACATAACATTCGTATAAATATTAGTACTGTATGGTATAACATTAACAGTGCAACATATCTCACTTTTTAGCTAAAAACCCTTAAAATATCATTTTTGCGCTATAACTTTAACAATATGCAATTTCTGTTAGCCTTAACTTTTTGCTGGCGTTACCTTAGCTGCCACGCTGAAAGGACAAACAGTTGAGCATTTTATTGTGAATAATTTAGCCGGAAACGGGGTGGCCGGGCTTCCCCCGCGCCCGGGCTTCCCCCGGCTTCCCCTAATGGTGAGGTCACGAAAATGACCTGACCTCATATGACCTTTAGGAAAAATCCGAGATATACAAGGTGTTAGACTCGTAATGGATACTAGATCCTGCAAGTTTCATTTCCCTGTGAAAGCTCCTCTGGCAGTGATGGCGTTGCGAAGTTGCGACATCTGAAGACCGTGCAGAGGTTCACTTATGACGTCATAGGTCAGTGACCTGACCAGACCCGAAAATGCAGTTGGCGTCAAAAGATCGGGCTTGAATCAAAGGTCAATTGTGCCAAGTTTCAGCTCTCTATCGCCAGCGTGTTCGGAGCTATCGCAACCACCCCCCGCCCCTCGGCCGGCGAGGGTTAACCCTCGCCCGCACATGGGGGGTGGTTGCCACCCCCCCAGGCAGTCTTTCTGCTCTGCACTCAACATTTTTAGAGCTAGAAGGCTGATTTTTCGTATAGCTGCTCGTCTATCCTTTCTTGATATCCACTGAAAATTTCAAGTTTCTGTGATTTTTGGTTTCGGAGATATGACCTTGTTTTTCAGGTCATGTCATGACCCAAATGGCCAATTCTCAACATCTTGCGTTTGCCATGGGCCTTGTGAGCTTTTGACACCCTGATTTCGGCCTTTTTTGCCAGTCTTACCTCCCACCTATCATGGAACATGTTGTTCGACGATGTACAGGGGTCAAGGTCAGGGTCAAGGTCAACCTAGGTCATCTAAGATAATTGCGTTTTAGGCAAGCTAAATTTACTTTTTGTGAAGTCTTTTGACTGCATTTTTGGTAAAAGCTTCTCAGATCATGATTTCATGTGATATGAACCCAAAAACAATCGGTGCACACATCAGTATACACACAGACACGCACAGACATACAAACACATATAATTGACCTTGACCTAACTTGACCTGAAATGACCTCAGCAGCAAAATTCTGGTCGGATAGTGTGACAAAGAGGTTCTAGCTGGCTTGGCACCAGAAAACAGCATTCGTCATCGGTATTTGATACGCAGCGCACTTGATATCCAACAATGACCCAAAACAGCAACATTTTTTAGTTTGACCTGACCTGGAAGGTCAATGACTGACCTGAGAAGGTAAAACTGGGTATCATTGGATTCGTCTTTTCCCAAAGAATCTTTTTGGTCTTTACTGCTAAGCTCTATCTCCAACAGGAACGAAATGGCGCGGGGGGGGTGGCAACCACCCCCCCCCCCCCCATGTGCGTTCTAGGATGGGAAAATGGCATGTGCGGGCGAGGGTTAAGGGATATAAATATAAATCTCTCCGATGCAAAAGACCGATTGTCGATCGGCTGAGTGACTGCATGGAATAAGATAAAAATCGTCACGGGCCGAGCCGATTCGGGCCGTGCATAGTGAGATTTTCCATTAACCCTCGCCGGCCGACGGGGCAAGACTGCTTTACTTCTGCCCCCCCCCCCCTATAGGTACATTTCGTGGTTGCTTGGAAGCCCGAACACGCTGGCGAGAAATTGGTAAAATTTGGCACACTTGATTTTCTTGAAAACTAGAAAAACGCAGGAAAGGAACAGCTAGCATGCTATAAGATCTTTTAAAAATAAAAAGATCGTTTTCGATCAAATAATCCCATATTGTCATATTGGAGGTCACCAAATATAAATACTTAAGTCATGTCGTCACGCAACATTTTCACGATTTTGACAGTTTTTTTTTCCAAGATTGCTTTATAAAATCGGAAACCAGCGTATAGCTGTTGAACCGAAAGAGCTAGAACGTTGCGGAAAGTGCATCCTGCATGGTCCTTTCAAAACTCTTTCCTTGACATATCCTCAGATTTGACCTCAAGTCAACTGTTTGGTCCACAGAAGGCAAGGGCAACCAAAATAGACGAATTTTTCCCAAACAATTTCCGCAGCAACTTAGGCTTAATTATTGTGTGACATTTAGTTGACCATCATATTGTTTATCTCGTCAAGGCGCGTCAACTTAACATGATTTCACCAAAAAGGTCAACCTGAAAAAGTAAACCTCAGGTCAAGGCCATGACCTGACCGGAAAAGGTCATGTTGCTTATCAATCGATCCGTATTGAGGACCTGCGCCGATGACCACCGTAGTCCAGGCGCCCAAAAACCCCAATTCATCATCATCATCATCATCATCGTATTGAGGACCTGTAAGTGTATACAGCCAGATGCTTCCATCGCTCTATTGTGCAGTACCGCCAAAAGTTAATTTTGAAAAGAGCTTTTGACCTTGTACAACCTAGCACATAGACCACCCTAGCATGACCTTTTGACAGCTGCATCTTGACCATTGCATAAGGGTAGAATGGTCATGTTTATGTGAATAGTTTTTTTTTTGACACGGTTCTTTTTCAAAGCAGGTGACATTTGTACCTATTGCAGCACCTATAATGGAGGGGTCACAAATCTGACCTGACCCATTTATATCAGGTCAGGTCACATCACACATCACATTTACGAAAAATCCGAGATGGGGTGTTCCAAAAAAGTGAGCCCCCTAACTAATATTGCTTATGTCTTCAAAACCATATGTCCTACAATGAGAGACCCTTTGCTGGAAAGAGCGGCCAATTTCGGTTCTAATAGGCTACCTAGTGTGGCTCTGAATGAATACGTATTACACCGAGAACGACCAGAATAAATCAAGTTTTCGCCATACAACGAAGCCCAAATGTTGGACGACTGACCTGACCTTTGAGGCTACTGGTTGATAAAACACTTTCTCACTCGCACCTAGGGTGAGATGCCTAATTGGCGACCACCTTAATTTGAACCGTCACTGATCACGCTTTATGGTACCATGGTATTACTGGATTGATTTTCGGAGACATTGTTCATTTTCCTATCAGAATCAATTCGTTTTCTGCCCTAATATCCACAAATTTATTTGTAGTGAGCTTTTGGCAAACCACTGCCAAAAAAAAACGCTTATAGGTACCTAACCCGTCCCGATTAGCGCCCGCGGAGGGTCGTGAATAGGTCTATGGGTTTCCTCATAGTAAAAATGGCGAAAAATGTGACGCTCGAAAACATGAATTAAGATACTTAAATTGAACGTATACGCAAAGCACTTATCACTAGAACAGGAACATTTAGCCAGCACGTTAATGTAAAGAATCTGATCACGTAATGCATCAAAGACGAAAATAAGGCGAAAGACCATTTTCTTTTAGGTTATCCCGTACTGTATTCGAGGCCCGCGCTGGATTCGGCACCCCTGCAGTCTGCCATGACAATGTTATCACCCGCCACTCATCGCAAGCTTCAGCAACCCCTCATTTTCCCTTCTCTCTTTTCCCATTCATTTCCCTTCTTGAGCTATTTGCGAGTTGCGACCATGTCGGGTGCAAATAGGAAATATGGGCTGCGACACATTTTTAACCACCATGCAGTGCACAGTCAGGCGATTCGCTACGGGAAGGCTGCAATCAGTTGAAAAATAATTGTCGATTCAGAATAAAAAAGTGCATCATCTTAACGTGCATCGCTTCTCATCAGACATAGCACAAATACACACGTTTCGGATAAGAAGATGGCAATTTTTATTTAAATTCACCTAAAACGTCTCAACAAAGGCATCGACAAACGGAAAAGAATTGAAATTGCTAAGCAATGTATGGCACTCCTTTTGACATTGTTTCCTCCCCGATTTCTCCTACCAGTTTTTCTGCAGGGGGTGGTTGGGAAATAGGAAAGGGTCGCTAATAGACAACCTTACCCTACATATAAGGGCGGCCGAACGGACTCCCTCCCACTCGAACATCCATTTGAACATTTACGAATTAGCTTTAGTGCCTTCGGGCTTCATAACATGTTACGATGCCGCCAGTGGTAGTTGACACCTGCTTTGGATAGCCGGGAGGACGCCTTTTATTTAATTGGCCTGACCTGACCTAACCCGACCTGGCCTAAGTACATTAAAGGGAATAGGCCTACCACCTACCTTAAATTAGTTTTTTTTGCAATGGATTTATGATTTTTATGCTCAAAATGATTAGAAAATAAGATAAAACATTTTTTATTAAAAATATTTTTTCTTTATTTTAATATAGGAAGAACCATATTCTATATAAAATAATGTTTGACGCGAAAGTTAAGTACACGTTGACCAATCATATCGCGTAGTTCAAACTTCAAACCTACGCATGCTGCATTGGCTGACGATGACGTGGCTGCATTCCTCTACAAGGACCGTATTCCTCAACAAGGTACGTACATACTCTTTTGGGAACGAGAAATAGAATAGCTTCTAGGATGATCGCTGAGGCGTACAAGCTCCTGATTTATGCTAGCATAATGCTAGTCTCAGCTCAAGCTACAAAACTTCTATTCCAATTCATAGCCCCTCGTTAACCCGCGACCTGGTGGGGGGGGCTATTTTTTGCCCCCCCCCCCCCTCCAGACTTTTCGATATATCTCCAGAACCGCTGCGCCGATCGTCACCAAACTTTCAGTACCCTCCCGGACATCAATTTTACATATGGTGACCAAAAATTTTCCAAAGGCTATGATAGGTTGGCCGTAAATGACGTCAGAGTGACGTCATGTTCTGCCGATTTCGACCCAAAAAAGGGTTTCGCGGGAAGAGCTGTCAGGCCTATAGCTTTGCAAATACAGAAAAATGATTAAAACATAAAAGCTGTAGAATTGACAGGGCTACAAAACTGCTATCTCGGATTTTTGAAAGTTTTGGATTTTGACCCCAAAAATCAAAAAATATTATTTTTTTTGGATATAATGATCGAAAAATCCAAAAAGTTTTTTGAATTTCGCAAAAACCGGAATATATATGATAGTCCTTACCGCCTTCCATCCACATACCAAATTTGAGATTGATACCTCTTTTTTTGGGGAAGTTATAGCGAAAAAACTGTTCAAAATTGATGACGTCAAATTTTCAAACTCAATTTTTAGCAATTCTAGACCCCGTAGCGCAAAACCAAGACCACCATTAGACTCCCCGTGACGAGCTGCATCGAATCAATACCCATTTTATGCAAAACTATCAATTTTAAAATTTGACCTTTTTTGGCCTGACCTTGACCTGACCTTGACCTGAACTGCACCAGAAAGTGACCTAAGCCGTACCTGATAGTCTTATAACCAACACCATTGAGTTGGAAATGAAAAATTGGCCATAAAACATGCATCACACAACCTTAGTAAAGTTGGGCTCATGTGACCTGACCTGTGACCCTTGGTGACCTGACCTGTGACGTGACCTGGTGTTGTCAGTGACCTCTAATAGCAACATATCTACTAGGCAACTGACGCCCTATCGCTGATTCTCGACAAAATGCGTTTTCCTCGGTGTTATAGCGCATTCCCTTGAAGACCCGTGAACGGTGAAACATTTCATCTTTGACCTGACCTGTGACGTCATCGGTGACCCCGAGGTCAATGAAATTTGGTTTCCTGCGACAAATTTGACAGGCCTTTCGAACGTTTGAATTTTGCGGATTCGTCCAGTAGTTTCGGAGATACGAGGGGGGGGCAAAAACAGCCCCCCCCCCCACCAGGTCGCGTTATAAACAGACCCCACCAGGGCGCGGGTTGAAGGTGATATATTTCCTTTAACCATCGACGGACCTATTGGTTTTCTACATACGCGCCGGCCCAGGGGGTGGGGGTACGATCCCCCTCGCCGTTTCGCCCCTGGTGGAGCTAGCGCGTCGCGGAAGAAAACGAACGTGTGCGCCGTTACGAGACGCAGATATTGGTACCCGATTTTAAGGTCCTAGGTCAACCGGTGACCTCTGAAGTCAGGTCAGTTGCCACAACGAACGGTTCCGTTTTTGCTGAATAACTTTGCAAAAAAAAACGGCCGCATATCAGCGATTTAGGCAGCATCGTGTTTGCCTCGCTTAGGCGCGTCGAATGCTATATTTTTTGTTTGGGTGAGGTCAGCTTAGGGTGTTCACCTTGGGTCACGGTCAGGTCAGCGCCCCCAGATCACGAAAATGGTCGAAGGAGGTCATGTTGCATATCATTCGATTTGGCAGGTCTTCCTGAGTCCATTGGTGGCTTTCCCGACTCGCTAGCTCAATTAGATCGGGAGTTATTGACGAAAAACTAATATGACCTTGATGACGTCATAAATGACGTCACGCAAGGTCAAAATTGCAAAAGTGACGCATCTAATCTTGCAAGGAGTGCATCAAATCACGATTCTGTGTGCTTGAGATAGTTGGAGATCGTTCCCGGCGCCAGAATAACAGTTTTCATTTTTCCCCATTGACTTATAATGGTGAGGTCACGAAAATGACCTGACCTCATATGACCTTTAGGAAAAATCCGAGATATACAAGTTGTGAGACTCGTAATGGATACTATATAGGTCCTGCAAGTTTCATTTCCATGTGAAAGCTCCTTTGGCAGTGAGGGCGTTGCGAAGTTGCGACATCTGAAGACCGTGCAGAGGTTCACTTATGACGTCATAGGTCAGTGACCTGACCTGACCCGAAAATGCAGTTGGTGTCAAAAGATCCGGCTTGAATCAAAGGTCAGGTGTGCCAAGTTTCAACTCTCTATCGCCGGCTTGTTCGGAGCTATCGCGAAAAAAAAACTAGTGGGGGCACACCTCTCAGCCGGCGAGGGTTAAAGACATCATCTGCGATCAAAACTAAGTGATCAGTACCCAGTATTTGTTGTAAAATAAATTTGGTGCAGATTTCGTCAAGTTAAGGTGCATTCGCCAGATAACCCGTCGTGAAAATAGCTGTTATCTACCTCTTTTAAATGATCTTTCCGGCTGCTATTTTATTATTGTTTTCGTTTCGAAATTTTTTGAAATTTTAGACATTCTTATCCGTGTTGTAACAAGCTACAAGAAAACTTTTTGTTTCGGTAGGCTTTACGGCACCGAAGCTATGCCAAAGCCGAAATACAGATACGACAATAAACGAATGGTAGTAAAAAAACACACGATTGTTTCCCAGGGACATGTAGCCGTAGAAAATTAAATAATCAAATTCATATATTGTGCCTACGTGCCTACACCATATTGAGGGTCATTAACACGCATTAAGTGCTTAGAAGTGCGTTCGCGCAATGGGCACGAGCAGTGAGAAAAAGAAATGCATGTAATCAAATGTAAAGCAGAAAGAAAAATTTTCGGTGGCGCCTGATATTTCCAAAGCATGCTGCTTTTACGAAAGACTAGCACGACGAAAACTATCGAAGATTCGTGATCGAATACGATTATAAATAATGTTTCATCCTAAATAAGTGTATATAAATATTGCAATGATAACTAGCTAAATTACATTAGACTTTATTTCATGTAAAGCACGTGAAGTAAGACGTTTAATTGGGAGCATTTTTGAAGATATCTCGAAGCAAGCAGTTTCTTATATTATTTAAATGAAATTTGCCCTAGGACTTGAATGTCATTGGCCGTGTGCGAAGCTGATCGTTCCCAAAATGTGGATTACGGACAAATACCACGGTATGTATCGCGTTTTCTTTTGAAAATGAATAACTACCAAGGTATCTTCACTGTGCACTTGCAGGTACCTAGCTTAATTATTTACCTAAATGCACTTAGGTAATTACCAGTCGGTGCTTTCGCTAAAATTAGGTACGTTAACGTATCAGTTTGAGTCTTAGGATTAAAACTTATAAGTTATAATCAGCTAAATCACATATAAGTTTAAGCATCGATTAGGGCTACGTAACCGATTCTCCTGCTCGCAAAAGCACGCAAACTGGCCAACAGGGTCAAATGGGGTCAAATGACTGAAAGGATTTCTCGGTGGAGGCACGGTGACTATAGGTAAATAGTGAAGGTGGATCCTCGCTCAATAGGCGCACCACACATTGTTTTGTTTTCTTATCCAATTAGGATTATTCCCAGTCTATGAATCAATGATATTCTTATTTTTCTCGACGAAAGAATCAAAGTAAAGCCTAAACTATATGCATCGTCTGCATCGATCGTATTTTAGTGTAATTTAAATCGATCAAATTTCATTCCATGTCTTGTCTTTCAGATCGGAATGAAAGAGCGTTGCGGCTTAGGTTTTGCAGGTAAGCTTTCGAACGACATGATAATTGTTACTGTACCTATAATGTGGAATATTAAATTAGCACCATCTTGTCATTTTTTTCTGCTACCGAAACCGATTTTACTGTTCGGCTATAATACTGAAGAAGTGATAATTCATCCAGCCATTTATGTAAAACAGAGAGCTTCTCAACTTAATGTCAACTAGAATTAAGTTTTGTGAGGATAATGCATGCAATGTGACATGATCATTTATCATAAATCCATAACGTTAGCACGTTACAATGACATATTAAGGCGTCTGTCAACCAGCTTTACCAACATTTTCACTCGTTCTTTTTCAGGAGTACTCCTGCTGATGCTCACAGGTGGAAGTAGCGATGCGCACAATGTGCAGCGTTCTTCAGAAGACGTTCATAACAGCTACAGTTCTAGTGAGACCTTTGACCTACGTGAAAGCAGAGACGCGGCCAGTGATCTCGGACCTTTGAGCGGTCTGGGAGCGCGCGGCGGCGGCGCGCCACACGTGTGGTCGGAGCGCGGACCCGGTCCAGGGGGGTGGTCGGCCAACAGCCAGGGGGACATCAGCAAGCACATGGTCATCGACGTGAGCAGCGCGGACACATCTGTTGATAACCAGGTGAAACCGAGTCCTGCCCGACCTCCCAATCCACCAGTCGAAACCGTGCTGGGATTCGAAACGAGCGGCGAACAGGTGCCAGGGAAGGTGGGAGGCCCTCGGAACGATGCCCAAGTGCCCAGTGGACAGACTTCCTTCGGCTCTGGACAGCAGCTCGATAACGGAGGCAAACAGACCGGCCAACCGGGCCAGGTTGGCCGTGAAGATATCTCCATTGAGGTGGATACTGACCCTGGATCTGCACTCCCGTCATCACACGGTCAGAGTGCGTTTCAGACCAGACCAGATCAACCAAGGGCTCGGGCTGTGGCCAGGCAATCAGGCCGTTTGTTAGGTGACCCTGCAAAGTCACCCAGACAGCTCAGCCGACCGATGATGACCAGACAAGGAGCCGGGGCCGGTGATGCCCGTCCGCGAGACTCCATCAGTCTGACGGCTGAGGTTGCAGACGGACCGGACCGGGGCGGCCAGGCTGCGGGAGCTGCCACAGCCCCGGGCGGGCCCGTCTCCAGCGAACAGCTACAGCAGCGCGCCCACTCCCAGCAGTGGCTGCCAGAGGCAATCCCCGGCCAGGCTGGAGTCGATTACCCGACCTTGAACGTCCTTCCTCAGTCCAGTTTTGACTGCGGCGGCCAGGAGGCAGACGGCTTCTACGCTGACACATCGGACGAAGCCAGGTGTCAGGTGAGTGGTTTCTCGACGTAATTAATTCTTGTCACTGCTGTCTCTCCAAACATCATCTAAATGGAAAAGTCTGTTGGTATGTGAAATGATGGCTAAATTTTAACTCATGTCCGTTTTTAATTACAATCAGTGCATAGTAGATACTTACTTAGTCTGGCCAATGTCCAGCCTGTCCGTAGCTCGGTTGTTAGAGCACCGGACTCCCGATAGTGAGAGCCCGGGTTCGAGTCGCTCCGGCAGGGTTGTGCTTGACTCATGAGTCGAGTCAGAGATTTGACTCAACTCTGACTCAAATGAGTCAGGTTTGAGTCGAGTCGGATAAAATGTTGAGCTGTTGAATTGAGTCAGAGTTGAGTCAGACAAAAATATTAAGGTGTTGAGTTGAGTCAGAGGCGAGTCAGTAAAATAACTTTTGACATTGAGTTGAGTCAAAAACATTTAGAAACATGAGTTCGCTGACTCATCTTTCTAGAAACAATATATACCTATAAGCTTTTCATTCACCCCCCGCTTAACAACTTAGGCCTGGAGCTGCTGCCGGATTTTTGTCACCCCCCCCCCCCCCCGCTCAACAACTTTTTTGTCTGAGTCAATTTTGAGTCAACACACTTGATACTCAACAAAAATGTGAGTCAAGTTTGAGTCAACTCATATTTTCATTGAGCCACTTGAGTCATGAGTCGAGTCAAGGAAAAAAATCAGCTCCTTGTTTGAGTCAGAGTTGAGTCAGGGCTTTCTGAAGTTTAGTGGTGACTCGAGTCGGCAATTTTTTTTGAGTCGAGCACAACCCTGCGCTCCGGCGCTCGATATTTGAGACCCCTGATGGGGATGGTCTGCGGTTGGTGGGAGCAACCACAGCCAGTTGAAGTCAGTTGAGTGGGACAGGCCGTGTCCGCCGTCCGGCTTTGAGGAGCACGTTAAACTTTGGCATCTAAATTCTCCCGTTACCCGAAATTGCGCGATCGGACGGTAGGCGTCGGGGTCTACGCAACAAGCTGTGCTTAGTGTGGGCCCGGCTCTGTCAATCGGTCCATTCAAACATTCGAGCTAAGATAAAAAAAAACTTAGAAGCCCGTTTAAATAATGGTGACCTAGTTTCCGGACTCGTGTCCTACTTTGGAGCGAAGAAGTACCCAACCTCTGCTTTGGTGTTTGCATTCAATCTCCATTATTTTTTATGATACTTGGATATTTAGCGTCTAAATCATTTTCATTGTATTTTCAATAACAGGCAGGCATAACAATTTCAATAGCATTGTTACGATGTAGGGATATCTGTATTCTGTACTCACACTTTAATCATCCGTGTGTTTTTAAAACACTATGTCAGTAACCTTATAGTTACGCTCGTCATTTACCTTAAGGTGACCATCCCACCTTAACATTAGTTTTGAGTTGAGATAGCCAAATTGGTGGCCATGGCCTGAAAATACCGGTTGGAGCACTCACAACATCGAAAAATGCTTTAATTCGGAGACATGGAATTGCAAACTTGCAGTTTTCGGATTCTAAGGGGCTGATGCATTGGAATGCCCTCTTAGAATTTGTGACGTCAGTGCAGATCTAACGATTTTAAATCTTTTACTAAAACGTTTGGTAGCACGCGGTGGTATATGCCGCTTTGCGCGCAACAAGTGCCGCAATTTCAAATAAAGTCTCTAGGAACAGCGGAGATCCCAAAAAGTAAACAAAAGTTAAAGTATAATATCTTGAAAACCGGTGAATATTTTTCGATGGAATTTGGTAGATATTCGTTTTCGCTCTTTCTGAACCGAGCGACATTACTTTCATGCCAATTCATTAACTTTTTTGAAGGTGGGATGGTCCCTTTAAAGTAAAATTAATATAGAGACATATCAAACACAAGCTACAATATGCATATTCATAATGAAATAAAGCACTATATAAATGAGTTGCATTCAGAGTAATTCAGAGTTCTTATTTCTAATTTGTATTTGTTTTGCCCAAAGATCATGAATGCAATATTCGTGCATTTCGGGTATGTCGAGTCAGGTCAGGTCAACCAGTAGTTGGGGTCTCGCCGGCTATCCATAGTTTGTGTTTGCCACCATTGACGGCGTCGCAACATGTTACATAAACACTAAAACTAGCTTTCTTGTGTTCAAATGGGTGCTAAAAAGATTCGAAACGACCCTAGAAAACTTAAAAGTTGTAAAAAGGTCAAGCGAGGTCATGAGACCGGGCCGCGGCGCTACTCAACAGTCTGTCTCCCGGTGCCATCGAACAGCGCCCCGCCCAATTCGCCCGTGCGGCCAAGGCTGCAGTCTGTCCGGCGATCGCGACCGCCCGACGCTGACTCATGTCAGGGGGAGGGGGTACCCGCAGCCGTGTGTGGCGCGCTGACTTGAATTGTCCGTATGTATATAGAGAGTGAGTGTCCAGTGATTAAATCGTTATGCCTGTGTTCTACTGCCCCTGCATGTTTTTGTTCCAACCCGTCTCAGACTCTGGACTGTAATCGCCACGCCCCGTGTGGATTGTCCATGATTGTAATACATACATACATACATACATAAGAGTGCGAGGGTGGGCCGTATATGGTAGACAAAACCGAGCATAAAACCAAATAAAACGTAGCATAAAACCAAACAAAGTGTTCCCTCCGGCCTGTCGGGGAGTGCTTACGAGCGTGCCATATTGGCCGTTGGGTGCCCTCATAAAAAGACAGATAAGAATAGGTGGTCATAATGCAAGTACCTACATAACTAGCATGTTCAAAGCTCACTTTGTGTTTTGGCCGTTAAAAGTTGCATTGTCCCTGAGTAACAGGATAAATAACCACAGGAACTCGCAACATTAATGGTAATCTATTTTGCAGGCCTTCTGGGTTTGCCACAACGACCAAAAGGATGGTTTTCTGTGTCCTAACGGCACCGTCTTCAATCAGCGCTACTTTGCGTGCGACTGGTGGTTCAATGTGCGCTGCCAGGACTCGCCGCAGTATTACCAGCTAAACAGGAACATCGCAGTGCTAGGCACGCCGGTCCATGGTCGGCCCGACACCCCGCCATCTCCGGAGACCAGCGTGCATCCGGTGAGTAGGGGAGACTGGGGTTCATTGTAACAGTTTGTGTATTTTATCATCCGGTACAAACATGTTTGCAGCTATCATGATCTTTCTTTATGTTCAAAACCAAGATGTTCTGCCATTTAAACGCAGTTGAAACACTTAAAAAAAAACATCTTTTTTGGGTCAAAATTGTAGTCCGAAAAAAGTCAGTTCAGCTGTTACAATTCAATTACAATTCAACAATTCACCCCGGATACTGTAACACCACCCGCAGACAATCGTAACATGTTACTTACGGGTTACAAAGATGCAATCTTTAAAAAAAATGATTTGACGTACGTGTAACACATGTTCAATTCCTCAGACATGGTAGATACGGTTCTTCTCAGGAAAAAAAACAACAACATACTTTTACCCGCGCACTTATACGGGGGTTGGATGGAACTCTTCTCCCTCAGTTTTTCGCAAATAAATCGCGTAAAAAGCTGCCGATTGCGACAGAACATACAGTTCTCTTAATTCTACAAATTTTACACCTACCTTGAAAATTGGATGACCTTGACCTTTGACCTATAACCTGTTGCATTTGACCCCTGCAAGAACGTTACAATTGTCCCCGTCGCGCCGTGACATCTTTTAGACGAAACTAACGCAAAAAGATATTGCATCGACAGCACCTAATGCTTTCAATTTATGGACAACAAGCCTGCCAACGCTTACACAAAGCTAAATTATGCTGTGGAAATGAGCTAATAAAATCTATAGGGATACAAATTTACAAATTACTCTTAAAATCGCATTACTGTGCACAGTCTTCGACAGAGGCGGATCCAGCTCAGAGTTTTTTTTTTGGGGGGGGGGGGGGCAAACCATAAAAATTTATCGATTCTTTCCATGCATCGTCCATAGGCGTAATGTTAAAATCATGCCGTTTGGGGGGGGGGGGCAAATGCCCATTTTGCCCGCCCCCCTGGATACGCCACTGGTCATCGACATTCCCAGCACTTTCGCTTCAAACGCCGTTCGGAAAGGCAGTACCTATATGTAGAAGTACGCATTTTCGGTCTTAAAGGGACCCTCCCACCTTCAAAAAAGTTAATGAATTGGCATGAAAGTGATGTCGTTCGGTTCAGAAAGAGCAAAAACGAATATCTACCAAATTTCATCGAAAAATATTCACCGGTTTTCAAGATATTAGACTTTTACTTGTGTTTACTTTTTGGGATCTCCGCTGTTCCTAGCGACTTTATTTGAAAGTGCGGCATTTGTTGCGCGCTAAGCAGCATATACCACCGCGTGCTACAAAACGTTTTAGTCAAACATTTAAAAATCGTTAGATATCTGCGCTGACGTCACACATTCAGAGGGGTATTCCTATGCATTAGCCCCTCTGAATCAAAATGCTGCAATTTTGAAATTCAATATTTCCGATTTAAGGCATTTCTCGATGTTGTAAGTGCCGAAACCGGTAATTGTGAGCCAGGGACCCCATTTTGGCTATCTCAACTCAAATCTAATGTTAAGGTGGGAGGGTCCCTTTAATATCAGCTCATTCTGTTGGTTAGTTTATGAATTGTAAACACACTGTTTCAATTGTCCTTGACCCCGCTCTCCCCTACGCACGTCCGAACACCTAGAAAAACAGTGCAATCCGGTGTCTCATTTTCATGTGTGGTGATAATGTAGGTGCGTAATGATTATCAAAGTTCTCGTATTTTTCCGCCATCATTATTTTGGTTCACCTTTTCTTATAATAGTTAGTTTTTCAGCTTCTTTACGTTTTTCAGCATTAGACTTTTTCTTGTTTGTTGCGCTCCTTTCAAAGCTGTCGTTCGATGTCGCCACCTTTGTCGCCACTCATTTTAATCTAATAGGTACAATTCATAAAAACAACACCTAAGGATTACAATTCATAAACTAACCAACAGAATGAGCTGATGCTAAGACCGAAAACGCGTACTTCTACGGCCTTGATTTTCATGATTGAAGTTCGGCGAATTAGTAGTTTTTCTGTCTTCGAATCGTCTCGAAAAGTCAGTCATTATGACATACCTATTAACCTTAATTGCTCACATTGTTGGCATAACTGTCGGTTCTGAAAACTTCGAGCGTAAATTGTCTTTAAATTTCCACAGAGTAGGTTTTGCAGACTACCACTAGTATTTTGCAAACTGATACCTGGTAGTTTCGGATTAATAATCTCAATCAGTTGATTAACCCGCGCCCTGCTGGGGGGGGGGGGGGGGTGTTGCGCCGCCGTTTTTGGTACACCTAATCATACATCAATTCTACTCATGTTGTGAAAATTTCAGACCAAGGTCATTCAAGGTCAGGTCACCAGGTCACTTGAAGTGACCTCACCTCATAAAAAGTTTCAATGTCTGTCATAGCTACACCGAGTGACCGATCGCTTTGAAACTTTCAGCGATGGCTAAGAGAAATAGTATGTACAAAATGTATATCTCAGAATTTTGATATCGATGACCTAAGGTCAGGTCAATTTTGCGACCTCCCCATTATAAGTCAATGGGAGAAAATTGAAATGCGCCTCCTTTGGACGAAAGACATTATAAACACTCCCAAACACTGAATTACAAGTGGTTTAGACACACTGAACATGAAAATGGTGTCCGTGACCCCTGTTTATGCCCTGAGGTCATCTTAGGTCACGAATGGTATCTAACAGTTTTTCGCAAATAACTTTTGATAGAGGCATGCTAGAGCGATGAAAACGCCTTAGATGTGTTCAGCTCGACGATACGGATCGACTGATATGCAACATGACCCTTTCCGGTCAGGTCATGACCTTGACCTGAGGTCAAATTTTCAAGTTGACCTTTCAAGGTCAAGTTATAGTTCATTCGATGCGTCTTGACGAGAGGAACACGATGCCGGTAAAAATAAGCTCGTACAAGGCTTGGGTCAAAAGTTATTGCAGAAAAACTGTTTCCGAAAAAAATCGGCTATTTTTGCAGTTTTTGCCCCCTGCAGGCAAAACCGTTGACGTTAGGTCAAATCTGAGAGAATTACTCAGAAAGGGCGTTAATAGGGCTATCGAATGCGCTTTTCCGCGGCGCTGTAGCTCTATTGGTTCCCGAGTTATGCGTTGGCTTCTTGGAAATTTTCGACATTCGACCTGGAAATCGGCGAAATTTTGCCTTCAATGACCTCTGGTGACCTGACCTTTGACCTGACCAAAAAATTGACCGAAGTGATTTCGTCATTATTTTTGACGCTCTTTCGAACGCCGCCTTCCGCGTATCGCTACGTGGCCCAGGAGCCGAGTTAGAAGGGGGGGGGGGTGTTCAAACACCCCCTCCCCCCCAGCAGGGCGTGGAAATCCAGGACCCCCAGCCGGGCGCGGGTTAACGGCTGATCATTGAATCGCTTAGATGCATTGTCGGTTAATTATAAGTTATTTCAGTTATTTCTCATATCACTCATACCCGGCTCTGTGCGAGGTTCTGTTTTCACCAAGCTATGGATAGCCGGCAGGACGCCTACTAATTGACCTGACCTGACCTGAACCGACCTAGCCTACCTAAATGGATGAAGACCTCACCTTTGATCAAAAATTACATAAAATTCGTGATCAGCACCCCGAAAAAAAACAATATCAGCTTCTTTTTCCGAAGTTATACAGGGTGATCGAAAAAAAGTGTCACCCCTAACTTAAAATCTACATAACTCGCGACTGGTAGGTCGGATGACTTCGCGCCAGGCAGCATCGGTAAGAGCAGGCAATTTCTTTTCAATTGAATGTATTCATGATTGTTTTCTATTCCAAATCATGTCCCCATGGGCTCAAAAACCAGTCAATGTGCGGCTTTCACGTGAAACGAAATTCACCGAACCGGATCGGACACCGCTGAACGAGAACAATGCGTATCGTAATTCAACATGACACACACCTTACACATTACACATGGAGTGTATGTTGTTCACTGCAGACTGTTTCTCAGCTGACCTTAGACTCGTTTCTCAGCTGACCTTAGACAAGGAAGACCTTATCAGATCTTCCTTGCAAACATGCGGCCTCATTATTCACAAATTCGGCGATAACTAGCGAAACATTGCGACAACCTGCACTACCGGATTATCAATTTTATGCAGCGGTAACCATGGAACAGTTAATAAAGATGCTCACGTGAGCTGTCACGTGAGCTGTCAGATCAAAAACTCTGTCAAAAGTACAAATTTGCACAACCAAACTTTTGAACACGCCAAATTGCGTCCTTAACATACTTTTTGAATAGCTACATCTTCGTTTGCGGCATAAACCATGCATATTTACATTCATTCGAAAGGAAATTGTATGCTCTTTCCAATGCTGCCTGGCGCAAAGTCGTACGACCAACCAATCGCGAGTTATATGGCTTTTAAATTAGGGGTGACACTTTTTTTTCGATCACCCTGTAGCAGGTCCCGATTTTCCCGACTTTTGGGTCATTGATTTGACCTGGAAGGTCAACCAGTGACCTAGTACCTTAAAATTGGCTATCATCGGCTTCATCTCGCCACGGGCAACACGCTCGTTTTTTTTCGTGAAGCTCTAGCTCGATCGGGGGCCGAACGGCTGGGGGCCAACCGACCCCCCCCCCCCCCCCCTCCTACACGTTAGACGCTGGAAAACGTCTCACACAGGGGAGGGTTAATAGGTACCTTCATTAACACTACTCATGCAAATAAACCAATCTCACTCATCAGCTAGTAGGTAATAGAGTCATTGATTGTTTGCAAGTTAAATTCCTCAGGCACGTCCATTACGCGTCGGAAAGATGTGAGCAAGAGCTTAGCTCATAGCCCGTATGTTGACGAAATAGAATGTGAAAACAAGGTTAATGTAACGCAGCACAAGTTTACCCTCTAATGACCGATCACTTCTAATAACATCCATACGTTTCAGGTACTGACGCTGCTCCAAGACATTCTGCAATATCCACGAGTTCCTCCAATTCCTCCGCCCAGCTCCCCGGCAGCTTCTGAGGAAAATCCACCGATCCACTCGGCCGCCCAGCCGGCCCTTCCCAGTCGTAACCAGTACTCTGACGACGAGTTCCACGCGCCGGACAGGGCGTCTGTGCACGTGGCCGGAGGCGTTCCCGGGACTCCGCCAGCAGAGGGGCGCGCTGGTAATCTTATGTCCAAAGGGGCATCCCAGGAGACAATCAGCTCGACTATGAGGCTTTCGGAGAACAAGAGAGGCATAGCAAGGAGGCACGTTAAAAGGCATGTCAAACGTACACCCGAGAAACAACATCGGGCAATAATGAAACGCCGCAGGCCGACTCGCGTTCGAGCACGCAAGGTGCGTGGCTATGACATGGTTCATGAAGCTGAGGAAGCAGAACGTGCGGCGTCTGCTCTGTCCGCCAGAATACCTCAGATGGAACAGTCGGCCATGTCTCAGCTGAAGAAGCGCACCCCCGAACCGTCGTCTGGCGCCGCGTTCACGTCTGTTCAGGAGGGTGCCATGCCGGACAAACCGCAGAGCCTGCTGTCGGGCCGATCGGGACCGCTGCTCCAAACCGTTGATAAGGTGGCATTTCCAATGGACGCCAAGGGTCCAGACTTCCCAAAAGTAGAAGAGGACTTCAATATCCAGGAAACAAGCGGCATTCGTAAAAGCACATCAATTAAAAGTGTTTTGCCCTCTCATCTTGATATACCACAACCGGGCGCAGTGAATGTGATGGCTGCCAGCGGTAGCCAACAAAATGCTGATGTCAACTCCCAAAGTGGCGTAGGAAATCAAGCTTCTATCACTGATTTGTCTGACGATGATACTGGTGTATCCAAAAACTTTGCGGGCATATCATTGACCGAAGATGTGCAGCTTGATAAGGATGCACATGCACAGGTCCCCGGTGTTATTTCCGACGCCGAAACAGTATCTGGGAGTTATGGCCCAGGTCACGGCGTATCATTAGTGGAAGACGTTGAGTTTGATAAGAAGGAAAGCGTCCCAGCCCCTGCATCTCCTGCGGCTCCTCAATCGAAACCCGGTCCCAACGGCATGTCTGTGCTTGAATCTGTAGCTGGAGATAACGGACATGGGCCAGGTGTATCAGTACAAGAGAATGTGCAAGTTGACCAAAAACGAGACGTTTCCGCTGCGGTTGGTCCACCAGATGCCTCCAGTCCCGGCATGCCTGCTCCTCAGCAAACCCCGGGTAACCCTGCTGCCGGCCCGGCGGCCGGCGGCGGGCCCGGCATGACTATGACAGAAGACGTGGCGGTTAGTCGTCCAACGTCTAATGAAAATACGGTTGCAGGAGT
Organism: Amphibalanus amphitrite; assembly: GCF_019059575.1. Lineage (NCBI taxonomy): Eukaryota > Metazoa > Arthropoda > Thecostraca > Balanomorpha > Balanidae > Amphibalanus > Amphibalanus amphitrite. The sequence goes on along the minus strand of NW_024881730.1, from coordinate 298,498 downwards.
AGGCGATCCAATGTCTGGAGACAATATGCGCAGCCCAGGCGTATCACTCACAGAAAACGTACAGATAGGTCACAAAGGTAACAGTCCGCCAAATGGTCCAAGCTCAAATGCTCAACCGGTATCGGGGAACCCAGCTGGAGGACAGGCAATGACCGGTGGCGCGGGGTCTGTTGGGGGAGCCGAGCCGGCGAACGGTGGCCGTCCACCAAATGTTGACCAGATGGCCGTGGATGGGTTCCTTAGTGACCAGACCGCAGTTAGGACTCCGCCGCCGGCGCCACCCCCTGGACCCGGCATACGAAGTGAAGAGAGCGTTCAAGTCGACTTCGACGAAAAATCACAAAATAAACAACAGGAAGACATGTCAGCTCAGATACCGCAGATACCTAGCAATCAGCCGCCGGGACAAGCTCCTAAGTCACCCAATGAGGCAGCAGCCGCTGGCGAATCTTCAGAACAACAGCCTGCCGTGGGCTCGAATGCCGGCCGCGACTCGGCTTCAGAACCACGTCGTCAAGGGGATAATGAAGACGGGATTAAAGTATCGCCAAAAGCTGAGCAGGTTCTTGAAGAGCAATCAAATGTTAAAATATTGATTCCATATGATGGCCAAGAGGAAGCTGGGTATGTCCCCAGTGGATCTATCACTGCAGCTGATGACCACATGGGCAATCTCGGCATTGGAAATCAAGTGAATACGGGCATTGCATTAGGCAATGCCGGAGCACACAACACACCTCAGGACCAGCAAGCTGGTCAGCAAATACAAGATAAACCACCTCAGTCTCAATCACAGAGTCAGTCGCAAAATCCGACGCAGAATAGTCCGCAAAGCCCTTCTCAAAGCAGTCAATATCAGACGCAGGGCCGGCCGCAGGATCTTTCTGCGGCCTCCGCGGGACAGATCTCAAATCAGCCACGAAGCCAGCTTCAAAGTCAGCAGCGGGGGCAGCGGATGCAAAGTGATATAACAGATTCATTTAGTGGAGGGCTAACGTCAGGTCCCACCAGTGTCAGCAGCGGACCGGCGCAGCCAGGAAAGGGGAAGGAGAATGTCAAGATAGCGGAAGACGTTTCTGTGCGTCGGGATCCAGCTGGTGGGCTGGGCTCCGGCGTTCCGTCAGCGGGCGTGCCACGGCCGGGATACCAGCACGCAGGAGATGCACACATGAACGCCTCGGCCATGACTATCCCGAAAAAGGAGGGCTCGTCAAAAATTCTCGAGGAACTGGACGCTAGATCGCAGTTTGCGAGTAACGTGGGAGATGAACCTGGAACAGTGAAGACCCATGTCCAGATGATGGAGGAAAAACTGGGTGACCAGCCAGGAATCTCAGACTTGTTAGATGACCCTTCAGCTCTGAAGCGAGAGATGCCTTCAGAAAACGTCAAAGCCTTGCAGCAACAACAGACACCACCACCACCGCCACAAGGCGAAATAATTCCTGGCAGACAAAACGTACAAATTACTTCAGAGTCTGTAAGCAGGATCATCAAGAACCCCTCTCGGCACCGAAGTGCAATTAAAGATCCATCCGGACTTGATCTCCCTGAGCTGTTAAGGCCACCAGGATTTGGTACAAACTATTCTCCGTTTAAAGCTTACCCCACAATGCGCACGGTGAAGCCTGCAAGTCCGGCCACACCGCAGCCATCAGTAGCTCGACTCGCTGGGAGCATCGATATGAAGTCAGGCAATAACCCTGCTGGTGCGCCTTCAAATCCTCGCACCTTGACAGCCGGGATCTCCGAAAAACAGGTCGTTCCCAGCAACGGTGGTATTAGCGGAGCGAGTCCAGCGGCAAGCCTGCAACGGCCCGAACGTGGGGACCTGTCAACCAAGCTATCAGATACACTGAAAATGGTTGATAATATTCTGGGTCCTCCTCCCTTCAAGTCGAAAAGAAATCTACAGCCCAAGCTTCAGCGGGCCGCCTACCTGGACTCGATGGAGACTGGTCACCCGAGTGCCGTGACAGGTCGCGGTCAAAAGAGGGCATCCGACGGGGACTTGCAGGACGGCAACATGGGAATCAACCTGACCGTGCTGATCAATGAGCAGCCGGAGGACCCGGCGGGCCAGACCGGAGCGTCCGTCGCAGCCTCGGCGGGCCCACAAACCGTCAAAGAAAAGGAAAAAATTGAGATATTCGATTCATTGAAAGGCATGGCTTCCAAAAAAGCAAAAGGAGAGAAACGGAAGAAACACAAACTAAAACAAACAGCGGAAGAGACTGAAATCAAGGATATCATCGAAGTAAAGACCCCTGGAGACGATGACGATTCTGACAAAACCTATGATTACGACATTTCTGACCTACCTTCCTGGATGAAGAAGGCGGTAAGAAAACATGTCAAGTCGCCGCATGCATACCGGTAGCGGTTATTGTTGAATCCGAACGCGTAAATGCGGATTTATTGCCTTGTCCATTGATCAATTCATGGATGTAGAGATGAATCGAATGAACTGTCATGGTGATACATGATGCAATCGGCTACAATCGGTGTCACGATTCAAATCTCATCTAGAACTTCGTCATATTTGAACTGCATGTCATCTCTTCTTACATGAAACTGTTATCATGTGTGCCACTGCTATTGCCACCTTCCGACCGTTGTGTGTCAGTTCACCGTAACTGAATGAGCGATTCACAGGAGTCACTAGGCATATGTGTCGTGCTGCTTCGTTTATGCAATAAATGAAATGCTACCACCATATGAAGTTAAAATTATGAACCATCGCCCGCCCGCGCCCGCTGCCCCCCCCCCCCCCCTCGGCCGGGACATATGTAGAAAACCAATTGGTCCGACGGCGAGGGTTCAGTGAAAGAAGCTTTGCAGTGGCTAATAATTCAGCATTAACTGTATACACTATTAACTATATAAACGTCATAGAAAATATGTAAGAACGAATAAACGGTCCCTTATCTCAAAAGAAGTGAACGATTGACTGCATCCGTTACGTCGCTAGGTGCACTGCGCAGTGTGCACTGTGCAGACTGCAGTGTGTAATGTTGAATACCTACGTAGGCTCCAGAGAAGGTCAGTAGGTACTAGTTAGGTACCTACATTTTCTTCGGATATCTTTTCAAACACCTATCTGTTGTTGTTTATTGACTTCGGGCACCGAAGCCGAAACATCAGGGAATATGTATATCGCAAGTACGACTACCACTCAAACACATCGCGGAACAGCCTTTTGCGCTCGGCCTGGCCGACAGACAGTCCCAAATCCCAATATTATCAATATTCTTTCTCGGTTCTGGTGTGGTGGGTGGTGCGGTAACTAAGATAACCTTCGCCCAGGTAGGGGGGGGGGGCGTTTATGGCCACACGTGTCAGATTTGTTTTTGTAAAGAAAACCGTGCTGCGCAGCGCCGCGAAATTGGGTATAGTTATGATACATCGATTCCGCATCGTGTGTGAAATTTTGACCCCAGGTCACATGAGGTCAGTTCACCAGATCAAGCGAAGTGACCATGCCTCTAAAAACCTTGTGATTCCTATACAATCAGCAGCTTAGAAGTTTGAAAGTTAGGCTATTGCATGAGAGAACCAGTGCCAGCACCTTTTACCTATATCTCGGAATTTTGACATCCGTGACCTAAGGTGGGGTTAATTCTGCGACCTCTCCATGATAAATTTGTGGGAGGAAATTGAAATGCTATTATTTTGAACGAAAACAGTAAAACACTCAAACATCGGGATACATGTGGGGGAGGCTAGGTAACTTAGTGAAATCCTCACCTTCGTGATTCACGATTTCTCAGAAATCTGAAAACTTGCAGCACCGTCAACCCTCTTCCTTTGGGGCTCGAGCAGTAAGTGGAGTGACACTTTGGTAAGCAGTTGTCCCTCCATCGGCCTATGTTCATTCATTCATTCATATTTATTTTGCACCAAACATTGGCAAATTCCCGACAGCTGATAACAAACAATCATCAGAAATGACAAAACCGTCATGTGTCAGCACGGAGCTTAGGTCACAGGGGCCACGGCCCCCGGTGGGACGTAGCATGTCAGCAGTCGTAGTAGGCGACGCGAAGCTTGGCTGTTGTCCCTCATCAAGAAGCGGATGCTATCTGCCAGTCCGTCTGGGGCGCGCGATGGCGTCACCCTGTGACTGCACGACCGTCCGGCAGCTGCCTCGAGCACGGCAGAGAAGTCGTTTCCGCACATGCGGGACAGTTGGAGAAGAAGAGAGTCGCCAAGCAAGTCGGGGCACATGGCCAACTTCGTCAGGCCCGAGAGGAATGCCTGCTGGAGACGGTGTTCGGACCGCAGAGCACCACTTGCAGCCCGGAAGCATGCCGACCGAATCAGCTCATGTGCTGGGGCGATACCGGCAGCAGCGAGGAGCGCTGAGTGGTGGGCGCGGCGAGGCAGCCCCAGGGCCGTCTTGAGGGTCGCTGTCTGAGTGGCGTGCAACTCTTCGATGTCAGCTGAGTTGAGTGGAGCGGACGAACAGCCGTACGTCAGTGCTGGCTGAACCACAGTCTTCCAGAGAAAACATTTATCTGCTGGACAGAGCCCAGATGCCAGCATGCCGGCAGGCGCAAGGCTGTACAGGCTAGCCCGCGCTCTTGCCGTGCGGTGTCGGACATGCGGTGCGGCCGACAGGCTGCTGTCCAGTAAGACGCCGAGATGTTCAGACTGTTGGTGGTTTCTCAGCCTCTGACCCGACAGACTCCACCTGGGCTCTTGGGCTAGTAGCTCTTGACCGAAGATAATGCAGTGGCTCTTAGTTTTGTATATGTATGTATATGGTATAACCTAAATAATATGTATTTTTCGAAGTCAATTCTTCTTTATCTGGGTTTATTTAAACTAACGTACCGCACTCAACTTACCGAATTGATATATATATAAAACGACAATGTATTCAAATACACAATTAAACAATGTTGTTGTTTTTTAATTGTGTATTTGAATACATTGTCGTTTTTCTGTCATGGATAACATACAATTACCGAATTGAGAATTAACCCGGCACCGCCTGGGCTATTTCCGTACCCACGACAGCCTGGGGGGGTCGGATCCGACCCCCCCCCCCCTGTTATCTCGAGAACCAATGGTCGTATCGAGCCTCTGATCGAGCCCCGCGAGGCGGCGTTCGAAAGGTCTGTTCGAGACCTTCCCAAAGCACTCTTAAGATTTTAAGATCGAGGTCAACTTTCGGGTCAAGGTCAGGTCAAAGGTCAAATTCAGGGGTTTTGCATGATTAGGCTTACGGACAGCAGAATCGATAGCTGGTGCTCGAAACCCACCACAAATGACCTCAAAGGCCTAGTGAAGGTACCATTTGCGTATAAGGGTCATACTAAGTACGGGTCAAGGTCAGGTCAGGTCACGAAAGGTCACGGTTTTCACTTTCTGCTACATGGGCGTGCGACACATGTTTTATGGCTTATTTTTCACGCCGAATCCGAATGGTAATATGTGACCCCAAGTCACTGTGCTGGTGATAAGTGTGCATTGAAAGCATAAAAAATCGTTTATACCATACATAACTAAACGAGGGCTAAGAAAAAAAGTCAATTTTTCAACTTCTTATTTTTGACATAAAAATGCCCTTTTCTAGACGAGCTTTGTCCCAGGAATCTAGTGGTGCCATTTGTTTTCACATGCGATGTTCAGTAGTGCCTCTAATTCACGAAAATGCTTATGACGTCACCATGCCATATGCATGTTGGAGCTATTTTTTACAATTTGGGGGTCAAAAATCAAGATAGGAAGTTGAAATTTGGGACATCTAATGTTCTAATAGAGCTCTATAACATATATTCCGTTTTTTTTGGAAATTCCTAAAATTTTGGATTTTATTAGCTGTTTTCCAAAAAAATATAGTTTTTTGAATTTTTAGGGGTAAAAAACGCATTATATGGAAAATCCGAGATAACCATTTTAAAGAACTCGTTGAGCTGCATCTATTCTTGTCCTTAATTTGCAATTTGCTTAAAACGTCGATTTTTGGCGATTTTTTAAACATTTACCACTTTTTGACTAAAAATTATTTAGTTACATCACTATTAGTTTTTTATCACTATTAGTTACATCACTAAAATCGATATATCTATAAAAAAATGGAAAAATTTTCTTAAAAATTGCACAGGAGAAGTCAAATTGCTGGGGGAGAAGGTATGCCAAGTTTCAAGTAGATAGCGTAAGCGGTTCATGAAAAACGGAGGGGGGTTGGATCCGACCCCCCCCCCCCCCAGGCGGTCGCAGGTTAACAAGCAATGTTTGGTTTGCTATACCTATAATTAGGTCTACATACCTATGTCGTGTATGTCATTGTGTGACCTTTTTCTCTCACTTTCCCTGAACTTTTGAAGTATACTGCCAAGCCAAAAAAAAAAATTGTCCCTGTGCTTAACCCGCGCCCCAGTGGCGGTCTCAGCCAACTTCGCCCTAGTGGGGGGGGGGCATATGTTACCACCCACCTCTAACTCAAAAACTAAGAGGGCTAGAAAGATGCGGTAAAAAGCAATCGATAGCTCTCGATGCGTACGTTTGAAAGTATTCAGGTCATTTTCATCTTAAAGCAATATTGGGGTCACTGGAGGTCATCAAAGGTCAAAATTTGCCAAATGTCATTATATTTCTCAGAAAACATGCAATTATCTCAGAAACTATGATAGCTAGAAAAACGCATAAAAAACAATCGATAGCTTTTGAGCTCTTCTTTTGATAAGGTCATAATCAAAATTGACCTCAGGTCAACGGTTTAATTTCCAGAGGGCAAAAACTCCAAAAATAGCTGTTTTTACGAAATGTGTTTTTCGACAATAACTTTTGACTAAAAAAAGCCGCAACATTTCTATTACCAGAATCGTGTTCCTCTCGACGAGACGCGTCGAATGAACTATAATTTGACCTTGAAAGGTCAACTTGAAAATTTGACCTCAGGTCAAGGTCATGACCTGACCGGAAAAGGTCATGTTGCATATCATTCGATGCGTCTCATGTCTGTGCATGACCTGAATTGTCTGTGCATGTCAATGCATGTAGCGTCGGTTTTTAACGAATTTGATACGTTGATAAGTAACTACTATGCATTTCAGACCCCATGAGACCCTGTTTTTCGGCGATAATCTCTTCAATTTTTGTCCAATTAGCTTGAAATTTTGGCAGACGATGTTTTAGCTCAAGCGCCAATTTTTGTCAATATGGTCTCTTAACAAAATATCAAAATTTAGAGCACTTGTCGTTGGCTCGTAATGTTAATTAGTTTTTGCACCCGGATAGAGGCTCGCTCGCTACCGCACCGGATTGGATAGGAGCGCTGGTCAATCACGTTACGCCGTGCTCAACTTGACTCCGCCCACTGCACTGGCCGTGACCGCGATGGGTCTATGCCCCTTCAGTCGGTGTCAGCACCGCGGAGATGTCGCAGCGGGACCACATACTGGAGACAAGTGAAGCTGGCGAAGTTGCTTCGGGACGAAAGCCAAAAAATTATCCGCTCCGAGGGCATTTTGATGTCCTCTTTTCCTTCTTTTGGTATTTAATCGTCGAACCAGCTCAGAATATTCAGAATGATCAGAATCAAGGTAGGATCTATTGGAACGGAACCGGCCGTAGAAGGAAAGATAGATGAATTCTTGGACTCTTGAACACTTATTCAAGCCGAAGTTGCACCTATCTCATCGTCAGGCTGGGTCAGGTCACTACCCGAATACCTATAAGATCATGCGTAAGCCTCTGCATGACCCAAAAATATTGATAGGTATATTTGGCAGCGTCAATAAATGTCTCTGAGGAAGGCGCAGAAAGCAACAAAGTAGGATGAAGAGTCTCGGGCACAGCCGATTGCTTGGGGCATCGCTCCAGCGAGACGACCGTATTCGTGATTCGTGAAGCGGTGCGGGGCGCCGGGTGGGGCAGAAGCGTAATGTGTCGTATGGTAGAATGTCATGTGTGTGTGTTATATTGTTAAGACGTGCACAGAAAGAAATAGAAATGTTGCAGGCGGCCGTTGTGCACTACACGAGAACGATCATCAAGAAACACGTACCTATCTTTTTGTAAAATTTATGTAACAGTAGGTATGTCCTCAATGGTGAGGTAACTATATCTAGGCTTTTACTTTTCATGCTTGCATTTCAACACACAAGATCTGGGGGTAAAGTTAGTCCGGCGACCTCCTCAACCTAAGTCAATGATAACATGGATTAGTCCTGAAGATGTTCAATGCTTATGTGCACCGGGAGATATAAATCGATCACGCCGGCATACATTCCCAATCAAATTTCATATATCAATCACATAAACTGCATCCTATTAATGGTGATTCTATTTTGCAAATTGGACGTAGTCTGACGCGATACATAATTTTACGCAAGTATTTGAAATCAACAGCGTCTTTTATGTGCGTTTTTTCACAAGCACTGAATCTTGTGTGGAAATATATATTTTTGTGACTGAACAAGGTGTACATACGTACATTTGTGATAAATACAAAGTTGAGGGCTTCAGCTAGTGCGTTACTTATGCGCGCTATTTAGCTCGCTCGATGAAGTTACAGCTGCAACGACAACTGCACGGCAGAGCTACGTTCCATGCGAGCCGCCCCGGTGTGACAGCTACCGCCCCGCCCGCTCCACGCAGCCGACTGACCGGCCAAGGTCACCGCCCCGTCCGCCGGGAGGGCGGAGCTTAAAGGTAGTGTGCCACCTTTGAAAGATTTCCCATTTTATTTTTCCTAGGATAAGAAGCTTCTGTTTTTACCTAATATCGCAAAAAAAAATCAAAAATGGGCCTGGAATAGTGCCTTTTTCGCCTAAAAGTTTTTCGGTTTTTAGATATGTATAACAACTGTAGTGGGCTCACCTGCAAACAGGCGTCGGGCAACAATCGCGAATGCGGCGCACTTGTGACAATAAGCAAAGGTCATTATAGTGTTACGACCATACGACGTACGGGAATGAGTTATCAGCTGTCTAATCGTAGACAACACAATGTCGAGCCTTAAACTGTAAGCCCGTATTGTATTGTTTCTTTTATTTGGCTGTCGAACATTATTTATGGTTTGAAATATGATTACGAGCGAGCGAGCGCAGCGAGCGAAGTGAGTCTTTTCAATATAACGGAAAAATCTCAGTATGAGCGGCCCGGCCCGGCCCGGCCCGGCCTGTAACGCTTTTGAGAGGCTTATATCTCAGCAACCGCTGGACCGATTGGCCTGCGGTCTTTTTTGTTGGGTAGCCCCATCCCTTCTACCCCGTAATTGACTACTTTTGATACATCTCAGTGACCGTCGTGGCACGTGCCACGTGAAAAGTCAAGGGTGTTCAAGCTGTTTTGCAAAAGTAGTGATTTTGATAGGCTCATATCTCAGCAGCCGCTTGGGCGATTGAATTGCGGTAATTTTTGTAGGGTAGCAGCATACCTTTTACCCAAAATAGGATACTCTCGATGCATGTGGGTCACCCCCAGTGCACGTGCAAAATACAACAATAAGAGGTGCCAAATTTGTTCCCATTTCAGTAACTCGGTAATTACTGGGGCGATTTCGCTGAAACTTGGCATATAGGTAGGCACCCACCAGGCAATGCATTCCCATGTGTTGCGGTTAGGGTGCTACTGCACGTGCGCACGTGCAGGGGGCGTTTCCAGATCTCGAGAACGGCTGGGCCGATTGCGCTCAAATTTGGTACACGGTTGGGGACCAGTTAGTAGGGTGCCGTGCAAAAGTCATTTTGGACCCCGTTTGCACGTGCGCACGTGCAGAATGCCGCTTCCAGATCTCAGGAACGGCTGGGCCGATTGCGTTCAAATTTGGCACATCGCTAGCGACCGGTTAGAAGGGTGCTTTGCGCAAGCCCGTTGGAAGCACCCTCTCGCCCTTCCGCACGTGCAGGGCTCACTATCTCGCTCGCTCGTTCTTCGCCCAAAAGGCGTTTTACTGGTTTTATGTAAAATAATTGATATGAAAAAGCCGTCTTATAAGTTATGACCCCATTTCACCACACGCAAGTGGCAGAAATGACAATGATCAGCTGACGCATTTTTCTTGGCCGAAGTCAGAGCGCGCGGCCCGACGCACCACGCGTATTTGGAAATTCCGACCTCGACGAGCATCAGAAGCCACCTAACAGGCGTGTTCGAAACCGCAGGAGATGATGATGAACGGGTTTATCGAAACTTGATTGGATGAGCATATCGGTAATAGCGATTTCAGTGTGTGCATTTATTGTTCATAGTGGTGTGAAATGTGGTTGGGGTACGACCGACAACCCGTCGGGGCGAATTTCGCACTGGGGTACTCAAAATTTGAAGAATTTAAGACGTTTCCATGAGTTTTGAAGGTATGGATAAGTTCTAAAAATCCGGTTCTCCTTATCTGGGCCATTAACTCCATACGGTCCAAGAAAGCTGGCACACTACCTTTAATGGTCACGTGTTTGTGACGTCACGCCTACATACGGATAGCCTCTACTCCACTGACGGATTTACGGAGCCGATTTTAACATTACGAGGCAACGACAAGTGCTCTAAATTTTGATATTTTGTTAAGAGACCATATTGACAAAAATTGGCGCTTGAGCTGAAACATCGTCTGCCAAAATTTCAAGCTAATTGGACAAAAATTGAAGAAATTATCGCCGAAAAACAGGGTCTCATGGGATCTGAAATGCATAGTAGGATGTTCGTTTATTGTTTTATTAATCTATATTATGAATTATAGTAAATTAAAGTGAACGATAGCTTTGTAAGATCTCTTATAACTAGGTTCCTGCAGCCCTCACCCTGAGACATTAGAGCACTGTACACTCGGGAGTCGGGGGCAGATTGATGTTCCACAACTCTTTATCCACCGGGTTCCTATGGCTCAGCATTGGCAGCGGCCGCCTGGTACCGGTAGACTGTGCCGCTTCACTTACTTGTCAAGCGGCACAGCCTATCCACACCGTATGCCACCGGTCTGGGTCGGTGGCTGGAAGGCGATGTAGACCGCCTGTGACGTCAGCGCAGCGGTGAGGGCCGAGCCCGGAGGCATGGCTCGGGTCGGCGCGGCGCGGCGGCTGGCGAGGGCTGGGGAATGAGGTTGGGTGGGAGCACGGACCATCGCGCGGCTGAGCGAGTGTAGTTAACTGTCGCGTCTCAAGGCGCCAATTATTCTACCTAACAATTGTGCTAAAGCAGTTGTTAAAATGTCCTATCCCCAAGACAGCGCCTATCATCATACTTGCCATGCACATTATGACACACTTAAACGTGGCATTGGGACAGCCGATAGAATTTATATCACACGTGCATCGAGCTGCGGAGCTACATTGTTTTTAACAGATAAGTATTAAGTGAGCTCATTGGTGTCTATTATTTCGCACAACAATCGTCCAGAGACGTGGGAACTGGGGTTTTTGGATAGCGCGGCGTCCCAACTTTAAGCAACTCTTACTGTTCCTCTAATGTGTGGTCGCAGCCACCAATAGCAAACCGTTCCATCTAGGAACAAATAAGTCGCGCACCTGGGACGGTTCGAACCGGGTTTCTCCAACCGGTCACCCCACGACTCTAGCGTGTATCCACTGAGCTGCCGAAACCAGCGACCACCCGCCGCGGTCAAACGCGATCAAATGTCACAATACTGTCATTGGCGGTCAGCGGGTGAATGTCATTTTGTTTTGTGAGGACGAGGACCATTCCCGGTAGCTCAGTGGATGAACGCTCGTGTCGTGAATTGGCTAGTGGGAGAAGCCCGGTTCGAACCCCCTGAGTGGCCGACTTTTTGGCTCCTAGTTGGAACGGTTTGCTATTGGAGGCTGCGACCACATATTAGAGCAACAGTAATAATCGCTTTAAATTGGAGCGTTGGCTGCGGCACTAAGTTCCCACGTATCTGGACGATTGCCGTGTGAAACAATAGACACCAATCTGCTCAATCATGGCCTTAATACTAATATGTTATACAAAATATAGCTCCGCACCTCGATGCACGAGTGACAGAAGTTCTATCGGCTGTCCCATTGCCACGCTTAAGTGTGTCGTAATGTGCATTGCAAGTATGATGATAGGCGCTGTCTTGGGGATACGGCATTTTAACAACTGCTTTAGCAAAATTGTTAGGTAGAATAATTGGCGCCTTGAGACGCGAAAGTTAACTACACTCGCTCAGCCGCGCGATGTCCGTGCTCCCACCCAACCTCACTCCCCAGCCCTCGCCAGCCGCCGCGCCGCGCCGACCCGAGCCATGCCTCCGGGCTCGGCCCTCACCACTGCGCTGACGTCACAGGCGGCCCACATCACCTTCCAGCCACCGACCCAGACCGGTGTCATACGGGTGGGTAGGCTGTGCCGCTTGACAAGTAAGTGAAGCGGCACAGTCTACCGGTACCAGGCGGCTGCTGCCAATGCTGAGCCATAGGAACCCGGTGGATAAAGAGTTGTAGAACATCAATGATTTCACCTACCTAAGGAGTATGAAAATCCTTTCCTTGACAGCTTGCATTGAAGTTTTTTATCTGTAGGTACTTCAGCAATATGGATTATGTAATATATTCTTTTCAGAATTAGACAAGCACGGGAAATAATTCACGTTCCTACCTGGGAGATACAGCGAGCCCAGGCTGGTGACGGCCAGGACTCGACGCAGTGGTCCGAGTACAGGCTGAATGTGTTGTTCGCTGGCTCGAAGGTGAATCCCGAGCAGTTCTGCGCAGGCTCGCCCTCGCACCTCAGGCCGCAGTCGAGTGCGGACGCGGCCGCGGCAGCGTGGACCCGTGATCCGGCGAAGGACGCGGCGTCCTGCAGACGGTAGTGGACTGCCGCCACTGGCGTCAGCAGCAGCGGCGGCGGCAGCAGCAGATGGGCGCCCGACCGCTCCATGGCCGAGAGTGGATCGGGTCTGCCCGACCGACACAGCCCTGGCGGCCCCGGGGAGACGGACTCCACACACCACTACAGCGGCCGCGCTGGGTGGAGTCCTCAGTTATATGTAATGGCGGGATGTTCTCTGTTCAGCTACAAAAACAGACCGACTAATCCAGACACCCGAGGCGACACTGTCATCGGTCGTGCGAAAACCACCTATCAGAGGTGCGCGCCGACGCTGTTGATGCGTACCGATGGGAGTGTAAATGACACCTGATGGTGTGGTGGTGTTTAATTCTGAGGTTAAAACGCACTCGAGAAAAAAATGCATGTTTATATTATAAATCGCAGTGAAATAATTATTATTTGCACGAGACATGGGATTCGCTGAAGGTTCAAAACAAGAAACATTGTGTGGGGAATTTTTATTAAAGGTAGACTGCCACCTCTGGGTCACAAAACGGTTTTCACAAGACTAACCCCACCCAACACCACTGTCTACATAGTCCATTTTTCCCAATTAAGTCGCTGTAGCGTGAAATCAATCGTCAAAGTTACATTTGATGCCATCTTTTCGCCACTCGAGACTCATCACTATTTGTATTGCTTATCGTGAATATGGTTAATTAGTTTACCTGCATTAGGTATTGCAATATTCAGATGATCCATTATTGTCATTGTCCATTGTGACTGATTCGGTCAAGTCAAAAAGAGTTCAGTTCTGTCTTGCCCAATTCTATAAGTTAAAATATTTTTTATACAGCTTTTACCATTTTCTACCTGAAAGTTCAGGGGTTTACCCAAGGCGGTGGTTACCCATGTCCATAAAGTTAGCGTCGTATTCGTATTCGGATTCAAAGTCGAGTAATGATTTCGCTCAAAATTGGCATACCTACAGATAGCCCATTATATTGGCACGCTGATTTCGAGAATGGTGACCTTTTTTCCCTAGGTCCTGGTCAAACCGTTTGACCTTGAGAGGTCAAAACACTGTGTTGCAGAACACTGCAGAATCTTTGTTTATGGTCCGATTTGACAAAGTCGCCCACCAGTGTGTTCGTCTCATCGAGAAGCGGTAGCACATTAAAAAAATCCTAGGTCAAGGTCATAGGTCAAGGTCAAGGTCACTTTAAAAGTCGTAGGGTAAGGTGCCTAATTAGCGACCCCCTTAATTTGAACCGTCATTGCTCACGCTCTGTGGGTGCCACTGTATTACTGGCTTGATTTTCGGAGAGATCGTTCATTTTTCTATTAACCCGCGCCCCACTGGGGGGGGGCTATTTATAGCCCCCCTCCCGTTTTTCTGCAATAACTTCCAAGCCGCTGGACGGATCGACGCCAAACTTTCAGTACCTTCGGCTGCATCAATTTGACACCTTGTGTCAAAATTTGAACTTCGTAGCTACCATAGGTCGGCCGAAAATGACGTCAGAGTGACGTCATTTTCGTCCGATTTTAACGCAAAACATTGAACCACGGCAATCGCTCCCAAGAGCTCAGTTTTTAAGCTAGATCCAATTTCTTTGCATGAAAGAACTCAGAATTGACCGCGCTATCAAACTGCTATCTCGGATTTTCAAAATTTTGAAAATTTCGAAAATTGTATATAATAATATTCAAAATTTATATTTTTATATTTTTTTCAAAAAGTTTTTGACTTTTCGAAAAAACCGGAATATATGTGACAGAACGCATGATTATGACTAACTCTAGCAAGTTTTAGCTAAATATCTTCAAAAATGGCCAAGTTATACGCATTATTGCAAAAAATTCACAATTATTAATTTTTCAAATCAATTTTTCAGTACGAATTTGGCATCGTACACCAATATGAATGGCACCATCGTGTTCCTGAGCTCAAACTGCATCCAATAGACACCTTTTTTGTTGAAAAATTTCAACTTCAAAATTTGACCTTTTTTGACCTGAAAGTGACCTGACCTAAGCTAAATGCGACTCAAAATGACCTCGAATGACATAGACGACATCAAATTCGAAATCTATGGCCTACATGGACCATAAAACATGTGTCACGTGACCGACGCATAATATAATATTTTCGTGACCTGTGATGACCTGACCCTGACCTGAAAATCAAAGTACAAGTTTGGTACCCTCAAGGTATCTAGAGCATCTGTTCACGAGTGTGGAAACCAAAAATGAGCCTGATCTGACTTGTAAGACGGCGGCCAGAGCCCAAAATGTGAACAAGCCAAAGTGCTAATAATTTTTACTTTGACCTGACCTGTGACGTCATCGGTGACCTCGAGGTCAATGAAATTAGGTTTCGCTCGACAGTTTTTCCGGGGCTATCAGACGCCGTTTGAATTTTGACGATCGGCCCAGTAGTTTCGGAGTTAGGAGGGGGGGTATGAATAGCCCCCCCCCCCCCCAGTAGGGCTTGTTATACACAGACCCCAGTGGGGCGCGGGTTAAAATATAGTCATTTTCTGCCCCAATATTCACTAACTTATTTGTAGTGAGCATTTTGGCAAACCATTGCAAAAAACGCTAATAGGGAACTCTTCCCAGTTAGCGACCGGGGAGGGTCGCTAATAAGTCTATGGGTTCCCCATATTAAAAATGGCAAAAAATGCGACGCCTGAAAAGATGAAATATGATCTCAAAAAGGTAACCTATACGCAAAGCACTCAATCACTCGAACAGGAACGTTTATCCAACACATTTAGCGGAAAGTGGGTGTATTGCGCCCTCCTAACCAATTGCGCCCACCCACATTCCCACGAATTCAATGGCATGTTCAGCATTTTGTTTTCGAAAACATTATTTTCACCACTGGATAGTTCCTTTTATGGCCCAAGCTCTCCGATGAAGCCAATCAGCAAGGCTCATTACGCCATCGAAGATATTGCGGCGTTTTCTTAACTTTTTTGCAGCATTTTGAACCGTTGGCTATAAGAATAGGCGATACATGTGTCATTTTGAGAGTGATATTTGGAAAGAAAAATCTTTTTTCCATTATATTTCACTGAAACAGTAAACATCCTTCAGCATCTTTATGGTAACTTCTACGCTTTTATTAAAAAGTACCTCAATTTTAATTGCGCCCATGGCAATTGCGCCAGGGGGGCGCAAATAGAATAATGGTGTAGCTATTGTATCACGACAGTATGAATGCATCATTAAGATTGCAATAAAGAAGGAGTTTTATGTCAGGCAGGGGAGCAACCCGCCATCGTCAGTCCAAAAATTATTTCTCCCATCGAACTTATAATGTAGCTGCCATTTGGGCTATGAGCTTGCCCGGTGTAATTGACAAAATACGGCATTTTTAACATGGACACAGGCGTGAGAGGTGACAGCTATGATACAAAGTAAAAACTGATGTCAAAAAGTTGTAGAAGCAATAAAAAAATATTAATTTTGAGAGAAACGATTGAAAATACAACCGTCTAGGCGCATACGTTCATATATATCTAGTCGGTTACATCAAACGTTTTCGTTCCACTTCACAAGCATACCGGACACAAGTAAAGTTATTTACCTGCTCAAAAAACATCGCAATTTATATCTACATTTATTATGTATCGAGCTTGATTCACATAATACATGTTCAAGTAAGCCACAATGACATAGAATGCCGGAGTGTATGCATTCCGTCTCCTTTGCTTAGCCATTTAAAGGATAGGGCGCAATTGGATTCTAATTGCGCCATCCCCCTGGCGCAATTTACAGCAGTTGTTGGTAAATGCGCCCTTTTGCATGTTTCTGAAAAAGCAGCTGTCAGAAGCAAACGAAACATTCTTAATTGATCGGGAGGCTCTTAAATCGTTTACCACATGCCGAGATATCCCTTTAACATTAGCACGTGCATTTGGGAAATGGCTTCGGCCCGCCTCGGCTAATGTTGAAGGTATTTGGGAAACGATTCGGCCCTAGGGCTTTTTGATTTTCCCAGACAAAGTTTTACTGAATATTCTGAGCGGAAGAACCAATTTCAAAGAAGATATTTACGGATTGCGTGTTCACTAACAGCAACAGCAAAAGCAAGTGACTGCGTGTTTACATACCTACTTTTGCTGTCATCGTAATTAAACTAAACAGGGTTATCGTTCCAATGCCAATGTATTTATTGCTGCAGAACATGGTCGGAATAATCATTATTTCTACATAATGCACGCAAAAACGAACAATTTAAATGCGTAAAGCATCTTAACGTGCCACAATGAAACATTTGATATTGTTCCAGCTGGGATCCAAGACGCGTTTGATTCAGCGTTTCACCCAATTTTCAGTTTTCATCACGGTTTCCTCACTCCTGCTGGACTCCATATCTTTATTCTAACTTCTGGCGTTTCACCATCTTCATCCTCAGCTTTTTCAAACCCTAAGTAAGGGGGAAGTAGGAATTTCATCTTTCATACTCAACGCAGCCTAATAATGAAAAACACAAACAAATAATCACGGTGACTATAAATATGAACATAGTATTAATATAATATTAACACAATATTAAGATTAAAGTGTAAAATATCAAATGAATATGATATTAACTGTTGCGCCGGTACTAGTATTCTATGACCGTGGCCGGTACGGCATGTGGTAAATCTCTTCCCAACCTTGGGCTGTGAAAATGCAGTTTTATTCACCTCGGTTTTTTGCTACGGACCTCGTGCCTACCGGCACTCGGTCCTCCACACAAAAACCTCG
This sequence comes from Amphibalanus amphitrite, assembly GCF_019059575.1. Lineage (NCBI taxonomy): Eukaryota > Metazoa > Arthropoda > Thecostraca > Balanomorpha > Balanidae > Amphibalanus > Amphibalanus amphitrite. Next base: position 281,011 of record NW_024881730.1, on the reverse strand, counting down.
GTGAATAAAACGCATTTTCCCAGCCCCGGTCGGGAATATATAAGCCAATGAGTTCCTCTTTAAAATGGTTACCAGTGCATGCTTACATCTCGAGTGGTTTTCTTACAATTAGCGTTTTTCCTTAAGGTGGCGCAATTCACCCTCCTTCCCCTACGTAAGTAAAAACTGATCACGCGATGCACCGAAGGCGAAAAGAAGGCAAACCCATATTTTTCGGGCTATCTCGTATGATATTCGAGGTCCGCGCTGAATTCGGCACCCCTGCAGTCGGTGACGACATTTGGCATCCCCTGCCACACATTGCAAGCTTCAGCAACACCTCATTTTCATTTCTCTCTTTTCCTCTTTCTTTCCCTTCTTGAGCTATTTGCGACCATGTCAGGCGCAAATAGGAAATACGAGTTGCGACTCATTTTTAACCGCCATGCTATGCACAGTTGAGCGATTCACTATGGTAAAGCGGCAATTAATTGAAAAAGGAATGTCGATTCAGAATAAAAAAGGTGCATCATCCTAATGTGCATCGCTTTTCATCAGAGAGGGCCCAAACACACACGTTTTGGATAAGAAACTCGTCATTTTTATTTAAACTCACCTGAAACGTTCCACCAGAAACATCGACGACCGGAAAATAATTTAATTTGATAACCAAAGTATGGCTGACCTTTTGACGATGTTTTTACCCCGTTTTCTCCTGCCAGTTTTTCTGTAGGGAGGTAGGTCGCAAATCGGAAAGGGTCGCTAATTAGGCACCTTACCCTACCCTATACCTAAAATCTTTATTTTTAGAGATATTGGAAAATTTCGGCCACCGCTGTGTTCGTCTTATCGAGAAGCAGTAGCACATTAAATAAATCCGAGGTCAAGGTCATAGGCTAAGGTCAAGGCCACTTTAAAAGTCGCCGTACCCTATAAAATCTTCATTTTAGAGATATTGGAAAATTTCGGTCACCACTGTGTTTGTCTCATCGAGAAGCAGAAGCACATTAAAAAAATATGAGGTCAAGGTCAATTTAAAAGTTGCTGTACCCTATAAAATCTTCATTTTTGGAGATATTGGAAAAATTTTGGCCACCACTGTGTTCGACTGGGTGACATTCATAAGTACCAGAGTACAATTGTACCCAGGTTACACCGGGACCAAGGTTACACAGGGGCCCAGGTTACGTTCGGCCCCAGGATTTGAAGGGACCATGAAGACGCAAGTACCATACTGTGATTGGTCGTTGGCAGACGGGAATGACGTAATGCATCCCTGTGGCGGCCGTGACGTTGACCAATAGGAGGGGCGGATACAAATTTGGACCACCTTGGTACACTACTTGGCAGTGTGCTTGTGATTGATTTTCTCGAGATTGAATTGAGGTAGCGCCGTCCATCGCCCGCCGCGGCGGCGCCCAGGCCCGATGATCATCCGGTGTGGCGGGAGGTGGCGTCCCTCGGCCCCCCGCGCGGCGGGAAGTAGCGTGCTGCGGCGTCCGAAGGAGAAGTGAAAATGATCCCTTGCACGAATTAGTGTTCGCAGCGGCGAACACTAATTCGGAGGGGGTAATTGCAGGAGGGGGAGGAGGCAGGGGCGTCGCCACGGATTTTTGAGTGGGGTGGGGTCGGGTTTCCGGTCTTCGTCTTGATGGGTAGAGGTGTTATTAGCCACACTCCCGGTTTTTTCATGTGTTGAGAAAAATCTCGGCGCGCAGCGCCACGAAAGCAGCGGTGTATCTTATTGTACATAGGTACTACATACATCACTTTTGCATCGTGCATAAAAATCCAGCACAGGCCACCTAAGGTCAGGTCACAATGTCATGTTCAGTTCAGTTTTAATGCCTCTAAAAGCTGCAATCTTGTCATTCCCATAGATTTGCCTGTCCCGTAGCTCAGTTGGTAGAGCATTGGACTCCCGGTAGTGAGAGCCCGGGTTCGAGACGCCCCGGCGCTCGATATTTGAGACTCCTGACGGGGATGGTCTGCGGTTGGTGAGCAGCCGCAGCCAGTTGAAGTCAGTTGAGTGGGGCAGGCCGTGTCCGGCTTTGAAGGGCACGTTAAACTTTGGCATCTAAATTCTCCCGATACCCGGAATTGCGCGATCGGACGGTAGGGATCGGGGTCTACGCAACAAGCTCTGCTTAGCGTGGGCTCCGGCTCTGTCAATCTGTCCATTCAAACATTCGAGCTAAATTTATAAAAAAAAAAAAAATTATCTCCTATAAGTCTGAAATTTGTTGTAATGAATGGGATTATAAGTGCCAACAGTTAATGAATCTGGGATTTTACATCTGAAAAGTGAAGTCAGGTCAAATATGTGACCTCACCAATCAATCATGATAAGATATGGGAAAATGCACGAGATGCCCTCTGCTTTGAACGAATATGCTAAAAACGCTATGAGATACTTTTGTAGCCATGGCACCTCTGCTCATTTTAGAGACAAGGTGCAGCTAATGACCAGTGGTGACTCGAATGGTCAGTCATTACTATTAGTTAGGTCATCAAAGGTCTCTAACACATTTTCGACAACAACTTTTGATGGAGACGCTGTAGAGCGATGACAGCACCTGGAGTGTGTTCAGTGTTCAGCACCAGTGTTCAGTGTTCAGTGCTGGAGTGTCAAGTGTGTTCAGCTCAGCAACACAGATCGATCGCACATTTTTGCAGCGGGTTCTTTTCCGGTCAGGACATGACCATTGATTAACCTTTACCTGATGTCAAGTTTTCTAGTTAAGTTCTTAAGTTCAAATTGTAAGCCATGCGACGTGTTTCGACGAAACAAACACGATGGTGATACCTAACATGAATATCATACACATTCACTGAATCATATAGGTTGTTACAGAACAAATGTTTCGGCAAAATCCGTCCGTTTAACTGTTAATGGCCTCTGTGGTACACAAGCCATAGACCCGAAGTCATACCTATCTGAGGCGAAGTTGGCGAAAGAGCTTTAAAAAAGCTATCGAGTACCTACGCTTTCTGTGTCACTATAGCTCTTATTCGTGTTTTACGGGTCGCTAAGGTAAAATGTTTACCAACGCAACGCTGAAGGTATACTTTCGGCCCCTGATCGAGGTAGAGTTTCGCGGAAAAGCGCTAGGATGCTGCCCGTGATGAGAGAAAGCCGATGATGCCCAATTTCAAGGTCTTGGCCGGGTCATCTTAGGTCAACTCCCAAAAGTAGAAAAAAGCTGGCCTGCTAGAACTTTGTTTGTTTATTTTGTTGGGTTAGGCCCTTTCGGTCTGACAAGACCATTGCAGAGCCGGAAGGATGATAGGAATTAGGGGGAGACATTGGTCTGGGCAGGCACCCTAGTGAGTCGCCGGGGCTGAGCCCGTCCAGAGGACAGGCCACCCAGCCCCAAGGCACTCACTGCACCCGGCTACGGGGTGCGCTCCCTCGGGAGCAGCGGTGCCGCTCCAAGGGAGCAGCCCGCATGAGATAAAGTTGCCTGTCCAGCCCGGTGGGGAGTTATGGCGTGGAGGAGAAGGATTTCAGTATTCTGAGGATAGAAGCATGGATAGGTCTAGCTAGAACTTTGTGAGCCGTAGCTGTTATCGGGGTTCCGGGTACGAGTTCGATGTTAGTTTTGGACAAAGATGATGACTCCATGCATTTGGGGTAGATCGGGTCGGGTCAGGTCAGGTCGACCAGCAGGCTTCCTACCGGCCATCTACATAGAGTGGGTGACAACCACCAACGATAGCTTCGTAACATGTTACTACATAACCACCATTTATCAAAACTACTTCTTTAAGTTCAAACGGGCGCTAAACTCGAAATCAGTTCCAAAAAGTTCACTTGTAAGTGGAAGCAAATAAAACTCAAAAAAGTGAACCAAGGTATCATCTATATTCGAATCATGGCCAATAAATTTTTAGAGTAGGTGTAAAATTGATTAACCCGCGCCCCGCTGGGCTATTCAGCCATACGCGCCCTGCTGGGGGGGGGGGCAGATTCTGCCCCCCCTGTCTAACTTCCGAACCGATGGTCGTAGAAAGACGGGGAAAACGGCAATCGAAAGCTCTCAACAAGGCGGATCTTAAGAGCCCAAATTTTTTTGCTTAAGTAGGTCAGAGGTCAGGTCAAGGTCAGGTCAAGGGTACAAAATGCAAGTTTCTAGTTTGCAAATGCAAGTTTCCGGCCTTGCACCGTAGTTGCCGAAGAATGGACTGAGACTGATTGCCCAAAACGTGTTCTTAGACTACCAAGACAATATTCGTTGCACACAATGTCATTCAAAGGTCAAGGTCAAGGTCAGGTCAGGTCAGGTCAGGTCACCAAAAACAAAATATAGAAAAGGGCATGTGCGACACATGTTTTATGGGTCATTTTACTCATGGAATTCAATAGGCACACTCAATAAGTGATATGGACCACCTCTGGATGAATTTAAGGTCGAGGTCAGGTCAAGGTCAGGTCAAGTGAGGTCAAATTTTGAAGTTGGTTGTTAAGGCCTAAAAAGGTGTCTATCCGATGCAGTTTTTCACGGCAAATCGAATGGTGCTATTTTTATTTCCGTACGAGGTCTAGAACTTCCAAAAAAAATCATTTTTCAAAATTTTTGTGTGTCGTGACGTCATAAAATTTTGAATAACTCCCACATTTTTGAACCGATTCTTCTAAAAATTGGTATGTAGGTGCACATAGACCACTTCTTTGACATATATTCCGGTTTTTTCGATAAACTCAAAATTTTGGATTTTATAAATATTTTCCCAAAAAAGTCAGTTTTTTGGAAAAAATTTTGGCCAAAATCCAAACTTTTCAAAAAACCGAGATGGCCATTTGATAGACAAAGTAGAATCACGTATAACCTTTTTTGTTACGTCTTGATTCCTTTAAAAATGAAGAAGTTAGCGGCGTTTGAAATTTTGCCGTTTTTTAGGCGAAAATGGCGAACATGACGTCACTAAAACGTCAATTTCTCAAAAATTTTCCGACGGATTTCGCTCAAATTTTCAGGGAACGTGTCAAATTGATGTATGATAAGGTACTGAAAGTTTGACGTCGCTGGCGTAACGCGTTTAGAAGTTATTGGCGAAAAACGGGAGGGGGGGCAGATTCTGCCCCCCCCCCCCAGCGGGGCGCGGGTTAACTCGAGGTCACAGGAAGTTTCGTTGCAATAGGCTCCTTTTTGCGCGTCTTATTGGGAAAGCCCGAGAGGGGTCCACAATCTGACCCCATTTCCCGGCTACCTCAGGCAGGTCCGAGGGTAGTCAGGGCTGCTGAGGCTAGTTAGGTACCTCGTAGTTACTGATATGTCATCCGACGAATCGACTGCAACCATTATTTTGACAATCAGACGAACGCTTGGGTCAGTTTTGGCGCGCTCATTCGTTTGAGGGATAAAAAGGGACTAGAATAGTGGCTATAGTGGCATCAACCCCCCTCGCCCGGCGAGGGGGGTTGATGCACCCCCCCCCCCAAGGTTTTTTGCAAATAACGTAAAAACGGCGGCGGGTAGCGCCACCAAATTTGGCATACCTTCTGGGGCAACCTTTTCGCACCTATCCTGAAAATTTGAAGTCCCAGTCTTTTCAGGTCAGGTCACCAGGTCACAAAAGCCGGTACTTACAAGGTCAGGGGAAAATTGGACTAGCTTAGCGGCAACTGAATTCCAAAGTTCACTTAAATGGGTAACAAAGTATATCATTCGATGCGCACGGACGTCCTGAGTTCACTGGTGCTTATATTTTTGCACTATCTTTACTAGGTAAAAAGTTATAACCGAAAAACGTTTGACATGTTTAAGCAAAATTTTTGCACTCATACCCCCCAAAACCCCCCTAAATATTGACCTAGAGTCACCAAACTTTTACAGGGGCGAGATCTCCTATGGACCCACCTACCCTGTACATTTAGTGTTTCTAGTGCCATAGAAGCCAATCGCGAGGGGGGGGGGTCGTACCAACCAACCCCCCCCCCCTCGCCGTCCGTGTTATGGAAAAGGCCCTCGCCTGGCGAGGGTTAAAATATTGTTATGCTGATGTTCCACGCCCACCGCTTATTGACCTATAAGCAATAGGGCTACGGAGCTGTTGAAGCGATTCTGAGTCTGACGTTGTATTTATTGAGGCTGCTTACGCCAACTTCACTGACATGATAGAAAAAAGAAAACTCAGCATCGCCAAAAGTGGGGGGTCGACACCCCGGTTCTCGCGAGTGGGGGGGGGGTCACGACCCCCGCGACCCCCCCCCCCCCCCGTCGGCGACGCCCTTGGAAGGAGGGGTCAAAAGAACCAACCAGCGATTCGTCCCCTGATTGAGCTACAGGGAAAGCGGGCGTGGCGTGTGGAAGCCGATGGTATCCATTTTAATTGTCCTTGGAAGGACTTAAACAGCCTTGACTTTTCACGCGTGGCACGCATCACGACGGTCATTTTAGATGCATCAAGACAAGAGAAGTGCAAGGTGTGGTACTTGTAACATATTTTTACGCTTACTCTGTCACACAAAATTCCAGTTCAACCCTGGAGAAAGAAAAACTGTTTCAGTAGCGCAAATATTACTTCCTTTCACCATGCAAGCCTTATTTTTGGACAAGCTTTGTTTTATATTATGACTTCATCCATCATTGGGTGTGTGCCTATGGATGATTGATTGAATGAACTAAACTAAACTGAGCTGAGCATACCTGGAAAAGTATAACCTCAATTCTCCACCAAGTCACGGTGTGTTACCCCCGACCGTGCGGTAATTAGAACAGTCTACAATCTACATATCTTTGCACGCAATAAAACGATAACCTCGCTATCACTGATGTTGTTTGGTGCCTAAACAAATAGCCACAACAGCTCTAAACATACCTATATTAAAAAATCAAAACAACAAAAATAACCATTGCCGAGTATCAATACATATCTGCTCGTTGCACACCGGTCAGTTGATAGCCAAATTCTAGCATAAATTACACGGGATAGTTTCGTTCTTGTCGATGAGACCAAGCCCAGTTACGGTATGTGCGATTTTGTCAAAAACGGTCGGAGGTTGTAAATTGTAACTTGTAACTATTATGACGTCGCAGCTCGGTGGCCTGATATGACCCGATTTTTTTTTTTTTACCAAAAGTTGCGCGAAGAATGCCCCAGAGGCCATTTAAAATTTAAGCACGATCCGACTTAGTTCGGTTTGCATCGCAAAAAAAAGCTCGGGCGCCCTGCCAGGGCGAGGGTTAATTATAATCTTCGCCATAGCTCATCAAAAATTATGACGAAATGCAAAAACGATATCAATGTTAATGCACAAGTCAGTTTGGAGGCCGCAAGCAAAATTTTAATAAAATCCGTTCATACATTTTCCAGTCATGGACTGAAAACAAACAGGTAAATCTTTCTGCCTCACCCTGTACATAGGTCATTAGTCTGACCTGGAAGCCGAAGGTCAGGTCAATGACCAAATATCGGGAAAATCGAGATCTTGTAGAACTTCTAAAAGTGATGCTTTATGTTTCTGGAGTCCTGATTTCGAACTTAAGAATTATTACGATCAAAGATGATGTGTTCATCCATTTGAGTAGATCAAACGAGGTCAGGTCAGGTCAACCGGCGTCCCGACGGCTATCCATTAGGTATTAACTGTAAACCATCGCTGTCAGTTTTGTAACATATTGCCAGAACTAGTTCCGGAATGTTTATATCTGTGCTTAATTTGTAATCAGCTCATAAAAACTACGCTGAGACCTTTTGAAACGCCAAACGAGGTCATCTAAGGAAAATAACTTTGACCTGAGTCCCAGGGCTGCGGAGTCGGAGTCGGAGTCGGTCGGAGTCGGAAGTTTTGCCCTGAGTCGGAGTTGGAGTTGCTAAAATCTTACCGACTCCGACTCCGAAGTTAACACTGCATTGCTCAAAGTCATGCCCGACACCTGGTTGCTTCATGATATTTTGCTTGTTGACCTTTCAAAATCTGATTTTGTTGAAGCTAAGGACATACCCCCGTTTTGGACCAGCGTTTTCATTGAAAAAAAATCTGAAGAAGGCTGCTGCGTCAAAACCTGTTTTAATTTATGCATGCTATTTAAAAAGTAGGCACTTATTTGCCACATTGGCCTTGGAACGCGCAAAAGTTCGCTTCAGGCAAGATAAAAAGATATCCGACAATAAATTTTATTTCATTATATGGACTTGCTGGGCAATGTCCGGAGTCGGAGTTGGAGGCGATTTTTGAAGCCGGATAATTTTTGCCGTAGTCGGAGTCTGAGCCTGAGTCGGAGTCACCTTAAAATCCATCGTCTCCGTAGCTTCATGTGACCTTGACACCCACCCTATCAACAAGTAAACACAGGTAGTTAGTTTATCCCAAAGAAGTGTGTAGATGACAAGATAATACCCATTTTTAGAACGGTTATCTGGAACACATTTTGTGACATTCGGTGCGATCTGGTTAAAATAGGTTTATAGCTGATTTTTAGTAGCTTTCATCTTGGGCTGCACCAGTTGCTCACTTCATGGATGACTGAGTGTCGCCACAGGAGGTCCCCCGGTGGGCCGGGGCAGCGCAAGGGACGGGCCCCGCCACTGAGCCGACCATCGGATGTGCCCATTGTAAGAGCGTACCGGGCAGCGGAGCAAATCTCGGACCCACCTCAAGGGTATCCTCATCAATCAGCTTCCCATCCCTGCTGTCTCATGACAGGGGGAGTATGTGAACGGTAGTGGCAGCGGTGACCGTTAGGCGAGCCGGGCCTGCGCTGTGAATAGTTAGGAGGGGTGCGCGCCACCTCCCAGACGGTCTGGCGCTCCTGCACCCCGCCCTCCCGGCTGCGGCCGGGCTCGCTGGACCGCAAAGTGCTGGCCGTACCTACATGTGTCACTGTTGACGTAATCAAGTCGCTTTACATGACCTTGTTTATAGCGTGTACCTATAGTTTGTGCCCACAAATCCTGAAACCTGATGAACTTTTTTAACACTAAATAAGTAAAAAGTAGACCATCCAACCCATGCATTTGCATTAGTTTACAACCCCCTCACATTGCCCCACCAGACAGTAATAAGCATGTAAAGAATGAAACCGTAGTTTTGGACCCGCTACACCTTTTTTTAAGTCGGTCATTCGTAAACGATTTCAGCCTCTCATGGATGGTTTACTGTTCGTCGGGGTTCAAATTTCCGACTTATTTCCGTTTATCTAAGAATCGTACTCTCGTTATGGCTATATGTAAGGGAGCCATCACTTATTTGTATGCGCTTCTGCTCCTCTGTTCGTGCAAGGTAAAATGGTAAAGTTAAAACGTTGAAATCAAATATTTTTTTAGAATAATCGAGCCAAATGGACAATGGATGCCCTCGAATGACCTGAACATTGACCTTATCTTAGCAATTTATTACGAACGCATATATTTTATTGCGAACCACATCGGTTCCTACAGGGTGTCCCAGAATTACCCGAACATTTATTTTCTGGCTAAAAGTACGACTGCGCTCGCTTCTAATGATATACAAGCATCATACTTTTATAAGATATCCCTTAGCTATCGAGCTTGGGGACTGTGTGCTTTTGGTGGCCGGTAACAACTCGAATCAATTAGGGGAAGCCGGGGGAAGCCCGGCATAGTAAGCTCTTTTTCATTTTTATTACATACCATACGTGCTGTATAAAATGTTGATATCCTGTTAGCTAGCTATGTTCATTGGCCGTGTTTTCCCAAAAATTGAACATGACGTCACTCTGACGTCATTTCCGGCCGACCTATGATGGATACGAAGTTCAAATTTTGACACAAGATGTCAAATTGATGCAGCCGAAGGTACTGAAAGTGTGGCGGCGATACATCAAGCGGTTTAGAAGTTATTGCAGTATGTAGAAAAACGGCAGGGGGCTATGAATATTGAATAGCCCCCCCCCCCCAACCCAGTGGGGCGCGGGTTAATTTGCGAGTTACGCTGAACGTGTTGTAAAACAAGAGTACGCCTAAAAGTAAAATTTAGGCGAGAACGATCTTATGGGACACCCTGTACATGCCAACTTTCAGCGCTATCGGCCCGATATTGCAATTGTTACAAAACTGACACCTCTTCGTTTTGCAAGTAGCACGTGCATAAGGGGTCACCCACATTCATCAGGAATAATCCAATACTTGATAGAAGGAATGAAGCTTCTTTACTAATTACCGCATGTAAATCGGTCAAGTGGTTGCTGAGATATAAGCCTCGCAAAAGCGTGACCACCGATCTTTCCAAGTTTAAAAATCAAGCGTTGGCATCATGAGAAGCGTTAGGGTGGCCGCTTTGCCCCACTCTCCCCTACAACAAATCTTTTAAACGTCTCGCCTATCGGCTCGACGTTTAAAAGATTTTTCTACCTACGAGCGGTTTAATAATTTTATCCCGTGCCGCCGACATATTTCATGTAATGTCTACTAGACGTTTAACAGTTTGTTAATCGTCACAGTAGACGTTTAACAACTGTTACACGTCTAGAACCTGTTAAACAAATCATTTACTCAACATCTGATAATTTTCTCTCTTAGCACGTGAAGCAATTGAAAATACTGACTACGACGCGGGATAAATGACAGATATAAGATATACCGCTACAAACAAGCATTGTAAAATTCACAAAACGCACCGGCATGGTTTCTAATAAGGCTAAAACAGACTCTTTCCGCAGTCAGGAAATCGCATGCGAGAGCCTATTCAAATTGATTAAATCACGCTCGCATCAATCGTACGCACCTCCCGCATGCGTTTGATGCGGGAAGGATTGTAATGTATTTGAATAGGCTCTCGCATGCGATTTCCTGACTGCGAAAAATCTGTTTCAGCCTTGACCATTTTATTTGCTTGCCACAATCCAGAAATGGCTATATTGTGATGCATTGTTGCTGATTGGGGTAAATAGATGACGAAGACATTGAAAACAGTATTTTGTTTTGCAATGGGTGAATTTATTGAGCTAGGTAGCTTTGCTTGCAAATGCTGAAGTATTGTTTTTTTAACGGTTCTCCATCCAATCATATACTCCCAAAGCACGTTACTGACGTTAATACGTTTCTGCTTACCTAAATAATAGAGTAGCACCGCCGAAACTGGAATATTAGGGGAGAGTGGGGTGGGTTGTATCAGTTTTTACTCCGAGACCCATAACCTCGTAACTATCCGTGATAAACTCATTATTTCCATACTGTCTCCTTTCTTGATTCTTCTGCTTTTTTGTGCAAAGTAACTTTTCCGCTACTTCTACTAGTTTTTCTTCTACGGTCTGCCGAATAGAACAATGTTTTTGATACAACTTGCCCCATGCCTTGGGTGAGTTGTATCACATGGTGGGGTAATTTGTATCACTATTTCACGTGTCAGGGAGTGTGCTTGCTACTGGTTTTGAACATAACAACAACATTAAATGGGGTTAATACAATGTATATGCTCAAAGGCTTCACCTTTATTAGACCAAACTTAGGTCAATCCGAACGAAACATCGAAACGAACGAAACATCAACAGACTAGACGCAAAAGTGACCCGTTAAGAGCAAAGCAGCCAACACATTGTGCCTAAATGGAAGGAGTATTGACTAGCTACCTACAAACGCGAGCCAGGACTTAGCTTTCGCGATCAAAAGCAACATACCCATACATACATACATACATACATGTTACAACATACCCCACCCGGCTCTGATACAACATGTACCTCGCCGCCATCTTGGAAAAAACATCCTCGTGCTCAAAAACAGCGGACACCTGGAGAAATCCATTTTCACTCACGCAGCCTTAGAACCTACCCTCACCACCGCTACGGAGATCTTTCAAATTCGTGCACATCTAAATGCCCAAAACACACATTTTCCTGCAACTTATTTTTTTATAATGACATAAAAAAACATAAAATCGGCTCTCACCTCGAGACGCGTCCACCCAGCCACACGACAGAACAGGGAAAGATGGCGCCCGGAAAACCTCGTCGGCTGGTCGTGTCACGAGCGCTATCTATTGGATAAGTTTGGCACAATTCGCCCTGATACAACTTGGACATGATACAACTCACCCCGCTCTCCCCTAAATGCATTATCTATACAAACGGAACTCATACTCATAACCAGGTGACAACCAAAGTTGGGACGTTTTACCATACCTGTAATTTCACGATCACGAATATCGTGTTAGTTTTGATCAGAGATGATGTCTTTAAGCATTTAGACCAGGTCGGGTCAGGTCAGGTCAGGTCAACCGGTAGGGGTTGTGACGGGTATTCGTAATACGTGTCAACCGCCTCTGACAGCTTCGTAACATGTTACGAAGGCACCAAAACTACTTCGTAAATGTTAAAATGATTGCTAAATTCGAATTCAGCTCCAAAAACTAACTAGGCTAGAAACATGTTAAACTCGAAAAGGTGAGCCGAGGTCACCCGAGGTCACCAAAGGTCAATGACCTGACCTGACCTTCAGGTGACCTTGACACCCACCCTAATGTATGGGAGCAACATCAAATCACATGTTTGAACGTTTGAAACCACGAAAAGCTTGCAAACGCGCGGCTAATGCGAGCCGACATACGCCGAATCGCGATTCCGGCCAAACATGGTCTCGGAAAAGAGGTCACAGGTCAAAGGTCATTTGGGTCAGGGTCATGACATTTTCAGGGTAGGTGTAAAATTGATCAATGCGAGGGTACTGAAAGTTTCGTCGCGATCGGCCGCTTTTTACGCGAGTTATTCGCGAAAAACCTCATCAACCCCCCCCCCCCCTGTGCCGGCGAAAGATCCGCAATCATAAAATATGGCTCACAGCAGGGCTGAAGCATGAAATACGCAAGCATGACCGGTTATTCAGGCTTGCTCAGCGCCACGACTCAGAAAGACATTCAGTTCAATTCGCCGCCGATGATGACAGCATGGTCGGGTGGTTCGTTCCGCGACAGGGTCCGGCTGCTTTGTGCGGCTCGGCGGGGCGGGAGGGGGGAGGCAGGCGACGCGTCTGACAGGCGACACTTGAGCGTCCCGGGAATCAGCTGTCACCGTGCGGCGCGGCGGGCCGTCCCTCCGACCCTTCCCATTGCCTGACTGGGCGCCGGCCGCCGGTCCTCCGGAAGGGTCACTTTGGTATGCGAACTCTTCACCGCACTTGCCCACTGTCAGAGAGTGTACTGAGGTACAGTAGTTTCTAACAGCTCGTTCGATTGGTCTGCCTGCTCAGCCAATCATATTCTGGCAACCTTGGACCTTGGGACCCAACGTCGCTATGGTACTTCCGTATAGCCTGAGGCACCTGGGTACTTATGAATCTTGGGTCCCGTTGGATTCTGGGTCCGACTGTACTTGGGTACATTTGATACACACCCGTTCGACTCATCGAGAAGCAGTAGCACATTAAAAAAAAATCCGAGGTCAAGGTCATAGGTCAAGGTCAAGCTCACTTTAAAAGTCGCCGTACCCTATAAAATCTTTATTTTTAGAGATATTGGAAAATTTCGGCCACCACTGTGCTTCTCTCATGGAGAAGCAGTAGCACATTAAAAACAAATTCGAGGTCAAGGTCATACCTAGGATAAGGTCAAGGTCAATTTAAAGTCGCCGTACCCTATGAAATCTTCATTTTTGGAGATATTGGAAAATTTCGGCCACTTTTAAAGTGACCTTGACCTTGACCTATGACCTTGACCTCGGATTTTTTTAATGTGCTACTGCTTCTCGATGAGACGAACACACTGGTGGGTGAATGTTTCAAATCGGACCATAAACAAAGATTCTACAGGGTACGCAGTGTTTTGACCTCTCAAGGTCAAACGGTTTGACCTAGGAAAAAGGTCACCATTTTCGAACTCAGCGTGCCATGGGCTATCTGTGTGCCATTTTTGAGCGAAATTATTACTCGAATTTGAATCACAGTATTTTCGTTTAAAGTGACCTTGACCTTGACCAATGACCTTGACCTCGAATTTTTTTTAATATGCTACTGCTTCTCGATGAGACGAACACAGTGGTGGCCGAAATTTTCCAATATCTCTAAAAATGAAGATCTTATAGGGTACGGCGACTTTTAAAGTGACCTTGACCCTGACCTATGACCTTGACCTCGGATTTTTTTAATGAGCTACTGTTTCTCGATGAGACAAACACAGTGGTGGCCGAAATTTTCCAATATCTCAAAATAAAGATTTTATAGGGTACGGCGACTTTTAAGGGACCTTGACCTTGACCTACATATGACCTTGATCTCGGATTTGCCCCTACTACGACGAAAGAAACTCTTTGACAAAGCGTCATCGTGCTGAAGTTATGGTGAAGACTGGAATGAAGTAGGAAGTCAAATCGAATACTCTGCCCTAATCCCATTCGGAAACATAGGTAATGGGAAATCATGAAGGAGGAGCTCTGCAAGATTGAACCAGCTCCCACAGAAAACAGACTTTAGAGGAACCTGTGAAAGGTGTGGCTGAACATCAGCGCGGATACTCTGGACATCTTCATTTATGAAATGCCAAAGCGGATGAGGGAATTGGTGGGACAGGGCAGGGGATAAATCGGTAAATAAACCATGACATGACTCTTTGTTTATTAATTATGGCGGCGAGTTGATGGAGGGTTTTGATATGATCTATGTATAAACTTGACAAAGATAGATATCAAAACCCTGTACCTACAACATGATGATAATCCAAAACATAAGCTTATGACATTTTTGAAGGACGAAACCATGCGAGAATAACAGCGTTTTGAACGACAAGCTGGTGCGACAGCCGACATGTGTGCCGGAAAGCAGCTAAAAATGCGCTCATAACGATTACCTAGAAATTCGCGATTAGAAATTTCATGATATTTAAAATGCGAAAAGTTTAAAGAAAATAACACAAAATCGTTTCTTTTAAGGACAATTGACCCCTCAAAAAAGTCAATAACTGTGAATTTTTGATCTGTGAAAATTTCAAAAAGTAAGCTGAAGCAAAAGATTTCTTTCAGACAAAAAAAAACTTAAGACGGACTGAGCTGCCCACAAAGCAAACGGTCTCGTCTTAGGGAAAGACTCCACAACCATAGCGAATGTGCCAAGTTCATGCATGGGCAATGACGAGCGTTTGGAAGTTAACATAGTTTGCATAATGTGTCTTAGAAACAGATGGGAGATATAATGTCATACGATATGCTGCGAAAAAAATTTAGCCCCTGGCACTTCCCATCTGTTCAGGAATGGGGTCGTTTTGAAAAGGAAAATAGTGATTGGGATGTCAGTGCCAGTATTCGTGATTGAAATGGCGCCAGAGAATACCTTCAAAATACACATGGATAGTGTCGATGCAAGCTGTCAGCTCTCAGGGAGAAACAGATGATGCTTTCTGAAAGCTCGTTAAGCCTAACTCGGACGCGGAACGGAAACTGCAGGAGATTTCGCTGCAAGAGCTTAAAAGCAGGAAAACTTTTATCAGCCTCCGGCAGCTGTTGGAGCGACGCAAATCGGTATGGGCACACTGACACGCCTGAAGCTACAGCAAAGGATTTGGTACCAAGCATTCCTAATTAGTTGCCAACTAGGGTTACCCGCGTGCTCCGCAACGCGAAGAAGGGTTATTTTTGACCCATGGGTATTGGGTTGGTTTGTGTCGATTTGGCTGGTATCCATTTCGTTCGATTGCTTTTTGACGGCCAAGCATTTTGTAATTAAAAAAAGATACATCGCATCGAGGTGCCCGTGTCGTATTATCATGCGTTCTACTTTAGAATGATTCGAAAACTGGCGTGAAGTTTTTTGAGGGCCATCGATGAATTTCGCTAAAAATGACAATGTAATTGTTTGGAACAATTGCATTTTTAAGAATACTGTTGCTCATCATGCAAAAATGAAGATTGAACCTTGGACAGAATTAAATGCCCTTTCCAACTGTACCATTTTCAACTGCCAAACGTATCAGGTTATGCGGCAAAACCCGTGTGAATAATAAAGTGGCACATCATCGATGAACACCATTTTCTCCAGCGATTTGTAAAACCTTGGCGTCGATCAATTAGTTATTCACAATTTTCTCATGAGAGGCGATACATTTCTCTTGCCAACAGGTGTTGTTTCAACTCGCTCCGTTGAACGGTCACCTAAAAATAAAATTAATCCCAAAATCCGTCAAAAACCGCAATTTTTCCAATAAAAGTACCCTCACAGGGGCACGTGGCGCGTGCCATCCCTGCACCGCACACCATTCAATAGCCCGTTCGATTCTCTACACGATGCTGTTTTCCCCGTGCCGATCGGGCTCACGGTTACCGAGATATTGCACGGGGATCGGACCCGAGTCGGCCAAAATTAGCCGTTTTCGCCCGATTTTGCAAGCCGATTTATACATGTAAAGTCTATGACGCGAATTTGCTCTTTTTGAGCACGCGCCACGCGCTCCCTATCAATCCGATCGAGCTGAGACCCCTCAAAGGCACGTCGCGCATCCTTGATCTATAAGTTGTGCAAATTTCACCGGGCTAGGTGCAACGGTCTGGCCTGTAGTCCACGCAAAGCACGACCAAGTCGGGACCTCGGTAACGGACAGACGCACCCTCCTCAAATAGTAATATAGAAGCATGCATCTTTGTCAAGTTTATACATAGATATCAAAACCTTATATTTTCGGCTGGTTCTTATATGTTTTATTGGCGTTGGAAATGTGTCAACGAACTTTGGGACACCCTGTATATTAATTTAGATTAAAGCCTTTCAAATGACGGTTTCAATAACCATATGATCATATCATTTCCCAAATCGCCTTCAACGATTTCACAGGCCAGCAATACGCTGAACTACTGGTGTGCAACTGCGGGTCCCTGTACCTACCTACCTATGTAATTGTTATGAATACTGAATAATGATACGATGATACGGTGAGACGTGTGTCCCGGCCCCGGCAGCCCAGACACACGGGTCATGATATCATCACGCAAACGGCAAAGGCAATGTGAATGCTGAGACGCAGTAAAATGCCCCTTTTGTGAGCAAATTGGATGAATACTTTTATTTTGATAGAAGAATGCTTTAAAATAAATGAATAATTTCATAAGACATAAGGGTGGTACTCAACCTTATCATGCGATTTTGCGAACTTATATTTAGTGGTCGCGGCTTAGTAGAAAATCGGCATACACGCCGCATGCTTCTGCAAATGCCGATAAGTTTTGCTTCTAAAATTCCGACTAAAATATGTCAAACTTTTTCGGTTTTGTCATTTTAATTTGTTTTGAATCATTTCAAGGGTACTTTTGCTCGTACATAGTTTCAGGATTCAATTAGTCATGATTAGATTAATCTATTTTGGGTTTAGGAGTATGACCTTGGAACTTCTTATCGTGTGGCATTTGTCAACAATCATGTCTGCTCTGTCTGTCAGCTGCGCTGGTATTGCCTCGTTTGAAATGATGAATGGTTGACAAATTTTTGGCGTTTCATTGGGTTTCTAAATCATTTCAGCCATATAAAGGTGTGTATGCTATGTTTAAGGTCACGTATTTGCTGGACCTTCGCTGGCCCAGATTTGTGTCCTACTTATCACGCTGCGTCGTGGACTACTGTTGACCGCTAACGGTACTTCTCTGTGTCGTGGCTTATCAACTGTATTCGAGCAAGCTGACTCGGTATTTTCCTGTGTTGTTTCTTTGACACTTTTGAACAGAGAAGTATGCCATATCAAATGATTCAAGCCACAGTGCCAAAGTAAGGCAGGGCAGTGGTAAATCTGAATTCAAATTGGAATAGCTTTAGCTGTAGCAAACTATGTTCCTTTGCCTTGCTTTGCTTAAATGCATTCCTAATCCAAGTTTAAAAGGGTTTATCTGAGCAGCTAAGCTTAATTGATAGTTAACTAATGCTTTCAAATATTTTCCTTCTTGATATGCTCACTTGGTTTTTTTTATGTTGCATGGGTAATTGAACACCTGCTAGTCAGGGATGTTTTCGGTTGCAGTAAAGCAAGCGTCACACTTGTTTTTTGCAACCAGGGAGAGGCGGTGTAGGTTAGGTTGTAGGTTGAAGGTTTTAGGTAATAAGTCTTAAAGGGACTATCCCACCTTTAACATGGGGTTTGAGTTGAGATAGCCAAGTTTGCGGCGAGGTTCAGAAACCACTATCTATATAGGTTACAACCCCCGCGGCCTCTTGGTGTTGAAGAAATTCGTTCCCTTCATTAGCTTCTGAAGTCAGCTCAGACACCAAGCTGCGTCATTATCCATCTCCGACACCAAGTCTTGCCTTCATGTGGCATTGACTTGTAATCCTTTACTCAAGGGTACAAACTACAAAGTACAAAGTGATGTCATTTGCTTTAAACCTAACCTAACCAAATCTTACCTAACTCAACCCAACCTGAGCTAACCTAATCTAACTTGGGATGTTTGCCTACTGCCAAAAATTATGAAGTAACTGCCTAATGGCATCCCTTGTCAGTTGAGCTGTGTTATGATATTTTGCACAACTATTAACAGGCTTTCTCTGTGACCAGATACCAAAGTGACATAATTTGTTTCATACCTAGCCTAAATTAACCTGGTCTTACTTAAAGGGACCCTCCCACCTTAACATTAGATTTGAGTTGAGATAGCCAAAATGGGGTCCCTGGCTCACAATTACCGGTTTCGACACTCACAACATCGAGAAATGCCTTAACTCAGAAATATTGAATTTCAAAATTGCAGCATTTTGATTCAGAGGGGCTAATGCTTAGGAATACCCCTCTGAATGTGTGACGTCAGCGCAGATATCTAACGATTTTTAAATGTTTGACTAAAACGTTTTGTAGCACGCGGAGGTATAAGCTATTTGCGCGCAACATCTGCCGCAAACGCCGCACTTCTAAAATAAAGTCGCTAGAAATAGCGGAGATCCCAAAAAAGTAAACAAAAGTAAAAGTCTAATATCTTGAAAACCGGTGAATATTTTTCGATGAAATTTGGTAGATATTCGTTTTCGCTCTTTCTGAACCGAGCGACATCATTTTCATGCCAATTCATAAACTTTTTTGAAGGTGGGAGGGTCCCTTTAAACAAATAGATAACTTTTTGTTTTTGTTATAAAAAAGGTAGTGTTGATATGGGACAAACAATGGAAAGTACATTAGAATTATGTTATTTAGAATTCACTGCATGTGTTTCAATGATACATTTTTTAGCCTTATTCCCCAAATGGTAGCACTTCAAATGTTGGGCTCAATATGCAATCTATATAAAGATAGATATACATACTATTAGTAAATGTAGCCAAAAGCTGTAAATAGACTATCAAGTACATTATAAGGTTTGGACCCAATCTTAAAGGAAATACACCACTTTTAACATGGGGTTTTAACTGAAATGGCAGATTTGTAGCTTGAGCTGAGACTAGCACAAATCAGGAGCTTTCACAGTCCAATGACCACCCTATGCAAATATGTTCCATTTCTTGTTCTGAAGTCATTCCCTTATGCAGGAGTGCCTTCCTTATGGAGCAGTGCCAAGAATGCAGCCACCTGTGGCAGGGTTCAAACATCAGTTTATCAGCATGCAGTTGGTCAAAACTAGGTAATAATTAATCTGATTGGTCAATGTATTGTTAGCTTCTGCTGCAAATACTATCTAGCCTCTATCAAAGATGGAAAATACCTAGTGCTTCCTTAAAAAAAAACAATTGCTCCTCTTGCAAATATTTATTATTTCATAACCTAACAAAAAGCCAATTTTAGGAAAGTAGATTTAAAATAGAACCAAAGGTCTCAACACAGGCTATTCCACCTGTCTGCTGAGTGCTGGGCAATGTAACACTCTTCCATCTGACCACTGACCACTGATGCAGCCATTGCAGCCATTGCATACAGCTGTCAACCATAGCTTCACTTTTTTAACTTTGAACCTACCTAATTGTTAAGTGTCTGATGTAACTGATACCTCCCACCCAGCATCACATGGATAGACAGTTGTGCTAGACTGAATCAGCTAACTGCATTTGATTATGCAATATGCTAGAGCTAAACGTTGTTTATACTACGTTCCACATTTGTGTCCTGATGTTTTAATATTGCCAGCAGAGTGTGGAGAATATGTGCTAAGAAGAGTGGCTGTTTTGTTCCACCCGCTGTACAGCGTCCAGCCGTCGGCCAGGCGCCCAGTACCGCCCCTGTGACGCCCCACACCTGTCCAGTCAGTCTCCAGTCATTGGCCAAGTGCCCAGTACCTCCCCTGACTCGCCACGTCTGCCCGGTCAGGTGGCCGGCCATGAGTCGGTCGGAGGGCCTGGTGCAGCGGCGGCACGCCGTGCGTGACAAGCCGGCCGAGGAGCTGACGGGCAGCGAGGAGGAGGCCGCCGAGTTCAACGACAGAGAGTACGACGGCGACAGCAAGGAGACACGGCTCACACTCATGGAGGAGGTGCTCATGCTCGGCATCAAAGATAAAGAGGTCAGTGTGGTTTTAACATTGGTAAAGGACACGCCACTGAATATGATTGTCATTAGCTTTATTCAGGGACTGTTTTGTAACCCACAGTTTCCATTCATTGTTAGTACGCTTTGTTTTTTTTTTTCGTGTTGGAATTTGTGGAATTTCTTGGCACAAGTCCCGTGATCTACGTGCATCGAATGAAAAATATCCCTCGTGTCATAAGTCGTCGCCTCAGCTTGCTTATTTATTATGGGCTTCTGCCTTTTTGTTTTCCCCCAGGGCTACACGTCGTTTTGGAACGACTGCATATCGAGTGGCCTGCGCGGCTGTGTACTCATTGAGCTGTCGTTGCGCGGCCGCATAGAGCTGGACAAGTCGGGCATGCGGCGCCGCAGCCTTCTCGCCCGGCATGTGAGTACCGTGGTCCTGGGGCCGTATTCACGTCGACTTCGTAAGTCGATTTACTTTCTGAAGTTTAATGTGGTATTCACGTCGACACTTCTTATGACACTTCTAACGTGATTAAAAAATCTTAAGAAGTAGATCATGCTTAAGAAAATTCCTACGAAAAAGATCGACGTGAATACGGCCCCTGGTCAGTCAAGTGTCCTCCTGTCCTGTCAGCTCCCACGGTGTGCTGAATAGCTCTGGCCTAGTAATCGATCGTTTGTGTACCCTGCAGCTAGCGTGGGTCTGCTATCAGTATTGTTTTGGGTATTGTGCGTTTTCTGCGGTGACAAACCTGCTGGCTGACATTTTTTTTCTGCCGCGAAACGCATTGGCTCGGATAGCAGCTCTCTCCCTGTCTCTCCCCTCCTCCCTTCCCTGCCAATCTGACGGGGGACTGGTTCCCGTCCTGCCCGCCAGGTGGTGCTGAAGAACGACCAGCCGACCGGGGACGTCCTGCTGGACGAGGCGCTGCGGCACATCAAAGAGACCCAGCCCACCGAGTCGGTGCAGAGCTGGATCGAGTTCCTCAGCGGTGAGAGGAACTGGGTGGTGAGAGGGGCTGGTGGAGGGAATGGGAGAGGGCGAGAGAGAGAGAGGGAGAGAGAGAGAGAGAGAGAGAGAGAGAGAGAGAGAGAGAGAGAGAGAGAGAGAGAGAGAGAGAGAGAGAGAGAGAGGGAGGGACGAGACCCAGGCCCAGCCCACCGAGTCGGTGCGGAGCTGGATCGAGTTCCTCAGCGGTGAGAGGGGCTAGGGTGGGGAGAGGGGCTGGTGGAGGGAATGGGAGAGGGCGAGAGAGAGAGGGAGAGAGAGAGAGAGAGGGAGGGAGGGACGAGACCCAGGCCCAGCCCACCGAGTCGGTGCAGAGCTGGATCGAGTTCCTCAGCGGTGAGTGGCCGCCCGACGCTCGGCGTGCGGCTGTCTGTAGGCAGCTTCGTGCGCAACATTGTGTTGGGTGGTAGGGTTTGTGTGTTTCAGTGGACGAGGGTTGGCTGGGAGCCGGCCAGCGACATTGAGATGTTTGCGGAGCGCTTTTTTTGTGTTGTGCGTAAGGGTATTCTATGGGAGACGTGAAAATGTGAAATTCGATCTCAGGGGTTATATCTATGCATTCTGGGGAAACCTGCCGAGCACAGTATGCCTGTCTCTCCAGGTGAGACCTGGAACCCGCTGAAGCTGCGCTACCAGCTGCGGAACGTGAGAGAGCGGCTGGCCAAGAACCTGGTGGAGAAGGGCGTGCTCACCACGGAGAAGCAGAACTTCCTGCTGTTCGACATGACTACCCACCCGGTCACCGACAACCAGGCCAAACTGCGACTGGTCAAGAAGGTCAGTGTGGAGAAATACACGTCTGGCATGCAGTCACGGGTCAGTGGGCTGCTCTGAGGTCTGAGCCGGTGGTCTTCCGTACCCGTGCCTGCGACGCTGACGCATCGTCTGCGCTTCAGGTCCAGGACGCTGTGCTGAGTAAGTGGGTCAACGACCCGCACCGCATGGACAAGCGGATGCTTTCGCTCATCTACCTGGCGCACGCCTCGGATGTGCTGGAGAACGCCTTCGCGCCCCTCTCCGACGATGACTACGAGGTGGGTGCGACGGAATGCCCGGTGGCGTCTGTTTTAGGGCGTTTTCTATGCATCGTGGAATTCTTAGGTGCACCTGTCTTGTGTAACAGATCACATTTAATTTTATATTTCGTTTAAAGAAATTGTCGTGTTCGGTTTTCGAAATATCCATCATCTTTTACGCTGCTTCTTGGAGGGCAGTGTGTGACAGCAATCTTCAAAATGGGTTGCTGTGGTCAGCTGCTGTTGGAAGCGATAGTTAGTTTCGCTCTCCGCCGCCAGGTGGCCATGAAGCGGGTGCGTGAGCTGACCGACCTGGATCTAGACGCCGAGGCCAGCAAGCCCAACACCAACGGCGTAATGTGGGCCGTGTTCGCCGCCTTCCTCAAGTGACCGGTCGGCGGACGGCGGCTAATATAGAGCGAGCGGTACCGTCTGCCCTGCCCACGGGCCGGCGGCCGCGCTGACGGTGTGAGGAGGGAGAGCGGAGCGGGTCGGCGCCTGCAGCGTCCGACCCGGAGTCTGACCGGACGGAGACGGGGGATCGAGAGGCTGTCTTTTACCACACGTCCGTCTCGGGCAGCTGGCCGCCGCGCCGGCTGTCCGTGGCGGCCGCCGCGGTGCACGGTGCTGACGACGCAGGCCCGACCGCCGCGATGCACGGTGCTGACGACACAGGTGTTTATTGTTACTGAGTTTTCAGCACCAGAGAGATGCAACCGGCTGAGGCTGACGGGAGTGTGCGCCGGCGGATTTGTTACTTTTTCTGGGGTGTGTTTGAAGTGTGCTCGTGTGTATACTGTATAAGGATGTATATTATGACGTGCGTGTCACTGGCACGCTGTCGGGGCTGCGTGCTCCCCTTCTCCGGTTAGCAGTGCGCCGGCTCTGTGCCTTGTCGCGCTCGCCCCGACCCCGCCGCACCGACCATGCATTCCCGATTAGACGGTCGGCGGCGGGAGTGAGAGTGTGGACTAGTGTCGCGTGATGATATCTGGGGCACAAACTGGCGCCGCGGTGGGGGTCTCTGAGGCGGCCGGGCGGCCCGCTTCTGTCTGTCTCACTCTCTCGGTCAGTGCTATTTATTTGTTTATTAGCGAGGGAGTGAGTGATCGTCCCGGCTAGCGCCCACCACCGTGTGTCAATGCACTGCCGCGAATACAGCCGGACGTATCTCAGCTGTGGCGAGTCGCCAGTACCGCGGACTGATCACTGAGCTGGAGCCGACCGGGCGCCGGCGGCATGAGACAACATCGGCTGGGCGCACACATACCGACGGTAATGTGTTAGCGGCAAGGGCACTCGTAACACTGATACGGGCCCCCGGGGGGAATTCACGTTAAGGTTACACTTAGCGATGGGCTACGACATTGACTGGTTACACTAAATAATAGCTCCCGGCGCCGACGCGGCTAGCTATGCAACGACACATACACATCGCATCGAAGGCTCGGTCAGTCCGGCAAACTGCCAGCTAGGCTGGCACGGAGCGACTGTGAGCACTCATTCTTATCACATACGAAGGTAAGGCGGCTCTGAGGGCAGCACTGAGCGGCTGAGTGCCAGGGGCGAGTCACTCTCCCCTGGCAGGCTAGGCGGCCGTCTTGGTGTCTGCGGCTCCGACGGAAGGAGTGCGCATCATTGGCAGCGTGTTGGGGTAGTGGGCGCCGCGCTTCTTTTTCAGCGTGCCGTCGGCGTTGCGGTAGGGGTAGGAGGCCAGCGTGATGGGCAGCTGTAGCTTCACCTCCTTCTCCAGACTGTCCGGCTTCACCGTGAACTGAGGGAGGCGCAGGGGAAGGGTGTGAGACATCTGGGCGGCACAGGCATAGAAATCTTTAATACATGGGCAGATCTTTATGGACACAGGGGGTTGCCTATAAGACACCTGGGCTGGGTGGTAGGCGGCACAGGGGACAAGACATCGACATTGGAACAGTCGGTTGGGGATATAATGACGCCAGTCACCCGAGACTGCATTTGCGGACCAAAACCAAAACGTAACGCCGGGACTAGAGACTGCAATGCTTCTGAATCTGCTGCTAGTAGACAGCCATTCGGCGAATCCGCTGCCGGACGCAGCATATTCGGGGTCGGCGAATCTGTGTCTGCTGCTGGTAAACAGACTTTCGGTAAATCCGCTGACAGAGCAGCATATTCGAGGCCGGTAAATTTCTGAATCTGCTGCTGCTTGGCACACATTCGGCGAATCCGACGCTACAGCAGCATATTTGGTCCGGCCAAATGTCTGAAAGCCAGCAGAAGATTCGCGAATATCAATTCTGCTGCTAGATTGACGGACATAGTCGTCAGAGACTGCAATACTGAACAGTGAACAGAGCAGCAATGCTAGTCGCAAGACTGCACCTGCGCACAAGAGCGAAGCACCAGCGTCCAGCGGCAGAGACTGTAATACTGAACAGAGCACTAGCTGCAGCCGATGGAGACTGCAGCACTGAGCAGAAAAGTAGGCATCTACCACCAACGGAGGCTCAGTACTGGACAGGGCAGCAACTAGTCATCGGAAACTGCATCACTGCACAGAATACTAGCTGCAGCCGACGGAGACTGCAATACTGAACAAGGCAATAACTACAGCCAGGGGAGATTGCAACATTGAACAAGGCGGTATCTACATACTCTTCGTAGAGACTGCATTTCTGGACAAGACAAGAGAGCAGCTTAGTGCCTACGGAGACTGCAATATTGAACAAGGCAGTATCACCAGTCTCTGCAGACTGCACTTGTCCGCAGAATTCGCAGAAACGTAACACCAGAGAGACTGCGAGAGCACTATTGAACACTACATTGGTGCCAGCTGCCATTGGATCCATCTACGCACAGAGGCGTAACACCAGTGCCTGAGACTGCAATATTAATTGGACAGGGGCTGTAGTGCTGGAGCTCCAGTCGCCGCCCACCGAAGACTGCACTTGCCCACAGAAACGTAACACCCCAGGCGGAGACTGCAATAATTAACTTTTCTAGTAGCTGGAGACTGCAATACTGAACAAAACAATAGCTCCAGTGGCCAGAGACTAACTGCTCAGTGTTCTTACGTAACCAGCGCCGGTGACTGCAATAATGAACAAAGCAGTATCTCCAGTAGCTGGAGACTGCAATACTGAACATAACAGTAGCTCCAGTCACCGGTAGACTGCACACTGTGCACAGGCGCATAAAAGCGTAGCACCGGGACCAGAGACTGCAATACTGAAGTGAGCAGTAACCACAGCCAACGGAGACTTAAGTACCTACTGAACAGGACACTATCTATAGCCAGTGGATACTGCTATAGCACAGTGTCTACATTATATGCTACAGTCAACGGAGACTGCACAGGCGCACATAATTGTAACACCGGGACCAGAGACTACAGTATTGAACGGAGTAGTGAGTAGTAACTCCATGACTCGCTTGAAACCTACGCATTGCGCACAGCAACGAAATACCACGGCTGGAGACTGCAATGCTGAACAGAGCAGTAGCTAGCCACCGGAGACTGCAATGCTGAACAAGACAGTAGCTAGAGCCATAAGAGACTGCAGCACTAGACCGGGTAGTGGCTAGTCGCGGGAGACTGCGATGCTGAACATGAGTGAACAGGGTAGTAGGTAACTACAGCCAACGGAGATTGCAACGCTGAACAAAACTAGCTACAGCCAACGGAGACTGCAATACTGACAAAAGCAGTATCTACAGTCAGGGGAGACTGCAACTCTGAACAAGGTAGTAGCTTATCATCGGAGACTGCAATACTGAATAGAATAGTAGCTACAACCAAAGGAGACTGCAGTACTGAGAAGGGCAGTATCGGCAGTTATCGGAGACTGCAGCTATGCAAAGAAGCGTAGCACCAGAGCAGGGGACTGCAATACTTCATACAGCAATACCACTAGCGGAGCTTCTACCGCTGCCCTCGGAACAGGTAAGGCCGCAGCGTCACTTACACCCCAGATTTGGGTATATAAATGAGCGTTGATATGGACACTGCACCAGTCAGTAGGGCATGAATTTGTCAGACAACCTCTGGATATTACGGGAGGGGAGGTCCCGTTCGTCCCTCTGCGCGCGGCGACTGACCATGACGTTGTACTGGATGGCGATGAGGTGGCAGCCGCGCAGGTTGGACGGAGGCAGCGGCGGCACCACCAGCTGCTCGTTCTTCCAGTCGTCCGAGTCGGCCGGGCGCACCTTGCCGCGCGACACGCGGCACAGCTCCCGCACCTCCGTGTTCACCACCTTGTTCTTGGAGAGGTAGTGGATCGTCTGCACGGGACACGGGGCGATGATAAGAGCTCAGTTACCTGCCCACCATTGTTCCGTCATGGTTATTGGCAACGAATCCGTTCAATTAATTACGTCAGAATATTCTGCCCTAAGCATCTGTCAGTTGCCAGGGGTTAGCAACTAAAAGGAAGAAGGCTTGTGACACGGATGATACATTAATTTGCTTTAGAGTTTAGATAGTTTGACTTTGATTATAGTTATGAAGTAGGTGAAAAGATTTTATACACAGTACTCTGGGAAAACTAAATCCTATCTCCTTAAACAATGAATAAAACGTATGGCAATGATTTACCGCTCAATAGACGTGCCTACTGCCTATCATTGTAATCCTAACCGAACAAAAAGTCACAGAAAACAAAGACGAAAGGAGTTCGCCAATCCATCGCTACCAAATGCATGGGCCTGTCGCATAACGCCACAAGTGTCGAAGCGGCATCATCACCCCGGAATCTGGAGAGCACAATGGTGTCGGTGTTTGGTAAAACAAGGCCACCTGTCGTATTACGCGACGCTTTGAATGTTTCCCAAAAGCAGCTGCCACAGTTTTGTAATGTCACGCGACACCGCGAAGCAGTGAATCAGAGCTACACCAGCGTCTTTAAGGTTTGAGCTTTTGTATTGATGTTGTGAGTGCTCCCTGCTACGCTTTTAGGTTATTTGACTTGCCTGCTCCCAATTAAAAACAAATGGCGTTGAACTGTAATGTATTGAGTCCATCGGTAACTTGAGCCCGAGGAAAGGAGGACGCCAAAAATATACGTTTACGAAACCAAGGTGTCAGCATTTACTGAGTACAAAGACTGAACTACTTGGTGCCGCATCAGACGGCCCCCAAGAAATGGTCGGACAAGTGGCCCCAAAAGTATACCATGCCTCCTCCAATACGTTCCGATTATCTGAGGCAGCTGAAGAGAAGTCGCGACTCTATACCTACGAGCCTTTGTGTCTCACCTCAGTGAGGCTGGCCGTGGTCCTCTTGATGGTGACCTTGCTGCGGTTGTTGATGGTTGCCCAGATGCCGATGCTCTCCCCGGGCACGAAGCCGCCCCGGTCCAGCTTCAGGCGGCAGAGGACCGGGCCCGAGCTGATGCAGCTCATGCCGAGCTTGTGTTCCACCTCACAGTGAAACGGCTCCTGAAT
This sequence comes from Amphibalanus amphitrite, assembly GCF_019059575.1. Classification (NCBI taxonomy): domain Eukaryota; kingdom Metazoa; phylum Arthropoda; class Thecostraca; order Balanomorpha; family Balanidae; genus Amphibalanus; species Amphibalanus amphitrite. The sequence continues at coordinate 253,263 of NW_024881730.1, read as the reverse complement.
GTATCGGCGGCTTCGTCAGAGGTGCTAGCACACGGCTGCATTCACCGTACTAAATCATCATCAAGCAGGGAGGTGGCGTCTACCTAAAGGAAAAGATATTACTACCTAAAGGCTGAGATATTAATAGGTTATTAATAGGTGTGCTTGTAGAGTAATGGGATTGCCGCTAAGTAGCGGAAAGTTAATTGACAATTTTATTTTTACAAGTAAAGTCGAATTACGTCTTTTTCGACCTGCTACCAAGGTTCACTCCTGTCGCGATCTGATGGTCCCCGGGTCTCCCATCAAGGCAAGTTCAGGAGTTCACTCGACACGCCGGCACGGCACGCAACCGGTCTCCGTCCGCCAGATTTGGAGGGGCGCCCCCGTGGCGCGGGACATCAGATCGGGAGCGCGGAGACCGACCCTACCCCTGGACTCCAGAGCTGCACATATCTAGAGGCTCCGGATCCGGGAGTCTCATCCTCATCGGAACTGGACAGTCACCGATCCCGGGAGCTCGGAGGCGTTAATTCGACGTGAAATAATCGGTCTGGGTACAAACAGAGTTCGATAGCGATATTCGTCTCCGGGCTAAGTAAAAAATACCGCACTTCCGAGTAGACATTTAAGTAGGAATATACATATAAATAATACATTGGCTTAAATCGTTCGCAGCTGAGCCTATGATGGATGTGCTTTTCGGTGGTGTTTCGCCTAGTCTCGGGTGCTGGAAACTCACGGCTAGTGCGGGCGGTTCCAGGTTGAGGTCTATCGGGCTCATGACGATAAACACCTGCTGGTTCTTGTGCACCAGTCCGCTCTCCTCTTTTATTGCCGCCCGGCAGAAGTACTGCACCCAGCCGTGTTTGCCGAGGAAGGTGGACGGCACGCCGAGCGGCAGGCCGAGCTGGAACGGGAAGCTGTGGATCCCGGCCGATAGCGGGATCGGGTCGCCGCCTGCCGACGCCGCACAACCGGTATATCAGTATACCACACAAAATGTATGGCTTCATTTCAAATCAATTTACATGGGAGAGGTATAATAAAACTCGGTAGGTACGCCAAAATAAGGCTACGCCGAGTACGGTTAAACGCTTTTAGTAGTAAATGTTTTGCGTCGGTTTCAGAGCTCTCTGCTGCAGTGACTTAAATCAAAATTTCATGCGGGGACTTGCCTTGTTCTCCGAGTAGCCGCATCTTGAAGTCGATGTAGTTTTCCTTATCGACGTGTTTCTTGTTCTGATTGTCACCGACTTTGACTGTGCACTCTCCAATAACATGGAAAAACACTCCTGTGGAGAAAGAGCAGAAAGAGCTGTGGTGTTACAAGACATACCTATAACTGTTTAAACCAATATCCATTTGTTCATCACGTTTCGAACAATTAAAGACTAACATTGCTAATCAATGTAATGACTTGCTTACTGCAAAGTCCTGCTTATCGCAATTCACGTTAACAACTGAGGTAAAAAGGGTGGCTAGCTAAGCAGCTAAGCAACAGGCTAGCTAGGCAAATCATACTATGGAAACTTACATATCTTACAGTGGTAAAAACGTATCCGTATATCCTGATCTTTCATCATTAGGTACCTATAACGTTGCATGGTCAGAGCGGCATAAAAACAGTTAACATCGCAAAAACTTGGCCTCGTCCTTATAATAGGCCAAACTTGTCTCAAATACGGCGCATTTCTTATTCTTTGGTACGATGGTAGAATGATTTGCTTTTCTTTTAGTGATTAGTGTGGTTGGTTTTCATATAAGATAGTGCATGCTTCTTCACTTTTACGGTCGTTTCATTTTGTCTTTATAATCGTCTCGTTTACCGAACTCGTTTGATAATTTCGCAAACTGCGAAGTCTCGTTTTAACAATGCGCTCAAGTATATTTTGGGCGTTATAGCACTCAAACAGTGGCCTGATATATATTTTTTTTCAGACACGATGTGCTGTGAACTCTCTGAACAGTAAATGGTGGTTACAGACTTTAAACGGTGATATAGCCTTTTATGTAAACGGCGGCTCGACACTGGACATTGGACAGTAGCACTGGGCACTGGGCATGACATTCAGTGTCAGACTGTGGACACTGCTGCAGCCCCACAGCCGCGGGTTACAGCTGACCTGCATAACCTCTGTAGCTCCATAGCCGCGGTATGGAACACACGGCTGGTCCGTATAGATATCTTACTGCAGCTCATACAGCCAGTGGACGGCTGGTCCGTATGGCATCGCACACCTCCACAGCCTGTGGACGGCTGGTCCGTATAGCATCGCACAGCTCCACAGCCTGTGGACGGCTGGTCCGTATAGCATCGCACAGCTCCACAGCCTGTGGACGGCTGGTCCGTATAGCATCGCACAGCTCCACAGCCTGTGAACGGCTGGTCCGTATAGCATCCCGCAGCTCCACAGCCTGTGGACGGCTGGTCCGTATAGCATCGCACAGCTCCACAGCCTGTGGACGGCTGGTCCGTATAGCATCGCACAGCTCCACAGCCTGTGGACGGCTGGTCCGTATAGCATCGCACAGCTCCACAACCTGTGGACGGCTGCTCTGTACCGTATGTGTAGTGCGTAACTATATGTTACTTTATAACATCCTGCAGCCCCACAGCTGGCCGGCCGGCTGAGTGCCAATCCTGACAGCTGGTATACTCATAGTGTGTAAGTGTATATTTGTATACTGTATAACATCCTGCAGCCCCGCAGCTGGCCGGCCGGCCGGCCGGCCGGTCGAAGGTCGGCGCCGCGCCGGTCGTGTGTGGGCGTCCCCGGCCGGCGCGGCGGGCGGAGTCGGCCGAGACGGGAGAGCGGCTGCGGCCAGCCGGCTGGCCGGGACACCTCCGCCCCCCGGCCGCGGAAACGACCGGCCGCACCGAACACCTGACCACATCTCGGCCCGGGGCAACGGACCGGTGCAGGGTGGGATATAGCGCCACAGGTGCATGACAGCTTTCTACTGTAACATATCGAACAGACATACTTATTTTACATACGGCAAAGTCGATTTATCGTGATAATGCTATGAAAGTGGGGCGGATGTCTTTCTGCAGAGTTTAAGTTGATTATAGGTACGCATTCTTTTTCTCGTAGATACATAACCAATGCGCTCTTATTTAGTTGCATATGAGTAATCAGGGTGACCAAGGGGCAATGATTTAAGATACCTTTTTTAGACAAATTAAGCGCCTTCGCTCGTTAGCGTCGTTCGTTGCCCTCGCTCAACATACCATACGCCTGACCATAACCCATTCGTGAGCGACTGGCTGCATTGGTATGCCACAGCAACTCAGGATGAGCCAATCGATAGTTTTATACGCACACACACGCCATTTTGCTCTGCAGTGACGCAGTTCCCCCAGCGTTTAAGGTAAGGAATGTGAGTGGGTGCGCTGGGGCCCCTTGGGGCAGCTGACTGGGAGGCTGCGGGCCCACCTTCTGGGGGCAGACAGACCCCCACCCCCCCCCCCCCCCCACTCCCCTTGCACCCCCGACCAGGACCGGCCGGGACCAGACCAGCGCGTGGAGGAAAGATTGCACATCACGGGAGATCCTCAGCAACCGCCGGAACCACAATGCGCCTATACACGTGACCGAGCCATATACGGGACCAAAGCGCGTCACAGGTATGACGACTAACCAGACCTTTAGTCATATCCAGTAATGATGTCATTGACCAGACATCCTCATTCCTTGCGACATCGATGAAGGTCAGTATTACCATACCTCCTAAAATTTCAATAACGATAGCATTGAGCAGCATTGCTTTCGAGAAGCTTGTTGGTCTTTATTGAAGCTCATAGAACCGTTTAAACAGTTCCCTAACGAACAGATTTATACTTGCACCAGGCCTGCTATATAAAAACCGGCTTGCATGAAGAAACGGGACCCATAATGCCGAGCACTTGGATACGTAAGCTTCCGATGCCCATTGCCTAATGTCTCCCAACAAGTATTGCTTTTGAATCCGGATGTAGCAATATGGGCTGTGGGGCTATTTCTCGAGGGAACTGCTGGGGAAAGCCGCCCCACCGTCTGGCCTGCGAAGTCTGCGGTGTTTGTGGCCACTGTTTGTGGCCACTGCACGCTCCCTTCCAATGTAGAACTACATAGCCTGAGTGCCAATGGCGATCACTGACCAGTGTGGGTGTCGCTCACCGGCCATTGCCGTGCACGGTGAGCGTCACCGACCGGTAGGTACAGGATCGCTCATAAGGCGGCTGACAGGGCAGCACCACCGTCCTTCCGACTCATAGGAGATGGGTCACAAAGTCGCCTGCCGATCACCGTGCTGGGAAAACTAACCGTGCATGGCGGTGACTCACCTACCATGACGAACGTGTTTATCCGCGTCATTCCGATTTTATCTTTCAGCTTCACTTTGGTATCACTTTTACGTTTCTTGTTTCTTAGCAATACACAGAGGTCGGGAACAAGGAAAATAGCCTACTATGCATTTCAGACCCCATGAGACCCTGTTTTTTAGCGATAATTTATTTAATATTTGTCCAATTTGCTTCAAATTTTCACAATGGACATTTCAGCTCAAGCGCCAATTTTCGTCAATATGGTCTCTTAACAAAATATTAAATTTAAAGGTACTTGTCGTTGCCTCGTAATGTTAAAATCGGCTCCGTAAATCCGTCAGTGGAGTAGAGGCTATCCATGCGTACGCATGACGTCACAAACACGTGACCATTTAGCTCCGCCCTCCCGGCGGACGGGGCGGTGACCTTGGCCGGTCAGTCGGCTGCGTGGAGCGGGCGGCGGTGGCTGCCGGACCGGGGCGGCTCGCATGGAGCGTAGCTGCCGTGCAGTTGTTGCAGCCGTAACTTCATCGAATGAGCAAAAAAAAGCACGCATAAGTAACGCACTAGCTGAGACCCTTGACTTCGTATTTATCACAAATGTACGTACTTCCTGTTCAGTCACAAAAATATAAATTCCACACAATATTCGGGGCTTGTGAAAAACGCACATAAAAGACGCTGTTGATTTCAAGTGGTTTCGTAAAATTATGTATCAGGTCAGACTACGTCCAAATTACAAAAAAAAAATGTGTTTCTTATAATTCTACACCTTTTATGTCGGAACATTTTTATGTTTCTAGAGCTCTGTAGGCCTGACAGCTCTTCCTGCGAAACCTTTCCCGTATAGTGCTGACCGTTCCCGTATAGTGCTCAACGCCCGCCTGCCACATTCCTATTTCTTTTTGTGCACGTCTTAACAATATAACACGTACAGCGATAAAGGACAATTCGACCACACGACACATCACGCTTCTGCTCCACCCGGCGCCCCGCACCGCTTTACGAATCATGAATACGGTCGTCTCGCTGGAGTGATGCCCCAGGCAATCGGCCGCGCCCGCGACATTAGTCTTCATTCTACTTTGTTGCTTTGTGTGCCTTCCTCAGAAACATTTATTGAAGCTGCCAAATATATCAATATTTTTGGGTCACGTGGAAGCTTACGCATAATATCACAGGTAATCGGGTATAGTGACCTGACCCGACCTGACGATCAGATAGGTGCAACTCCGGCGTAAATAAGTTCATCTATCTTTTCTCTTACGGCCGGTTCGGTCCTATAATTGATCCTACTCTGATTCTGAGGCCAGTTTTACCAACTGAAAAACAGCCGCCTACCGGAAATTTTCACCTAAAGACCGCTTCACATACGGAGCGTAAACGCGATGGGCACGTAATCAGATAGGGCTTTGCTTTTACGCTCCGTATCTGAAGCAGTCTCCACAAAAAAAAAAATCGGCAGGCAGCTATTGTTCTGTTGGTAAAACAGGCCTCTGATCATTATGAATATTATGAACTGGTTCGACGTTAAAATACCAAAATATGGAGAAGAGGACACCACTGCCATCGAACGGATAATTTTTTGGCTTTCGTCCCGAAACAACTTTGCCAGCTCCATTGTCTCCAGTATGCGGTCCTGATGCGACCTCTCCGCGGTGCTGACGCCGACTGAAACGGCATAGACCCATCGCGGTCACGGCCAGTGGGCGGAGTTAAGTTGGGCCCGGCGTAACGTGATTGGCCAGCGCTCTTATCCAATCCGGTGCGGCAGCGAGCGAGCCTCTATCCGGGCGCAAAAACTGATTAACATTACGAGCCAGCGACAAGTGCTCTAAATATTGATATTTTGTTAAGAGACCATATTGACAAAAATTGGCGCTTGAGCTGAAATACCGTATGCCAAAATTTCAAGCAGATTGGACAAAAATTGGATAAATTATCGCCGAAAAACAGGGTCTCATGGGGTCTGAAATGCATAGTAGTGCCCCATAAACTTTCGAACCGAGCCTTCTAATCCTCGTGAAAGTGAAACTTCATTGACACCTTTTACTTTGAACTTATTTTCATGGGCACAACATTCCCGAGAATGACTATAAATTTATCTTCTCTCTCTCTCTCTCTCTCTCTCTCTCTCTCTCTCTCTCTCTCTCTCTCTCTCTCTCTCTCTCTCTCTCCTCTCTCTCTCTCTCTCTCTCTCTCTCTCTCTCCTCTCTCTCTCTCTCTCTCTCTCTCTCTCTCTCTCTCTCTCTCTCTCTCTCTCTCTCTCTCTCTCCTCTCTCTCTCTCTCTCTCTCTCTCTCTCTCTCTCTCTCTCTCTCTATCTCTCTCTCTCTCTCTCTCTCTATCTCTCTTCTCTCTCTCTCTCTCTCTCTCCCTCTCTCTCTATCTCTCTTTCTACTCCCCTTCTCTCCATTTCATATCTAACCGAAACCTAACAGGCAGAGACAGAGCTGTCTAACAAACAAAAGTTGACGGATAAAACTCACCCATGACAGTGGTCTCCTCTTCCAGCTCGACCAGCACCCGGCCCCGGATGAACTGACCCGGAAAGTATACCAGGTTCTCATTGTCGAACTTGATCAGAAACTTGAGCAGCTTGCGCGACATCGTGTCAGATCACTGGTGTCACACTCGCTGAGAACGTCTGTAGGCTGCGCGAGGCGCGGCCTGGACTAGGCGTTAAGCTCAAGCGGTCCGTATGCCTACCTACGGTCTTTTGGGTCTGTTTCTTGGTTAGCTCACTTTTGTGTCACATATAATTTTGACACTGACTTATTTCAAACATGGCACAGTCAGCTCGCCTGGAGTGTGCTGCGAGCATCAGCTGCTATCCACACATGTAAGCGTAGGTCACTGGTCACCGCACAGTTCAAATCTCCGTCTCCGTCGCCCCACTCTCCCACGGACCGTCGCTGCCGGCCCCCTCTACGGACCGTCTCCGCCGTCCGGCACCCCTCACACGGCCCACCAGCGACACCGGGTAACACGACACTGGAGCCGCGGCGACGGCGCTCACTTTCGTTCGTCGGTGCAGAGCGCGTGGGCGGGCCGGTCTCAACCTCCTCCGAGCCGCTGACCTGCCCTCTACCGGCAGCAGGAGACCTGTGACAGCAGGGGATGCGGCTCCATTGGGCATGTAAAAGTAAGGTCGGCGGAAGCTGGACGGAGGCAGATTTGAATCACTGAGAAACGGACCCGGGATTAATATCGGTAAGTCGCGTTGGGACGTTTCGGCTAACCATGTCCATGTCATGTTTCATTATGTGTTGTTTGTGATGTGATGTGTTCATGTGATGTTTCATTAGATAATGGCCCATAAGTCGTTCAATGTTGTTGACGTAAGGTTATTTGTTATTGTAATCTTATATCACGTCAAGGAATTATTTAATCTATGACCTTACCACCCTTGTCAAAATATTTGAGTGTTTGCTGGATGTCTGACATTCGCTCGATATCAGCAAAAGGCGAGTCATTTCCCAATCTTTTATTCATTCCCATTTTCAGATTCAGGATAAACGTTTCCATGCTTGACATGTATTGTTTCGCATTTGTATAGCATTGAAAAACACAACCAAACAATCTGCAGTCGAAGGTTGTTTTTATGCAAATAAAATAAATACCAATCATGGCAATAAAGGAATTCACATGCAATAAGACTAGAGTTATAATTAGCCAGTAAATTTAGCAAGCGTAGTGAAAGCTCAAACCAAGCATAACAATCCTTACGAAATGCACATTGCACAACTCAAAAAGTTAAAACCAATACAGACGGTTCCTTGCAATGCACGTCTTTGAGCTAAAACACAAAGGTAAATGATGTAAAATAAACATGCACTCAGTCCGATCGGGCGCATCCAGTGAGTTCATTAGGCAAGGACACGGGTTCTACCTCTCCCTTTTGTGCTTCACATATAGTTCAGCCAAGAACGGATTATATGCCACGCCGACCCGCTTGAGCCTAGCACATCACAAATGGAAATCGGAGATTCAAGGTTATGACACGATTAGGCTTCAACGGAGACGGCATCCGATTGAGATTCCGCTGTCTCCGGGACAATATCCAACTGGGATTTCTCTGTCTGGGCGACTGTACCCGACGGAGATGAGGCAGCAGTAGAATCAGTACCTGACGGGAAACTTGGCGCAGCAGCGTCTTTCGACATCGAGTCGGGCGACGTGACGACCGTCTCTGCGCCGAGATCTGGCTGTTCGGCAGCTTGAGCGCCCGGCTGGTAGGTGACTTCCTCGTTACTACAGTCACCGTCCTTCCGACTGCAGGGAGCAGTTGAGCTCAGCCGAGCCAGGGCCGCTGCGTAGCAGACTGCAGAGACCTCAGAGGCTCCGGGTGGTCGGGCCATGACGCTCGATTTAGACGTCTCGGAAGATGGTAAGGGTTCATCTGCGAGAGAGTCAGACGAAACGGTATCTTTTGCTTCAATAGTGCTCTCGGATGCGCCAGTCTCTCGATCAGGATTTCTCGGCAAAGCACTCTCTTCATCATCCTCAGGAGTGTAGGCAGAAGGACCAATTGCTCCCCGCTCTTGGCTGTTGGCTTGGTCACTTTCCACTGCTTCATCCTCAGTTTTGGTGGAACCACCAGGTCCCTGTTCCTCGCTGTCGGCTGGGCTACTTGCCTCCGACTCCAAAGTGTCGCTGGAAGGACTGGGCTCCGCCCCCTGACTCCTGGGTGAGCCACTAGCCTCTGCCACACTGGACTCCCGCTCCTGGTTGCTGGATGGAGCACTCGCCCCTGTGTCGGAGGATGTGGCCTCCCGTCCGGGACTCTCCGTCTCCGTTCCGCTCGCTGACGGTCCGGTGGTAGGTGGCAGTTCGCCGGCGCCGGCGCTGTCCTGGCTGCTGACGGGGGCGGCTCCCTCGGCCCGCGGCTGCTGACGGACTGCTGACGGCTGGAGCCGACCGCTGCCCGGAGGCCACCTGGTCGGCGCCGCGCCGGCGGGCGGGGCGCGCTGGCCGCGGGACGGCGTCACTGTGCGCGACCCCTGCCGAGCCGCGGGCGGCGGGGCGCCGGCGGTCCGGTCGTGGCTGCCGATGTGCGGCTCCGGGTAGGCGCCCGCCAGGATGTTACGCAGGTCACGCTCAGCCTGCGCCAGTTCCGAGCGCCGGGTCAGCTGCCACGTGGTGTCGAAACAGAACTGTCCGGCGCGACAGGAGCAGGCCTTCAGCAGCCAGTCGCGGCCGACACGCAGGCCCTGGCTGGCATCGATGGTTTTACTGACGGACTGGAAGACTGAGAGAACCGGTCCCTCGTAGGAAAGACGCCGCTCTGAGCACCGGTTCGTCACCAGCACTCGAAACGCGTACATCTCCGCCCGGTCGTTCGCCGTCAGGGCGTGACAGAGGAAGTACAATTTGCCGCGGTCGGCGCGGATCAGACACCGGAACAGCACGGACTCGGTCGTGTCTTCCAGGAACTTCTCCTGGCCGACGCACCCCAGGGAGAAGCTGAACCGGCCGTGCATGGCGCGGTGCAGCCGCTCGGACAGCTCGTGCTTGCTGGCGAGGTGGGCACGCGCCTCCACCAGCGGCCCTTTCCAGCTGCACGAGACGAGCGCCTCGACACAGCGGGCCGGTCGGTGTGGACAGCAGCGCTCGTGTTGGGCGCGCGCGGCGGCACTGACCCGCTCCGTGCAGCCGCCCGGCAGGTACCGGCACGGCCGCGGCAGCTCGCGGATAATCTTCTCCAGCGCCAGCGCCCGCACGTGGTACATCCAGGCCTTGCAGACGGGGCAGGCGCGCACGCGCGGTCGGCAGCTGGAGCACACCGGGTGGCCGTTGTTGCATTGGTAGATGGGCGGATACAGCTCCTGGTAGCAGACGGGACACTCCAGCACGTCCAGCAGGCAGGAGATGACCTTGCGCATGTCTGTCACGGATACCTCCCGGCTGGGCTCCGGCTCTGTGTCACTGTCGGAGAACAGACACGGCCGGGGGTCAGCAGTGGACGCGTCACGACACAACCGCTACAGTCTACAGACAATTGCAACTGCTTCCTCGAAGTTTATGAAGCACCAGCTCCACATTAGCTAAAATGTATCAGATGTCAATGACTTGTTTACAGTGTCCCGATATCTTATTGTTTGTTTATTAAACACGCGCCCCGTAGGGCTACCGGCGGACCCTACCACCCGTAGGGGGGGGGGGCGTTTCGCCCCCCCCCTAAGATCTCGGTAATTTACCGGCCGATTTTCAAAATTCAAACGGTGTTCGATAACCCCACCCGGGAACTACCTTGTGACCAAATTTCATTGACCTAGGTCAAACCGATGACGTCACAGGTCAGGTCAAATGTCGGATTTTCACCGTTCACAGGCATTTCAAGAAATGTGTTGTGAAATCGAGTAAATTGGTAAGCTATTGAAAACCATCGATGGTACATTGTTCGTCAAACACATACTTCGCTACCTGAGGTCACTGATACCAGGTCAGGTCACAGAGGTCAGGTCACAGAGGTCAGGTCACAGAGGTCAGGTCACAGAGGTCAGGTCACAGAGGTCAGGTCACAGAGGTCAGGTCACAGAGGTCAGGTCACTGGGGGTCACCTGGAGGTCACAATATGAAAGTGTCGTGTGATACATGTTTTATGGTCCATTTTACATGACAAATGCGATTATGTGGGTCAGGCAGCCTTTAGGGCCAGCTTAGATCACGTTTTGGTGAAGGTCAGGTCAAGGTCAGGTCATTTTAGGTCAAATTTCAAAGTTGATATTTTTACATAAAATGGGTATCGATTCGATGCAGCTCGTCGCGGGGAGTCCAATGGTGGTCTTTGTTTTGCCCTACGTGGGCTAGAATTGCCAAAAATTGAGTTTGAAAATTTGACGTCATCATTTTTGAACAGTTTGTTCGCTATAACTTGCCTAAAAAAAAAACGAGATATCGATCTGAAATTTGGTATGTAGATAGAAGACGGTAGGCACTATCACATATATTCCGGTTTTTTCGAAACTCAAAAAACTTTTTGGATTTGTTGGCTAATATATCCAAAAAATCGCATTGTTGATTTTGGGGGGCAAAACTAAAAAATTTCAAAAATCCTAGATGAATTTTGTAGCCCTGTTAATTCTACACCTTTTATGTCTTGATCATTTTTCTGTATCTTCGAAGCTGTAGGCATGACAGCTCTTCTCGCGAAGTTCTTTTTTTGGTCGAAAATGGAAGAACTTGACGTCATTCTGACGTCATTTGTGGCCAACCTATCATAGCCTCTGGAAACATTTTTGGTCCCAATGTGTCAAATTGATGCCCGGAGGGGTCCTGAAAGTTTGGTGGCGATATCTCCAGCCGTTTAGGAGATATCGACGGAAAAGGACAGGAGGGCCGTTTCGCCCCCCCCCCCCTACGGGGCGCGGGCTTTCGGGTGCGTCGATTGTGGGGGCCATTTTTGCGCCCATGCCCGATATCTTAAATCCCAGTAAAAGTGCAATGCGAGACCCATGACCTTCGCCTGCCCGGGGGGCGTTTTTCGCCCCCCCCCCCCGGAGAATATTGGCGATAGCTCCCGAACCCTTAGGAATAAAAAAGCGAAACTTTCAGTACCTTTCCCCCCTTCAATATGACATCTTCTGGACTTAAAATTTTTGACCAAGCTCCCTTTAAAACGTCACGGTCGATTTTTGTGGACCCATGCACAGCAAACTTCGGTGCCAGAGACGTCAACTTCAAACAGCTGCCAAAAATAGAGTTTTAGAGATAAAGACAAATTACGAACACGGTTTTGTAGCGTTTGACCTAGGAAAAAATACAAAAATAGTTTTGGTGACCTGAGGTCAGGAGTCAGGTCAACCAGCCCAAGCAGGGATTTTAGCTTTCGCAAATACCGTCACCTTTAGGTCTTGGGTGGTTCTCCCCCCAGCTGCTGGCTGACATCTATAAATCATTGGACGAAAGAAGACTGCGCCTACTTCGTACAAAATTAACAAAGTAGCTTTGGAATGAAGTTAAGTAAACTCAGATGCCTAATGATCCGAATTATAAATGCGTAACTGGAAGGGATAAGGAGAGCGTTTAAGGTAAGGAGAGGTAACTTCGTGAAATCCTCAACTTTGTGATTCGCAATTTTTCAGAAATCTGAAAACTTGCAGCGCTGTCAACCATCTCGTCCCGTAGGGCTCGGGCAGTAGGCGGAGTGACTTTTTGGTAAGTTGTCCCTCCTTCGGTTTATATGGTGTTACCCAAAATGTATTTTTCGAAGTTAATTCCTCTTTTTCTGGGTTAATTCAAACTAACGTACCTTTCTCAACTCAACTCTTATAATACTCTTTCCCAACAGATATATACTTTCCATTGCCAGATATTTACCTTTACGTGGCCCGCTGCGATTTTAGGCTTAGCTGCACGGGCAAGGAGGGAAATCACGTTATGGTCTGAAGACAACATCGAGGTGCGCTGACGGCTGTTAAAAGAGGCTAAATTCAGCAAAACTTCTCGTTTTTACGGCATCCCAAGACAAACGCTTGCTTATATCATTGAAAGATACCTAATTCACGAAGTTATGACCATACGTATGAAGTTAGGAGCAAAGAACGTCTTTTTTAAAACGCAATTTGCGAAAAATTCACAGACGATAAAACAAACTAAGAAGGACCATAACGTGTGCAGTGTAATGAAATGGTCGTGCTAGATATGCTTCAGCCTTTTCATACCAACGCAAAATGTTGGCTCTGGAGGAAGATTTGTACCTATTTTTTTCACGAAGTTACCTCTCCTTACCCTAATCACAGGCCAGAGCGATAGAAGCGCCTTGGATGGCCAGAACAGATGATGAAAACAGATCTATTAATATGCATTATGCAGCATGACATTTTCCGGTGAGACCATGACCTTGACCTTTCGTAAAAATTTCAAAATGATATTTAACTCTCTCCGGGCTGGTGGGGGGGGAGGGGGTGTTTGAGCATTCCCATGCGGTTTTTGGCATACCGGTTCATGCATCTTTTCCACACATGTGAAAATTTCGGATCCGGATCATTCAATGTCAGGTCACCAAGTCACTTTGAGTGACCTCACCTCATAAAAAGTTTCAATGTTTGTCATAGAATCACCGAGTGGTCGATTGCTTTGAAACTTTCAGCGATTGCTAAGGCCAACAGTACCTGCCTACCTATGATGAAAAATGTATATCTCGGAATTTTGATATCGGTGACCTAAGGTCAGGTCAATTTTGTGACCTCCCCATTACATGGGTCAATAGCAGAAAATTAAAATGCGCCTCTTTTGGACGAACGCCATTCCAATCACTTTCAAACACTAATAACAAGTAAACATGACACAATGAACCGGTAAATGGCACCTCTAACACCTTCTTATACCCCTGAGGTCATCTCAGGTCACAAATCGGGGTCTAACGGTTGTTAGCTATTCGTTAATAACTTCTTATAGGCGCATGCTAGAGCAATGAAAGCACTTTAGATGTGTTCAGGTCGACTATACTGATAAGCTGATAAGCGATAGGACAGGACCTTATCCGGTCAGGTCATGACCTTGCCTTTGGTAAAAATTTCAATTTGTGCAGTTCATTAGACGCGTCTCGATAAGAGAAACACGATATGCTTTCAAAACAAATGTCGCACCTCTCTCGAGTCGAAAGTTGTTACAGCAAAAAGGTTTTCGTAAAACGGCTATTTTTTTAGTTTTTGCCATCTGGAGGCTAAACCGTTTGTATTAGGTCAATCTAAATACAGTATACAGAAATAGCGTAAACAGGGCAATCGGTTGCATTTTTCGCGGCGCTGTAACTATTGGTTGCCGAGTTATGTGTCAGTTTTTTTTTAAATGTTGAAATATGCAAAATTTTACCTTTGATGGCCCCTGGTAACCTGACCTAAATAATGACCGATGTACATATTTTCCGTCCTGATTTTGGACGCTCTTTCAAATGCCGCCTACTGTCGCTACGTGACCCAGGAGCCGAGTAGGACGAGGGGACTCACGTCTTCAGCCTTGTTAGACGGGGAGGGGGCGGGGAAGAAACACATCCCCTGTCCAGCAGGCGGAGACTGGAGTCAAGTACCGGCCGGAGCAGCGGAGTGCAGCGCCAATTTCTTCTTTTTTAAAATAAATTCTCAGATATGTACATGCTACCAAATAACGAACGTACAATGCAAAGTACGGACTTAAAAAATTTATCTTCGATGAGTCAGTTTCATCATTGTAGGTTTCAACTTTCAAATACAAACATAATAACCCAGATCGGATAAATGATAATAATAACAGGTCAAATGTACATTTGTATATTTAAGCATATAACAAATGTATAACAAATGTATATTACAAATGTATTTATACAAATGTATTGTATAACAAATGTATATTTAAACACAAAGCTTTCGGTATGAAAATAGCTTGATCACTGTGTTAAACAGAAATGTAGGTAACCCAGATCATTTAATAATAACCGGACTAAAGCCAGATTGCTATAAATAATAGCAGGCGAGCCATTAATTGTAGTTACGTGACACAGAAGCTGAGGAGGGCGTCAACATTCAACACCTCCCCCACCCAGATACCTACGTTGCGATCGGATCACCAACGTGGCGAGAGGTCACCTTAGGCCAACACTCGGTGACCTTTTCCAGGCAACAGTAGCATTTGAAATGGCTCGACGAGTCAAATAGGATGGTGCCAATATTGTTGCTCTGCAACCATCGTAGCCGAAGCTATAAATAACGTTCCCAAGCCTTAAGACTTTCCATTTGCCAAGTCAGCGGAGACACTGAGCAGTTTGTTCAATGATTATGGAGCGAGCAAAGCGAGCGTAGTCTTTCGTAGATTAGGTGATGGAAATTTCTGAGTATAAGCGGCCGGCCGGCCGTGCGGACGCTTTTGCGAGGCTTATATCTCAGCAACCACTTGACCGATTTACATGAGGTAATTTTTGTAGGTAGCTTCATTCCCTCTACCAAATATCGGACTATTCCCGATGCATTTGGGTGACCCCTTATGCACGTTCCACGTTCAAAACGAAGAGGTGTCAGTTTTGTAACAATTGCAATATATCGGTAACTACTGGGCCGATTGCGCTGAAAGTTGACATGCATAGGCACCCACTAGGCAATGCATATCCATGTGCCACACCCACAGATGGGGTGCTGCTGAACGTGCGCATTGCAGGAGTCGATTCCAGATCTCGAGAACGGCTGAACCGATTGCGCTGAAATTTGGAGCATTGCTAGGGACCGGTTAGAAGGGTGCCGTGCAAAAGTCGGTTGGGACCCATTTTGCACGTGCGCACGTGCAGGGTGCCGCTTTCAGATCTCGAGAACGGCTGGGCCGATTGCGCTCAAATTTGGCACACCGCTAGGGACCGGCTAGTATGGTGCAGTGCACCCTCTCGCTCACTCCGTTAGTCGCCCAAAAGGCGTTTTACTTGGTCTATGAAATGTTGACCCTCGCCGGCCGAGGGGGGGGGGGTGGGTGCCGCCCCCCCCCCCCTAGGGTTTTTCGCGACAGCTCCGAACACGCTGGCGATAGAGAGATGAAACTTGGCATACCTGACCTTTCATTCCAGCCGGATCTTTCGACACCAATCGAATTTTTGGATCAGGTCAGGTCACTGACCTATGACGTCATAAGTGAAACTATGCACGGTCTTCAGATGTCGCAACTTCGCAACGCCCTCACTACCAGAGGAGATGTCACAGGGAAATGAAACTTGCAGGATCTGGTATCCATTATAAGTCTCACAACTTGTTCATCTCGGATTTTTCCTAAAGGTCATATGAGGTCAGATCATTTTCGTGACCTCACCATTATAAGTCAATGGGGAAAAATGAAAACTGCTATTCTGGCGCCGGGAACGATCTCCAACTATCTCAAGCACACAGAATCGTGATTTGGTGCACTCCTTGCAAGGTTAGATGCGTCACTTTTGCAATGTTAACCTTGCGTGACGTCATTTATGACGTCATCAAGGTCATATTAGTTTTTCGTCAATAACTCTTGATCAAATTGAGCTAGCGAGTCGGGAAAGCCACCAATGGACTCAGGAAGACCTGCCAAATCGAATGATATGCGACATGACCTCTTTCGATCAGCTTCGTGACCTGGGGGTGCTGACCTGACCTTGACCTAAGGTCAACACCCTAAGTTGACCTGACCCGAACAAAAAGTATATCATTCGACGCGCCTGAGCGAGCCGAACACGCTGCTGCCAAAATCGCGGCTCTGCGGCCGTTTTTTTTTTGCGAAGTTATTCACCAAAAACTGAACCGTACCTAGAGGCACTTGACCTGACCTCAGAGGTCACCGGTTGACCTAGGACCTTAAAATTGGGTACCAATCTCTGCGTCTCGTAACGGCGCACACGCTCGTTTTTTTCGCGACGCGCTAGCTCCACCCAGGGCCGGGCGAAACAGCGAGGGGGGGGTCGTACCCGCCCCCCCCCCCTCCCTGGCCGGCGCATATGTAGAAAACCAATAGGTCCGGCGAGAGTTAAATCCTCAGACTATTTCTGAAGGTATAGGTAGAAACCAATTACTTGCTGAGATCGAGCCAAGCACTCTTTTACTGCGTTTTCTGGTATTCGAGTTTGTTTTGATCGCACACCCAAATCAAAACAGATAAATGAAACGTTACCTCATTCCGCCGGTATTGTGACGACCTCGTTGGCACAGAGTCGCGGCTGGCACGGACGTCCCCGCCGCGCCGGTCGGCCGACTTGTGACCGGAGCCGAGCCGACGCCGCCCACCGCCGCAGGCCACGAGCGGTCACCGCGGACCAGTCCATTATTTCAGTCGGAGGGGCGGTCGAATCGGAGCCGAATCTAGCCCTGTAAGGAACTTTAGGGAGTTTGTGCAAGTGCATGTAAGATAGCATAGGCATAGTTTAGAAACGGACTGCCTATATGGATTAAACCCGCGCTCCGTAGGGGGGGGGGGCGAAATGGCCCCCCTGTCCTTTCTCGTAGATATCTCCTAAACGGCTGCAGACATCACCACCAAACTTTCAGGACCCCTCCCCACATCAATTTTACACATCGTGACCAAAAACTTTTCCAGAGGCTATAAGTTGGTGACAAATGACGTCGGAGTGACGTCATGTTCTGCCATTTTCGACCCAAAAAAGGCTTCGTGGGAAGAAGTGTCAGGCCTACAGCTTTGAAGATACAGAAAAACGTTTAAACATTTAAGTTGTAGAATTGACAGGGCTAAAAACTGCTATCTCGGATTTTCGAAATTTAGGATTTTGACCCCCCCAAAATCAAAAAAGTATTTTTTAGATATAATAGCGAAAAAATCCCAAAAGTTTTTCGTAGGTATTTCGAAAAACAAAACGGAATATGTGATAGTACCTACCTTCCGACTTCTATCCACATAGCAGATTTCAGATCGATCCCTCTTTTTTGGCCAAGTTACCTATAGCGAAAATACTGTCCAAAAATGATGATGAAAAACTTCAAGCTTAATTTTTTGCAATTCTAGACCAAGTAGCGCAAAACAAAGACCGCCATTAGCCTCCCCGTTAAGAGCTGTATCGAATCTATATACCTACCCATTTTACCTATGCCAAAGTACCTATCAACTTTGAAATTTGACCTAATTTGACCTGACCTTCACCAGAACATAACTTTAATGGCCCTAAAGGCTGCCTGACCCACATAATCGCATTTGTCATGTAAAATGAACCATAAAACATGTACCTATCACACATCACTTTCATATTGTGACCCTCAGTCAAGTATAACCTGGCCTTTGTGACCTGACCTGGTAATTGGTATCAGTGACCTCAGATAGCAAAATATGTGTTTGTCGAACAAGTTCCATCGATGATTTTCAATAACATACCAATTTACTCGATTTCACAACACATTTCTTGAAATGCCTGTAAACGGTGAAAATGCGACATTTGCCTAAACTGTGACGTCATTGGTTAGACCGAGGTCAATGAAATTGGGTACATGGTAGTTCACTGGTGGGGGTTCACATCGATATCGAACGCCGTTTGAATTTTGAAAATCGGCCGGTCAATTTCCGAGATTTCAGGGGGGCTGTTTTGCTCCCCCCCCCCCCACGGGTGGTATAAGGTCCGCCGATAGCCCTACGGGTCACCAACAGCAACGAATAGGTACAGCGTCGGATTCAGAATCGCTCTAAAACATTTAGGTGATAAATTTGGGGACGGGAAATACGAATATTACTTTTATTTTGACCTACGAGTAACTCCCCTCTCTCTAGTCCCTTAATCGTCCCTCAAAGGTTGGGGCGCGTCAAAAGTGCCTCAAGGCTTCGCTGAGGGTCAGAATAATGGTCGTGCAGCCAATTCCTCCTTGGGACACTTTTGACACGCCCCATCCTTTGAGGGACAATTAACCTGCGCCCTGGTGGGGGGGGGGGGGCTATTTTTTGCCCCCCCCCCCTCCAGACTTTTCGATATACCTATCTCCAGAACCGCTGCGCCGATCGTCACCAAACTTTCAGTAGGTACAGGTCTCGCGGGTTTTAAGCGTAGGTTTTGCCTTTCCGGCTATATCTTTTTCGTCTTCAGCTTTGTAGGCTTGAAGATGTGACCGATTTATTCGTTTAACTCCCTTTCATGATCATGGAAAAAGGTTTGATTGTATGCCGGCTAGTTTCGGAGAAATTAAAGGAAAACCTCAAAATTCGCCGTTTGGGGCATTCTGACCGCGGCTTCCCTGCAGTCGCCTATGACTACAGTGGCGCCACCCGACGAGTAGGAGGCTGAAACACAGAGGCATGAATGAATCCAGCGCGTGGTGAACGGTGGATAGAGGCGGGACTCGGCAGAGGCTATCACTGCGGCCCGCGCAGGGCGTCCTTGGACAGCGGGCGAGCCTTCGGGCGGTGAGGCCAGCGGTCACGACAGCCAGGCTCTGTTTGGCATGAAGGGAGGGGAGGCACTCGCCTCAGCCAACTCAGCCGGTTTGGTGGTAGTGGTGGTGGTGTGTGGGGGGGGGGGGGAGGCGGCAGGCGAGAGGGGCTAGAACAAACGGGTCACGGGATGAAATAGAATGGAAATGTAGTGCCATGGTCAACTTACAATATTGTTTACCTTATCATTTATTAACATTACGAAAGAACCCACCATATTAAATTGAGAAATATACTACAGGAAATGTTATTTTTTGATGTTACCGTTTACTTTTAATGGAAACCCTACTTCTTATTAGGGGTGATAAAATGAGCCCCTCTCCTCGTTTTTTCCTGAATAGCTCTGGTAAATAGTGGCGG
The DNA here is from genome assembly GCF_019059575.1 of Amphibalanus amphitrite. Lineage (NCBI taxonomy): Eukaryota > Metazoa > Arthropoda > Thecostraca > Balanomorpha > Balanidae > Amphibalanus > Amphibalanus amphitrite. The sequence goes on along the minus strand of NW_024881730.1, from coordinate 233,763 downwards.
ATAGCAGCGAAGCGTTCAGTGCCGTAAGTTATTTTTCTCACCATAAGTAAATAAATACCCATGCGGTCAGGAGCCAGGATAAGTTCAGGCCATCTGCAATTAAAAGTTTACACCTACCCTGAAAATTTCATGACCCTGACCAAAATGACCTTAGCTTTGGTCTGTGACCAGTTTTTAGAGCCCATTACAGGCCAGAATGGGCATGCGGCGTGTCAGGTCTCATTAACCGTTCGTTTCTAGACTTGTGATTAGAAACGTCCCAACATGTGAAATTGTGTTTGGTCCCTTGTGTCTTATTTGGCCGGGACCAGCGCAGGAACTTGGCCGGTGCCTTCAGGGCTGCTTAACTACAAATTTGCCGATCTGCGGAGCGCAGGGACACGATCTATCCAGGTTGAAAACCATTCGGAATGACATTGCGGCACAGCTAATCTTCAAGGTTTCCGCGACCCTAGAATATCTGCTGTTTAGCTGCCGGTTTCTGGTCACATTACCTACCTAAAGGCGAGGTCACTAGCGATGGAAATGGAAACACGTTGAACAGGCTAGTGAGAAGGATTCAGAGAAGATGAGAAGCAATTTCAAAGTTCTCTATCTGGTCGTGTGGAGGAAAGACGGCGCTACAAAACTGCAAACTGGGATTTTCAAATTTGTGAGATTTTGACCCCCCAAATAAAAAAAAATTGGTCTGTTACAAAATAGCAAAAACCCCAAACGTTTTTCGAATTAAAAAAAGGAATATAATAGAACAAACATGGAATATAATTAAAGAACATGGAATATAATAGTCCCTGATTTCTTCGATCTACCTAACAAATTGTAGATCGATACCTCCTTTTTTTGGCCAAGTTTTAGCGAAAAAAAAACTTCGAAATTGGTGACGTCAATTTTTAACTCAATTTTTAGCAATTCTAGACCACGTAGCGCAAAACAAAGACCACCAGATTAGCCTTATTTTTCTCACCATAAGTAAATAAATACCCATGCGGTCAGGAGCCAGGATAAGTTCAGGCCATCTGCAATTAAAAGTTTACACCTACCCTGAAAATTGCATGACCCTGACCAAAGCTGCGTGACGAGCTGCATCGAATCGGTACCCATTTTATGCAAAAATATCAAATTAAAAAATTTGACCAAATTTGACCTGACCTTTACCTGACCTTCACCAGAACATAACCTAAACTGGCCCCAAAGGCTGCCTGACCCACATAATCGCATTTGTCATGTAAAATGAACCAGAAAACATGCATCACATAATAGTTATTTTCATATTGTGACCCTCAGTGACCTGACCTCTGTGACCTGACCTGGTATCAGTGACCCCAAATTACAAAATATGTGTTTGACGAACAATTCCCCATCGAAAATTGTCATTCATCGATTCCTTATCGATTAATGGCATGCATTTTACTCGATTTTAAAACATATTTCTTGAAATGCCTGTAAACGGTGAAAATTCGACATTTGACCTGACCTGTGACGTCATCGGTTTGACTGAGGTCAATGAAATTGAGCCAAAAGGTATTTCCTCGTTGGGACCATCCAACACAGTTTGCTGCTTGTCGCTATTTTGCGTGGTTCTCGAGATCTTTGGGGGGGGGGCAAATCCCCCCCCATGGGACCGATGCTTGGTAGACCTTAACGGGGCGCGGGTTGAATGACAGAACTGTTCCCAAGAAATAACACTACAGTCGTCTCCCGGCCTCAATAGTCAATGGTAAGCGGCTAAAACTTTGAACGACTACCTATGAATCGGCACGCTGCCGGCTCACTCCGCCCGCCGCTGGCTACGGGTGGCCTTTACCGTTCAATGCCGATTGGCCAACGGCCGAGGTCGTGCGCTGGTCAGCACGCAGAGAGGACGGGACGCGGTAGTGCACATTGTGAGTGACCTCTGACCTTTCCCCGTCCCCTGGCCGCATGCCGTGTCGCCGGCCCAGACGACAGAAACCGGTTCTAGCCTCTACGCAGACTGCCACTCTGACCCTTCCCTCCCCACTTTACTATGTGTCGTAGTACGCACTCGCGAGTAACTGGGCGGAGCGAATGGTCACCGATACAGAGGCGGAACTGGTTGCCCTCCCGCTCGCCGAGCCACCTACCGCTAAAACCCGCGAGACCTGTACCTCCCGGGCATCAACTGTACACATTGTGACCAAATTTTTTTTTCCAAAGGCTATTATAGGTTGTCCGCAAATGACATCAGAGTGACGTCATGTTTTGCCGTTTTCGGCCCCCAAAAAAGGTTTCGCAGGAAGAGCTGTCAGGCCTATAGCTTTAAAGATACAAAAAATGTTCAGACATAAAAGGTGTAGAATTATTAGGGCTACAAAACTGCTATCTCGAAATTTTAATTCTTTTAAATTTTGACCCCCCAAAATAAAAAAAAAATATTTTTTTTTTCGAATATAATTGCCGACAAATCCAAACAAAGTTTTTCGATTTTCGAAAAACCGGTATATATGATAGCCCCTACCGACTACTATTCACATACCAAATTTCAGATCGATAACTTTTTTTGGCCAAGTTATTGCGAAAACACTGTTCAAAATTGATGACGTCAAATTTTCAAACTCAATTTTTAGCAATTTTAAACCACGTAACGCAAAACAAAGATCGCCATTAGGATTAGACTCTCCGTGACGAGCTGCATCGATTCGATACCCATTTTATGAAAACATATCAACTTTTAAAATTTGACCTTTTTTGACCTGACATTGACCTGACCTCCACCAGGAAGCAGGGCTGCGGAGTCGGAGTCGGAGTCGGAGTCGGTCGGAGTCGACAGTTGTAACCGGAGTCGGAGTCGGAGTCGGAGTCGATTTTAGAAACCCGAGCCGGAGTCGGAGTCGGAGTCACCGAAAATCTGTCGACTTCGCAGCCCTGCTATAGGTCTGCGGAGTCGGAGTCGGGAGTTGGAGTCGCTCGGAGTCGACAATTCTGCCCGGAGTCGGAGTCGGAGTCGGAGCTGGTTTTTGAAAGCCGGAATCGGAGTCGGAGTCGGAGTCGCCGAAAATCCATCGACTCCTCAGCCCTGCCAGGAAGTGACCTAAACCGTTCCTGATGTTCTTATAACCAACACCATTGAGTTTGAAATGAAAAATTGGCCATAAAACATGCATCACACAGCCCTAGTGAAATTGGGTTAATATGCTGACCCTTGGTGACCTGACCTGTGACCTGACCCGGAATTATCAGTGACCTCTAATAGCAACATATGTACTAAGCAACTGACGCCGCATCGCTGATTTTCGATAAAATGCGTGTTACTCGATGTTATAGCGCATTCCCTAGAAGACCCGTGACCGACAAAACATATTATGTTTGACACCTGACCTGTGACGTCATCGATGACCCCGAGATCAATGAAATTGGATTTCCCTCAACAAATTTGACAGGGCCTTCGAACGCCGTTTAAAGTTTGCGGATCCGTCCAGTAATTTCGGAGATACGGGGAGGGGAAAAAGCCCCCCCCCACCAGGTCGCGTTATAAACAGACCCCACCGGCCACCAGGGTGTGAGTTAACCCGACAGGCGGTGGGCCTCCCGGCCACTTTCCGCGCCGTGGGGGGGGGGGGGCATTTTTTACAGCTTAGGAACTACCTACTTGGCAGACCAGCCGATTCAGCGTAGGTATGTGCTTTCATCAGCCGTTTCGAATATGGTGAGCTCAGGTGACCTCGGTCACTTCGGTGACCTTGGGAGGTTACATGACCATTTCGCGAAAACGTCAAGTTGACCTTTGCAGGTCACCGAGGTCACCTGAGGTCACCACATTTGTTATAACGGCTGATGAAATCGCATACGCTGAAGCGACTGGTGGTGTTTTTCATCTCGATCAGCCGGAGTAGTTTCTGAACTGCAATAGGATGGCTGCAATAGGCTAAAACGGTCATGTGACCTTTCAAGGTCACCAAGGTCACCTGAGGTCACCACATTTGTAAGGTCACCGTCAAGGTCACCGAGGTCACCTGAGGTCACCACATTTGTAACGGCTGAGTACTGATGAAATGCTGATTGTGGGGGGGGGGGGGGGTGCAAGCTGCCCCTCCCCCCCCCCCCCGGTTCCCGCGCCTATGACTGGTGGTGTTTTTATCTCGAGCAGCCCAGTAGTTTCTGAGCTATAGAATGAGGAATGACAGCTATATTGATATTGGCGGATGATGCGTCAATACGAAGTTGACCTTTTGAGGTCACCAAGGTCACCTGAGGCCACCATCTTGAAACGGCTGATAAAATCATACCGCCTGATTCGATTGGTGTTCGGTCCGTCGCGATCGGTCCGTTGTTCTATGTACCCTGATCGGTCCAGTGCAAGTCGGCAGTGGTTCCTAAGTTACAGAATAGCTGCAAGGATGGCGGTCGAATAGGCATGGATGAAAGAACCTCATGAAAGAATAAGAATGGATAAAAGAAAGGTTCTCCTTCACCCATCATGGGAAGTGTTGCCCACGTGTTGCCCATCTCCACCAAGGCCATCTATTTGATCTCCACTACGATAATTGTTGGCAGTGGAATAGCGGGAATATCGTTACCACGTTTGGCGTTTGCGAGACAGCCACGGCGCGCGCGTCCGCGTGTGAGGTGTGCGCGTCGTGCGCGCGTGATTGCGTGTGCGATCAAGGCCATATAACCGCGTGTGAGGTGTGTGCGATCAATGTGTGCGATTGTGGTCCTTGCCGTTTATTTGGGCTTGTATTTGGCCCTATTCAACATTCAGGTCGGTCCGCGACCGCGTGTCTATTTTGAATTGTACTGGACGTAATGGGCCTTGACGTAATGGGTATATGTCAAGTTTAGGTCCTAACTACAACTGTGGCGCTTTTGATATGAATATGAAACAGCAAAAATTTTAGGTTTTAGGTTAGGTTAGGTTGTAGGTTTGTAGGTTTTAGGTTGTAGGTAGGTAGGTTTGTAGGTTAGGTTAGGTTAGGGTAGGATTGTAGGTTGTAGGTTGGTAGGTTATAGGTAAGTAGGTAAGGTTAGGTCAGGTTTGATTATGTTTTTTCTTTTATTTGCGAGACATATGAGTATCATTTTTGGATTCAGGATGTCAAATAATGTAAAAATATGAAAAATTTATCAATGAAATCTTCTTAGGACTTAAACTTGACATTTACCACGTAATGTACAGTGGACTGTCATACTCATAAGTCATAACTCATAACCCACAGTCTGCTGCTGGCCGGCGGCCAAGTCGGTATAATAAAAGCTGTCGGCGACTTTTCGGTAAGTTTGCCTAAAGGCCATTTCACGTAAGTGATCCTATGTGTAGGTCCTATCTGCTTACGTTTCCATCGCGTTTACGTGAAACAGCCTCTCTTCAGTCAAAAAGTCCGACAGACACCTATTTTTCTGGGTATTAAGGCCTGGCTACACTATGCGTTTTCTTCGTGCGTTTTTGCGTGTTTGCGTGTTTTGCGTGATATCGTTCTAGAAAAAAAGAACGATATTACGTTTTTGTGATGTTTTTCACCTTAAATTTTAGTTACGTAAGAGTTATATTAGCTTTTGTATATAACCAAAGTAAAAATTATATTGTTTATAACTTTTTTCCTAGAACGATATTACGCAAAACACGCAAACCTGCAAAAACGCACGCAGAAAACGCATAGTGTAGCCAGGCCTTTAGTAGAGCAGACGTCACATGAAGGTTTTCCAACCAAGGAGATGAGCCATAACCGGAGGTGCTTCTTTCTAGGAAAACCTAAACAAACCTAACCTGACCTACCCCGCGTTCGATGTCTCTCGGACGACGAAGATTCTACGTCGTCCGGCCAATCCCGTCCAAGGTCAGCGGGGGCTCGGCTGCGGTTATGGAACGTGATTGGCCGGACGGCGTAGAATCTTCGTCGTCCGAGAGACATCGAATGCGGGGCTAACCTTACCTACAACCTACAAACCACATACCTACAACCTAAAAACCTACAATCTAAAAACCTACTACCTAAAAACCTACAACCTATAAACCTAGGTACCCTACAACCTACCTACAAACCTACATCGCCTCTTCTCGGTTGGAAAACCTTCGTGTCACGTCTGCTCTACTAATGCCTTTTTCTGTTGGTAAAACTGGTCTCTGCTCTGAAGGCCAAGCACTATTATAATGGCATTTGAGACCTACATACTAGTAAAAAACTGTAAACTCTATACCTCATACCACAAACTCTATACCTTACATGGTTAAAGTTATATCAAGTCAAAATTAAAACTTGCAACTCACAACAGAAAACTTGCAAGTTGCAACCTCTCAAAACTTGCAAAAAACTTGAAACCATGTGTCAGGAGGCACATAAACATCCAGTGCCGGTTGTGCTTCGAACCTAGACTGTTATGGGCCTGTTCCAGTGCCTCCAGAAATCTCCAGAAAGCTTTAGAATTCTCCAGTCAGCATTCAAGCACCTCTCTTACCTCATTCTCTTACCTCATTGGGCTCCATCAAGTCTGTAAGTAGGCAGGGAAGGATAGGCTAGAGGATAGACAGAACCCTACACATATAAGATGCACCAGCCAAAAATTAAGCCAGTCATATGGTAATGTCATTCAAGACTTGACTGGAATCATGCACCCAACAGGTTACACAGTGCTAACAAGTTTTGCTAGAATCGATAAGAATGGCACAGAAAAACAGAAAAAAACTCGCAATATGTAGTGGAAGGTAAAGCTGTCACTGCTTTCCTATCCTCCAACTCCAGAAAGCTCCAGAAACCTCCAGTAGCCTCCTGTCAGTTCAGTTGTCAGGACCACATTTCACTGGAGGTTCACTGGAGGCTCTGGTCTACAATCGTGGTGTACATGTTGATGTGGCAATTAGGAATGTAAACAAAAGACTTGAGACCAAATTTACAATTTGCATGTAAAAAATACATTATTTTAATGTTGAAAATAATAACTTTGATGTGCTACGAGTACGCACCTGCGCCATCCTAACTGCCACACATGCATTCTTGCATCAACTATCGTTCACTGAGTAATGCTCTTACCCCTTGAATCATGCAGCTTAACTGTGATGGCATGAATATGGGTACTCTGGAAGCTCACGTCTGTCGGTGCAGATAGGTGCAATAGGTGCAGCGATCGAGTCATGCTCCAGAAGCAGAGAGGTCTCTGAACACAACATACCTACATATATTAGAGGCCAGTTTTACTAACAGAAAAATAGCCGCCTGCCGGAATTTTTTGCCTAAAGACCACTTCACATACGAAGCATAAAAGGTAAAGTCCTAATCCTATCCGCTTAAGTGCCTATCACGTTTGTGCTCCGTTGGTCAAGCGGTCTTTTCGCAAAAAAATCGGCAGGTGGCTATTTTTCTGTTGGTAAAACTGGCCTTTGAAGTTTTGAACCGCCGTCGCCTGGCCATGCCCTCCAACTGAGGAAAAGAAAAGGCTATTGTGGAGCATTCACAGCCGAAGCCAAAACAGTGTTCTAAAATTGGATATTGGTTGGGTGTGCCGATGAAGAAGAAAAAAATCCTAGGATGAGAAAAAAAGAAAGTAAATAACTGCAGTACCTATTTTTGCAAAATGGTGTAATGCCAATTTTTATGCTAACTGATAAACCAGGATTTCATGTCAGGATCTTGACAGGGTGTGGAACAAAAGGATGTGGGTGCATCAACTGTCAAGTGACAAGTGAACTGGCTGTTGGGAATACATGAAACTCTTTTCAGAGATGAAGTAAAGTCGGTCATTCACATTTTAGGGATGAAAATATTTTCCCCATTAGGTGTGATTTGCCACCAAAAAGGCTGAAAAATGAAACACTGAGCCAAAACGAGCTGGATCACGCCAGGTATGTCAGGTAACGAAACAACCTGAGGAACATCACCAGAGCCCTTCGCAAACAACATGAGCAGAAGCTGGCAGCATCCATCAAAGAAAACCCGATGTGCTTCTAGTGGTATGCTAACTCACGACTCAAGACCTAGAACGGCATTGGCGACCTGGAAGACGAGAACCGAGACATGGTGTCCTCTGAAAAGGCAAAAGCAGATGTCGTGAACAGATATTTCAGCGGCGTTTTCGTTAAAGAAGCCTCTGATACCATACCAGTTCTGGAGAGCCTTCATGACGGACAGCTTCCTGAGGACGTCGAAATCTCCGTGCAACGAGTACAGACCAAGTTGGCTGCGCTACGGGCACACAGCTCAGTGCTCACCACTCACCAGACCCTGACGGTCTTCACCCTCGGGTACTGAAAGAGAATGCAGCCGTCCTCTCCCATCCACTGAGCTGGATCTTCAGGAAATCGCTGGACTCCGGGGATGTGCCCCCAGAGTGGAAAATCGGCAACGTGACTCCGATATTCAAGAAAGGAGATCGCCGCCTACCAGCCAGCCACCGGCCGGTCAGCCTTACATACGTTTGCTGTAAGATCATCGAATCTATCATCAGAGACGAGCTCCTGCATCACATGTCAGCAAACGGCCTGCTTCACAGAGCTCAGCATGGCTTCCTGGCAAAGCGATCATGCAGCTCCCAACTACCGGAGGCACTGGAAGACTGGACTGCTGCCCTGGAGGACCGGACCCTGGTGGATGTGGTCTACATGGATTTTGCAAAAGCGTTTGACTCTGTGCCGCAAAAGCAGGGGCGCGGGAACTACTTTCCGACTGGGGGGGGCACACCATAATAGAGATTAACCTAGGGTACCCCCAAATTTAGTTTTCTCACCGGTTTTAGGCCACTTATTTTTCACCCCTCGGCTTTTTCAACAAAAAAGAAAACATTTGCAAAAAAGTATGGTATTCCGTCTCAAAGCTGTGGGGGCACCGCCCCCACGGCCCCAGAGTTGGGGGGGCAAGCTGCCCCCACTGCCCCCCCCGGCTCCCGCGCCTATGCGCAAAAGCGTCTTCTCGAGAAACTGAGGTCGTATGGTGTCGGAGGCAAGCTTCTCACCTGGATACGGGCCTTCCTAGTTGGCCGTCGTCAACGGGTTCTGATTCGGGGATGCAGCTCTGTGTGGGCACTGCACTTGTCTCTAGCGGTATCCTTCAAGGCTTACATAGTGTAGGTTAGGTATCCACAAATACTTTTTAATAAATTTGGTCCGAACCTTTTGAATGATTTACTAGAACAGAGCCCCGCCAAGCTAAGCAGGAAAAACGCTAAATCCTGTTATAGCATCGGATTTGGTGGCCTAAATCCGATGATATAACAGTATTTTTTTTTTCGCCACTGCCCTGAGGCGATATTTTTTTTTTTGCTTGGTGGAAGTTCATAAGTTTTCTACATGATTGGCTTAACTGTGTGCCGCCCCCCCCCCCCCCAGTGACGCGATTTCAGCTCCACTGGGGAGGCGAGGAGGGCAGCGGCATCACTGCGGGGCCTCCCCCCCCCAGTTAACATGTTAGAGGAGGCCCTGCACGGGACGGTGGTGACACACTGCAGGTATTCCTTTTCGTAAGTACTCAGCCCGCTTTTCATTTTCAGCTCGTGGACAATGACTGAGCACATCAGGAGGGACAAAGGTGGGAAGAAACACTCCAGCCCTGGCATTCCACTGGCACCACCAGTCGAGCCAAGGATGATGCTGGTGTCGCGGACCTTGCTGCTTTTACATCACCGCTAGCAGAGGCGGCCAGATTTTCGGGTAAGTGTTGGCGCCGACACTGACTGCGTCTGCAGAGCTCCCGGCAGCAAAACAGTGGAGTGGGGTGGCCGCTTGGTGTGGGGTGATCATCGGTATCATTGGGCTGGGGTTAACGACGTCATCGCGAGTGCGTCGTATCGGTTCAAAAGGCGACCCGCCGTCACCGTCACTCGAGGACGACGATAACGGAGGCTGGGGGGTGCGTTCTTTGCGGGGAAATTCCACGTGAAATTTCACGGCTCCGTCAGCTAATGCGTTCTTTGCCGATCGGCGATAACACTGGAATTTCGCGGCGCATTTGTCGTAGACACTTCATAAATGTAATATACCTGGATTTGTGAATCGCAGTGACTTCGTCGTATTGTGGCGGTAAGTTGCAAGTGATTAGAGGCAAATGGAGGTTTTATTAAAAAGTCACTGGTATGCATACAGCTTGTAAGAATATGGGTATAATATATCTACACCAGTTTGCTGGTTAGTAACAGCAGAAGCGATCCTCAAAGGTTTTTTGTTTGTTAAACGAACTACCTGCTTGTGCAATGATTGCAATGGTCGATACCAGTGCAGAACTTGTTTTGCAATTTAACCATTTTATTATTGATAATTTTGAATTTGATTTTGAGAGGACACCAATAGCTGACCATGACTTGTTAGAGGTTGTAATTTTATGATCTAATGACAAATCCTTTTTCTTCTATTCTCCTGCGAGATGTTGCCAGCCGATGAATCTTGCAGTTGCACCCCCTGCTGCTCGTGCTGCTGCTCGGGCTGGAGACAAGTTGCGGGTCTACCTGGGTTACCTGTACCTGCAGTGGCTGGACGCTGTGCGGCACAGTGGAAAGACGTGCCACAGGCTGTACATTTGGATCCCTTCCCATCACTTTCTCTATGGCATCAAACCATTCCCAAGAAACAGCTTCTGAGCCACTCCTTGACATTTTATCTTTTACTTCTCTGTACTTGTTAACTAGCCTGTACCATTTCTTGCGCAAGAACTCACAATCTGGGACCAAGTATCCCTGTTATCTAAAGTCCAGCTTGACTTCCTCCCACTGTTTCTGCTTTTGCTGTTTAAAGCACACTGCACTGTTCACCTTGGCTTCATTGTAGGCATCTATCAGCAAAGCTACTGTCTTGGAATTCCAGCGTATCCGCCGAGCTCCACCCGGTTTGCACTTGAGACGGCAGTATTGTGATCCTCAGACACCTCTCCTCCTTGCATACTTATTTAGCATTGGTCCACTGTGTTTTGGGCAGTTGAGACTTTCCTCCATAGTTTGAAACAATCTGTCACACGCTTCGCAGAGCCACATTGTCCTGGCAGAGAGAAATGTCTGTTAAAACAAATCCTAAATTTTGCTGGATTTTCTGGGGTTGTTTTTGTGCTATATTTACTGGGTTTATTGACTGAACAGGCTGTGAAATATACATGCTAGACATATGTTCACATTTGTTAGCTTGTGTAAGGTGGTTTATTCAACACTGACGATAAGTGACAAAAGTTTTCTGAAAAAAAATCCCAGAATCACTTAACACAATGTACCTGGCTACCTATTAGGCTGTGTCGCTAGTTACAGATCACGGTGCTCCTATGATTTTCCTTTGCTCCAGGACAACCGAAGACCAGCTGTATAAGAAAAACTTTCGATAAATTAAAACCTATCCTGCGCGTCATGTCAAAGTTTCGAGCAAAATCAGTTTCTGGCGTTGAAGTCTCCTGATACAGCCCGTTACAGTTCGGTGGGAAACAATGCCTAAGCGTGCATGTTTTTGGTGGTGGTGGTGGTGGTGGGGGGGGGGGGGGGGGGTAAACCATACTCTAGAAACTTAAGCAAGAATATGCCTTGGCCTTAGGACTCATATCAGATCTGCTACCGAATTGCCTCCACATTCCAGGTGTCTAAGCTCAATGTCTCTATTGTGGTGTTAGCTTTCTACTTCCAGATGCATGCGCTTACAACCATGACAATTTGGGACATTTAATCAAGAAACTGCACCTGTTAATCGGATGTTGCTTTGGATAGGTAGGTATACATAAATATATACCTACGTATTGGTTCAATGTCTTATCATCATGGCGTTCGGCGCTCGCACCTTATATAGGTACAGTCGTGTACAGGTTGATGGTCCCCTACTCTTTATCCACCGGGTTCCTATGGCTCAGCATTGGCAGCAGCCGCCTGGTATCGGTAGGCTGTGCTGCATGACCCGAGAGTGAAGCGGCACAGTCTACCAACGCCGTTTGACATCGGCTCGGGTCGCCGGGTGGAGCGCTTTGTAGACCAGCTGTTGCGTCAGACCAGCGCGGGGGGAGGGGCTCGTCTCGGTGGTTGGCGTGGGCTGGCGAGTGGTGTGGAGCGTGTTGGTGGACCATGGGGGCTGGGCGGGTGTGTGTGGTCCCTTGCTGCATTGCACATTTTGCGTCGCTTTACAATTGCATTCCTGTTTTTGCTAGGCACAATGCACGGAAGACCCAGCGAATATAATTTACTTAACTTGTGCATTGTGCAAAACGTGATTTGGCACGGTAATCGAGGCAACCATAGGTATTGTGCCTATGCATGATATTTAGGCAATACGTTTATGAAAACGGTAGATTGATGCTGGATGTCAATTCGTATTGCTAAATGTCGGCACGTATTAAATGAATGAATGAATCAATCAATCAATCAAACAGTCAATAGACATGTATAAAACCGTTTAAATGGCTCGCAACCACTAATAGCAATCACACCATCCTAACTCGGAAAAGCAGCCGAAGCCCTGATGAGGCTCGAACCGGGACTCCGCGCTGTAAATTTTGCCAATGATCCATCATCATTCCACCAAGCTAGAGTAACCGGCACCCGAACCCACAAAAACATTAATTGACTTTGCCGCCGACCTCCCGGCCCCGCCGCCCGCCCGGCCAGACTTTGCCCCGGCTATAGCCACCATCCGGTGTAGCTCAGCGTAGGAGTGCTCGACTGTCAAACTGACCGGTAGTGAGGGGCCCGGTTCGAAACGCTTCGGGTGCTGGATGTTTATTTCTCGGTGGGAGGCTTTACGTTTAGTCTACTTTTCAGAAAGATCATTTGGTGACTGACCTGTTTTCTTTCTTTGCTGCAATTCATGAGGAGGCCGTATGCACCCTTGCCTGTCCTTCCGCACCCCACTTGGGAGATGGGTGGTTGCCCCCCCCCCCATGGGTTTGTGAATATATCTAAAACGAATTTTTGGTGGGGGGATACGATCGGTTCTATGCGACAAGTGACCACACACGCCCAGCCCCAGGTCCGCTCACTCCCTACCCATATCACCCCTCCCCACACCACACTCCAGCCCGCCTCATCCACCGAGCCGAGCCATAACGAGCCTCAGCGCCCCGGGGCGCGACCTGTCAGCGAACCGGCGGGGACGCGGGCCGGCGGTTGCGTGCGCCGCGGGGGCAGGGGCGCGTCCAGGCGTCGGGGACATCGAGGCGGCGCGAGCTGGCGCCGCCACGGCGACACTGGACCAGACCTGATAATTGGACACCTCAACATTCAGTCGTTGAAGTCCAAACTGCCGGATCTGCGAGACGACATTCATAGAGGAGTTCACGGATTTGATATATTGTCACTGTTATTACATATATAACAGTGTTCGCTGACAGGTCGCGCCGCGGGGCGCTGAGGCTCGTTATGGCTCGGCTCGGTGGATGAGGCGGGCTGGAGTGTGGTATGGGGAGGGGGTGATATGGGTAGGGAGTGAGCGGACCTGGGGCTGGGCGTGTGTGGTCACTTGTTGCACAGAACCGATCGTATCCCCCCTCCAAAAATTTGTTTTAGAGATATTCACAAAGCCATGGGGGGGGGGGGGGCAACCACCCATCTCCGAAGTGGGGTGCGGAAGGACAGGTAAGGGTGCATACGGTCTCCTCATGAATTGCAGCAAAGAAAGAAAACAGGTCAGTCACCAAATGATCTTTCTGAAAAGTGGACTGAACGTAAAGCCTCCCACCGAGAAATAAACATCCAGCATCCGAAGCGTTTCGAACCGGGCCCCTCACTACCGGTCAGTTTGACAGTCGAGCGCTCCTACGCTGAGCTACAACGGATGGTGGCTGTGGCCGGGGCAAAGTCTGGCCGGGCGGGCGGCGGGGCCGGGAGGTCGGCGGCAAAATCAATTAATGTTTTTGTGGGTTCGGATGCCGGTTACTCTAGCTTGGTGGAATGATGATGGATCATTGGCAAAATTTACAGCGTGGAGTCCCGGTTCGAGCCTCATCAGGGCTCCCGCTGCTTTTCCGAGTTAGGATGGTGTGATTGCTATTAGTGGTTGCGAGCCATTTAAACGGTTTTATACATGTCTATTGATTGTTTGATTGATTGATTGATTGATTCATTTACGTGCCGACATTTAGCAATACGAATTGACATCCAGCATCAATCTACCGTTTTCATAAACGTATTGCCTAAATATCATGCATAGGCACAAGACCTATGGTTGCCTCGATACCGTGCCAAATCACGTTTTGCACAATGCACAAGTAAAGTAAATTATATTCGATGGATCTTCCGTGCATTGTGCCTAGCAAAACAGGAATGCAATTGTTAAGCGACGCAAAATGTGCAATGCAGCAAGGGACCACACACATCCGCCCAGCCCCCATGGTCCACCAACACGCCCCACACCACTCGCCAGCCCACGCCAACCACCGAGACGAGCCCCTCCCCCCGCGCTGGTCTGACGCAACAGCTGGTCTACAAAGCGCTCCACCCGGCGACCCGAGCCGATGTCAAACGGCGTGGGTAGACTGTGCCGCTTCACTCTCGGGTCATGCGGCACAGCCTACCGGTACCAGGCGGCTGCTGCCAATGCTGAGCCATAGGAACCCGGTGGATAAAGAGTAGGGGACCATCAACCTGTACACGACTGTACTCGTAGGGTGTGTCGTAATTTAACCTTTTCTCTCAAATCATGGTGCTCCTATGATTTTCTTTTGCTCCTGCATGGTAGGTCAGCTGTATAAGAAAAAACTTTCGAGAAATTAAAACCTATCCTGCCGCGTCATGTCAAAGTTTTGAGCAAAATCAGTTTCTGGCGTTGAAGTCTCCAAGTTCAACCCGTTTTGTGTTCCATTTTCGTGATATAAATGCCTTCGCTGACCAATTTGGTACCCAAATGAGCATTCTGTGAACCACCCGAGGGGTTTGTGCTGAATATTTGGACCATTTTTGGTGATAAAATGTCCAGAATCGACATGGTTCTAGATACGTGCGTCTGGAAGTAGGAAGCTAACACCACATAAGAGACATATTGAGCTTTGACACGGATCGGGAATTCGCACTAGCAAGGTGATGTTGATCATTGATGGCTCGATTCTGGGCCTTTTTGTCTAAGATGGTCTTCCAGCTTTCTTCCAGCGGTCTTACTAGGCCACGGCTTCCTTGACGTTTGTGGTTGTGCTTTCGGCGAAAGGATTTTTTCCGTCTTGCCCTCCTAGCTGTATTTTTTGTGCTCATGTTCTTAACGGGATCCTTGGTGGTCGCGAGCGATAGTTGACTGTCATAGTTGACTGGTGCGCGGTCACAGAGCCAGAACGCCCGCCGCTCCGTCCCCTCCGTCCACGCGCGCCGCGGCGCTGCGGCCGCCGCGGGGCGCCGGGAGTCGCGTGAGGCTCGGGTGATTCGCCGGCCGGCTGCGGTGTGCTGTGGGGCTCGGGATCTCGAACCACCACTGTCGGCCGCCCGTCTGGCGTCTTCCCGAGGGTCGGGCCGGAAAAAGGTTGCGCGGCCGGCCCCGCGGGTCGGGGACAAAGTTACAGTAGCGGTGGGCGCGTGATTCTCGATCTCGATTAGTTCGCGGCAGAGCTGGTTATCTGCGGGTGACGTAGTGCTTCAGCTGGGTGTCTGCTTCACGGCGTGCCCGGCGTGGCGGCCCCGGATAGAGGCGCCGGAGATGGGGCAGGCCATTACGGTGAGAACGCGAACCACAGCTAGGAGAAATAGCAGTCGGGCCATGGATGAAGTAATCTACTGGATAGGGCTCTTCGCCACCGGCCCATTGTTCCCCGCGACCCGGCGGCGGCCGGCGGGTTAGGCCTGCCATCTAGCGGGAGGAATATCGTGAGCCAGGCGGGCGGTCACGCCGCCCAAGCTTTCCAATGAGTGTATAGTCGGTCAAATATGTATCTTTCCCGGCCGCCAAGTGGCGCTACGGTCTGGATTCGATAGTTGGCTGAGCCCACACCCGCTGCCCTGGCGGCTCTGGCGGCCCTGTGACGTCACGCGCGGGGGGCGGAGCTACACAGCGGCCGGCTGGAGAGTGACCGCAGACCAGCACTGGACGGCCTCGCCGCCGGGTGCTCCGGCGGGTCTGGCCGGGAGAGGCGAGCAAGCGGATGCGTTAGGAATCTAACGATTGTGAGGGCAGCGCGATGATCTAATGATGGCTGTGCTTTCATGCGCCGTGTAAATTGTAGACTGAGTGCTATGAGCTATCAAAGGATTATCTGGTGTTTCAACAGGGGTCGCTGACCTAAAAATTAAGATGGTTGCTCTTGATACGATTGAATGCTTGGTGATATGATGATTAGCGCAAGAGAAATATTTAATCGAATTATGACCGGTTATTTTTTGATAAAGCAAAAACTTTTTTCATTTTTTGGCATTAACGGGAAAGCGTTAAGCCATATCTACTGAAAATCTTAACCTGCGCCGGGCCGGGGGGGGGGGGGGGGGCGATTTGCGCCCCCCCCCCCAGGTTTTTCGCAGATAGCCGAAAAACGGCGGCGTGCAGCGCCACCAAATTTTGCATACCTGTTTTTCCATCTATTGCGCATACTGTGTGCGAATTTTGACCTTATATGACTTAAGGTCAGGTCAACAGGTCGGTTTGAGTGACCTAACGTCACAAAAAGTTTGAACTTGCACCAAAGCTACAACTGTTGACCGATCGATATGAAACTTTCAGGAGTTAGTAAGGGTGACAATATCCACAAAATGTATGTCTCGGATTTTTTTTATCTATGACCTGAGGTCAGGTCAATCTCACAACCTCCCCATTATAAGTCAATGGGATAAATTTCAACTTCATCTGAATGCCACCCGATCCACACAATATAGGTATTCAGGATCATGGTGTTGCAGGTCCCTGGTGGTCATTCTACCGAAAGATGTCACCGGTGACCTTTGGAAGGTGTCGCTAGGTCATCCGAGGTCACCTGAGGTCACCAGCGGGGGTTTTCTGCAATAACTTTTGAGTGAATAGAAATAGAGACTCCGTTCGACGTTTATCATGTTTGTCTGATCAATGCGGATCGAATAATATGCAACATGACCTATTTCAGTCAGGTCATGACCTTGACCTTAGGTCAAATTTTCAACTTGACCTTTCGAGGTCACATGATATAGCTTTCGATGCGCTTTGACAAGCTAAGAACGATGACGTTCGAATCGATCCTTTATCTTGTCTGGATCAAAAGTTAAGAAAAAGTATCAGAAGTAAAAACGTTTTTTATCGCTCTTTCGAACGCCGCCTAGTGCCTACCGCTTGTCTCTACGACGCTCAGGAGTCGAGTTAGACGGGGGGGGGGGGGGGCGTAAAACCGCCCCCTCCTAAAACAACCTCCTAAACCAACCCTCCTAAAGATTTCTGCAACCGTTCTACCCTCATCACTCAACTGAATAATTCTCCCCTTTTCAAAAACGGTGCAGTGATACGGCATCTCAAACCTAGAGCGACTACACTCAAGTTCAAGCTAACGGTCTCCACTCTCCAATTCAGATACCTATCGAAACCTTTCCGCGACCCGGTGCTGTGGCTCAATCAGTGGGCCAGCTGGCCGCAGACCATACCCGCAGGGCATGAACCTTTGACCATATTAGGTCAACACGCCGTGGCCCCAGCCCGCTCGCCAGGTCCGCGCTCATTGGCCGACGCGGCAACCGCACAACCTGTCCCCTCCCCTCCGTAGTACTCGCAGCGGCCGGCGGATTCAGCCAAGTTACCGACCTGCCCAGCTTGGGGAGGGCCGGCCGGGAAAGATACATATTTGACCGACTATACGGCGGATGATTACGGGCTTGCCGCTTGCTGTGCGGTTTGAGGCTAGTGAGATCGTTTTAAAGCTTTTGGGGCAACAATGGATATTTTAGAGGATTGTATGACTAAGCGAGGGAATATAAATATCGCCCGAATTCTAATAATTCTAAATGGTTGAAACGAAGGCACATTCCCAAATACACTCGTACTTGTCAGTCGCACAGCAGCGGCAGCAGACTGTACGCGTCGCATCGTATGCAACGAAAAGCATTCATTGCAATTCAGCCCAAACGATAGAATCACAGGCGGGAACATGTATTCACATTCTGTATCAAGGCAGACATGAACAAACAGATACAAGTTCCGCTTTCATCAGCCAATAAACATGTTGCAATCCCTCTCGAGCCGTGACGCAATACAACAAACACTCTATGTAGAATTCAGACTTGTGATCAGCTCAGTTGAGCCGGCTCAAAAATCAGCTCAGCTCATGAGCCGGCTCAACATTTTGCTAAATTATTGAGCTGTGAGCTGAGCCGGCTCAGTAATGCATTGAGCTGAGCTGCTGTCTGAGCTGAGCTGAATGAGCTTGAGCTGAGCTGAGCTGAATGAGCTTGAGCTGAGCTGAGCTGAATGAGCTTGAGCTGAGCTGAGCTGAGCTGATTGAGCTGAGCTGAGCTGAGCTGATTGAGCTGAGCTGAGCTGAGCTGATTGAGCTGAGCTGAGCTGAGCTGATTGAGCTGAGCTGAGCTGAGCTGATTGAGCTGAGCTGATTTAGCTGAGCTGAGCTGATCCAGTCC
Organism: Amphibalanus amphitrite; assembly: GCF_019059575.1. Taxonomy (NCBI): domain Eukaryota; kingdom Metazoa; phylum Arthropoda; class Thecostraca; order Balanomorpha; family Balanidae; genus Amphibalanus; species Amphibalanus amphitrite. The sequence goes on along the minus strand of NW_024881730.1, from coordinate 215,364 downwards.
TAATTCTTTTCAGTTCATGCTTGGAAATTAACTCAGGCTTTGATGCTTCAGCTATGAGCTAGCTATAGAGTGAGCAATTACACTGCCTTCGTGATCGCACTTAAAAATATCAAAACTCTAAAGAAATCAATAGTAATCACTAATCAAACTTAATTTATTTCACCCATATTGCATGGAAATTGGAAGACTAGGGTCTTGGCCAATTTACAGGCTAATAGGTACAGCCAGTCTCAAGTTTCAAGTCTGACTGCAAGATGAATACCTACTGTCAGGCTTTGATGCTTCGCCTTGACACTCTGCTCCGCAATGTACAATTCAGCATTCTTCACTTTGTTATTTAAGCAGTTATTTAAATTAATTTCATCAATAAGGGTTCTTACCTCTGCATAAAATATTTACAATCAGGAATTAGCAAACAAAGTTCCTCTTCGTTGGTTGAATGTGGGCTAAGCAGCCATATCCTATTGAAAGTGGGGTGGGGCAGAGGCGCTAACTGGAACTCTCACCTTCTGATGTCCATTCTATGGGAAAAGCTCCCTTATTCACACGCCGACTATGAATCCTAAAAGTGTTGACATTGCCTTGGTTGAGATCAGGGTGGTGTTAAGGCCGCCGTCCACTGTGCGGAACGCGTGCGGTCCGTACGGAATGGGGCATTCCATGTCAACCGGGACAGTCAAAATCGGCCACCTCTGCGATTTTGTTCAAACTTGGTATACTTATTGGCTATTGGGTGAAACCTCTGAGAGTGAAAGGATTTTGTCATTTGCCCTCGGGCTACAGAGATACAAATCGCTAAACTTCTGCTTTTTGAGCAGAATTGGACGTGTATTGCAATCTTGAAAGATCTATAGCTTCAACATTTTTGAAGTTATTAATTTCAAACAAACTGAAACGTGTCTATAAGGAGTTATGCTAGTAAACTTTGACAATTTTTACATTTTTCGGTAATTTTGAATTTATTTTATTTTGAATTTATTTCTGAAAATGTAATTTGTGAAAAATGGGTACCCTTCGATTTTGCTCAAATTTAGATATTGTCTTCCACTACACGTAAGGCAAAGGTGCTGAGAAAATTAGAGTGGGCCAACGATAACTTTGGATGATATAGCAACAAGTAGTGCAACGTAGCACGGGCGGTGGAAGGGGCCGATTTCGCTAACCCCACCAGTTTATCGCCAATAATTCACGACATAATTATTATATTAACGTTAAACTTTCAGTATCTGTCCAGAATCGAATTGCAAATCCTCCCGTGCAAGAAATAGGTAAATCGGTCCACAACTTTTCTAGTAATAGCGGTGTAAAGTCAAACATTCCTGTCGGAGCGGCTCGGCGGCCGGCGCCGGCCGTTGCCGCCTGAATGGTAGACTGTGCCGGCGCGGGACGGTTCCATCTTTGCACCGCGCTTCTTACCGCTGATTATGATCGATTCGTGTCAAATTTTGTGTGAAGGCTTAAAAATGTACAGGCAATCTAATGTTCAAACAAATACGAAAATCAACTGGTAAAATTAAATTATTAGGGTGCAAACACAATATGTGACTATGACGTTTCCCGCGTTGGCCGATCCCCGCCTCCTAGCTCTGCCGGCGACATCTTACTCTTAGCAAGCCACTAACTGCCAAATTTATGGTAAGATTAACTAGAGATTCTCATAACACTACAAATGTCGTATAAAGGAAGAAATAGGAAAATCGGCCAGTATCTCTTAGAGCTATGGGCGTATAAACGCAAAATAGTCACTATAGCAAATTTGATCACGTTTAACCTCATTTGATCTTAATATATTGATCTGGGACCATGAAATTGGCACACGATAAATTTCCCCGCCTACAATTCAAATTCCTTTTTTAACCCGCGCGGGGCTGGGGGGGTAAATTTTACCCCCCCTCGCGAATTTTTGCGATATCTCAAAAACGGCGGCGCGCAGCGCCGCCAAACTTTCAGTACCTTTTCTTACATCAATTTGACACCTTCCCTGAAAATTTGAGCGAAATCCGTCGGACAATTTTTGAGAAATTGACGTTTTAGTGACGTCATGTTCGCCATTTTCGCCTCAAAAACGGCAAAAGTTCAAACGCCGCTAACATCTTCATTTTTAAAGGAATCAAGACGTAACAAAAAGGTTATACGTAATTTTACTTTGTCTATCAAATGGCTATCTCGGTTTTTTGAAAATTTTGGATTTTGGCCTAAATTTTTTCAAAAAACTGATTTTTTTTGGGAAAATCATTATAAAATCCAAAATTTTGAGTCTATCGAAAAACCGGAATATATGTCAGAGAAGTGGTCTATGTGCACCTACATACCAAATTTTAGAAGAATCGGTTCAAAAATGTGGGAATTATTCAAAATTTTATGATGTCACGACACACAATTTTTTTTTGAAAAATGACTTTTTTGGAAGTTGTAGACCTCGTACGGAAACAAAAATAGCACCATTTGATTCGCCGTGAAAAACTGCATCAGATAGACACCTTTTTATGCCTTAACAACCAACTTCAAAATTTGACCTCACTTGACCTGACCTTGACCTGACCTCGACCTGAAATTCATCCAGAGGTGGTCCATATCCCTTATTGAGTGTGCCTATTGAATTCTATGAGTAAAATGACCCATAAAACATGTGTCGCACATGCCCTTTTCTATATTTTGTTTTTTGGTGACCTGACCTGACCTGACCTGACCTGACCTTGACCTCTGAATGATATTGTATGCAACGAATATTGTCTTGGTAGCCTAAGAACACGTTTTGGGCGATCAGTCTCAGTCCATGACTCCATTTTTCGGCAACTACGGTGCAAGGCCGATACTGTAGAAACTTGCAATTTGTACCCTTGACCTGACCTTGACCTTGACCTCAAACTTTAAATTAAGTACATGCTTTTAGTAGTTCGTGATGAGAGCTTTCGATTGGGGTTTGAATTTTCCAAATCGGGCCATTAGTTCGGGAGATAACAGGGGGGGGGGGGGGGTAAAATTTACCCCCCCCCCCCAGCCCCGCGCGTTCGGCTGGAGACCCCAGCCCCGCGCGGGTTAATACCTTTTTTGGCTAAACCGGGCTTTTCTCCCCTAGCGCTGGGAGAGTCAGGCGTATTTTCTTTTTGCAACCAAAGAGAGGCGCTGTCCGGAGAATGCCCAATTTCATCATTAAAAACTGGCTTACGATGACCAGCTATATTCGTGGCTTAGTAGTAAGTGTGCCGAGTGTACCCACCTCGAAATCTAAAGGTCGCTGGCTCGCAGCGGGTCAGCCTGAAGTGTTAAACACGCATTTGTTTTTTTAAGTAGCATCTGGCCAGCCGGCAACTGTCGTGAGGGCTAATGTTCGTATCTCGGTAGCATTTGGCCAGTCGACAACTGCCATGAGGGCTGTACATGTTAACGCGTGTTAGATTAGGTCAGGTCACGTCAGGTCAGGTTGGGTTTGCTTTGGTTTGGGGTAGAAAGAAGCATCTCCGGGTAGCGCCTCTCCTTGGTTGCTAAAACGAAACACGCGAGTGCCAGACATTCCGAAGTCCAAAAGGCAGTTACGTAGACGTCGGCCCATTCTGGATTTTTTATATGATGTAGCTAATTTATAGGAGAATAAAATATGTAAAAATCAGCAAAATCGAAGGGTACCCATTTTTCAGAAAATCAAAATTTATTTTTTGAATTTTAATTAAGTTCACTAATTAGTTAATAACGTCAATATTGTTATCCTCCAAATTAAAGCCTGACCTATTCCCTCCATTTCACACTTTGTCTCGTGGTGATATGTCTAAAACTTCAATGGTTATGACGCTCTAAAGATGATAATGTGCCTTGCCTAAGTCAATGTTTGATGACGTGTATCTCGGAAACGTGACGTCATATCTTGACAAAATTATGTCTCCATTCTTTTCACATATAGATGAGTAGTTTCACAAAGTTTCGCAAAAATCGGAGTAGGTGAGGTTCAAAATGATCATTTTTTGTCCCACTTGACGTGGAATGCCCCGAATTTAACACAGAGCCCTATGGGCGCATCCGGTCCGCACGGAAATCGTGTGCGCTCCGTCCGGACCGCATCCGAACGGCAATCAGCTGTTGATTTTCCGTCAGCTCTCCGCATGCGTTTCGGATGCGGTTGCTATCGGAGACGGAAGAGTGATGTCCGACGCGTTGAACTTTTCTGCGGAAAACGCATCCGGAACGTCCGGAACAGACGTGGTTTGGGGCCGTATCGGAGGCAAACATTGTGAATTGTACGAAGAATTGGAACTCGATCATCATGAAGTAAGTAAAAACTATTTCCTTAGAATGGCAAGAGTATTCGCTGCTGGTTACTTGCAATATCTTATTTGGTAATAAGTGATAGGAAACATTTATTAGCTCTCCGCATCCGGACCGCATCCGGACCGCATCCGGACCGGATGCGGCCAGCGTGCGGCGACATTCCGGACGGACTCCGGACGGAATTCCGTCGCAGTGGACGGCGGCCTTTATAGGTTTCACTGATAACAGCACGCTGCTATCACACGTGTCAAATGGGGTTTCCATGGAGATATAAACAAACTCTTATCTCCAAGTTCCAACAATACCCCAAAATCTAACGTCAGCTCCTGGCAGGGTGCCAAGAGCGGATGGCGGCGTGGGCGTGCTGCTCTCGGCCGTGAAACACCGCCTAGTTGAGATGATTCCATGACGTTTTTTTTCGTCTAGAAGATTTTCGTCGGATAATTTTTCGTCCGCAGATTTTCGTCAGACTTTTTTCGTCTCGCATTTTTTTCGTCTGTACATTTTTTCGTCCGTGCATTTTTTCGTCCGTGCATTTTTTCGTCGGTACATTTTTTTCTGAGCGGAAACTGAGCTGAGCTGAATTGAGCGGAAACTGAGCTGAGCTGAACGGGAACTGAGTTGAGCTGAGCTGAGCTGAGCGGAAACTGAGCTGAGCTGAGCTGAGCTGAGCTGAGCGGAATCTGAGCTGAGCGGAAACTGAACTGAGCTGAGCGGAAACTGAGCTGAGCTGAGCTGAGCGGAAACTGAGCTGAGCTGAGCTGAGCGTGAGCGGAGCGCAGCCGGTTTGAGCGGAACGTGAGCTGAGCTGAGCCGCGTTAAACTGAGCGGGAGTTGAGCGGGAGCGGATAAGACAGAGTTGAGCTGAGCGAGCTCACTTTTTTCTTGAGCTGTCACAAGTCTGATGTAGATGGTGAAATAGGCGCTCTATATCCACTACTCGATCCCACCATGTGTCACCTCTTCGGCTTTCAGCTACGCTACTTCCCCTCCTCCCCCCCCCCCACACACACCAGCTGTCCCACTTTACATCACTCTGGATGACAGCTTCATATACTTTCTGTTGGCACGGTTCGCTCCTTTTCCACTCTCTGCGGTTACTTTCATGCATGCGAGATGCAACTGCATGCGGACAAAACGAGCAAACATGCTCTCTAGCCTATTTTCAGGGCAGAGACAAGAATGAAGTGTTTTTGTACTGTGAGCATCAGCTTACGACAGACGCCACGATTCAGCATCGCGCTTCGCGCTTGCGTCTCCGTGATATTATACGCTACTACCATCAGTCGGTGTAGGGCCTCTGATGGTGCTTTGAGGCTACCCATGTCCCGAACTGATACGCCAGTGTAACTTTTTAGTCCCAGCAGAGTCTCATGAGTGCGTCGGACCTTTCGATTCTCCGAGACCATAGCACTGTCACATGTGGCACAGAGGTGCACCTCCTGATGAATGAGGTACCCCGCAATGTATGCCAACACGTTTTCGGTGACGCCATCCACGTAGTCGGCATTGGCGGGCACGCTAACTCCGCCCTGCTGACAGTGAATGGAAATAGTGGACATTGGACGGTCGGATCGGGCAGACGAACTGCTAACAACCGCCAGGAGGGCGTCGGCATCCGGCTCACAGTTTCCCCCCTCTTGGGATTTCAGCATCGTGTTCATGCTGCTCTTACGGAAAGCATGTCTGAACTGGGATGGGTTCGGCTGGTCATTACCGCCGTTCATCTGGCGGATAGTGCAGAAAAAGTTTTCGATACAGTCCTGGTTGAACCGACGCGTGCACATAAAACGCCTTCATCCATGGTCGGGCGATATCACGATGCATCTTGAATTCACTGAATTAAGAATGTAACGGTAGTTAGAATTTCAAATGTCCTTTTCCTCGATAATTAATTAAAGTTGCAATAAAAAGCAAGCCACAAGTTACACAAGTTGCACAAACACACCAAGTCACAAGTTACAAGTCTACAAGTACATACGGTCTCAAGTATGTCGTCGAGAGTGTTCTCAAACCCACAGTCCTCGGAGGCTTTGCTCGGGGCTGCAACATAATCCGCGATGGTTTGACCCTCACGGCGACTGCAGGAACCAAACTTAAACGGCTAATTCTTTGGAGCGCTCTTGCGAGGAACATTATGAATATTAAAGAGAGAAAATATATGAAAAATTGACCTCTCCTCGACATTTAAATTATTTGAATAGCCAAATATTACTGTATTGATATTTCGGCCAACAGGCCTTCTTCAGAATGCGATAGTGTACACAAGTGTACGAGAATACAATAAATGATGCAGCAGACTTAAAGTCTGGGGCGGCCTTAAATGTCAAAGCAACATTTTACCAAGAAGCACTAAGCGTGTAGGGATATCTCGTAACATCATAATAGGTACCCATGACCATGAAACACTTGCGAGAACACTTCATATCGCGAACGCTGCTATTACCATAATGAAGTATTCAATAATGCTCCCAATTCCCATGTTGTTGATTGACTAGCATTAAAGTTGCGCTCGCAAAAACCACGACGAAGATATTCGCTGTCCGATCTCGAAATACCACTTAGCTATGTTTCGGTGAATCTATGCTGCTCTGTGAATGCATATATGATAAGTGCTACGAGCTACATTTCGAAATTCGAAGTCGGACAGCAAAGAGCCGTCGTTGTCCAGGTTGTTGGCGAGGAGCTAAACACAACATTGTCTTCAGCTGCATCATCACATTTCATCTTTCTTCGCTCCTATGCTGTGACTCGGTGCACATTGTGACATCACACGTCACTCATCTCACCTGACCTTATTTGTACACGGGCGCTCGATGACATTTTTGATTTTGCAGGCGTTGAACTACTGTTCCTCGGAGCGAGCTCTGGATGCTGCGTTGGCACGAGCGTAGAAAAATGTTGTCATGACGTGACTGCACAAGGTCAATGAGGCCGTCAGCCGAGCCCACCGCCGGGCCGTTCCAGCGGATGAACAGTTCCGTCGCGGCGTTCTGATGGCTCAGCTGACGGTGCTCACCAAATATATCTTTGGTGACACTAGCCATACTCTCCACGACAGATTCCGGCGAAGAGAGAGCCAGATCCTACTCACAAGGTTGGCGTAGGGTGCGATGGCCACGCTCGTCTCCGACTTAAGGAAGAGACGCCGGCACATTTCAGCATTGGACATGCCTTCCGTCAACTCGCGACAGGTCTGGCGCCCACGAGCACTGCGGTAGCTGCACCCCACCCACAGGTGCCCGTCAGCTGGTGCGTATGCCGCCTTGCAGATGTTGCATTCGTTACTATCATACCCCTCACGAGCAGCCTTTCTGCGGAGGCCTTCTGGTACGCGGCTGGTTGCCTTTACAGGCCTGGTGGGGGTTAAGTCCAGGGGCGAGACTGCGGGGCCTGTTGTGGCCTCGTCCTCGCCGGCAGTCTGTGGTGTGACTGCAGTAGTGGGCGCGGGGGAGGCCGGCTCCACCGTCTGAGTACCAGCCTCGGAGAAGGAGAGGTTGGAAGCTGACGGATACGACGCATGGTGTACGGTGATCGCCACCATGGCGCGGGTACTGATCTCGAGATCCTTTACCTGGCAAAGGAAATAAGGCAGGTGAGCGTTGGATAGCAGGCAAAAATGGCATACGTGCGTCACTCTCTGGCAACGAGTGAAGACATGAATGCGGAGGGCATGCTGCTCTGGGCGGCGTCGGCAAAAAACAATAACTACATTCTGATAACAAGATCTGTGACGTCCTAGCTGTGTCGGTGATGCGGGCTGGCATCATGCTATTGAGTGATTCATATCACGTCCGTTCATGCGATACACTAATCAGTATCAGTAATCAGGCGTAATGCCGGATAACCAGGAGCGGTCACCAGCGGTCAGATGGCGACCGGCGACCGGTCCGATCGGGAAATCAGTAGTGGCAGTGGAGCAGGATGGGATGGTCAGTGACCACTGACCAGGTCTCCCAGCTGGTATCAGCACCGTCTTCAAGACGTCCCCATGATATTCTGCGGAAAATCGGAGTGGAAGGTCAAAATTGATGCAGTTTGGTGTTATTGTTTTATCGCAATAAATATGTGGATTATTTATGATAAAACAAAACCACTAATTAACTAACTGCAATGATGAACCGCTCCGATACATATTTGCTGCAAAGGCACAAGTATTACTACTAGTATTATCGTTATACCCGTTTTCAAATCTGAGACCTGTATCACATACACGTCTGACTGATATAAATAGAAGACGTTATAATTATCGTATGAACATTGACTTCATTAAAGCGATACCAGCCACCAGGATTGTAGCATTTTAAGTATCTACTATGCAGAAAGCAGTCGGACGTCTTGTTTGGAGTTGAAGGCTGAGATGGTCCGTCGGTGCCGCAGTTTGGCTGTGATGATACCGTGTCTTGATTCTTCGCCCAGCACCGAAGAGCACGCCTCCGTCACCACCTTGACAGTTCTCTCCACGGCCTGGGTTTGCACGGGATAGTCCGGCAGAGAGGCTGGCGCTTCGACAACTCCATCCAGGTCGGCTTCACTGTAATCTCGCAGGAGCGGTGGTTGTGTCACGTCTGCTGAGCTCCAGTCGATGAGGTCCTCGTACCGCTCAGCTTCGAAGTTGACGGCGGGAGACCGGAACAGTCTGACATCTTCCGTCTCCCGGAGACGAGCAGCCCGAATGAGCTGGACCGCCTTCGCCCTCGTCTCTCGGTTGTCGTCAGCGGTCATGGCGAGCAGAAGCTGCTCCGGGTGGGCCCAGTGCGAGCTCCTCTGGAGCACAGGGCGGACGACGGCCTGGATGTTCGCGGGCATCTGGCGGAGCAGCTCCACGCTGCGGTGCAGGTTCGCATTCTTGGCCCCAGACGCGCAGCTGCTGTTCTGGCGCACGGTGAACCAGACGGGAACGTAGTGGCCCACGATGAACTGGACCAGCTGTTTCAGCTCGGAAGATGGAGACTCTGTCGAGACGTACACTCGAAGAATGCGTGCGGCCAGGGTCAACCACCTGCAAAACAAAACCTGACCGCTTGCATTTCTATTGTACTGCTGTGTCTAATGTCACTGCTCAGTTCGCAGCGTTCCTTCTTAAATCGCATTTTTTGACCACGTTACTATGACTAGGGGAGAGTGGGGCAAAGCGGCCACCCGGGGCAAAGCGGCCACCCATCGTTTTAGCTGTCCACAGATGGCGTCAGTTCCAATTTATGGTTTCCATTTATACTTCTTTTCGCGGTCGTTTGAATGAGCCAGACCGGGGTTTCAGGCCCATCGCCATTGTTCTGTGAAACACGGAAAAGCATTTCTTGCCAGGCTACCAACTATGTTTACAATTTTTAAATGTTATGTTATTTCATAACCGTTTGGAGTTTTTATAAGCGTTCTTGCCCATGCATTGCGTGGTTATCGTACATGTCTTCTACCAATTTTAATGTTTTTTACCCCACTAATAGCTGAGCTGGAATATTTTTGTCTCGGACGGTATGCGCGGGGCAAAGTGGCCGGGGCAAAGTGGCCACCCCCCAATTGGCCATAAGTTGTATCCATCTGGATACAAAACATTATTTATATTCAAATGTGTCGTCATGCATTCATCTTGGCCACTTTTTGATTGCCTGAGTTACCAAATAATGCAATTAAATGTTTTTCCATGAAAATTCTATATTTGTTTACCTACAGGTGGGAAGATGACAAAGTAAACATCCATCATCGCTTTAACCTTGTCACCATCAAATACCCTAGTCGCACATGAGGCAACTATTCTGTTTCTCATATCGGGACTTGAGAAGTCGCCGGTGGCCGCTTTGCCCCAGGGTATGGGGCAAAGTGGCCAATATGCATAGGTTTAAAGTTTTCTCAATATCTCCCATATGTGAACGCCTTTGGAAATGAAACGCAGTTGAAATAAAAGGCAACTTAATAGGGATCACATTGGTATAGAAAGAATCTTTCCAAGTTTGACAATCAAGCGTCGGCATCGTAAGAAGCGTTAGGGTGGCCGCTTTGCCCCACTCTCCCCTACTCGTGATCCGGATTACCAAATCCGTGATCCGGATTACCACCGCCCGCACCTTCGCTGCGGACGGTGGCGGCCTCCGCGGCTGCCTCGGCGCGGGCGGCGGCGACCATCTCTGCTGCTTCGCTGCGGGCGGTGACGGCCTCCGCGGCTGCTTCGGCGCGGGCGGCGGCCTCCGCGGCTGCTTCGGCGCGGGCGGTACGTACGGCAGCGGCGTGTTCGGACGCCCTCAGCTCGGCCAGCTGTCCAGCCAGCGCCACTGCCGTCTGCTCTTCCAGCTGGCCTTGGACGACCGCGAGCTGGGCTTGAAGGGCGTCGTTGGCCTCCTGCTGTTGGCCTAGCTGGAGCGTAGCTTCAGCAAGCTGACGCCGGCTATCCCGGGCGGCCTCGTTGGCGCGCCTCAGTCGTCTCTCGGCATGGGAAGTGTGTAACCTCTGCGCTCGTGATAGTAAAAGTAAAGCCTGGATTCTCGCGTTGTGTTGTTATAAAAGAAGACGTTCCTTTCGGCTTTTATTGACTTTAGCCAAAGGAGGTTAGTCAAAGTGTGGCCGCAAGTGACAAAGCCCAACAGTCGAATGTCCGGGGGCTCTGCCCGCTCCGGCCCGGCCACGGCTCGGCCGGCACACAATGTTACACGTCACACATGTACGTCATATCCCGGGGCCAATCAGGAAAGGATTGCCATATTAGGAAGTAAAGCTGGGCGATCGACAAGGAGGCCAATTGATAGGACAGGGGGGTTGATTTAGCTTCGTTACATCACAACTGCGAGGTCCTTTTGAAATTTGATTCAAATAAATCATAATTTCAACTTCAATTACTTTATGGGAAAGGATATGACGTACAACACAAGTTAGTCATATCATTCACAACACAACAACATATAATACAACACCACACGCATACCACAACACATCACAGTACAACACAACATAACACAATATAACACAACACTAGCGATATATAAGAACAGAAAAGACAGTCGATGATATTTAAGTCTCGTAGTTGAAGACGTAGTTACTGTTCAAAGAGTCCACCAGTTCAGTTCAAAGTTCACTTCTGGTTGCAGTTCATGTGACTCACTCACCCATTTCTGTCTCTGTCACTCACACTATTGCTCAATGTTCATACTTTCAGTCTCTATCGAACCATTAAAAAGTTCACTGATACTGTACCGGGGCACCGGGGCGATGGGGTCCAGGTGAACAGGTGTCGGGGACACGGTGCTGATGTAGGACGTTCCGCCGGCTGTGGGGTCCCGTGGGCGGCTCTGGTGCTCACCGCGCACCACGAGACCCGGGACACAGGGCATCGAGTGTGTACCCAGTGCCGGGCGGAACGACGTTACCATTGGTCAGCAGAGCACCGAGTCCGGGCGGCTTCGTTGTGTCGCCGACGTCAGGTCTGTCGCCCGACAGCAGCAGCGTCAGCTGATGGCGCCGCGCTTGTGTGGTGTCACCTGGGGTACCCGTTGACCGGCGGCAGCCTGGCAGGTCATCCAGCCTTTGTCGCTATGACCGGCTGCGACCTCGGCGCCAGTCAGCCTCTGTGGTGTCTGGCGGCCTCCGGGGCCCGGTTTCATATCTCGGTTCGATAGGCTGGTCTCTTGTTCCTGCCGAGACAAAGAAGACGAGCGGCAGTATCTCATGGGCGTTGACCGATGGGGAGCCAAGTCAGGTGTTTGTCGTGTCCTCCAGGGCTGGTGTCGGTCGTTTGGTCCGGTGCAGAGTCGTCGTGAGTCGAGTCGGGGGTAGGATGTATGTCAGGGGATGAGAAGTCGGGGCGGACAGAGGGGCTGAACGTCAGACATCGGGATCCATGGCTATCTGCCAGTACCCACTGTGGAGATACAAAGAAGTGAAATATTTCGCACCTTCAAGCGAAGCCAAAATGTCGTCAATGCGCGGAAGAGGGTAACTATTTTTGACAACGATCTTGTTCAAAGCACGCAAATCAACACAAAACCGTTTTTGTCCATCCTTCTTATCTACAATCACAATCGGACTAGACCAGGGACTACGACTAGGGGAAATGATGCCAGCCTGCATTTTTCTGTATATGCTCTTCTAAAAGTTTTCTCTGACTAAAAGGCAACCGATAAGGTCGCTGTTTAATTGGTGGATGATCACCAGTTTCAATTGTTGCTTTCACTAAATCAGTACAACCTAAATCTAAATCACTTTTTGCAAACAAATCCTCATTTTGGGCCAAGAAGTCTTGTATCTTTTTACGTTGACCTTCGGACACATGTGACAATCGCGCTTTTTGACTTTCTGGGATGTCATCTGACTGTTCACTACGCCAATTTGTAACCTCTGCGCTCGTAATAGTAAAAATAAAACCTGGATTCTTGCGTTGTGTTGTTATAAAAGAAGACGTTCCTTTCGGCTTTTATTGACTTTAGCCAAAGGAGGTTAGTCAAAGTGTGGCCGCAAGTGACAAGGCCCAACAGTCGAATGTCCGGGGGCTCTGCCCGCTCCGGCCCGGCCACGGCTCGGCCGGCACACAATGTTACAGTTACACGTCACACATGTACGTCATATCCCGGGGCCAATCAGGAAAGGATTGCCATATTAGGAAGTAAAGCTGGGCGATCGGCAAGGAGGCTAATTGATAGGACAGGGGTGTTGATTTAGCTTCGTTACAAAGTGGCCCTCTGAAGGTCTCTGATGGTCTGAGAGTAAACTTGCTGTTGGTGCGTCATCCGGGTCTCACGATCGCCGCACTTATCCAGCAGCTTCGCCAAAGTGGCCCTCGTCTGCTCGTCGGCCAGGGAGAATAGTGGAGATGGCGCGACAACGGAGGCCCGGTCCCGGACGAGCTGCAGCGCTACCCCTTTGCTGCACAGCCACTCTTCATAGGCAGCACGGTGCTCGAGAAGAATATCGGCTGCGGCATTGATGAGCCGGGACGCTTCAGCGTTTCCGGTCGGCCGGTCGGGATGATGTAGCCGCTGGAGGCGGCGCCTCGCGCTTCTAACGGCATCCGCTGGTGCGGACATCGGGGCGCCAAGAAGCAGCTCAGGTATCCACCTTGCTCTACCAGCGTCATCCTCCCGAGCGCTGCTCTCGAAAGGTGGAGCCGGCGGCTCCTCTTCGCCCGCGGGGACAGAGTATGCGCTCATAGTGCCGTTCCTGAGCTGTGGCTGGCCCGCGCCGCTGCGCCCGCGCCTGCCGTGACATTATCACTCCAGTCACGTAACCCCCTGGGGCGTGTTCGGTCACGTGGCTGCGAGGCCGTTTCATTGGTTCATACGAGTGGCATGACACCAGGGACACGCTACGGTGCCGATAAAGGTCGTTGTGTTTAACAAAATGTTTCTTCATTCATCCTTGTGTTTTATCTGTTACCCAGGAACAGCATGATTGGGAAAAGTGTGTGAGCGAATAATGTTGGGATCGCCATGCAGCTTGCCGGTGACTGATTGTTAGTGTTGCCCAGTGGGGCCACACGGTGCGGCGTAGCGCCCAGATTGCGGCCACGGACCTAAATGTGGTACCTCAGTTCACCCCTTTGCCATAGGGAAATTGTGCTAAATTTACATAAAAGACACTGCAGTGACATTGCAGTGACCATCTGCACAGCCACCTTCACGCTCAAAATAATCGTCTGTTCAAGCTCTACATGAATCAGCCATTGAAAACAAATTTAAATGATATTTAACTGCGGTACCGGGGGCTCAAAGAAAAATTTCAGCCTCGGTTTAACCTTCGATCAGCATCATTTTCTAGCCAAGCTCGGGTTTGACTGTCCCTGCGTCGAACGTTCATGGCCACATACCCTCACCTTCACGCTTCATTGAAAGCCTATTAAATTCTCTTTCGATTGGTATGTATTTGGACGACCTACGACAAAAAATAGGTGCGGTACTTTGGCAAAAGGCAAAGAGAAGTTCCAGTGAAATGTGGCGCAATGGCGTGGGTTCAAATCTAGGTAGGGCCATCTAATTTCCGCCGTAACGTGTAATGACCGCTAACGGCGTCAACCGCTTCTGCTGTTATTATCTCGAGAACGGGTGGTCATAGCGCGACGCACGAGGCAGCAATCGAAGGGTCTAAACGAGGAGCATCTATGCCATATCAACTTTCTCTCATAAGGTCACGAGGGGTCAGGTCAGGTCATGGTTAGGTCAACGTTCAAAGTTGCAGGTTTCCACTCTAGCTGCTGCTGAATTCCTTTCATAAGGAGTCATACGCTTCTAAGAGACCGAGCTGTGTGTATATGTAACGGCGATGTGTACTGTGCACCAGGTGTCGCATTGATGCACGGGAGTTCGGCGTTATTGCACTTGCAATTGCATTGGTTATGAAAAATGACGTTTTTCGACGTTTCTGTAGTTCCTCAGTCCAATTCGAGGATGCTGGCTGAGTCCAATGGCAACATCCTCAGGGTGCTTTGCAATAGTTGGATGCTCAATTGCTTGCAACATTGCAAAATTTTGCAATATCGCTCAAAACTGGATTTCCACTAATTGGGAGTCGCCGTACTAGTTATTAATACATATTTTGCAATTATTTAGTTTCAGTTTGTACGATTGCATCATGTGCAAGGTCTTGCAATGTCCTTCAAATTTAAAATTCGACTAAATCTAAGAATTTGGATCGATTCGAACAAATCTCCCCGTCGTTGATGTGTTAAGACCGCTAGTATTTCACGCTAAATAAATTGACCAACTCAATCCAGTGTCATGTCATCCAGTGTCATGAACATCACAATGTCAGATACCGCTCCAAGCACTCACGTCCTCTCCCCCTCCCCACGCACAAGGAAATCAGCGAGTATTGGGAACCTCAATAGTATATTTACAAACCAGGTAGGAACACACAGTTTGCTTACATGCATTGCAGGTGCAGTTTACTTGCAAACAGAGCAGATACAAATATGAGAAAACTAAACAAGCGGTTGCTAGTCACATCATGAATCGTAGAACTTCAACTTAGCATCGCGAGCGCCCTCCAGAACGCTCTTGACAACGATGTTGATGCGTAGACAAAAGACAAATCGAGCAACCAAACAATATACGGCAAATGGGCGTGCACATATTTCGTACATTACGCGTGCCTTATGAAATCGCATATCATTCCAGGCAAGGGTTAATACAGTTATTAAACTACAGTACAACACGAAGGTAAAAACATGCGGGTCTTCACCTAAAATCGAACACCGGTTCACGATCAATCTCATCTCCTCAGCAGCACTGCACGCCTTGCATACTAAAGGACCGACGTACTACTAGATACAGTTATTTACATACATTACAATACAAACCACGAAACATCAGCGCTCTTGATGAACGCAGCACACATTACAATACACACAGTTAAATCACTGGCGTTTTCACCTAGGCCGAAACATCAGTTCACATCAGTCAGCACCGTTTTCTCCGCATCATTCCACACACTCACACATACCACAATGATCTGTTCACCGCCTGAACGGCTTGCTGCATCTGGATGGCACCCGGCCTGGTGACGCTCCTCACCCTGACGTTTATGGCGTGGTTCAGCGCCTCCACTCGCTGCTGCTGGAACGCTCGTAGCGATCCAAAATGTTCGATCAGCAGTGGTATATGGCACATCATGTGCACATAGTTTGGAAGCTCGTCTGAGGCAAACGACTTCCGAAACTGCTTTGTGAAGGCCACTACCGATGCTTGCAGCTGCTCGAGGTTGGGTGCGTCGGAGTTGATGAGCTTCCACACCTGCTGGAACTTCTCCACGACAGCAATCACCCGATCTGCCCTAGACGGTGGCATCAGCGTGCGCAGCACTGCCTCTTTCAGGAAGACGGCTTCCATCATCTTCTCTCTCTTGGACTTATCCAGATTTGAAAATCTCAGCTTTCCGTTCTCATCGCGAAGATGGAACGCGCTTAACTTATGGTGCTGACACACGGCTAGGAATTCACCGATCTGTCGCTTATCCATAAAGTTACAGCAGCGCACGAACAGCTGATCAGTTACACGTAAGTACAAGTGCAAAATGTCAATGATCACAAACTTATATCTCGTAATGTCCACAAGCGGCGGCTGCTTGTAACCCGGGTCACTGGGTCGCAGTGCAGGCAACGCGATCGAACCATCTGGTGCCTGACGGAACCTCGCCTGGCACTTCCCGTCCGCACAGCACGCACCCCACCTGCCCTTATTGCAGCTGCAATAAATGCACACGTCTCTACCATTAGCACTCTTGTACCCTAGGTACAGCAGAATGGACTTCAAGTCCGCGCACAGATAGTACTCCACATTCACGTGGCGACCCCCTACATCAATCACTGCATTGAGCTCACGCTCAATTTGCTCCCAGGCGCTCGAGTCTCTCACCAGCTCGTAGGTCTCTGCACCGGGGAGACTGATAACAGGCACGATGTACTTGGAGCTTTGTGTATCCCTCTCGCACACCAGGGACAGCGAGAATGTCACTGCGCTAATGTTGCGCGACGGGTTATGTCCGTCCACTGACACCTTCACACGGGCAGGCCCGTCGCACCGACATTTCGACAGGAGATTCTTCAGGAGCATGCCCACGTCGGTGGCATGCTCATTTAGAGTGTTCCTGGCCGTTGTCAGCTTTTTCTCGGATGGTTGGTTGGACAGCTTCAGTTGGCGGTACTTTCTGAGGCTGACTCCCGCCTGATCAAGCCTGGTGACGGTCTTCCTTGGAGACTCCTTAGACACCAGAACATGCTCCTGTCCTGTCTTTTCCTTCAACTCTTTCAGCACCATGCTCTTCATCCTCCGGATGTTCCGTGGGCTTTTTCCTGGCGCTTTTGGCGGCTTACTCTTCTTCTTGGACTTCTTCTTGGATTGGCTGCTTTCCAGGCGGCGAATGTTCATTTGCAGGCAGTCCACAAACGCCTTGATCGATTCATCACCAACAAAGTACTGAACCTTGATGGGAGGCGCCTTTGCCACTTTTGCTTGCAGCTGCTCGACTTGTTTTGATCCCGCAGTAGCACGTTTTGTCAGCCTCCTAAGATACTGACAGATGGATTTCACATTCTGGATGTCTACCTTTGCTGATGCTGGAAGAGATGCTGCTACCTTTTCTTTTAAAAACTGCTCAATCGATGCCTCTTCTATCACAACATGTCGGCGTCTACCAACGTTCAAAAACTCAACGACCTCACCCAGCGGCACACCAAGCTGGAACATCTTGAGCTAAATGTTTAGGTCACGGCGCACGTGGATTTTTGCCGTCACCGTGTACAAGTCCACGCTAGGCTTCTTCCGCACACTCAGAGTCACTGACTCCGCAAACACGACGAGGTTACCGTCTTTTACCGTGCACGAGTCCTTTATCAGGCCTTCAAACACAGCTTTGTGCTCCTTGAACAGGGCGACTTGCGGAGCAGTGCACACTTGCTGTACTGTGAAGTGGTCCCTCTTTGTGGTCTTTGCAGCGCGGGCAGCCAGCCTCCGGAGAATCGTCAGGTGCTCACCACCTGCGGAAAATAAATTTGCGTCAAGAACAAGTTGTTGTTCGATTATCACAAAAAGCCGACCAACTATACCAAACACCAAGGAAGAATGAAAATGATAACTGGGCTATGGTAGAAACTATGGCAATTCTGTAAAACTTGGACGAGCATTCACACAATTTTGAGCAGGAAAGTGTCCAGGGTGTTCAATATTTGGTAAATAGATATTGTAGTATTACAAATTTACTATATGTATGTGGGAGAGTATTCATGGAATTCAGGCAGCAGTTTACCCGATCTGGAAAAAAAATGCTGCACCACGCAACATGTTGATTGTTGTATGCAGGGTTGTGCTCGACTCATGAGTCATGAGTCAAATTTGACTCGACTCTGACTCAAATGAGTCGAGTCGAGTTGAGTCAGCCGTAAAAATCAAGGCTTTGAGTCAGTGTCCCAAAATTTGCCGATCTGGGTGAGAACTGACACCCAAAACGGCCGCAATTTTCCCCTCCGATGCGAAACATTTGGAGCCAATTTTCCACTCCTAAAACAGCCCTGAAACGTTACTTTTAATATAAATTAATTAGCAGGATTATCACTCCCAATTCACATTAAATATCTAAGTTTGTCCCACGCTCACCTGCCGAGAAACATACCTACAATTCTTGACGCATGTACAATTCATGAGTAAGCATGTTAATGTCGGGTTTTTCACACCTGAATTTTGCACTCTCTTCATCATTTTGGAGGTTGAATTTTCCACTCTGACACCCAGGACCAAAATAAATTTTGGGACACTGATTTGAGTCGAGTCAGAGTCGAGTCACGCTGATGGTCATTAGAGTCAGAGTTGAGTCAACTGGATACTCTTTAGAGTCACTGATTCTGCCGAAGAGAAAACGCTAATATTTCAACTTTATCTGAAGCTTTATATGGAGAGAACAAACCTCCAGCCACATTCGACCGCACCCCCACCCCCTCCCGGTCAACAACTTTTGGCGAAATTAGGCAAAATGTGATGAGTCATGAGTCATATTTGACTCAAATCCGACTCATTCTGACTCAAATGAGTTGAGTAAGAGTTGAGTCAGGCTGGGAAATTTGGAATTTGAGTTGAGTCAGATTTGAGGCAACCAATAAAATTTCAGTGGTGAGTCAAGTCAGAGTTGAGTCACCTAGGTTATCAATGAGTCAGAGTCGAGTCAGCCCGAAAAATTTGAGCCGAGCACAACCCTGGTTATATGTGCCACAAATGAGGACCATATTGGCAATCAGCACCCTGCTGCTGTTCGGAGGGACCTTGTGATGGTCAAAAGGCCACTATTTAGTGAACTTGCAATGTTGCAAAACATTAACTTTTTGTTTATGTTTAAAACAGTTATATCTTTGAGACGTGGTGGGCTAAAATCAACAGGGCCTACGTCTCAAAATCTTAGGCCTGCGTCCCAAAATGGGACGCAGTAGGTAAGTAGATTGAAAAATAAAATATGCCCTGGTTGCAGCTTAGGTTAGGTTTGTTAAAGTGAGATTCAGCTTGGTTAGGTAAGGTGAGGCTATATACACTTACAAATAATCATTTAAGCATACTAGTCCACATTCAGCTATTGGTGACACATGCGTTACAGAAACTACGAAACTGCTGAGGCAAACTATGGATTAATTTGCTTTAAATTTGCAGCATTTGCCAGGTATGATCTAAATTTTACTGTGCTATATTTTCAACAAAGCTAAGATGATACAAAAAAACTAGGATTAATTTACCAATTCACATACAAATCCACATGAATTGACCACAGTCATCAAGATGGCACAAACATGGCGCACATTCAAGATAAGTTCTTACCGATATGGAGAACTCGCAGACTGTGCTTCGCCCGACTTTTTCCCATTTCAGACTCGAAGAACCGTAGTTCAGGTAGCTACGATACTGTATAATAGCCTGAATAAGCGCAATATCACAACGACGATCAGATAAATGCCTCTAACACCAACGGGAATCCGGAATGGCGCACGCCGGGTTGCGTTTATAGAGGAGCAAAATAATAAAATATTAAATAAGAAATGTACAATATGTATTAACATAATTGTTATTTGTATTTTTAAAATTTTCTAAGCAAATATTTTAATCTTATTTTCTATTAACAAAGCCTTTTTTAAGAAAAAAAAATGTAATTTCACCACTAGCACTCTCCAATAACGGAACGGGCCGGTCGGCCTCGGACGTTCCGTTATTACCGGCGGACCCCGCGCCGCTGGCCGCAGTCTGGGCGCTATGGGGGGAATGTAGGCACCAGCCGCTGCATGACGACGCAAACGTGGTCCCGGGAGACGCCCGGGCCACGTGGTGCCCGCGGGGCCGTGTCTGCGCCGAGCGAGTGAGCGAGTGACGAAGTGAAAGAGTGGGGGCTGAATCGAGGTGCAAGTCAGCTGTCTGTGGACAATATCAGTATATTCCTTGATTCCTTTACCTGGAGCTTATTCTCATCTACTGCCCTTTCCGGGGTGTGTAAGGAAGGCTGCCAAGGTGACTCGCCACCGAGCGCCTTGGCTTCAACTCGTTTCCCGTGTCTCGCCCTCGAGACGCGGGGTGCGGGACTCCTCATACAAGGGGAGCGATCCGTCAGCTCCGGCGCACCTTGCCAGCAAGGCACCGGAGTATCCTAGGGATCTGCCTGTATTCAGTTGCCTTGCCATCAAGGGACTGAATGGCGTAGTGACTGGTGATTTCCTCGCCATCCTGTTAAAGCCTGGCTATCTATTCTGGTCGGCCCTACTCAAACACATCAGTGTCGCGAGCGTATGTGAATAAAACCAGAGGACATCGCGGCGACATTTCTTGGTCCTCCGGGCCGGATAACCAGTCATTTATCATTATTCATGACAGGATTATCAATTGTATTACTTAAATAGAACTACTTATTGGAAGGTAGATTTAAGGTCAATTACTTTAATTAATAGATCGCTTATTAGATTAAAGGATAATTTAAAGTTGGCCAACTTTCTGTCATTAAAAGAATGCGTGCATTGTGCGATGTGTAGCTCACCTGGTCACCAGGCTCAGCGCTCCTATTGTTCTGCTGGCTATCTGGTCCGTGATGGACCCAGTCTGGACAGCGCGAGCCAAGTGGTAGAGCTGCTTCTGATCGTCGCTGAGCTGGTGCACCACGGCGTCCGAGATCTCTTCCACGTACCCGGGAACGGCTACGAAATCCACGATCTGGCGCTCCCACACATCAGCGGCGCACTGCGTGCCGATTGGTCCTGTAAAGGACCGCGAGCCTGATGTGGTCCCGTCCAGGGACAGCAGCACGTGCCTCAGGTTCAGCTCGTTGGCGTGTAGCTGACAAATGAACCAGTGCACAGGGGAGCCTGTGACCACCTCAAACAGCCGACAGACGACGCCGGTGGTGCATGTGTTCACGGCCGTTCCGTCACAGCCCAGGACCCGCACGTCTCCACCGAAGTGCGCTGTTTCTGCGTAGCAGTAACAGCGCATATTTCCACACACTTCTGCATCGTTTTCTTTGCATATCTGACGAAGAACTCCTGATCAGAGCCTTCAGCCCTACGCTGTCCACCACACAAGACACTTGCCTGCTCTACAGCTTTTCTGCTGGCAGGATCGACACATTCGACAGGCGATGGTGTAGGAGCAGGCACAACAGCTGGTTTCTTTCCAGCCGCCGCTCTTCTGCGATGAACAGCCAGCGCAGATGCAGGTGCTGCTGCAAGCAGTGCTTCCAGATGCCCTTGGGTGCGCACAGGTTGTTCTTCGTGCACAAGCCTGCCAACATAGCACAGATCTTCCACAGGTACTGGTGGACAGACAGCAGCAGCCTGTGTCTTTCCCCACTTCTGGGCCACATCTGTGCAGCTCAATAGACGGAGCTTGCTCCCAGAAACCCTGAAACAAGAAGAAATACAAATGTCATGTTATGGTTATTTATACCTGTTTAAACACTTTTAGCAATAAGTAAGTCAATTTTATTCACTTGATCCTGTTACCATTTCTGAAATGTTTGTTTTTATGTTGACTACTGAATGCTGAAACCATTTTAAAATACCAGTATAACGCCTTTTGGGGCGAGTAACGGAGCGAGCGAGAGGGAGAGCCTTGCACGTGCGAAATTTCGAGGGGGTACCTCCAACTGACTTGTGCAAGGCACCCTACTAACCGGTCTCTAGCGATGTGCCAAATTTGAGCACAATCGGCCCAGCCGTTCTCGAGATCTGGAAGCGGCACCCTGCACGTGCGCACGTGCAAAATGGGTCCCAACTGACTTGTGCACGGCACCCTACTAACTGGTCCCTAACCGTGTACCAAATTTGAGCGCCATCGGTCCAGCCGTTCTCGAGATCTGGAAACGACCCCTGCACGTGCGCACGTGCAGCAGCACCCCAACTCTGGCACATGGATATACAGTGCCTAGTGGGTGCCTACCTACATGCCAACTTTCAGCGCAATCGGCCAAGTAGTTACCGAGATATTGCAACAATTACAAAACTGACACCTCTTCGTTTTGCACGTGGCACGTGCATAAGGGGTCACCCACATGCATCGGGAATAGTCCAATACTTGGTAGAAGGAATGAAGCTACCCTACAAAAATTACCGCGTGTAAATCGGTCAAGTGGTTGCTGAGATATAAGCCTCGCAAAAGCGTCCGGCCGGCCGCTCATACTCAGAAATTTCCGTTATTCTACGTAAGACTCCGCTCGCTTCTCTCGCTCCGTAATAATGTTTTATCTACTATTTAAAAGGACCAGGCGGTGCGGGGGACTACTGAATGTTGACTACTGAATGCTGAAACCATTTTAAAATATAATGTTTTATCTACTATTTAAAAGGACCAGGCATACAGCAAAGACCTGGCAAATGTTCGAAAATTAAAAAAGTTCAGCTGAAACATTCAAACAAAATTGAACCAAATTTCAAGCCTTGAGCCCTGCGCTCTTCTAGCTACATACCAAATTTTAAACCGATACCTCCTTTTTGGCCAAGTTATAGCGAAAGCTGTTTAAAATTAATGACGTCAAATTTTTAAACTCAGTCCAGCGGCCGGCGGGCCGCTGGACTGAGTACCGTGCGGCTGCACAGTCGGCAGGTCAGACTGTCGATGACCGGATTCGTCTGGCGTCTCCAGGAAGGCTGCCTTACACCGGTCGATGTTGCTGGTTGGCATCAGTCCGGGCGCTGGCGAAGAGGTCCGGTAGCGAACGAACTCTGTTGCTGGTTGGCTGGTTGGCTCCGAAGAACCCCATTGTCACAGCTGCCCACGCGGCCAGGCGGTCTTGAGTGGGGAGGGCGCCGCGTCGGAGTCTGCGACGGAGTGAAGTGAGAAGAGAAAGAGACATCGGGAGCCGTTTCTTGGCAGACGGCAGACGGGGCTTCTTGGCTACTGCTCGGAGGGCCAGGCGGACGCGTGCTGACAGCCCCAACCATGGCAGGTTATTGGCCACGTGCCAGTGTCGTATGCCAGCGAGGTGGGCCGTCACTGTGGCTTTGGACGCGCCGCGCAGGCAGAGGTGTGTCACATAGCGCAGAGTGGTGCTCTCCTCGGCAGGAAGTGGGTGAATCGCATGCGCCTGACAGAACTGGCGAAATTTCGCGATGGCGCGACGGTAGATTTCCTGGTAGCCGGCGCTAATCCAGCCCGAATCAGCCGTCGAGCCGCCGCGTCTAGATCCGCCAGGCGGAGGCCGCGGTACACTCTGTCGCCAGCGCTGCCAGGAAGGCCGTGAGCGGCCTCGGGAGCGGCGTGGCGGACGTCTCCGCCGCGGGATGGAGGCGGTGGAACCTCGCGACCTGGAACCGGGAGAGGGCATCAGCCGCGGCGTTCTCCGACCCATTGATGTGCGTGACGCGCAGGGCGAAAGAGTGTCGCGCAGCGGCGAACAGTGCCTGTCGTATGAGGGACATGAGACGCGGGTCTTTAGACCATCCCTTCTCCCACGCGCCGACGACACCGGAGTTGTCACAGTGCATGGAGATGCGGAGACCGGACCAATGGGAACCCCAGAGCAGGCAGGCCGCGAGAATGGGGATCATCTCGAGCCAGGAGATGGAGTCCGCCCACTCTGCGGTGGCTTCCAGCCAGGGCGCGGAGAACCATGCCGCCCCGCAGAACCCTCCGAAGCCCACGGTGGATGCGTCAGTGTACAGGTGCAGGTCGGCCGCGGGTGTCCAGGTGGGATGGATGAGGGGGGCGGTGCCGTTCCAGTCCGGGAGCATTTCGAGCCACCAGTCCAGATCGAGTCTGGTGTCTCGCCTGATCGTCACCCAGTGATGTGGGCGGTGGACAGAGTGAGCGGTCAGCCCCCGTTCACGAGCTTCAGAATTCCTTTACCGTGACGTCATCACGGCGCATGAATTTTCCTTCACCTATAGAAATGCATGCAAAGCATGGTGTGTTTCAGGCGGGCTAAGGAGAAATCTAAGGCCTACATGTGTTCAAAAGACGTACCACTAAGCCAATGGATTCGTCTCATTACGATAAATGGGGTTGAAATCGAAAAAATCGGCCTATATTTGACTAAAATGGGCCTATCAAATGGTCCTTGCAACTCATAATGAAGGATTTCCTCTGCGTTAAAAAAAAAATTGTTTCTTGTGATTTTTATCAGCTACAGGGGAAATCCTTCATAATTGCTACCAGATTACTACCATATTCCCTCGCATTTCTGTTGCGCATTGCCTCACAAATCAGAGTTTTGTGAAGTTTATATTAATTTAATTGTCATATTTCGACTGATTTTGGCGATTTTCAATTATTTCAACGCAGCATGGATCAGATAGCTCTCATAGTTTGCTGAAGAATCTGGCTTTTGCTTGGTTATTTTCAAGTTATCTGTGATTTGGTGCGCCGTGATCGTAGCATTATACAAATTACCTATATCAACTTTAAAAATTGAATCAACTTTTGAAGTGAAGTTCACATGAAAAATCAAAAGTTCAAGCATAATAATTGTTTAAACATAATGATGCAACATGTGTCTCCCAGATGGAACTTATATTTCAATTAAAAACTGAAAATGGAAAACAGAAGATGGATCTGCGGAGTTACTGAGATCACAAGGTGCTCTTTATTGTTGGTAATTGAAGATGTTGAGAGAACTTGTGAATCTGCATACCAGTCCTGACTTGCTTGATTGTTTAAAACTATTTTAATTCTCATAATTGTGTAATGTGTAGTGACTGTGCACAATGCGCAGCACATGCGCGCAGAAATGTGCAGGTGGCTGGTAGGTGGGTTAAACTTCGGAGATGCGAATTTGGATGTCAGTTATAAAATTAATGGTTATGCCTTGTAGAGTAAGCTCTGCTGTTTTTTGTAATTGTCTTTTTTATAATTGTAACCTACAATGCTGTTAGTTTCATTTTTATTTATTTTGCACTTGTTCATGCATGAATGGCTAAGTTTGGGGTGTTTATTCAACCCTGACTGCTCAAGTTTTTCAAAGGCACATGACACAGTACGGCTAGATCAGCTGGTACCTACCTGTTGACTATTTTTGTTTTTGGTGGTGATGTGTTTGCTGTTTGTCTTTTGCAAGGTGGTCAATGAAATAAAATAATGCATTATTTTGGAATGTTTCCTTGACAGAAGCCAGGAGCCGGATTGATGTGTGCTGGTGAATGAGATGGTTCAAAAGCATTATCTGATGTTTTTCAATGTGCATAAGCCATAACATCCCTTTCATACCCTGAAGTTTTAATAGCTTCTCAGTCTCTGTCATTTTCCTGAAATATTGGTGTACAGTAGATAAGAGATATCAGTACCTACCTTCTCAGAAGTACCTGCCTTCTGCTGGATGAATATTTAATTGGTTGGACGAAATGGACAGGTAGCCTTATGATAATGTAATGTGAAATCTTATTTCTATAAAACTTTGAAAATGAAGTTCTAATTATTCATATGTGCATACATTTTTGATGACTAAGAAAGTTTTCCACAAGAGTAGAAAATGTGGGAAAGTCTATCAAATAACACATTCTGAAGGCTCAATGCTGACAGAGTGCTGCCTCAAAGAATAACTGACTTGCTGGGTTACGAATATTTCTTTATTTTAATCTTCAAATGTAATGTACAATACATTGCAGTGAAATAACAAAATAGTGCAGTAAAATAGCATTGGCGACGATCAAACAACACGTGCGCCATTGATGTCTGCAAAAATTGCTACCAGATTGCTACCAAATCCGTGACGTCACCACGGCGCCTTTATTTCCCTAGTGAACCAACCTGAGTAGTAAAGTAATCTTGTGAGCGGTGTCTAATAACCTACGAAAGAAACTGCGTCCGGCTGGAATACATTTTGTTGCGTGCACCAGTTTTCCCACTAGACTCAGCAGGCGCCTCTGACGGACAGTGCGGGAGGCTCGGATCTCTCGGAGGAGCGTGATCAGCGCCTGCAGTTTGGCTTGCGGCAGGGAGATGGTCATGTTGGCTGTGTTGAGGACGCAGCCGAGGAGTTCAATCTTTGTTGACGGAGCGCAGCACTTCTGTTCGGACAGAGGGACTTTGCACTGTTCGCAGATGGTCAGGAAGACGTCGTAGGCTCGCTCGCAGTCAGCTGAGTCGGCTGGGCCGATGAAGAAAAAATCATCGAGATAGTGGTGAATGTGCGGGTGAGCGGCGTGGAAGCGGGCTGTGATAGCTAGGATATCAGCCAAGTCGTTGAAAATTGCGCAGGCTGACCGTAAGCCGAAAGGGAGGCGGACGTCATAGAAGAATGTTGAATTCCATTGAAACCCAAGCAGCCAGCGCTGAGATGGGAGGACCGGGATCAGGCGGAAGGCGTGTTTGAGGTCGGCTTTTGCGAGCAGGGCACCACGGGGCCCTTGTGCGTAGATGTGCTGGATGGCTTCATCCATCGATGTGTAGGTACTGCACGGTGAAGGCATCTTTGTCGATGTGGGCGTTGACACTCAGGCCCTCCGGCTGGGATAAGTCGAGAATCAAACGCACGGTGCCATCAGGTTTCACTCGGGCTCCGAGAGGGTTGCAACGGAAAGGAGTCATAGGTGGCGTTGGGAAGGGGCCCATGGTGTGTCCCCTGGCGAGTTCTGCTTCTAGGGCGGCGGTTACGGCAGTGGGGTTGGCGCGGGCCGATGCGTTATTGGGGCGGGAAGTGGAGACGGGGGGACCGGTGTAGCCGATGTCGGCGCCATGCTCAAGGCGGTCGAGTACCGGGTGCAACAAAATGGAGGGAACAGCCGGGGTGGCGAGGTGCCGCAGCGCGGAGACATCGATGGGTGTGGTGGGGGGTGGGGGAGACGAGTCAATTGGGCCGACGGCGGCGATGTCGGAGCTTACCGCGTCTGGGTTTAGTGCCAGCGAGACCTCTGCTGGGGCATTCCACGTCAAATCGAACAAAAATCGGCTGTTTTGCACCTTACCATCAGCGATTTCATTATAAATTTGTGAGCGAGTTCCTGTGTGGCCCCGGACATTACATTAATGTTTTTTGCACATTCTGACCACAGGTCTTCTAAATATAGGGCATCAAATTTTTACAAAATGTTGCATCTTTATATTTTTGAACGACCATAACTTTGGTTGTACTTAATTGATTTGAATGAAATAAACCTTACTGTTTAGGTAATTTCTTGAGCATTTGTTCAGAATTGCACCTACTTAAATATATGACCTTGATATTTGCTTAACTCTGTTCTTAAGCACAAATATTGAAATAGCAAAAAACACGTCACCTTCGATTTGGCTCATTTTCATATATTTTATTGCCTACCATATTCTTAACAACCTGTGAAAAAATTAGAGTGGGCCATTCATAAGTTTTGAAGAAAATTGCACATATGCAAACGTATGCTAGCACGCGCAGTGGAGGGGGAAGAACGAATTTCGCCCACCCCTCCTGTTTTTCGCCAATATCTCATAAGATTAATGCGAAATTAATTATGGCTTCCTGTCAAGAATTGAATTGGACATCTCATCGTGCAAGCTATAAGAAAATCGGTTCACAACTGTTCTAGTAATAGCGGTGTAAAGTGAACATCCTGTCGCCGCAGCAACGCGGCGACTCGGCAGCCGGCGCCGACCGCTACCGGCTGCCTGAATTGTAGACTGTGCCGGGACGGAACGGAACGGTTCCGTCTTTACATCGCGCTCCCCACCGCTGATTACGTTCGATTCGCGTCAAATTTTGTGAGAAGACTAAGAAATGTACAGGCAATCTTATGGTGAAATAATTTTGAAAATCGGTTGGTAAACCATTGAAATATGAACGTGTAAACACAAAATTGTGATTGCTGCGTTTCCCGCATCGGCCGAGCCCGCCTCAGCCGGCGACATGTTACTCTTAGCAGGCCTCTAACTGCAGGGGCGCACCCAGGATTTTCCAGGGGAGGGGGCCCGGGCTCAAAGGGGCCTCCGTGTTCCGCTTGCCAGGGGGCCTTTTCTCTATCGAGGGGGCCTCCAAATGGCTTACTTTTTGACGGCCTCTGTATGTTTGGTGACGTTCTTAGCGTTATTAGTAAAGCTTAACCCTCACCCTGGCAGGGGGGTCGATGCGACCCCCCCCTAAGGTTTTTCAAAGATAGCGTAAAATTGGCGGCGCGCAACGCCGCTAAATTTGGCACAACCTATGGGGCAACCTTTTTTCATGTGATCTGCAAATTTCAGGTCCGGTCGACCTTGGGTCAGGCCACCATGTCAGAAAAACGGGTACAAGGTTATGGTCAAATTTAATTTTTTATGTACCTGTCCAACGCACAGTTTTGGACTGATTTCCTTCAAACTTTCAGGATGTGCTAAGTTCACCGAGCTGTATAATATGTAGTTCGTTTTTTATGTCACTGACCTGAGGTCAGTTAGGGGTCATTACGTCGTAATGTTAAGCCTATGGGAAAATATTCAAATAACTCCTATTCGGAAAATATAGAGATGTCCGCTTCGTTGTATCCCTTTTGTTCTTTGATACCACAGTACTTAACATAATGTCACTCGGTGTTTCTTTGTTTGGTGTACTTATCTAAGGTTCAGGTCAAATGAGGTCAACTCAGGTCAAATGACGTTTGTGCCGATAACTTGTCACATAATAGAACAGGTTTCAAAATGGTATCATTCTGTTCCTCTTGAACAGCTGAGTCGAATGATATGCAACATTAAGCATTTCAACCATTCCTAAGACTTAAGTTTTACTTAAGTTGTGCACTTAAGTACACTTTAATGCCTACACTTTTAAGTACACTTAAGCAAACAAAAAAAGTATATCATTCGACACGCCTTGACGTGCTGAGTTCACTGGTGCTTTTGTTTTGCTCTATCTTAACCCGCGCCGGGCCGGGGGGTGTTTGAACACCCCCCCCCCCGGCGGCTTTTCGCAGCTCCGCGCCGCCGTTTTTAACACACCTGTTCGTGCATCTTTTCCGCACATGCTGTGAAAATTTCAGACCCAGGTCTCTCAAGGTCAGGTCAGAAACAAATTAGAATGTTCGTCATGGCTACACCGACCGCACGATTGCCTTGAAACTTTCAGCGATTGATGAGAGTAACAGTGTATCTCGTGTATCCTATAAAAGCGTGTATAAAAACCTATTTAACGTGTATCTCGGAATTTCGATATCGGTGACCTAAGGTCAGGTCAATTTTGCGGCCTCTCTATTATAATTCAATGGGAGAAAATTGAAAGGCGTCTGTTTTGCACGAACGCCATTCTAGACACTCTCAAACATCGGGATGTAGGTAAAATGGACACACTGAACCCGAAAATTGCACCTGTGACCCGGAGTGTGACCCCTCGTTCTGAGATGTCCCCGAGGTCATCTCAGGTCACGAATAGTATCTAACAGTTTTTTGCTAATAACTTCTGATAGAGGCATGATAGAGCGATGAAAACGCCTTAGATGTGTTCGGCTCGACGATGCGGATCGACTGATATGCAACATGACCTTTTCCGGTCAGGTCCTGAGGTCAAATTTTTAAGTTGACTTTTCAAGGTCAACTTATAGTTCATTCGACGCGTTTTGACAAGAGGAACACGATTCTGGCAAAAGTAATGTCGTGGCTTTTTTGAGTCAGAAGTTATTGCCGAAAAACACTGTTCGTAAAAAACGGCTATTTTTGGAGTTTTTGCCCTCTGGAGGCTAAACCGTTGACCTGAGGTCAAATCTGAGGACATATTGGCGAAAGAGCGTCAAAAGAGCTATCGAATGCGCTTTTCCGCGGCGCTGTAGCTCTATCGGTTCCCGAGTTAGCCGTTGGCAGTTTCCAAAATGTTGAAATAGCCAACATTTTACCTTTGGTGACCTCTGGTAACCTGACCTTTGACCTGACCCAAAAAATGACTGAAGTGTTTTCGTACTTATTTTGGACGCTCTTTTGAATGCCGCTTACCGCGTGTCGCTACGTGACCCAGGAGCCGAGTTAGAAGGGGGGTTTTCAGACACCCCCCCCCCCCGGCCCGGCGCGGAAGTCGCGGAGCACCTGCCCGGCGCGGGTTAATTAGATCAAAAGTTATCAGCGAAATCTTTTGACCTGTTTTAGCAAATTTTTTACAATTATACCTCCCAAAAACCCCTAAATATTGACCTAGAGCAACCAAATTTGCACAGGGACGAGGATTTTAAGAGGGCCACCTACCTACCAAATTTGGTATTTCTAGGTGCCATAGGATCCAATCGCGTGGGGGGTCGCATCGACCCCCCCCCCTCTGCCAGGCCGCGTTATGAAAAATGCCCTGCCAGGGCGAGGCGCTGCCCGGATAGGACCTCTTGTGAAGAGGGGCCTCCTATCCAGAGATGGCCTCTTTCCCAGAGACGGTCTCCTTCCAGAGGGGATCCAGAGAGAGTCCTGCCAGAAGGGGCCTCTTGTGCAGAGGGAGCCTTCCATCAGGAGAGGGCATAAAGGGTCTCGTTCAAGAGGCCAGAGGGGCCTCCTGACTCCTGCCCAGAAAGGGCCCCTGTGCAGAGGAAGCCTCGGGGTCTCCTGCCCATAAAGGAGCTCCTGCCAGATGGGGCCTCCTGGCTCCTGCCTAGATAGGGCCCTCTGTGCAGAAGGGAGCGTCCCATCCAGAAGGGGCCTCCTAAGCATAAAAGGTCCTCTGCCAGAGGGGACTCCTGCCCATAAAGGGTCTCCTGCCAGAGGGGGCCTCCTGGCTCCTGCCCACAAAGGGCCTCCTGTGCAGAGGGAGTCTCGGGGCCTCCTGCCCATATAGGATCTCCTGCCAGAGGGGGCCTCCTGGCTCCTACCCAGATAGGACATTTTGTGCAGAGGGGGCCTCCTGACTGCTGCCAAGATATGTCCTGTTATGCAGAGAGAGACTCCCATCCAGAGAGGGCCTCCTGCCCAGAAAGGGTCTCCTGCAAGAGGCCAGAGGGGCCCCTGACTCCGGCCCAGAAAGGGCCCCTAAGTAGAGGAAACCTCGGGGCCTCCTGCCCAGTATAAGATTTCCTGCCAGAGGGGGCCTCCTGCCCAGTATAAGATTTCCTGCCAGAGGGGGCCTCCTGGCTCCCACCCAGATAGGGCCATCTGTGCAGAAGGGAGCCTCCCATGCAGAAGGGGCCTACTAAGCAGAAAAGGTGTCCTGCCAGAGGGGCCTCCTGCCTATAAAGGCTTTCCTGCCAGAGGGGGCCTCCTGCTCCTGTCCAGAAAGGGCCTCCTGTGAAGAGCGAGCCTCGGGGGCCTCCTGCTCATGAATGATCTCCTGCCAGAGGGGGCCTCTTGATTCCTGCCCAGATAGGGCCTCTTGTGAGAGGTGCCTCAAATCCAGAAGGGGCCTCCTGTGCATAAAAGGTCCCCTGCCAGACGGGGCCTCCTGCCCATCAAGGGTCGCTTACCAGAGGGGGCCTCCTGTGCAGAGGGAGCCTCGGGGGCCCCCTGCCCATGAAGGATCTCCTGCCAGAGGGGGTCTCTTGATTCCTGCCCAGATAGGGCCTCCTGTGAGAAGGTGCCTCACATCCAGAAGGGGCCTCCTGCCCATCAAGGGTCGCCTACCAGAGGGGGCCTCCTGGCCTCTGCCCAGATAGTGCATCTTGTGCAGAATTATAGTAGGTTAGGCAGGAAAGTCAAGTGTAAAAGTACCCTAAGCGGTGCTCAGGGGGCCTCCTAATTATGACCGAGCGGGGGGGGGGCCCGGGCCCCAAGGCCCCCCCCCTTGGGTGCGCCACTGTCTAACTGCCATATTTATTATTGGATTAACTAGAAATTCCCCATACATACTTAAAAATGTATGTTCTTTCGTATAGTGCAGATCAAAAGACGTGAAGATATCGTTGCGTGATAATGTTTTCGTTGAATTTACTTCATGATGCATTTCCACACGACTCAAAATTCACCGCAAAATACCGTTTGCCTGAGACACTTTTACTATGGAACGTGAATGCTTGACTACGATGACTATGCATTTCCATTCTCGCAGAGTTTGGGATATCACTAATCAGCAATCATTCATTTCAGAAAGTGCACACAAGCAAGCATGTCTTGACTCTGTCTTTCAAGGTCAATCGCGGTTGCGTGATGTTGATGCATGAAAACGGCGTTTGCCGCGAAAGTTATGAATGGCCCACTCCAATTTTTTCACAGATGGTTAGGAACATTGTGACGGACATAATATGTAAAAATTACCCAAATCGAAGGTGACGTGTTTTTTGCTATTTAAATTTTTCTGTTTTAATTCAAGGTCAAATGCATTTCAAGGTCACTTCAAATTAATTTTATAATTAAAAATCAAAGCCTTATCAATTGCCTATAAGACCCTGTTAATGTAGGCGAGCAATGGCATCTTTGAGCATCATCATAAGTAGAAAAGTATGTATAAATAACCTTATGCTCATTCTTTGCACTTTTTTGTTGAAATTGAATAATTAAACAAAATCATTGATATATTTCGGCTTGCGCCATCTTCAGAATGTACAGAAACAATTGTCGACACAAACAAACAAAATTCGATTCCATCAATCAATAAATCGTGCAGCGCTTCAATCAGCTCCTTGATGAGAGAATAATTTCATATATACATGGCTCTCGAAATAACGATGCGCCGTCCATGATATCTACGATACATGTACAATATACAACACACAAGATCAATATACAATATACAAAATAACAACATAGAATCTGCATGAATCATCACATTGTTTGGCGCAGCCTAAATCAACGGCACAATCAGACAGTAGTTGTCACAATCAATTTGTGGATATGTACAATATAGTTATGTGGGGGTGTACGATGGACGCTGCAGAAGTGGCCAGGATGAAGTTTGGGTGTTCAAACATGGTTTTTGGTTCCTTATTTCCACTGATTCGGATATTTTTAAATCAGCGACGTCTTTACACACTCTTTCAATGGAGATTTTGAATGACGATGATGTGATTGTACATGATGGGTGTCTTTGGGTAACGTGATCCCCAAGAGGGGTGTTTTTTGCCTTGTTCTTAGCGTCACGAAAGTGTTCATTGAATCTGTCACGGATGCGCCTTTTTGTTTCGCCAATGTAAATAGTACTTTCATTGTCACAAAGATTACATGTAATTTTGTAGACGGCATTTTTGATGTGACAGCGGCCTGGGAGCCCTGCTTCGCATGTGGCACAGCGTTTGGCACCAGCAGGGCACGGGGGGCTTTCCAGCGCTGACCTCACGATGTGTTTGGCCACCGTTTTCCCACTGGTCCACGCGATACGTGCCTGTACGCCACATGAGCGCACTACCCCGTTGACTCGTCGTGCAAGGGTCTCGTCTATGTAGGGGAGAGATATGTAAGTCGTGTCGGTGTCTCGTTGCTTAGTGTTTCGTCTTTTTGATCTTTGTCTGTGATACATGATTTTGTGTTTAGTGCTTTGAATGAGTCTGTTCGGGTATCCATTGTGTCTGAACAGTGATTCCATGAGTCCCATGCCCCGTTCTTGTGCTTGTCTATCAGAACCTAGTCGTTTGGCGCGTAGAAGCTGAGAGTGTAGTACAGAGCGTTTGCATTGCATCGGGTGTGCTGACGTGTAGTGAATGATGATGGGGGCTGTCATAGGTTTGATGTAGAGCTCAGTGCTGTAAGAGCCGTCTTCTTTCACTCTGATCATGGTGTCAAGGTATGGTATGCATCTGTTTGGAGTTTGGTCGGTCCTCTCTATCGTGAACTTTAGGGCTGGGTGAAAGTCGTTGAGGAATCGGAAGTATTCGTCTAGTTTGTCCGGTCCGTGTGTCCAAATACCGAGAATGTCGTCGATATATCTCATGTACGTCATAGGCTGATACTTTGAATTTGGAGAGGTGAGTATCATCGATTCTACTGCGTCCATGAACATAATGGCTAGCGGTGGGGCGATCCTGGATCCCATCGCCACTCCCTCTGTCTGTTTGAAGTATTTTTGACCAAATCGAATGTAGTTGTTGCTGAGACAATGTCTAAGGAGGGAGTCGATGTCCTTTACAGTGAGTCCACAAGTGTCAATATCGTCCAAGTGTCTGTTCATAAGATTCAAGGTAGCTGTGATTGCCTCGTGGGTGGGAATATTTCCGTAGAGGTTGGTCACGTCAACTGAAAACACTATACAATCTTTTGGCAGTCCTTGGGGAAACTGGGTCCGTAGTCTGTCTAGATAGTCGTCTGTGTTTGTCAAATGGGCCGGCACAAAGGTCAGTAGCTGCGTAATTATCCTTTCCAGAAGCCATGCTAACTTGTCCAGGGGGTCTCCGCATGCTGAGACGATAGGTCTGAGTGGTGCGTCTGGCTTATGTGTTTTTGGGAGACCATAGAGCTCAGCTGTACGACTTCCGGAGGGCATTACGCTTTTGATGACTTTGTCGGGTACCTTGTTTGCTAACGTATCTTTGATAAGTCTTTTTGTTTGAGCTTCCAATTTAGTAGTAGGATTTTTAGGCACGCTTTCATATTCTTTGGTTATTTTTTCTGCTTTTTGTAAGTATTCGTTTTTTGATAGCAGTACCAGGCTCTTACACTTGTCTGAACGTTTTACTATGATATCTGGATCCTCGCCCAGCTGTTTTAACATTTTACTGTCATGAGGCCCATGGTTGGGCTCTGATGTAGTTTTGTGATTTTTGTAGATGGTCATGACTTTTTGCTTGAGAACTTTGAATGACTTCTCTGTGCTGCTGTCAGCGAAAGGTGCCGCCCGAGTGTCAGTGTCGCTAAACTTTGGTGTCAATTTCAGTTTGTGTTTTGCTCCCTGGGTCAGGTCTGGGTCAAGGTCGATGTCTGGTTCAGGGGTATTTGAATCACCTTCATCTTGCTGATCCGTATTTGATGCTACAGTACCGTTATCTGACTCAGAACTGTTGGCACTAGGATGCAGGTTTGACTTTCTTTTTTCAATATGCTTTTTCCACCGCAAGGCAAAAACACCCCTCTCAAGGCCGATCTCTACTTCTTTGATCACGTTCCTGTTCACTGATCGTGTGAGAGCGAAATTAGGGCCCTTGCTAAGCAAATCTACCAGCTGGTCGGGAAGATTTGTGTCGACAATTGTTTCTGTACATTCTGAAGATGGCGCAAGCCGAAATATATCAATGATTTTGTTTAATTATTCAATTTCAACAAAAAAGTGCAAAGAATGAGCATAAGGTTATTTATACATACTTTTCAGACCCTGTTAATATCATTTTGATACCAGAAAAGGAACCAGAGTTAAAACCATTTAAAAAATTGATGTGTGGCATTTTTCGCTATATTCGATGACCTATATCTCAGCGATACGTTATCAAATTTCGAAAATATTATACGTTACTCAGTTTTGAACCATGCCCAGTCTGCCTACAAATTTTCAGAAAAATCGAAGGGGATGACGGATTTCGGTGTTTGATTTGACGTGGAATGCCCCTGCTGTCTCGGCCCGGTCAGCGCGGGCCGATGGGGGATGGACCCTGGCTGGCCCGGGGCCGCCATCAGGCACTGTCGGGCTGGGTGCGGGCCGCGGCAGATGGTGCAGGCGTGCTGGCGCTTGCACGTGCCCCCGCTGTAGCAGCCGGCTCCGTTGTAGCGGAGGCACAGTTCGTTTGGGGCGCCCCCTGGGCGCTGTGCGGCGGGTCCGGCGTAACGGCTGCTGGCCAGTGTTCGCCACGGGCCCCAAAATCCCCAGCCCAGCCCGGCCCGGGCCCATGGGTTCAGAGCCCGGCCCAGCCCGTAGCCCGCTCTTGGCAAATATTCCAAGCCCAGCCCGGCCCGGCCCGTCAAAAATAGCAATCTAGTTATTGTCTTAGTCTATGGCTATAATAAGCATGATTGATTACACTATTTTGAGAACAATTCAAATTGCATGAATATTAACATGGCAATCATGACTCCCTTCTTTTCAATGAATATAATCATTTCAAGCACCTATGGCACAAATTTTAACAGTAACAGCAAGCACCTCAGTCAATTAGGTCATGATTACACACCTATAAAAAGTTTACATGATTATATTAACTACATTCTATGAGTAAAGTTATCTTGCAAGCTGATGTGTGTGAACATTATCATTAATAATTGGTGACTCTAATGCATACTTGAAGGAAGTATTTGCAACATACTCTATACTTCCCAGCACTTACCAGCAGAAAAAAAGCTTGACTTATGGGAATTGATGAATCTGTCTGGGATTGACCTTGCTGTTAAATTCACTCCATAGATGCTGCAATATCAAAAGCCTGAGAAAGCATACAAAATAGGTGACACTAACTTTAGCACTGTCTTCCAAAAAAAGAGAAAATCCATCCATTTATCAGCAAAACTGATTTAATCTATTTTCAATTCATGCCCACGTGTCAACCGAATCTCTGTGGACAACTATCTGCTACTTTCCTTGCTATTTTATGTTAGGCTCTTTTCAAGATATGGATATCGCTAGCAGCGTAAGCAGAAAACATGGTAAGCTTGAAATGTCATTGGGTACTTTTGCGACTTGTACGCATCATCATCATCAATCGAAAATGAGCGAACACTTCTTGATTGTCGCAGCTGCGGCAGGTAGCGATTCTGACGAATTGTATAATAAAACATATATGATCAAGTTTTTGTTTTGTTTTTCGTTCGAGTTTTCAGACTTCGTGATTTTGGTTTTATTTTTCATTGGTTTAATTTTGTTTTCACCTTGATACTCACTTAAAAAACGTATTTATTTGATATACTGTTGTGTATACTACCTAGATGCCGCCACATAAACATAGCGCCGCCGCCATGATTGCACATTTTGTTGAGAAGGGGCTGGTTTGTTGTGATTTATTTTGACAAATTTATGGACATTTAAAGAAGCTTTCATCGCGAAATACTCTGTAGAGTTCCTCGTTACTTACAGTGTGTTTTGTGAGTATCCTTTTAAGGTTCTGTTCGTTAAAAAGCCGTCGGTGAAGGAAAAAAGACTGTGTTGGAATTGTCTCACTATCGCCATATATAAGTGTTAACTTAATGTAGCCCTGTAGCCCATCATTGTTGAGTGGCTTCTTAGTTTTTGGAGTTGTAGTGCTAAGTAAGTTGTTCTGATGACTACATTTTAACTTTTATTAACAAACTAATGATGCTAGAGATTCTCTGATCTTTTTGGTTGCGGAATTTTTATGAAAACCCTCCTATGTGTGACATGATGTGATATTGGATAATTCTCAAGATTCCCAAAATTCAATATCAAGTAGGTTTTCTTTCACATTGCTTAAATTTGGTTTAGTTTTTGTATTTTCCCAGTGGGTTTTGTTTGCATCAGTTTCCAAATTTTCTTAAATTGACATTAGTCGCAAAACCCATAGTGCACAAAGTTCTTGGCCCGGCCCATCCATAGCCCGTTAACTAATGATATTTGGGGGCCCGGCCCAGCCCGTAGCCCAGCCCGGCCCGTGGCCCGTTGGGCTGGCCCGGCCCGTGGCGAACACTGCTGCTGGCGGCGGCCGTTGGGGCGGCGGGTGGCGGGAGGCCGCCGGCCAATCCCGTGCTCTCCGTTAACCCGGCGGCCGCTGGGCCTCCGCGCCACCCGCCGGCCGCTGGGGGGGGGGGGCATATAGTTGCCCCCCCTTTACTTCTGCGACGATATCGTCGCAACGCGAGGAGATAGAGAAGCGAAACTCTGCACACATCTTCCTGAATACCTAGCCGAGGTTGTGTCCAAATTTGGTGTCGATCCCATTTGAAATGACGTCACAGTGACGTCATAAGTAAAATTATAGATTTGCGACTCTCATATTTCTCACGATACATCAGATATATGGGACCGAATATAAAGGGTCGATTATTGGTCAGAGACTAGATGGAAGTGTAGTTAGATGTTTTAGGATGACATCAGGTGCTGTCTAGTTCATTTACAGTTGAGTTTCATGCTCAGCGTTCATCAGAAACGGTCCATATCGGAAAACGACAAAACTTTATGACGTCACTGTGACGTCATCTTAGATGCTACAACCACCAAACTTTCCTCAACATTGCCTAGGTATTCATTTGAAGCTATGACAAGTTTCACCTTCGTAGCTCATCAGGTTTCGGGGATATTTCACAAAACGTAAAGGGGGGGGGGCAACTTTATGCCCCCCCCCCCCCCCAGCGGCTCGTGGGTTAAGGACGCCGCGTCATGGTAGTCGTCCCCGTATGTGGCCATGTGTGTGCGGGCTCGCTCATCCAGGTCGCGCAGCGCGCTTGTGGGCAGGCTCTCACCCCGGCTCTGGATCCAGAGTAGGTATGTTGCCCATTGCACCGCCGCGGCTGGAAAGAAGTACGTTCTATATGCGGCGATGGTGGTGACACCCCGCATGTAGGCCGCCGGGCTCAGCGGCGGGTATCGCGTCGGCGCAGCGCCCCGCGGTCCGTCCGATGGCGCGTGCGGGAACACCACCGCCTCTACTGAGGCCACCTTGCTGCGGTCGGCCAGTGTCTTGAGGGCTGTGGCGCTGACCGTCGGCAGCTTTAGGCCTCTAGGCGGTGGGGGCTGCTGAGACCGCCGGGGCACGATCGTCGCGAGCTCCGATACGTTACCAATAGTGTCATCCAGTGAACCGTACTGAACTGCGGTGAAATGTTTCGGAATGCGATCGTTCACCGAATCTCCTGCCGGGAACGACAAGTGATGTATGACTCTGTATGAACCGGACTTTTTGGGGGACTAGACCGATAGGGGAGATCCTGGTGACCGCGTGATCAGCAGGTGAAAACGGACCTGCCAGCCTCCCGGCGCGCATCTCTGACACGATGTAGCTGTCGATGACGTGTGGGGCCAACTCGCAAGACGGCAGATTGCTATGCATTGGACCCGGAAGCAAGTCATCGCAGCCGAGTTTGAACCCGTTCGTAAATCCAGAAATCAAATAATGGCTTAATTCGGCGTCATAGCCTACGAGAAGTTGGCCGAGAACGTGCGGGGGCACCGATGACTGGGCGAGTGAAGTTGGCGTCGGAGCGCCCAAGCTACTCCTGCTTTGTGGCGGTGGCTTTACGCTCGTGGGTGGCTCGAGAAGGGCCTGCTCGCGTGGGGCAGCGCTGGAGGGAATGCGGCCCTTGGCAGCCACGACATCGATGCTGGAACTTGCACCTGGATCTGATGCAGCCCCGCAAGCCGTTGAAGGCATAACAGGGTCGAAAGTTGCCCTGAGAGGGGCTTCGCGCCGGGAGTGAAGAACCCCTGGCCGCTCCTCCGACCCCATGGGCTACGGATTGGAGCCACATCGGCGACGACTCAGTCGTTTCGCCCCAGCGCGGCGATGGTTGATCGGATCGATCTCCCGCGCTTTACGAAAGGTCTGATCGAAGTCCCTCCAGGCAAAACCTAAACCAGGCGCATTTAGCTGGCTGACCAGATACATGTGTTTAAGGAGGCCGACAGCCTCGGAAGGATATGCCTCGGAAGGATATGCCTCGGTGTATATCGCCGCAAATTTGATAAAGGCGGCACTCCATGTACCGAACGAGCCGATGGCGCGTGGGGGGCGGGGGTTAGAGCGCAGCGTACCATCGACCAGTTGGAAAGTCGTACTGGGACCGTCGCTGGTGTGCTCGTTGGGCTCCAGTAGGTGCCCAAGCTCTACGTATTTGTGCTCCAAAATTTTTTGACGCATGGGTGCAGAGACAGCATAGGTATTGAGTGGGTAATTAGTTGCCGTACCTGGGGCCGCAGCATCATGGGCGCCCGGGAGTGCGTGTGTCGCCGGTCCGCCGGCGGCGCTTGTCTCCGGGCAGGCCGCGCTGGTGGATGGCAGGGCCTCCTGCACCAGCTCTTGCACGAGCTGCTGCAGCTGGCCGGCGTCGAGCGGTACGGCGGCCGGGGCTGCGCCGTCGCCGTCTGGAGCGGCAGTCGCGCAAGCGCTACCACCGCCGTTGGACGAGGTGTGGACATCTGGATAGTCGTATCCGCGGGTGGAGACTCCTGGGCTGCTGCGAGCTGCCCGCGAGGAAGCACGGCGACCGGAAAGTCGTCGCGCAGCCGGTGGTATAGCAGCTGGGCGGTGGGCCGGGGTGCTGGCGGCGCGAGGGCGGCCTCGGGTGCTGGGGCCGCTGCTCGGCGCCGCGCGGCTGCTGCTGGCTGCCTGGCGGAGCAGACTGCCTCGGCGCGCCGGCTGCGAGACGAGTCGTCGCTGCCGTCCAGGGTCGTCCGCTTCCGCCGGGGCGGGCCCGGCGCGGGTCCGCAGTCTCGTACTCGGCATGATCGGCACATGGAAAGAAGAAGACATAAGTAGGCACGGCAGATTTATTCGAAACACAGTCGTGCTAAAGAAGGCGAGCAAACGATGCGTTGCATAACTCGCCTCTACATTGAGATGTCCCTCATATTACATGATGCGCTGTGCGCTGATAGCTGCGAAAACATGTAACAAAAATGCGACCTGCATGTGAAACACAAGAACGGCTGTCGCGCTTATGGTGCCTATGGCCGAAAACATTGGCCTAGGGACGTGAGTAGGTCATCTCAAGCAGAGATGGCAGCGATATGGCTGATCAGGGTTTGGAGGCGCCGCCAGCCGTCCTCAGACCGGTGGACGCCGTCCCTGCCCAGGAAACCGTCACCCATCGGGAACTCGCACATTGCGACACAGGGAGCTGCCACCGGTCGGCAGAAGAGCCTCCGCAGGACTTGGTTAGTGAGCCGCCGACGGCGCCGATACACCGGCGCCGGTACGCTGCTGGGCCGGGACGCAGAGCGCGGCGGGATGGGTAAGATGTGGACAAACCCCACACCGGCGGCGAGGAGGCCCAGCACGAGCTCCTCGTAATGCTGGTCGAGCAGCCGAGGGCTAAAATGTTCGTGCGCCATATCATTGCCCCCAATGATGAGGAGAGCGTCCTGTGGGCGCACGTGATGGGCAACACGAATTGCCCATCTCCGGAATTCATCGTCGGCGATGCGAGCGCCACGACGGCCGGCCGCTTGGACGCCCTCGCGCAGCTGGCAGCGGGACGACGCCCAGTGGGCGTAGCTGTCTCCAATGACCAGTAGCATGGGACTGAAAGGAAAACCCGAGGACTTATCAGGTAAACGCCTGGACCGAACTGTGCAAAAGTAGGGCTAGAATGCTGAGCAATTAGCTAAGGAGGGCCCAGAAAAGGATGGAAAAAAAACGTTTTCGCGCAAATATTCGCCGATGTTGATGGAAAAGAACAAAGATGGGGCCCATGCCAGGGGTGATCGACGGGCAAAAGAAAAAATAATAATAAAGGCCATCGGAACGGACGTCCGGAATGGCTGGGCGTAACACCGGACAAAACGACACATGCCGTCAGACCGTAACGTCGGCAGCCGCCCTTAGGGGCAAATATACTAGCCAGTAAACCGCTGCCCCTCGGGACAACGCCGAAAACCGGTGATAAGTCCCATTATCGACGCAGCAAGGAACTGCACCGACCAGCGCAAGGCTAGCAGCCAAGGGACCCAAAATGTCCCTAGCAACCTTTCCACGCTGGATAGGAGGGATGTGCGTCAGAAACAGTAATACCGGCTAGAAGGCCGTAATAGGCTAAAGGGCTAAAGGCCGAACGGTCAAATTAAGACGGCGCAAGTCGTACCGCCAGAACAACACGGTATATGTGAACTGTGCACACGGTCTGGGACACAGGTGTCGACCGCCGCTGAGTGCGGGGCTGGGGCGGGAGACGGGCCTTGGTAGCTGCCAATAATACAACGTGGCAGTCGTAACACCGGCCCACGGCCGAGCGGTCATATTAAAACCGCATACTTTATACCGCCAGAACGACACAGTGTATGCGTACTGTGTACACGGTCTGGGATGAGAAGGCCGAATGCCGATGAAAACGTAACTGTGTATGGCAGGGCCCAGCAAGGCATAATATGGCAGAGAATATCCCGGAGGCAGAATTAATAACGTGGGCAGATCTCGCGTTAGACACAGAATGAGTTACTGTCCGACGGATAAGCATCCGTGGCGAGAAAAACGGTGCTTGTACGAAAAAGCAGACTGTTCTGCCACAAGCTCTCACCTAAGAGAAAGCACGACCGTGCCGCACGCTGTCCAGTGAGCAAAAGAGCCTCTGGCGCCGCCCCGGCCGCCGCGGTGCGCGCGCCTGACGTCACGAGGTCAATCCTCGGAGCTAGAGCGTCCGATAAATGAGTGTTCGGTACGGTGCCGGCCCGTCCCGAAAACTACCATTTATTTCAAAATTGTAACCCTCATCTTTCGCTCTCCTTTTCACTGACCATCACCGTTGTTCTCATTGGCGTCCTCTGTTGGCAGGCGTCCGTAC
The DNA here is from genome assembly GCF_019059575.1 of Amphibalanus amphitrite. NCBI lineage: Eukaryota > Metazoa > Arthropoda > Thecostraca > Balanomorpha > Balanidae > Amphibalanus > Amphibalanus amphitrite. The sequence goes on along the minus strand of NW_024881730.1, from coordinate 173,047 downwards.
TTGCATTGTCGTTAGAGGGACCAGAGCAGTACAAGTTAAGATATGAAAAATTCGCCACTGCTGTTATTTTCAATTGCGCGTGAACCGTGAATTTTCCATTAACCTGGTGCTCCAGCGTCTTATCTAGCACCGACCTGTGCTTAATCGGACCTTGTTCGCATCATGATAACCGAGCCCAGAAGCGTGGAACACTGTCCAAGGTCTGTATATTTACATTACGGCCCTGCACGCGTTCCAAACGGCCAGCCGCGGCCCGCGGATGTACCGCAGGTACGACGAGCCGCGCCACCGCCCAGAGACGCGGATGACGTTCTCCGAGACGCCCGCTGCGGCTGCAAAGCCGGTGCGGAGGCTGTGCGTGGTCACCTTTCGGCTTTCCCTTCTGGACCAGGCCGGCGTCTCGGAGCACGCTCTTTAGCCAACCCGCCGTGCAAAAGCGCCCGTCCGCTCGTGCGAGTAGGGGGCGGTCTGGAGCGCGTTCGGGGCACAGCCGTCGGTACCGTCCAAAGGGCGCTGACGGGGCAGATAGGGCCTTCCAGAGCCCTATCCAGAGCCCCCTAGAGGAGCACAACGGACCCGGCATACCGCTGTTCAGTCTTGTACGCTGGGATATACAATCGTAAACTAGCCGATCAGTGTAAGTACATGTTAAGGTCGTCAGGAGGGGTCCAACAGGGGTGCAGCATGGGGGCCGGCCGTTCCAGGCCGGGAGGAATGTGAGCCACCACTCGAGGTCTCGTTTGGTTTCCGTGTTGATGGTGACCCTGTGATTTGGATGGCGAACCGAGTAGGCATTGTCGAGGAGCCGGCAGAAGAAACTGCGACCGGCCGGGATGCATTTGGTGGCATGAACGAGCTTGCTGATTAGGCTGAGCATGTCACGTCATGTGCGCTTGCCCCGCTTGCCGCAGATCTAAACAGATTTAGGTCTGCGAGTAGCCCGTCGAGCGATTTCTCCGCACGATGGAGGTGTTCCATGACTTTGTCGACCTTTTCAGGTCCGAGACTCCGAAGGCGTGGTTCAGAGCCTCTGTAGTCAGTTTGTCACGGCCAGGTGTTCTGAAGTCCTGCGGAAATGGTTTTCCGGGAAGTAGTGTTTGCATGTTTGATTTCGACGACACTCTATTCTTGACCGCTTTAAAACTCGTATTAAAAACACGAAGCCGTTCGTTGAGAGGTGCTAGTCAGGTAACTCGTTCGTTCTCCCGTTGTACTCGCATAGTGTTAATCTGTTTTGTTCCGCGCTGTCGTTCCACTGTATGTTTGTGTACATGTTTTCTCAACGGTGAAGGGGGGAATGTCAGGGGCATCGGGGCGCCCCTGCTACGGTGACGTCACCAATGTGACCTTGGCCGGTCAGGTGCGCCGGCCGGCGGCTGACCTTTGCGGGCAGTTGGAATACAGCAACCAAGGTGACCGCGTGTGTGAGCTGGCGACGGCCAGGGGCCGTGACAATCCTCATCGCTGTCCAGGTCGACGACCATCACAGCTGTCTGGGTGGTGTCGCCGCCTCTTCTGCTGGTGGATGCCGCCGGCTCGTCTTCATGGCGGGGCCGACCTTCCACTTTGGAAGCCGTTTACAATGGCCGCTGTGGCACGATCGGAGACACCATCTCTGTCGGTAGCCAGTGCTGTGTTCCGCAGATCGTCTGTGCGGCGCTCGCCGCGACTTCCATGAACGACTCGTCCGACATACATTGACTCACGTCAAATCACAGGTTCCCGACCTGTGCGCACGGCTGCAACGCTGCATCGCAGAAAGTCTGGAAAGTTGCGTAGATTTTGACGACTACCGAATAATGAGCTGTGTTTTGCTGGCGTTCACCCTGAGGGCCTTAGCGCAAAACCAGTTGTTTAGTGACGCGAGCATCCTCCATGCGCGAGATGAGAAATCCGAGGTCCCGAGCTCGACCGCCAACCAATACTTATGCGCCATCGGCATATTGAAGTACTACTGCGTCATCTGCGTATAACGATAAATTGTTAGAGGAGATAGTGAAAAGTAGCGGCCCTAATGCAGAGCCCTGAATGACACCCATAGTGTCTATTAGAAAGAGGGACAGCACTTCACGTTCAGACCCATCCTTCAAGGACGTACTCTGAGTTTGTCCATGAAGATAGGCGGCGAAACAGAAAATTTCGACGCCGTCAAAAAACGCGTAGAAGGTTAAACTCGGTTTCAATAGCACTCTTCACAGCAAACTTCTTGCAAAATGGCACAACGTTATTCTCGATTAAAACATAATCTGATACTGACATACACCGATTTACCACTTATCTACAAATACATGCACATGTACACGAAATGTCCTGGAAAAGCGTGCAGAACGCCTACACACTACATGGCCAGTGGCCACTGTCCTCACTCACCGAGTTGTCCTTGTGAGGCAGGCACACGCTCGCGCACGATTCGGACTACCACCTCATACCCGAAGCGATACGCTTTTTCCACAAGGCCCTTGTCCGTCGTTTAAAAGAAGCGCTCACTTCTGATCTTCTGAACGCGGACTTCAGAGCGAATAATCACGTTTGCATCTCCAATTTCACTGCTCACTGTCCTCTTTCATTCTGGACGTTTGAGCGTGACGTGCTGCATCAGATCATTGAGATCATCTGAGGTTGATCTGAGGTCTTGTCTTTGAATAGATGTCGGTCTGCGATATCAATTTTGATCCGAAAAGTTTTGCTTGGCATCTCACGAAGAGGAAAACGCAGACTTTTGAAAATGGTATCCTGAATTTGGTCTCAACGAGCACGTAACTAGCCGGTAAATCTCTGTGCTGAAGCGGATGATGTCCTTTGCCCCCATAAAACTTTGACATAGGTATCGCACTCATCTGGAGAGGAAACCCCCATTGCCACACAAGAAAAGCTTCCTTTGAATCAAACTACCGTAAAGTGGGGCTATTTGAGACAGTGGGGCTATTTGAGACAGTATTTAATATCGCTATAAAATGAAGAGCGTTTGATTTTTATGTGATATTTTTGCTCAGGAAGGTGTGGAATCGAGCAGTAAATCGCCTCAGCAAAAATTAAGCATAAATTTAAAACGCTCTTCATTTCATTGCGATTTTAAATACTGTCTCAAATAGCCCCACTGTCTCAAATAGCCCCACCTTACGGTACTCTGTTTGGCTTGCCAGTATACCGGCCTTCACAAACACAACACCCTCATCAATAGAGCTCACCTTCAGAGGGTCAACATGGCTTGACAAAAACGCCTTCCATGCATCTAGAGACTTGAATCCTTTCACTCTATCTGAAGTGAATGTGCCTGCCGTGGATATCAGATATGCAAAAATGTCCGGGAACAGCAGGCGGGGCAGCTTCTCAAAACTGACAGAGACCCAGTAGGTCTCATCAATACCGTGCAGATCCCGAAAAAAAACTTTCCCCGACACGAATCTTCTCTTAGTAGTTGGTATCGCCTAGTCCATCACGAAGAAAGCTCTCAAACTTCGGAGAAAAAAAAACGATCACGAAATAACCAAATCTCGCCCGACACGCCATACTGTCAGGCTGTAAAGCCGCACGCACTGTTTGTTTTTGTTTTTGCGCCCGGACACTGCGACGTCATGGCGGCCTCACTGGCCTTGGTCGACCCTCTTTTTTGCCTTAAGGGCCGCGCTGTTTTCGTCGTTTATTTTTCGCCTGATAACGTCCTTTATTTCGGACTCAGGCATCTTCAGCCGGTTGACCAGAAACGCTAAAGAAGAAACAAAAAACATTGATAGAGCATTCAGTTTTGTTAACTCACTACCATTCACAATAAATGAATAATGATAAACATCATGTTTTCAAATTGTTTTTTTACCAGCTATTTATCATTTACATTTTTCAGCATTATATTTATATTAATATTTATCAGCAATGCTAATTTGCTAATAATCTTTGAAAAGGCGGGTATCTGTGTTACAGTGCAAACAAGTATTTTTGTTGTTAACTGTCTGATACCAAAAATGGCATAAATATTACATCAATAAAGCATAGTTGTAAAATTAAAGACTATTTTTCTCCTGAGTCACCCAGTCCTTATTGGATCATACCGTCCGATCACCAGGTATGGCTGGCTGATGAACAACAAGGCTTAACATCACTAATAACATCGCGAAGCTTCCCTTGATCAAGGGCCGGTGTCGTCGGCTGCTCCAGCCCCTTATTCTTGTTAAGGGGACAGGCTTGTCCCCTCATGGAAGAGCTGTCCAGCACCTCCTTTCCAAATACGGCCATCATCACGTCGCGAAGGGCCTTCTTTTTGTCATCGAAGTTAATGAGACAAAAGGCCGCAGTTGTGATGGCCGTGGAGTGCCCGATGGTGACCTGGCAGAACATTAACAAGTCACAACGCAGGCATTCCGAATCCACTTTGCCAATAACACACAATCCTAAAACTACCCCATGAGAATCTTTCTGCACCATGGGGGCAATACATCTTTACTTCGCTCTAAGCTTCACCGGCCGGAGGAGAACACTTGCTGTCCCCCCCCCCCCACACTGCTTTTCTTTGCGACAGCTCGGGCCACGCGTCTTCGTTAGGCAATTTAGTAGACAAAAAAGTGTTATACAACTCAGCACTAATTCATGAGAAATGAAGCCGGCAATGATTGATAAGGTGAAGGTACTAAATGGAGATGGACATGTCTTCCATGTCCATCTCCATAACCCATTGGGTGCACACAAGAAGAAAGAGCACCGAACAGCCAAGATTGCAAATATTTACCATTTTCACGTCATGGTGAGTTGGCCGCCTCTTGGGAGTTGTTTCGGGGGCTTCGGTCCGACTCGTCTACGGCATTGACAGTGGACGACGAGCAGTCGTCGATTGGTGGTGGGAAACTCCCGCCTCGCTCCTTGGGCTGGCTGTCGCAAGAACTCATATGTCGCAAGAACATATCGCACAATGTGTTGCAGATAGTTAAAAGTACATGATATTTACCAATTAGGATATTTACTGTTTTCCATCATACCGAGGTGACTATAAAGTCTGGTATTCACATGGAAAGTTCCTCAAAATCCGTTAGAACTGACATTGACCTAAAAAAGACTAGACGCGCGACTCCCATTGGCCCGGCGCCCGGCCGGCCGTTCCTGTCTTGCGACACTAGCGCCACCACACGACTGGGGGCGTGAGTTAGCATCGTAATGCTAAGGCTATGGCGAAATATCAAACTTTGGATGCGGATGCTGATAAACCTGTTTGGGTTAGAACATTTTAACCTTCACAGATGCATTAAGTAGTCAATTATGTATGCTAGGGAACAACAAAACTTGATCGGCAACGTTACAGCCCCATGGAACAGGGCCGATCTCGAAGCCTTATTCCACGGTTTGGGAGGTGAACGACGGGCTTCAGGCGGTGCAGTATTTATTCTAAGTACGTTCTTTGGCAACCTGGGAACGTGCATCGCTGTCTGCTGTTGGGAGACCAGAACGAGACCAGAAAGCAGGAGATTCTGAAAGAAAGCCAGCCAGCTGACCGGCCACAGCGCTCAACTCCGCTCAACTCAAACAGCCATACATCGATACATACATCTACGCCGCGCTCCGTCGAAATACTAAGGTGTCCGGCAAATTCAAGTTAGATTAAAGAGGCGTTTCTCAGTAAGATCCAGTCACTTACACTGTCACACAGTGTCTGTAAACTAGTAAGCACATGCCAGGAACGAATCAGGCCAAGGCGATTCCCTTGACTTCACAATGAATTACATTTGTTAGTGTCAAAGACCGTCATCTAACAGAAAGCAGCTTCCCGGCTATCACCCACTTTTTCCCGGAATATTTCATGTCCTCAAAAAAAAGAATAAAAGTACACGACACTGAAAATTGACACTAAATAAATTTTGGATGGCGGACATTTCACATTACTGCTACATCTCACGTACAATTTTTTTCCAGACGAAAACTCACAAATTGGTGGATAAAGCGAAACAGCGAGTGAAATCACGTAAATATCAAAGATAGCGAAAACGACAAAACACCAACTATGCATACAAAAAAAAAATAAATACCACCTACACTATTGAATGCACATACTCATATGGCACATATACTTACTGCCGCGCAAACAGCACCTGCTTGTGCAGATGATGCCTCACATGGGCACTGGCCATCCCGCTCAGAGTGATATAGTGGCCGTAGGCATGCAGCCGGACGCGCAGGTACCGGGCCACCACCTGCTTCAGCAGACTCACTGCGTGGCATCCACCTGCGCGAGGTTCAAACATGTGCTCCTGCACGCCAGGGAATAGCTCATGACTGCGCTCAGTCATAAACTGAGCGAGTACGGAGCACTGAATCCTCAGAGACAGGTTCTCCTGTCCCATTTCACCGCACTTTCTCAGCGCAGTCAGGTGCCGCTCTGATGACGCAATGATTGCGTACGTCGACGCCGATGGGACGAGAAGGCCCCCGTTGTCTCGAATTTCGACCAGCCTCATCACTTCGCGTGATGGCGGATCTTCCTCGTTACTGAGAAGTGCACCTATACACTCTCCACACTTCACCACGCTGCCCTCTATCAGCTTACGGCACACATAGCCAGCTATGTAGCCGACAGAGTCGTCCACAAACGCAGACCGGTTGCCGGGCGTCATGAGGACATGCTGCACTACCGCCGGCATCGGATCACCTGCACCGAGTGCCGAGCGCTGCCGTTGTGGGCGACGGATCTGCAGCAGACCGACCTCGTCGTCGTTGCCGTTGTCCTCGTCAGCTGGTGCCGTGCTGTTGCCGGTCGCAGATGGCGAGATGAAGTTGTGGAGAGCCAGTCTCCGCAGAGCGTGCTGCAGCTGCACCGCGTTTGGGTTATTGTTAAACCCACCCATGCGCCGGATACGGCTGAACAGCAGCTCCACGTGATCCTGGCTCATCTTGTAGGGCAGGACGTACGCGAAGCCCTCCTGCTCCAGGAGAGCCTCGCTGACGTCCAGGACGGACTGCGCGGCGAGGCAGAGGCCCAACACAGGAGTGGAGCGGCGCGTCTTCAGCACCGGCTCTCCGGATGCCGTCTGCAGCCGGAACAGTGTGGAGCTGAACTCCGCCAGGAACTGACGCCGGAGCCTGAAAAGGGTTGAATAAGTCAGGAACCCGAAAAAAACGGGAGCTGGTTTAAACGACTCTAATTCCAGGCAGGAGTCAGAGTCGGTGATTTTTTCGATTCCGACTCCGGACAAATTAACTAACGACCACGACCCCGACGCCGCAGCCTTGATTTAAAGTACTAGCAGCTGATTTCGAACACCTTTGATGCAAAACAAATGTGAAAGACTGACAAATAATCAAGACAAGCAATTGGCACGATATGAATATTTCAGGGCATCGTGGCAAACAGGTTACTTCAAAGCTATATTCAGGCAAAAATGAGTCAATGCAAATGGTCTGATTATTGCTGGTTAATGTTGAAGCACAATGATAGCAACAAAAAAAATGTATCCATCGCTTTGAATCCATCGCTACTCACGGTAGGTTATTGGCGGTTACAGGAGCCTTGAAGCCCTTGCCATAGATGCTACTGCCGTTCAGGTAATCGAACGCCTGGTCGATCATCAGGATGAATCGGGCCGTAGCTTCAGCTCCAACGAACTGGTGATGGCCAGATTCTGCCATGTACAGCAGGGCATTGCCCACCGAGCTGCTGAACAGCTGAGCCGCGAGTTTTACCTTCATTTTGTTTTTCTTGTACTCGATGTGGAGGCGAGATAGCTTATTTGCAGCTCGGATGCCCTCCCTCTGTTGAAGAGCGTACAGCGCCTGTGAAAAAACAAACCAAAATTATTTTGATGAAGAACGTCGGCAGCCGACCTGGCAGTCAGATTACTTCAATGCTACTGCCTACTGCTATATTAATGCAAAGCTGAGTGAAAGGTCTGGTCATTGCTGGTTAATGCTTAAGCACAATAAAAGCAAAAAAAAAATGTAAATGACACTGTTGACAGCATCCTGATGGGTGGTTACTGGTTGTGTTATTGCTGATTATTGTTTAAGTACAACAACTACAAAATATACAAAAAAAAAAAAATATTCACTACAACATTATGCACAGTATACAAAAAAGCTGGGTAGTGGTTAAAATCAAATAAACCCATTACAGCAAGTCCGCTGATTAGCGTTAATGCTCACCTGTACATACTTCCAGGATATCTCTTCGCCATCCAGAAGCAGCATTTTCTGTTCACCGAACAGGTTCCGCAACAACTTCAACATGTGGACGACATCAAGGAGTATGTGTACCTTTTCTCCTGTAGCAGGGTGCAGGAAGAAGTTGTTCCTGATGGGAAGCTGGAGTTGTCCCGGCTGCATATTCTGAACGCCCAGGTGAGCGAACATCGTCATGTTGGCCTGGAGACCATCTGCCACAAGCGTCCTAGCCTTCAGACCTGCTGAGTTCAGGGCACGTAGGACGGTCTTGGTCAGCTCAGCCTGCGTCTCTCTCCCGTCAGGTGATCAGTTAAAAAGTACGCGACTGGGTGGCGCCACACCCCCTTCAACCCAACGGCCATGAACACCATGGCATTTGTGGCCAGTCTAGAGTCTTCCACATCACCTGCTCCCAGGTCGACATGGCCAACAAACTTGTCCTTGGGCTGGGAGTACACTTTTGCCTTTCGGATAGCCATCTCATCTACCATGAGGCAGCAGTTTGGGTCGATTTTCTTCGAGGCTACTTGAGAGGCCAGGGTCTGTAAGACCTCGTCGAGGACACCGACTTCGCATCCGACGCTCCTTGTCCACTCTTGCAGCGAGGTTACACCAGGAAGGGAGAAGTTCTTAGCGAGGAACTTGTACGCTCTGGGAGAGTAGTAATGTAGCGTGAGGCAGAGCTTTTTTATCTCCTCGGAATATCTTCGCCCACCACGCTTTTTGCGACCACCGTTCACTACTTCGTTGGCAAATAGCTCTGACACAATTGGATTTTCAAAGCGCGCACGGATGCTGTCCAACAGGTTAGCATCCATCACCTGGCTCTCCTTGAGTGCATCCAACGTGCTTTTCAGGCACTTCAGCCGCCTATCGCGTCTCTTCAGTTTTTGACGCAGCTTCTTTTTCTCATAGTTTAGCTGGCGAACCTTGGCCACCATCTTCTTCATTGGACTGTGGATGTGGCGCTCTGCCGCACTAGAGGAGTAGCTGTGGTCCAGCAGAGTCGGCTGGAGCTCTTGTACAGTGGGCTGCTGAGGCTCTTTGGAGGCAGTGGACTGTTCGACCTCCTCCGAGACAGTGGGCTGCGGGAGCTCCTCCACAACAGTGAACTGCACAGGCTCCTCTGAAACTGTGAGCAGCTGGACCTCCTCTGGGACCTCTTCTGAGGCAGCCTGCTGCTGTTGCGACTCTGATGGCCCGGACAGGCCGGACATATCTGTATTCCTAAGCAGTACCCGTCTCACTCGCTTGGCCTTGGGTGAAGACAAGCTGGCACCAGCTCGCTTCAGGGGACTTCTGCGTTCAGCTTGACCGCTTTTCCCTGGGAACACAAACCAAGATGGGATGGTTCCCTCACGAAGAACTCTGCGCTTATGGCTGGGACGAAAGTCATCTTCAGAGAAGTGATCACTGCAGAGCATGGCAGTCAGTGATGGCTTCCATGGCCTTCCGTGATCTCCTCGTCGCCGCACTGCAGCCATCCACTTTCTTAGCAGCTTTGGATCTTCATGAGGAAACCTGAAAGAAAAGAAAACTGTTTTAAGCCTGATATCTGAAGTCTGTAGACATTACCTATCAAACAAAACTGACAACATGTCAGTAAAAATATATAATGGACATTATAGACACCAGGACATACAGCAACAATCAATACTTAGAACGTATTTTCTTTTATATTATTTATTCTCTTGATACTATAATTTGTCTCTCTGTATCAGATTAATATACTGGTGATGTTAATACGAAACACGTTTGTGTTAACAATACAGAGTAGGTAGATTGTAATGTTGTTTGTTATACTTTATATGCTATATTACAATTGCTCTTTTTAGTCAATCATTCCATTCAAGCTTAAGAAGCTTAATAAGAAACCAGAACAGATGGCAGCTGTAGGATAGGACAGATGGGTTTACTGTTGTAATACTGACACTGCCCAAGCTTTGATTTCCGTGATCAGGCTACAGCAGTTGAGCTTAGCCCATCTATGATGTTAGCCCATCTATGATGTAATGTCCTCAATATAAGTCCTTTTCAGCCTCATTATAGACAAAGCAGATAATGCAAACAAATAAAAGTTAGTAGGTAATCAATTTAGTTTTCACATTTTTATCCATAATAAATCATCAAAATATCACTTCTTGGACAGCAAGAAGCTAAAAAAACAGTCTGAAAAACATGGCAGGGTTTGACATGATCTAACTGGGGCGGCTCTGAAAAAATTGGCCATCATTCAGGGATTTCAGGCCAGTACCTACTCGAGATAGGGCAGAACACATGGAAAGCAGGGCAAGTGTGACATAGATCGGGTGACAAAGGTACAATTTTGGGTAGGCTAACAGATAACTGAGGGTAAACTGTCCTTTTGACAGGATCTGGGCTGCCCAGAGATAACTATCTCGTCAAGCCCACTGCCCAGGGCCACGGTTTTATGAGAGGCTACGCAGTAAGCACGCGTAGTTACATTTCCATGAATGATAAGAAAAAAATTAGATTTGCTTTTACTTCATATGACTATTCTTACCAAAACACACATTTCAATTCCCTGTAAAAAGCTCAAATCTTTCTGATGACGGATCACTGTGCTTGTAGGATCTTGTGATTTTTACGTGGTATTACTTTGCTGGTTAGGTATCACTTATCATCAACCACATCACTGCTTTTGCCTTTTCCTAACACAATATTGAATTTTGAAATAATGTGGATTCTCAACTGATGGCTATGAGTCTTTCAGGTTAGGTTTTTATGTGATTTGGGTTAATTGGATTTAGTTATCTCAAACTGTTTCCAGTGTAGAAAATTCCTCCTGATGGCAGCAATCAACAAGGTAAAAATAGCATTATTGTTCAGAAATACATGAAATTATACTTAACGCATCTTAATCTATCATTCTCTTTCTCAACTCAACCGAATTAATAATTAGAAATATGTGTTTCAATTTATGCCGAAACGCAGCACGCCTGACGACAATAACGGCGCAGACCTATCTTTAAAAAGAAGATCCTTAAAAAGCTAATTCAGGCACATAAACTTACTTGTGGAACGACAAAACGGTGCCATGCCTGGGTTGACCTCCTTGCCTCTTCGTGCACCCGATCGCAGAACAACTTTTCGTCATTTCCGAGTTTTAGCAAGACCGCTCACCAACGGGAATACGACCAACAACGGTGAACGTTTGCCGCAGGCCGACGAATGCCCCCCTGTCAGAATGACCTTGAGTTTTACAGCGTTGCCGGGCGGCACGTTATGAAAAGTCTAAAAGTGTGTCTAGACTTCTAGAGGTCAATGAGAACTGATATCGACGGTACTGCCACCTGTTGTGAGAATTTGAAGCTCAGGCCCGGTGGGTGTCTGAGCGTACTCGGAAAATCTTCATCAGAAACCGGGGAATCGGAAGTAAAGACACAAAACTCGCTGTGTGAGCGCAGAATTAGTGTCTTGTTTTATATTAGGCCCTTTTGATGTGCTCTTCAGTCACTAACAATAGAATGATGTCTCCAAAAGTGCGAAATTTATAAAAATCTGTCCTTTTTCATCATGTTTGATTTGAGGCGGGCTTTTAAGTATCGAATCTAAAAAAAAAACAGCATGTATGTGCTCAGCTCGATGAGACACGTCGATTTAGAGACGGAAACATTGTTGATATATATCAACACTAAACACTGCAGTCTGCAATGTGAACACAAGTCAAGTCAGCTGCATACTACAGCTATTCGTCGTGTGACGTCACCAACATCACTGTGACATTCCGAGGAACAGCTGGGCCGTCTCAGCTTTTGGCTGGTTGTCGCGACACTGAACACATTCTCACTGTTGGGTGGGGCTCCATACCTAGAATAGCGAATACACTTCACCCGAGGGGGCGAATGCTGACAGATTCCTCCAGTGCGCTGATTATTCCACCAGACCTCTTTTCCGGGAGGTCTTTTGGTCGTTTGCTCTTTTTCTCTTTTTGCTTTGCTCTTTTGCGTCTGTTTCCGGGAAGTTGAGGCTGCAATTCCGGTGAACTGCCGACACCAGGGATCAGACCGGCACAGCTCCGGACCGTTCCGCCCTACCAGAAGCTCTTTGGCAGCGTTCGATTGGTTTAGCTGTCTATGAGCACCGAAGGCCTCCTGAATCACGCTTCCCATGCTTTCGACCACGCTCTCAGGTGGACTGATGAGCCATAGCCGAATCACGAGTCCGATGAACGACCGAAGGTCGGGGATGGCATCCTGCTTGCTCTGCAGAACCTTCAGAAGAGCTCTTGCTCATCTCTGCGTCAATGACTCAATTATGATTATATTATGAGAATATGAGACACTTATACAGCAGATACAGATACGAATGCGGATACCAAACAGAGGAAAGCAGGACGATGTAGCGATTGAAAGGAAAACCGATGCTCACGGACACGTCTTCTTATGCTTTGACACTAGTAGACTTGCCCCGTCGATATTCGACTGCGTCTGTTTCCGTTCCGTTTATCGTGTTGCGCTGCGAATAGAGCAAATTCCGAATGTTTCCTGCACAGGGTTTATTGTATGAACCGGCTAACGTTTATGAAGTAGGGGAGAGTGGGGCACATTCGTGCATGGGGCACATTCGTTTTCAGCAGTTTATGGGAATATGAGTGACTGCACGAGCTCAAGGTAATTTATGGAAATATGTCTATCATTGCCGCCATTCGTTCACCGTAGAAGACAACACTGTTCCTGCTGTCATGCTTGATAAAAACGCAAATTTGTAATATTCGTGAGCTTTCCAAACTTTTCTCATATCATCCATTTTCGTGATCCTGACTCGGAAATGTGGTTCAGCTTTTCAAAATTGGGGGCGAAGAAGCTCACTCTATTCACGGAACTACTGCAAACTTGTTTGTTGAAAAAGTGTCATTTTTTCAACAAGAAATTTTGAAATATATTACAAATAACGTTGTGGGGCAGGTTCGTGTATGCACTGCCTGGGGGCACATTCGTGCATTTTTTTTTAGTTTTTGCGATTTATGACTTTATCTGTGGTAGGTTTCACTAATGACGCTCGCCTGACTCAGTCTCGGCTGCTTGCGACGTCGTGACGAGTAATTAACGCGAACTTGGCGATGCCACGGAGGCCGGCAGTTGGCACATTCTTTTTGGCCAGCCCATTCTTTCTACATATGTTGTGCAATGCATTCTTGTCGAAAGGAATCAAGTGAAATGACCCCCTGCCAATTTCCTTTGGTAAATTTTTGGTAATGCCCGGTAATTTCTCGAACTTTGCAGGGTGCACGGACGTGCCCCATCCCTTGCACGAATGTGCCCCATAGGTGGGGTTGTTTCGTGCAAACGTTCAGAGTTATAAAAAGTCATTTGTTCTAATAGAAGCAATAATTTTAGAGGATAACTTTTACAGAGGAAAAATATCTGCAATAGTTCCTTTCCATACTACAATCAACAATTTTGCCGTTGCACTAACCAAAGAACAGATATATGGATTTATCCATTTTTTGCACGAATGTGCCCCACTCTCCCCTAACAACCCGATTACCAGTAACGACCGGACAGCCACCGAACAAGTCGATCCAACAAAGCGGGGAAGCGGGTAGGGCTGAAAGGCGCAAGAATATCGTACCAGTGCATGAGCTACTGGCAGCCAAGGCGGTCACCCCTGGACTGCCGCTCCGCGACCCGCTGGCGATAGGTGAAGCTCATCATCCCAAACCAGCGGGCACAGTCGTCCACTAGAACATGGCGCTTCCCGAGCTTCTTCGTAAGGCTCTTCCCCAGCGAGATGAGCTCATCCGCCTCGGCCGCCTCGCACACTTTCCGGTCAAGGAGGTAAGCGGCCGTGTGCTCCCAGGGCAGCAGCCGATCCATGAAGAAGCGCGGCAACGCTCCCAGCAGCACGGGCGTCGACACCGCCCGTACCGCTGCCAACACTGCGCGGATGGCGTCCTCCAGGCTCCCACGAGGCACATCGGCGAGTCGATTGGCGCCGGTCTGGCGGTCGTATGCCTCGTTTCCCGACAACCAGATGATGACACGACCGCGAATCATCCCCAGGGACGCCGCCGCGCGTCGCCAGGCACTCAGGTCGTCATGCAGGTGCGCCGCCATCCTCTGCCAGGTCTTCCCACCTCGGGCACGGTTTTTTTTTTTCGTTTTACTTCCCTTCAGCCACCTAGAGGTCTAGAAGCTCAGCTTGGTTGATGTCCTCGGCTCGACCTGTTTGCCGTGGGACCGGTTGCGGCTGCTCCGGAGCCGGTGGCTCTGGCTGAGCGGGCGGTGGGGCCGATTGGTGGCCGGCAACTTGTCCGAGGGGTGGCGCCCCGGCATCGCGACGAGCGGCTCCGCCCGCAGAGGCGTCATCTGGACGATACCTTCTGGTTAGAATCTTCCCCAGGGATGATTCCGGGAACGGTCGGGCATTTGGGTCTGGCTGGAGAAGTTCCGTAAGGGAAACGAGGTACGTTTGTTCGCTCACTGTTCGGCCGTCCGGGAGTCTGACCCCGTCCCTTAGGAGCGGCACGTAGTTGGTCATCAGCCAGAGCAAGTACTTGACCAGATCCTTCCTCTCGAAGGTGTCGAGCTTGTGGGTCAGCGGGGGGTCCCTGGTTCCCAGATGGGTGGCAGGAAGGACGATCGGGTGGAACTCCTCTGTCCCGACGATCACTGTGGCGAACTGCCCCTGGACAGCTCGCAGTCCTGTGGTCCACAAGTACGCTCTTTTCGCCATTTCAACCACAATGTCAGCACCGGCACCCGCGTAGAGGTAGAGAAGAGTTCTGCTGTCTGTGGCGAACAACAGAATCAGCGTCAGAAGGGCGGAGGTGAAGGGACTGGCCCTGATATAGAATCCGGTGAAGTTCCGGCCAAGTGCCTGCAAGAAGAGAGTGATTTGGGGGCCAGTCGGCCCAAGGTCGAAGCTCTTTTCGAGGATTTTCGCACACAGTTGGCGAATCTCGCGGAACGGCACAGTGGCCGCAACGATTGACGGTCCGACATCGAACAGTTGCCCGACCCGCAACCAGTGGCTCAGCAAGCTGTTCGATATTCCTTGTACGGCGAGGACTCCGAACTGGAACGATTCTGGATATGTCATGGGGTTTTCCCCGCGTGTCGAGATGTAGAGAAGGGCAAGTGTGGCTGAGCTGAAGTTGGACACGAGTCCTTTAACTACCTCAGGAGGGTACTCTTCGATACCCAAGCTTGCCACCAGCTTCTGATCGACAAGGGCGATGCCTCGCTGCCAAAGCATTCTCAGGTAGTCCGACCGGTCCGGGCCTGGGCGGGTTCGACAGCGGGAAGCAAGGGCAACTACTCCCAGGAGGTCTTTGATTTGACCTGGTGTCGCGTCCGATTTTCCATTTTCATCAGGCCAGACACTGAAGAGGTTCTTGCCCCATAGCAAGTTTTCCCCTTCTTTTAGACCGTAGTCAGCCTTTTCAAGGCTCACCCTTACGTTCAGAGCCTGCAGAGCGAACCTGCAAAATTGGGTGGAGGGTCCGATGTCTGTCGACTTGGCCGTGATCGAGCTGACTAGGCTAGCATATGGGTCTCCTGTGGCCTTTGGAGCTTCGAGAGGAATCGGAATGATAGATTTGGGGTAATCGTCGGAGGAGGCTCCCACGGCAAGGGGTGTCACCAAAGCCGATAGGTCCGTGCCCCCTACTTTGAGGACAAAATTCTCTTCCATTACAGCGTCGATCAGACTCGGAGGTAGTGTTGGCTGCGTACTCGTGAGCTTACCTGTCCTCGGGCACGGTTGAGGACGAGATCACACATTACACATCCTACATCCTAATTTTGGGATAACACATTACACATTGAACGTCACTGTCAAACGGGAATGGTTGGATAAGGATTAACATGTTAGATATGAGAAAAGCGAATACACTTCACCCGCGGTGGCGACTGATGACAGATCCCTCCAGTGCGCCGATTATTCCACCAGACCTCTTAGGGAAGTTGAGGCCGCACTTCCACTGTACTGCCGACACCAGAGGATCAGACCGGCACAGCTCCGGGCCCTTCCGCCGTACCAGAAGCTCTTTGGCAGCGTTCGATTGGTTTAGCTGTCTATGAGCACCGGAGACCTGCTGACTTACGCTTCCCATACTCTCAACCACGCTCTCTGGTGGGCTGATGAGCTGGAGTCGAATCACGAGTCCGACGAATGGCTGAAGGTCGGGGATGGCATCCTGTTTACTCCGCAGGACCCTCAGAAGAGATCTTGGTTATCTCGGCGTCAATTATGATTCAATTTTGAGATTATTGGATGATTCCTTATTTATAATCTTGTCAGCGTCAACCATTCTAAGCATGTGTTTAACACTCAAATGAAAAATGCGAACTTCGAAAGATAACATATTGATTTACTGGAAGCGCACCACTGAACGTATATTGTTAACCGTGTATCTTCGGTAAGAATTCGCAGAGCTCTCAATCAGCCACACGAGAGTTAGCGCCAGCAGGTATCGTTGATGTGCGAAAATATGTTTTATCCTACCTACTTGTTTGGATGTGTGGCTCTGCAATTCGTCTACTCTTCAGCACTAGTCCGCTGTCTGACTCTCCATCGCCTCAGCTCCCGCTCAGCACCGCCCCACAGACAGCGTTTACGCATAGAGGTGTTAATTATTAGTCTAGGGAAGCACAGGCAATCAACATTTACAATCTATGCCCTCTCTGCTCACACTCAATCTACGGCCCAACCAGCGCGCCATCAGCGCGGGTGGTAGAACCCGTATCAGTACTTACATGTTTATCACTTTCACTGCACTCGCACACACCAGACTGCCGGCTGGAGACTCTGAAGACTCTCCCGAACCGCCGAGCGCACGCTTTTTATATGGCGATGCCACGGCCAACCTCGCCCCCTCCCCAGATCGCTGTCGGGAGGAGGGGCCACGCGGCGCCACCATCTTGTCGTCCAGCTGAGCGCTCCAGGGGCGGGGTAGCCTCAGGCCCTCGGCAGGCAACCCAGCCCCGACGCGGTCCTCACCCCGGGCGCTCCTCGTCACGTGACTCGCCCCACCGCTCGGGCTGGCTGTACCGCTGCCTCTCCTTCTTCTCCTCCCTCAGCCTTTTTTCATCCTCATCATCTCATGCTTTTTCTCCCTGCGCACAAACCTTACTAGGATCGGGTCACCTCTTTTGCCCTTAGATTTCACCCTGTGGGCCGTACTGACGTCCTCCTTTCTGATGTCAACTCCGAGGTCCTGCCCGAGTTTCTTTCCAGCACGTTCTCGTTTTCTGTTGTGGGGAGGCCGACAATCCTGAGGTTCTCTCTTCTGCTGTATTGTTCTAATTTGTCAACTTCAAATTTGTTTCGCATCATGAGGTCCGATTCTTGTTGGCGGTTTTGGCTGGTGGTGGGTTGTTTTTGTTTGAGTTCCTGGATCTCCTGTAGAATGGCTTCATGTGAGGTTTTCACGACAACACTAATAACTGATGTCAGAATTGGCTGTAACAGAGCCAGGACTCTCGCCACTATATCACTGTCTCCTTTGCTGCCACCAGTTTTGCCGCGGTTGCTCTTCGGCGGGGAAGAGATGCCATTCTGCTTGCTACAGTTCTGCAAGGCGAATCACTCTTCTTATTCCCAACTTGTTGCAGTTGGGCTGTGACGAGCTTATTCATCTTTGTTGTCATGCCGTCCGCCCTGGCGCTGCCGGCTCACATAGTCTTTCGCCAAACGACCTGATTATAGCTGTTTGGCAGTTTCGAGTGTCTGCAACATTAATAGTCATCATTGTTTGCTGTTTGACGGTTGCCGATCTTCCATATCCTCTTCTGAAGACGACGAAGCCGTGGACGGGGACGGCTCTTGTCGCTGGCTCGGTGTCTCTGTCGTGCTACCTCCGGTCCGCTAATCGTGATTCAACGTCCCGTTCATGCTTGATGAGGACCCCGCCACCGCCGGTCCCACGCAACTGCCGCGACCAGGATGGGCAGAAATTCGAGGAGGGTCATGGAAGGGGCACTGTCAGCCCCCACGGGTGCCGGCCAATCGGCGGCCCACCACTCTCGCCCCCATACTGCCCCCTCGCGCTCCGCGAGCTGTCGGTGCTCAGCGTGGGCCCGTTCATTGCCTCGGGCGCCCCTAGAAGAAGTGGAAATGTTCTGTTCCACTGAGGGGCGAAAACGGCCCACCACCGTAAGTCGCCGGTGATCCAAACTAGTGATGTCAATTTCAGAAAACGTATGTCCAAAGTCCGTCCAATGTCCAATGCTTACGTCGACTGTCCGTCCAAAAATGTCCAAGCCAGCCATTTGTCCAAAGATGTCCGACACCTACGCAATAGTTTACACTCAACACTGTTATTTAATTTGTTTTTCATGTACCGTTACCAGCTCAAAAGTTTTCATTATATTGAAAGCTGAGCTTTCTAATAGCCAATCAATGTTAAACACGATTACATTTTAAAAATGTTGAGGTGTAGCAAGCGATTGTCCAAAGTTGTCCAAAGCCTGCTGCCATTGTCCAACCGAATTCCGAATTGGACATTGGACAAAATCGGAATTCCGAAGATTCAAGTTCCGATTGACACCACTAATCCAAACCCGGTGTAGCGGCTTTGCCACCGAGTGCGCCGCATCCAGTCGCCGCCGCAGCAGGCCTCGCCCGGGGGGCACGCACCGGCAGGCGTGACCCAGAACACCAATGAGGGACAGGAGTTCCCGTCTCGTGGCCTTTGCCTTCCCGACCTTTACCTTTGCCTTTGCCTTCCCGACCTCCGATCTGGCGGTTTTGGAGACGGCCGCCGCGTACCGCATAGTGGACCTGTTCCTGCTGCAGACCGCCCCGGGGAGGTGCAAATCGTAACCCCAAGTCGGCCCCCTCGCGAAACCGCCGCGTGACGAGCTCGACCCGTCATGGCGGGAGCCCTAGATCCGAGACAAGCCGCTTCTAAGACGTCGGCCTGGACGGGGGTGGGTGCCAGCCCCCCCCCCCCCCACCGAGTCTGTCGCTGCGCTCACAGCCGGCCTGCACAGATTGCGAAGCAGCATGTGGGGCATGCCTGCCTGGCTTTATCATCAAGCAGTGAGATGGGAAGCCGGGAGCACACAGGGTGTTCACTTCAGAGATAGACGCGTGCCACTGCACAGTCCGTCAGAGGCGGACAGATTGCGAAGCAGCATGAGTGGCATGCCTGACTTTATCATCAAGCAGTGAGGTGGGAAACCGGTAAGCTAGCGCCCCGGAAGTCAATAAATGGAATACTTACATCTTATCTATGACTCCCATTTTCCTCCAGCGCCAAAACCAGAGTTTTTCAGACGCACAGGAAGGCCCGGATGCATGGAGCTCATGTGCATGTGCGTTTTCAGGTTCTATGTTCGCCATTGAACCTGCAGCCTTCATAGCCACACTGCACCTTCCTTCTACAGGCGATGGATGGCCTGGCCATACCATGTAGATGGCGAACCAAAGCAACGGAGACTACCTTCGCGACAAAAATCAAAATCCACAGGCCACTGCAACTCTAAAACTTTTGCAATGTCAAGACCAAAAAGGGACGGCCGCTAGGGAGGGAGAAGTGCCTTCGGGCATCTGCTTAGTTTTTGAGCACGTGATAACTATTTTACATTTTGAGCAAATATAAGGCCTTAAAGTAATATTCGCCCTCAAAGTTGACTAACGTTAATTAAAATAAATCTTTTACTCCGTTTTTTTTTGTTGCAAAAAATGTCACAACTTTTTAAACAATGCGGTAAGTTAATAATACCCCGTGATCGCTATCGGCCTCAACATTCCTCATCGAGGCTACCTTTTCTTAGAAACTACCGATTCTACGCTGTCAAAGCCATTGCGTCAAGGCTGCGTGATAAAGTACCGATTGCCCTCTATCAGTATGTTGATGATGTAACATATTTGCTCAGTTATTTTTTTATTCATTTTCATGTTAGATTATCCGTACTCAAATTGCAAAAAAAAAAACTTTTAAAAAATGTTTTAGCCACTATAACTTACACATTCACGGGTGGAGAATTGTGCTGGACTGGGGGTGCTCGAGCTCTCCCAATTCCACGCCGGCCACGCCGGCTTGGCTTTGGAGCCGCGGCCGGGCGGCGCGGGTCAAGGTCACCGCTAGGCGGCGGCGGATTTGCTGCGCCCGAGCACCCCCAGCTGGTCACAATTCTCCACCTATGTACACATTTCTTTTTAAAAAGGTAAAATATGGTTACGAATATTAATAATTACGTCACTTTCCTCACAAATCTACCGCTTAATTTTTTTTGAGATTTTCCATAAGAGTGTTGAGCATATGAGCAACCGAATGAAAATGACGCTTCATGTAGTCAGAGACCGGAGGTGTGCGCCCACAGTCTCCCCTCAGGTCTCCCCATAGTCCGATATGCAGGAGAGAAGTCAATGGTGCCAAAATCTAACGGCTTTCGACAGCAAGAAGGTGCCAGTTGTCTTGGAAACTGAGTGTCATGTCACAAGCCGTTTCCTTGTTGCCTTGTATTAGCACAGCACGACGACTACCGCTCGGCTCGGCGCCCGTTCCCCGTCTGCCTCGCGCCCTCGCTTCCCGGCCTGTCCGCCGCGCTGCGCCGCGTGACCCCCTGGCGGCCGCCCGCAGAGGCGCGTCCAGTGGGAGACGGGCAGAGACGTCCCCAGGAAGGGGCAACCCACATGAGAAATGCCTGAACTGTGTTTTTTGACCGCTGTATCGACGTCTCCGGCGGAGAGGGTGCGGGTGGACCGCCACACCGCAGATATTCGTGTGCCCTCCAGCACCTGCCATCGGACTGGCACACTTTGTGGTTGGAGCGGAGACAGACCTCGTTTGAGCAGGCTCCGCTGAAGTGATGTGTGTTGCAGCAGGGTGCGCCGCTGGTGGCGCCGACGGCGGCACGAGCGTGGCAGAGCCGGCGAACGCTTTCCTTACTGCTTCCGTTAGGTCGGCAGGGTCTTGGTACTCCTGGGCCCAATCTTACCAATGCCGTGAATAGGATTTGGCAGCACTGGCCGGAGTTTACGGCACTGATATCAAAGATATCCTTTTTTATTTACATCCTGCTAATCTTGCCCAAGGATTTTGATAACGTGAATGATTATGAATGTTGCCTGAACGAATGAATATGTGAATGCAGAATAGTTCTGAATGTTACCAAATGCCGTGAATGCGCATTCACGGCATTTGGTAAGATTGGGCCCTGGACGTATCACAATATGTGGCTGTGAGCCCGTGCATCGTCTCTGAAGTGCGATGGTAGTTATGCACTCATGGCATTGGAGCCACAGTAGGCACAGGCGGCTATTACTGCGCCTCGCGGTAGCACATGTGGAGGCAGGGCACTAACTTGGGCTCCAGTATCGATCAAGAAACGGCAGTTCTATGTTTTATCATGCACATAAAACAGTGGCGCCAAGTCCGGTGTCGGGCCTGATGCGGGAGGCGCAGGCCGGCTCAGGCCTCCGAGTTTCCCGCCGGCGTCCACGCCACACGGCCCAGTGCACTTTCGGGCCCGAGCTCCGTAGGTGCGGTGGTACACTCGAGGGCAGATTGATGTTCCACCACTCCCTACCCATCGGGCGATCCCATAGCTCAGCACTGGCTGCTGCCAGTGTTGCCTGCCCTCAGCACTGCTCAGCACTGTCTGCCAGTGCCAGTGCTGCCAGTGCTGCCACTGGCAGCAGCCAGTGCTGAGCCATGGGAGCCCGATAGGTAGGGAGTGGTGGAACATCATTCTGCCCCCGAGTGTACCAGCAGTACCGGTCCTCACGCTCGTCGCGGGAGGGCGAGGACGAGTGGGAGCCACGCCTAAGCGGCGACCAGCGAGTCAGCGACAGCTCCTCCAACCGCCGATGGGAGGTGTCCAGACGGCTGATGACGGCGGCCAGGGTGGAAATGGTGGCAGCCAGATCCCCATCACCAGTCGTGGTCGCAGGAGCAGTGCTGTTTGCAGTTGATGGGTTCGCACCCACGGCGGAGACGGCGCCAGTGGGCCGAGACGCCTCCAGGAAGCGGTCAGCCGCCTCTGCTAGCTCTGCCAGCGGAGTGGCCTCCGGCAGGAGCGAGAGAGCGGCGCGGGCGGACTGCGGAAGCCGCTGTAAGCACAGAGTCCTCAGCAGACCACTCTCCACTGATGAGTCGCCGGACGTGGAGAGTTGTCCCGTCATGTCGCGCAGCAGTTGGGAAGGCGACCGGTCACTGAGCTGCTGATGCCGAAGTAGGGCCTCGAGGCGGCTGGCGCGGGACTGAGCGAGGCGCCGGCGGAGGGCAGTGCACAGCCCGTCGAAGTCGTCAAGTGCGCTGACAATTACGTCCCGTACCTGGGCCGCAACGCTGGTAGGCAGGTTGGCCACGAGCAGCTTGAACTTCGTGTAGTTGAGCCATTGGACGGTGGTCGTGGGGAAGAAAAAGGCTTTATGGGCAGCGTCCGCCGTCACGCCGCGCCGGTTCCCGGCCAAAGTGAGCCGTGGCTATCTGGGCTGACCGCGGCCGCTGTCGGCTGTAGGCGGACAGGGGAATACCACCTCGTCCACCGACACTACCGAGGAGCACGTGGCGAGCGCTCGAAAGGCTGTATCACTGACCGTGGGCAGTTTGAGGCCGCGGGGAGGAGGGAGGTGGAAGGGATGCTGCTGATTGTGAGAAAATATTGCTGCTGGAAATGAAGGACCTTGTTGATCTCTTTTGATGTCGCACATTCTTTGGAGGATGTGTCCAATTCCATCTCCCGACACTCAGGAAGCAAGTTAGAAAAGGCATCGTTGCTGGTGCGCCCTGTCACTCCAAATCATCATCAGTCTTTGCCGGAAACATCTCTTTCACATCTTATGTCAATCGTTTTGTTCTTTGTTGATTTCGGTGTGTTGTAGTTACTTAGTGTTATGTCTTGCTGCTCTTCTAGACACAATCTGCGACTGCTTTACATATATTCTTGCTCCAATCAAGTTGAATAACCAAAAATGAAACAAAGATGAAATCGCGCCACACAGGCATCACACAGCTGTTCACGCAGATTCTGGTCGCCAACAACGACACATGGCACCGAAAAACCCTTCACGTAACCTCTGGTGGCGCTAGTGTCGAATATCGAGGCATATCGACGTAACATATCGATGTAACCTATCGACGTGGCATATCGATTCATAACATTAGTAACTTAGTTCCTAAAAGTAACTTACATTCTGATCCGGCACAACACTGTTCTTCAGACGCAAACGTTCTTGACTGTGCTCATCATGGTATGCACTTCTTGTAAAGTGGTGTTGACACATCCCATTGTGTGGTCTTGACTCATTGGTCATGCCACACACTGTGAGGGGGGCTTAGGCCGGTCCTGCAGGCCCTTCGTTACCTCCCCTCCGGGTCTCTACTTTACTCTATAGGATCAGTGGTCGGCCGGGACGTCTCCCAGCCTTTTACCCGTCTGCCACCCGGGCCACTGTCCTCTACACTAATTGAACTAAACTATGCATCGTGGTTCAGGTGAATAACTCCGCCATTTTGGGGCACAACGCGATAGGTAGCGAGCCCCCGTGGGTTTACGAATACGAACGTGGGATACGAACAGCGCAACTAAATTCACGCCACAACAGTCTGGAATGAGCAGGCAGGAGCGTATGGACAAAGAAGTGGGGGTATCTTGGAGCTTGTCACCGTCTCACACCGTCAGTATCTTTGGCTTTTCTGAACTTAAACGCGTTATTTAAATATCTTGCAAAGATTGGTGCCTTGACATAGGTAGGTATGGATACCATTTGTATTAACGTTCATGGCAGTCAATCAGCTGGCATTTGAGACATGTCATGACTTGGACCGACCGGTTAAACAATGTCAAGGCACGTGACTGAAACCAAGGAGATGATATTAGAAACGCGAGCATAATATACAGAACGCATTATGACTGTTAACTGGGTGCCAGCACAACTTAAGCACACAACATATTCTACTGCTTTTGCAAAAAAGGGCTTATGAAGGTGATAACACCGGAGGGAGCACGCTGCACAACCTACCATGGCTGATTTATCTGGTCTGAGTAGTAGTGAGAGTAGGAGCATATCTTGCAAGTCAAACACTGTGACTTTTCAATCACCATCTCAGTGCAGTCTAGTACTACCCTAGTTTTGCTGAACTTTTCAAAGCACTTGTGCATCCTGTTCCTCACTTCTTCCTTCGACAGCCAGTCTACAAACTGCCCTAGAACAGCTGCCAGAGCTGGCAGGTACCGGCGGAAACACCTGCTCACATACGTTCTGTGGAGCCCAGAAAGCACGCCTATGCACAAGAAGCTGCGGACCAGCTTAAGTCGCATCATTGTCATGACGATAGCCCTTCTGACATCCTGCATTGCAGGGAGCTCCTGCTGCACATACCACCCACTTCGCTCTCTCGAGGCGAATCGCGACGTCCCCTTCTCTTTCTTTCTCCTCTCACGCGCGGCAGTTGGACAGTTCCACCACGCAGCGGCGCCAGGACAGCGCACCTGCGCTTTCAGCGGCGTGTCACGCGACGGCGGATGACGGCCGCGACCCGGTGACGGAGCGGCGGGTCACCATGCCGGCGGCGACTGGCCTGCTTTACTGTGAGGGGGGATTAGGCCGGTCCTGCAGGCCCTTCGTTACCTCCCCTCCGGATCTCTACTTTACTCTACAGGATCAGTGGTCGGCCGGGACGTCTCCCAGCCTTTTACCCGTCTGCCACCCGGGCCACTGTCCTCTACACTAATTAAACTAAACTATGCATCGTGGTTCAGGTGAATAACTCCGCCATTTTGGGGCACAACGCGGTTGGTAGCGAGCCCTCGTGGGTTTGGAGCTAAGCTCCTGAGCCATGATGACTAACTAAGGTACCGAATGAATCTGACTCCGCTCAAACTCCGTTCTCCTTCGACTCATCTCATTACCAAAAGACGCTATCGATTCATCCCCCCATTTATTCACATTTATCAAATTGCCGAAATCAAGATAAAAGACTGCCGAGTGAAATATTCGTAAACCATGACTCTTTATCCCAACGCTACCCTACGCCACGCGAATCAACCTAACCCTCCTCCCGGTTGCTCCTACCTAGCTAGGGGATGTCCGTGAGCCCGCGACATACCCTGCGTGGTCGGAACCTACCTCGAGCCAGATGCCAGCAGCGTGAAGAGCGGTCGGGTGCTCAGCGTTGCCACCACCTCGGGTTGCAGACACTAAGCCCCCGTTTGCTTCCACGCTGCGCTTACATACCACTTACCAGCTCGAGGCGGATACGCCCCCGTCAGCCGGTCCGAGGCTAGACCAATCGGTTGACGGCGGCGCACGGTTCCGGCCTCGCTGGCCTCCTAACGCCTCCCTATCCGCACAAAAACTGCCGCCGGCTCGCAGCCGTCACAGCGCCGTCCGCGCCGGCCCGGCGGCCGCCGACGTGACACATACTAATACAGCTTTACAGACACATACTAATACAGCTCTACATAATACCCCCCTCTTTGGGCCCGGGGAAAAATCCCCTTACCTTGAGGGGTGGGAGCCTCTGTCAGCGCAACCTCAGTCGTTGCGCCTCCTGCACTGCAGTCAGCGCCACGTGCTGTTGCAGCGCCTTCTTCCGCGCCGTCTTCAGGGACAGCGCCTCCTTCAGCGCCACGGGAGCAGTACCTCCTTGCAGCGCCCTCTTCAGTTGCAGCGCTTCTTTCAGTGCCACCTCCAGTCGTTGCGCCGTCTTTACTGCAGCGCCACTTTCAGTCGCGCCTCTTTCAGCGCCACCACCAGTTGCGCGTCTCCTTCAGCGCCTTCTTTCGTAGCAGCGCCTTCTTCAGCGCCACCATCAGCTGCGCACTTCAGCGCCACTTTCAGTCGCGCCTCTTTAGCGCCACCACCAGTTGCTCGTCTTCTTTAGCGCCTTTTTCCGTAGCAGCGCCGTCTTCAGCACCACAGTTAGCAGCAGTACCTCCTTCAGCGCCATCTTGCAGTAGCGGCGCCTCCTTCAGCGCCTTCTTCCAGAGCAGCGCCGTCTTTAGCGCCACCATCAGTCTCAGCGTCTCCTTCAACGCCATTTTCGGTTGCAGCGCCTCCTTCAGCGCCACCTTCAGGGCTGCCTTTTCGTAGCAACGCCCTATCAGCGCCACCGTTATAGTCGTAGTGCCTCCTTCAGCACCACTTCAGTTGTCGCGCCTCCTTTAGCACCACATTCAGCAGCAGTACCTCCTTTAGCGCCATCTTGCAGTAGCGGCGCCTTCTTAAGCGCCCCGTGCAGTCGCGGCGCCTTCGTTACTTCAGCACCACAGTCAGTTGCCCGCTTCGACGAGCTACCTCTCATGTCCTTGCGATCGCGCCGGTGATCTATTTCTCATCCTCTGTCTACCGCGGTGGTTATCTACTCTCGTCATTTGTCTATCACGGCGGCATCCCTTTTCGCGGCGGCAGCTTCCGCGCTGTCCTCGTTTGTGCAGCCACTTCCGCAGCGGGATTGTTTGTATGGCATTGCAACAGATGAGACCTCTGGTGCAGCAGCTGGGGCTTCAGCCGGGTTTCGGCGCGGCATCGCACCTTTGGCGCAGGCGCAGCGTCCTCTGCAGGCGCGGCGACCCTAGCGTTCGTCGCGCCGTCGGGAAGTGCCAGTTCGCGCGTGCGCCGTCGCGTAGCGGCGGCGCTGTTTGCCGGGCCCGGTCGCGGCGTCATGAGCCGTGACCGGCGCCGCCCCACGCAGGCGCCGTTTCGCCGAGGTTGCCGGGGACGTGCGAGTCGCCCGGCCGCGTCCCGCGTCGTTCCCCAGTTCGCCGATTCCTTCACGCCCGCCGCCGGCTCTGTCGTGCTGCGGGTAGCCATCTGTTGGCACACTAAAATACTCATATAAGCGTGGTGCCACACTAGGGTCCCATACATACACGGCCATACACACACATACAGACATACATACCTACATCCAAACAGATACAAATATACATACATAACGGTTGTCCAAATGTGGATGCAGTCGGGGCACTAAGTGTCCGAACGAAAAAAAAACATATTCATTCACATGAGGTTGACACACACATACATACAGCCATACCCACATACAGTGTCAGAAACAGAAGAGCTAGGCCTCGAGTCGGGATTATGACGCGCCTGTCTTACAGTGACGCTATAGTCGCTTGTAAATGGAGGTCCCCTCAGGATAGAGAAAAAGGTGAAATATTCCCAATCGATACCAGCCGCGACGGCCTAACAAAATATCACGTGACTCGGTCCAGCGTTTCGCGGTTCGCCGTGGGATAGCCATCTAGTTGACGGCTGTTGCTTGTCGCCGTTGGTTTGGTACTATGCGTCGTCGTCGTGTCGTGAGAAAGCATGCTCGAGCACTAGGGCCGCGCGTGCTTCGTTGTGTCTCTCGTGATCATGGGAGGAGTGGTTGTGAGTGGCTTGTACCACTTGCTATATCAAGTCAGTCAGGACATGAACGAATTGGTGAGTCCATCTGTTAGGATGATGAATCCCAATGATTGGATTAATGAATTTTATTGTCTGCCGGGGGGCCAAACTGTTGCCTTTTCGTTTGATGGGCCTGGTCTTGTGGACAGACAAGCTCGATGGGCCGTGTGGAATCGTCGCTGGGCCGACTTCTTCCATTCCCGGCCGATGCACCATTATGTGAGGGGGGGCTTAGGCCGGTCCTGTAGGCCCTTCGTTACCTCCCCTCCGGATCTCTACGTTACTCTACAGGAGCAGTGTTAGGCCGGGACGTCACCAGCCTTTACCCCGTCAGCCACACGGGCCACTGTCCCCTAATCTAATTGAACTAAACTATGCATCGTGGTTCAGGTGAATAACTCCGCCATTTTGGGGGCACACGCGGTGGATAGCGTACCCTGGGTTTGGAGCTAAGCTCCTGAGCCATGATGACTAACTAGGCACCGAATGAAACTGACTCCGCTCAATTTCCGTTCTCCTCCGACTCATCCCATTTCCAAAAGCTTCTGGTCAATTCATACCCACATATATTATCAAAGCCGAACATCATGAAAGGACTGCTAGAGAGATACATTTGAACCCTGACGATATAATTTCCGTGTACTACCCTACCAATACCCTAACGACAATCGACGCGCGAATCTACCTAATCCTCCACCCAGGTGCTCCTATCCTAGCTAAGGGATGTCCGTGAGCCCGCGACAATCCCTGCGTGACGGGAACCTACCTCGAGCCAGGAGAGCCAGCAGCAGAAGAGTAGTCGGGCACAGCGCAGCACAGCACTTCGGCAGGCAGACACTGAGCCCCGACTCCTCCTCTCGCTGTGCTTATGTACCGGGCTCGAGGCGGAAACGCCCCCCGTCAGCCGGCCCGAGGCTAAGGCCGACCAACCGGGGCGCTTGGTTACCATCACGCTGACCTCCACGATATAACCCTTAACGCGGACGCGAGCGCAACGGACGAACAAAACGGCGAACGTTCACATTAATACGCCTAAATGCTACACAACACATTATTACGACGAACAAACGGCGAACAAAGGATAGCACACGAAAATTCCCTACACTCCCCCTATTAAAAATATTTTTACGGTGTAACATCAGAACACACTTGACATCACGGCAACTGCACGGAGGCGGATAACTCCCACTGGATATAACACAGTCATGCTTCCACACGATCATCCTTCACCCAGAAAAGAGTGGTATGTGGAAATGCCTGCGCTGGGCGGGCTCTGTTGGCTGCTCGGCGGGGGTGCTGGTGATCCGAACACTCTCAAGCTCGGCAGCGCCTCGATCGCTGCCCAGTCGGCCTCTCCGATCGCCCAGGCACCCAATAATCTGGGGATAGCCGACCGGGCGAGCGGGAGGTCAGGCGTGTCTTCCCTCAGGCTGGTGTTGTGCTTTGCACTGCCCGACGGGGTCTCGGCCTGTAAACAATAGAGACGCAATCCGATGTGGCAGCCTCCACGCGGCGGATTGCGGGTAATGCTAATAGCCACACAAAGCACTGGTGAGTTACATTTTATTACTTCTACTAACAATTCGGTCTTTGCCTCTCGCTCATTCGGCTTCTACGTATGCTCGTAGATTGCTTATGCATGCAGTAGCGGCGGAACACCTTCAATTAAGGGGGGCACTGCCGACTTTTGGTCCCATTCTTTCGCAACGCCCATGGGGCTAATGTTGAAATGCCAAAATTAAGGGGGTCACGCTGCCCCGGTGCCACCCCCGCTTAGCCGCCTATGTATGCATGCATGCGATATTTTTCTGCGTTCTGTTAGTAAAATCAGTCAATTGTTGTTCTTCATTCTGTTCGATTACTCCATGCAATGTTATTTTGCATGATTCTGTTCCAATATTGTCCTTGTGTCAGTTCAGTTCCATTTTCATATTTGAGTCAACGGGTATTGTATTAAAAGGACTATCCCACCTTTAACATGGGGTTTGAGTTGAGATAGCCAAGTTTGCGGCGAGGTTCAGAAACCACTATATATCTAGGTTGCAACCCCCGCGGCCTCTTGGTGTTGAAGAAATTCGTTCCCTTCATTTGAAAATGGGCCTTGTACATTGTACAAGGCCCTATCTTCAACATGGAGCGACCGTTAGTGTGACGTCACCTGGTTTAGTCATTCTGATTTAAATGGGTTTGTTCGTTGAAAAATCGCTTAAAACTTGGTCTGAACTTTGTTGTGGCGCTTACAGAGTAAAAAGAATCAGCTTTATGACAGTAATGTGGCCTGGGGAAGGAGGTAATTTTGGGCTGTGACGTCACCTATTTGAAAGTTTGTGTTTGGAATATGGGAAGCCTAAGATGTTTAATGAAAATAAAATGCCAGAACTGTGTTCCTGGTCATCCAATCTATAAAGTCGGGCACAATTTAAATGGTTTTAACAACATTTTAAAAGGTGGGATAGTCCCTTTAAGTAATTTAGCTGCTTTTCTTTGGAACCAATTATTCTTTACACTCTATCAGAAGACTACAGTCACTGTTGATTATAGTGGCTATTGATAAACTAATTGTTCGATAAAGAAATTGTTCGTATAGTAATTGTTGTTTTGTTATCTTGTGGTTATTAGGGATTTGGAATAAGAACTTAGGTATGCAACATGACCTAACTGCGCACTGGGTGTTTCGTGTAACTATTTATCTGCCTCTGTTGTGCTTCCATTGTCTTAGTGCTGTGCTCGAGTTGTGCTTGTGTCGTGCTCCCAGTTTCCACTGCGTCCATGCCGTGATGCCGTGGGCTATATTGTACTACAGGGTGTCCCAAAAGTTTTATACACTCTTACGTCCAATGAAAACTATGTAAGTGTACTGGGGTCGTTTATTTACACCTCACAAGAAGCGCCGCTTAATTTAGCATATTATGAAACTCAAAAGGGTATATTTTAGCAAAAATGATGGGGCCAATTAACGAAAATGTTCGACAATGTCAAGTTCCGCCGCCCTGAAAGCTCAAACAGGCTGGCCGCCAGGTCCCAGATCATTCGGGCCTTGCTCCAAGATAAATCGTAAATTTGTCATTACGGAGCGAGCGAAGCGAGCGTAGTCTTTCCTTAGATTAACGGAAATTTCTGAGTATGAGCGGCCGGCCGGCCGGCCGTGGTCACGCTTTTGCGAGGCTTATATCTCAGCAACCACTTGACCGATTTACATGCGGTAATTTTTGTAGGGTAGCTTCATTCCTTCTACCAAGTATTGCACTATTCCCGATGCATGTGGGTGACCCCTTATGCACGTGCCACGTGCAAAACGAAGAGGTGTCACTTTTGCAATTGTTGCAATATCTCGGTAACTACTTGGCCGATTGCGCTGAGAGTTGGCATGTAGGTAGGCACCCACTAGGCAATGCATATCCATGTGCCAGAGTTGGGGTGCTGCTGCACGTGCGCACGTGCAGGGGTCGTTTCCAGATCTCGAGAACGGCTGGACCGATTGCGCTCAAATTTGGTACACGGTTACGGAGCAGTTAGTAGGGTGCCGTGCACAAGTCAGTTGGGACCCATTTTGCACGTGCGCACGTGCAGGGTGCCGCTTCCAGATCTCGAGAACGGCTGGGCCGATTGTGCTCAAATTTGGCACATCGCTAGAGACCGGTTAGTAGGGTGCCGTGCACAAGTCAGTTGGAGGTACCCCTCGAAATTTCGCACGTGCAAGGCTCACCCTCTCGCTCGCTCCGTTAGTCGCCCCAAAAGGCGTTATACTGGTGGACTTTTGATTGGGTTATAGTTCGTTTTTTTTCAAGTTTGCCCCTCACTGTAAACGTCTCTTTGAACACAGCACGAGAATTGCTAGCTGAATTACGGTCGTCAAGTTAGATGTAAGTGAATCCTAATCTATAATCTAAGATTCGGAATCAGGTGAGCCCCTACGATTTGGACCAAACTTGGTCAGTGGATAGTACGTAACGTCCTGATTACGATGCACCCAAAATCTAAGCTCGGCCCGCCATATTTACGAAGCTACGGATGTTTGAATTTCAAGGTCATTCGGGAGAGCCCCTACGATTTCCGTCAAAATTTGTGTACGGACACTCTAGATGCTCCTCATTACGAATATCACAAAATTTAAGCTCGGCCCGCCATATTTACGAAGTTACGGAGGTTTGAATTTCAAGGTCATTTGGGTGAGCCCCTACGATTTCCGTCAAAATTTGTGTACGGACACTCCAGACGCTCCTCATTACGAATATCGCAAAATTTAAGCTCGGCCCGCCATATTTACGAAGTTACGGAGTCACAAAGTTACGGAATTTCAAGGTCATTCGGAGAGCCCCTCCGATTTTCGTCAAAATTTGTATACGGACACATTACATGCTCCTCATTACGAATATCATAAAAGCTAAGCTCGGCCCGCACTATTTCAAAAGTTAGAGATGTTTGAATTTCAGTGAGTTTCAAACGTCAGTAACTTTTGAAATAGTGCGGGCCGAGCTTAGCTTTTATGATATTCGTAATGAGGAGCATGTAATGTGTCCGTATACAAATTTTGACGAAAATCGGAGGGGCTCTCCGAATGACCTTGAAATTCCGTAACTTTGTGACTCCGTAACTTCGTAAATATGGCGGGCCGAGCTTAAATTTTGCGATATTCGTAATGAGGAGCGTCTGGAGTGTCCGTACACAAATTTTGACGGAAATCGTAGGGGCTCACCCAAATGACCTTGAAATTCAAACCTCCGTAACTTCGTAAATATGGCGGGCCGAGCTTAAATTTTGTGATATTCGTAATGAGGAGCATCTAGAGTGTCCGTACACAAATTTTGACGGAAATCGTAGGGGCTCTCCCGAATGACCTTGAAATTCAAACATCCGTAGCTTCGTAAATATGGCGGGCCGAGCTTAGATTTTGGGTGCATCGTAATCAGGACGTTACGTACTATCCACTGACCAAGTTTGGTCCAAATCGTAGGGGCTCACCTGATTCCGAATCTTAGATTATAGATTAGGATTCACTTACATCTAACTTGACGACCGTGCTGAATTACTGAGAAAACTGGTTAGCGCACACTGTATTGTAGATATGAATAATATTTTCAAAATAAGTTTTGAAGTTTGAACACCGACGATGTAACGTTATGTTAAGCGCCGTGCAATTTATTTATTAGTTCAGACATAATTCCTGAGAAATCGTCTATCCCTGTGGGGCTGTAGGTATTGGCAACTACGAGCTATGAGTCTGTGAAATAGTAAATAAATTTGATGAAATTGGTCGTCTGTGAAATATGGTCAAATCAATGTGCGCCAACCAGATTTCTCAGTAATTCAAGTCAACAGGGACTTGAACAGGGACAACTGGGTCCCGTTCGTCCACGAAGCTGCCGCCGAGGAAGTAAGTAAGTAAGGGAAAGAGTCAGGGCTGGGAGGCAGGTCCCCTGCCAACTGCTCGGCAGTGTGACTTGTGAGGGCGAATTCTTTCAAGCTGGTAGTGGTACGATCATGTTGAATCGGTCCGGGTCGGTATATATTATATAATCTACCAACACAAATTGAAAGAGAACAAGTCATGGAGCTGGTAGATGTACGTAGAAAAAAATGTGATAACGACCGCTCCCTCCCTTGTTAAAAGTAAATTATACTGAATACTTCCCGGAAGTTCAGTAATGTTCAGCATGCTTTTGCGACATTCATGGGGGGTCGGATGAACCCCCCCATGGTTTTTCGCGAATAACTCGCGTAAAAAGCGGCCGATCGCGACGAAACTTTCAGTACCCTCGTATTGATCAATTTAACACCTACCCTGAAAACTTCATGACCCTGACCCAAATGACCTTTGACCTGTGACCTCTTTTCCGAGACCATGTTTGGCCGGAATCGCGATTCCGCATATGTCGGCTCGCATTAGCCGCGCGTTTGCAAGCTTTTGGTGGTTTCAAACGTTCAAACATGTGATTTGATGTTGCTCCCATGCATAAGGGTGGGTGTCAAGGTCACCTGAAGGTAAGGTCAGGTCATTGACCTTTGGTGACCTCGGGTGACCTCGGCTCACTTTTTTCGAGTTTTATATGTTTCTAGGCTAGTTTTTGGAGCTGAATTCGAATTTAGCAACCATTTGAACATTTACGAAGTAGTTTTGGTGACTTCGTAACATGTTACGAAGCTGTTAGAGGCGGTTGACACCTACTACGAATACCCGGCAGGACCCCTACCGGTTGACCTGACCTGACCCGACCTGGTCTAAATGCTTAAAGACATCATCTGTGATCAAAACTAACATGATATTCGTGATCAGCACCCCGAAAAAAACCCTTAGCAGCCACACTTTACGACTTTCTAACAGGTCCCGATTTTCCCGACTTTGGGTCATTGACCTGACCTGGAAGGTCAACCAATGACCTAGGACCTTAAAATTGGATATCATCGGCTTCTTCTCGTCACGGGCAACACGCTCGTTTTTTTCCGCGAAGCTCTAGCTCGATCAGGGGCCAAACGGCAAGGGGGAGGGGGTCCAACCGACCCCCCCCCTACACATTAGAAGCTGGCAAACGCCGCACACATGCGAGGGTTAAATAATGCAAAAAGAACTAATTTCGGTCGTCGAGACTTGTACGGACATTCCGTACAAGTTTTCGGGCCTTCTCATACTTGTACGGACACTGTCCGTAGCGTCGGTAGTGGTGGCGACCCCCATGGGAAAAACTGTCCCTGAAAAATCGTCTTTTTTTGGAAATTTTTGCCCCCTGCAGGCAAAACCGTTGACGCTAGTCAAATCTGAGAGAAATACATACTCAGAAAGAACACTAATATGGCCAAGGCTATCAAAAGCGCCTTTCCGCGGCGCTGTAGCTCTGTTGGTTCCCGAGTTATGATCCGGCATCTTGCAAATTGTCGATATTCAACCTGAAAATCGGCGAAATTTGAACCTGAAAATCGGCGACCCCCATGACATGAACTTTGACCAGACCAAAAAAGTCGCCGAAGTATAGTCTGGCAAACCTAAGAAAGAATGGATTTAAAGTGCTGCGGTCATTGATGCATGTGCATTTATATTGTGAGAGCATAGTTTCTCTTCTCTCACAACTTTTCACACAAATTTCTCCGAGCCATACATTTCAAGTGCTCAAAACACGTGCAGAGTGATTCCGGCGCTTTAACTCCGTTCTTTCTTAGGTTTGCCAGACAGTGGCGGATCCAGGGGAGGGGGGGGGGGGCAAAATGGGCATTTGCCCCCCCCCCCCCAAACGGCATAATTTTAACATTACGCCTATGGACGATGCATGGAAAGAATCGATAAATTGTTATGGTTTCCCCCCCCCCCAAAAAAAAAAAAAAAAACTGAGCTGGATCCGCCTCTGTTGCCAGACTATAATTTCCTCATTATTTTTGACCCTCTTTCGAACGAAGGGCAGCTTATGGATTATGGGGATGCAAAAAGATATGTTTGCCAATGCACGCCTATGTTTTCTTATGCAAATTGAGGGTGCAGCTGCACACCATGCACCCCCTCTGCCTCCGCCCCTGATTTCTTGCCACAAACGCCTTCAACTGCTCCCGAGTGAAAGAACGTACCTACGTTAATATTGAGATATACTCATTTTGTGAAGGTTGGGCAAAACCTGACCACTACTGGGGCATTCGCTGACTACTGGGGCATTTGCCCCAGTAGCTAACATGTTAGCCGAGGCCTTGGGCCGGAGCCCCAGCCGGCCGGCTATTGGCCGCTGACCGTGGGAACTGCGTGCTGATTGGTCGGACTGAGCCGGAACCGGCCGACGATCGGCCGCTAGGCGTGGGAACTGCGCGATTATTGGTCGAACTGAGCTGGAAGCGGCCGACCTTTGGCCGCTAGTCGTGGGAACTGAGTGATGATTGGTCGTATACGATACATGTTAACCCTCGCCGGCACAGGCCATTTTGAGTCCTTCGACGGCACAAGGGTTGGTACGACCCCCCCCCCCCTCGCGTTTGGCCCCTGATCGAGCTAGAGCTTCGCGGAAAAAACGAGCGTGTTGCCCGTCACGAGAGGAAGCCGATGATACCCAATTTTAAGGTCCTAGGTCATCGGGTGACCTTCCAGGTCAGGTCAATGACCCGAAAACCGGGAAAATCGGGACCTGTTAGAAAGTCGTAAAATGTGGCTGCTATGTGGTTTTCCGGGGTGCTGATCACGAATATCGTGTTAGTTTTGATCAGACATGATGTCTTGAAGCATTTAGACCAGGTCAGGTCAGGTCAGGTCAACCGGTAGGGGTTGTGACGGGTATTCGTAATACGTGTCAACCGCCTCGGACAGCTTCGTAACATGTTACGAAGGCACCAAAACTACTTCGTATATGTTCAAATGGTTGCTAAATTCGAATTCAGCTCCAAAAACTAGCCTAGAAACATGTAAAACTCGAAAAAGTGAACCGAGGTCACCCGAGGTCACCAAAGGTCAATGACCTGACCTGACCTTCAAGTGACCTTGACACCCACCCTAATGCATGGGAGCAACATCAAATCACATGTTTGAACGTTTGAAACCACGAAAAGCTTGCAAACGCGCGGCTAATGCGAGCCGACATGCGCCGAACCGCGATTTCGGCCAAACATGGTCACAGAAAAGAGGTCACAGGTCAAAGGTCATTGGGGTCAGGGTCATGAAATTTTCAGGGTAGGTGTAAAATTGATCAATGCGAGGGCACTGAAAGTTTCGTCGCGATCGGCCGCTTTTTACGCGAGTTATTCGCGAAAAACCTTAGGGGGGGTTGCATCAACCCCCCCCCCCTGTGCCGGCGAGGTAAAAAATGTGAGATCAAATGATAGTGCTGTGAAATGCATTTTAAAAATGTTGAAATAACAATTAGGAAATCCCTTCATTCATGTAAACTACGCTATGTCAGACAGCAATACCGCGTCATACGCCGAGCAAAAAACGGCACTCGTTACCGCTTCCTCAGATCTTTGCGAGCAACCGGGTGGATGTTACAGACGTAGGGCGGGAGGGGGGGGGGGGGCGAAGCTTTGGTCATCTCTTGGAGTACCGTACCGCCTGCTACGTGTTCCTTGAGTTTGAGCGAAAAGGAACGAGAACGTCCCGATGCGCATAACATGCGCCCCACTACATTTCAATGGGTAATGGACAAAGCTCATCGGCAACGGACAAACATCCATTGGGACTAGTGTGAATATTTATTGGCAGAAGCATACCATAGGCAATCGGTTATACATCAGCTAAACAATCCACGGCAGATTCACCTGCACCAGTTAGAGAACAGCCGAAACGAAATAAAACAACCCCCTCTCAGCGTGTTGATCACAACAAACCGTTATTCATCGTGACTTCGGAAAGCAAACATCCCTATGAAGCGACCAAAACTAAGCGTGTCGGCGCGCGGCGCTGCCGGGCGGCCGTGGGCACCTGCGGGCGCGAGCTAACAATCCGGTGTGTCTGCGGGGAGGGCGGGCTCGTGTCGGCGGCGCCGGCGGCGCTCAGGGCACCTGCTGCAGCGCCTCGCGCAGGAACGTGTCCGGGTCGCCGGCCTCAGCCAGCACGCCCAGCACGTCGAGCATCTCTGCCAGCGAGGCGGCCGGCAGCAGCTCCTGCTGGTAGCGGCGCAGCAGCCGGTCGCAGGCCTCCAGCAGCGCCTGGTCGTGGTGGCGGATGTACTCGGCCAGCGCGGCGCACCAGTCGGCGCCGCCGGCCTCCGGCGCCGCGCGCGACAGCACCATCGTGTACAGGCCGTCCACCAGGCCCCAGAAGATGGCCCACGGCCGGTAGACGGCCCACGGCAGCGGCTGGCGCTCGGTCAGCGCGCGGCCGCCGCCGGGCCGCGTGTGGCGCGCCTGCGCCAGCACCAGCAGGCGCGCCAGGCAGCGCAGCCGCAGCTGGCGCCAGCCGTCGGGCGCCAGCACCAGCGGCGCCATGGCCATCCAGAAGAGCGGCCCGTCCGGCTCGAAGCTGGTCTCCACCCAGCGGTCCGAGGCGGCGCCCAGCTGGGTGGTCACGTTCTTGAGCTCGCGCTGGCCGATGCGCGTGCTGTTGATGACGTAGAGCGCCATGTGCATCAGGTGCGGCACAATGTAGATGTTGCTCTGCGGACCGCCGCCGCCAGAGTCGTCGCTGAAGCTGCGCTCCTGGGCGAAGCGCAGCAGCAGCAGCTTCAGGTCGTGCACGGTGGTCTGGTAGCCCACGTCCCTGTGGCCGGTGCTCTCCTGCGGCAAAACACGGCGCCCGGTTAATACAGTCGTGTCGCACGGCAGATGATAAATACTTTACCTGCCATACGGCACGCAGCCAACGATATGCACCCACCCATCAGCATTGGAGGTTAACACTTTGTGATTGATGAAGGCGTTTTCAATGTTCCATGCTTTCCATTTTAATTATTTTTCCTATTAGGTGTAGGTGTAAAACAACATAACCTGTGGGTAGGTGGTGTGGCGTGCCAGGTAGGTGTAGTGTTAAACTAACCTTCCGGTAGGTGTTACGGCGCGCCAGGCAGTGGGAAGGTGTAGGTGTAAAGTACTGAACTGCAGGTAGGTGTTGTGGCGCGCCAGGCAGTGGGAAGGTGTAGGTGTTAAACTGACCTGCAGGTAGGTGTTGTGGCGCGCCAGGCAGTGGGAAGGTGTAGGTGTTAAACTAACCTGCAGGTAGGTGTTGTGGCGCGCCAGGCAGTGGGAAGGTGTAGGTGTTAAACTGACCTGCAGGTAGGTGTTGTGGCGCGCCAGGCAGTGCGCGAACGCCGACTCTGCCACCTGCGGCCCCCAGAGCGGCAGCAGGCCGTTGCAGCGGGTGTTGGCGTTCTGCAGCGCGGCCGACTCCCACTCGTCGCGCGCGCGCGCCAGCCGCACGGCCGCCATGTGGCAGTCCACGTGCACCAGGTTAAAGTGCGTCACCGTCGAGTAGCCCATCGTTTTGCGCTGCTTGGGCTCGGCGTCGTCGAGCGGGCAGCGCTTGGTGAACGTGTAGATGCCGAGCACCTTGGTGGGCTGGAAGCGGTAGCCCTCGCGGCAGATGACGCACGTCAGGCCCTGCTCGTCACTGATGTCGTCCAGCTGCCGCAGCACCGACGACTTGATGGCCACCTGGCCCTTGTCGTTGGCGCGCATCCCCAGGGCGTCCAGCTGGTGCTTCCGCATCGCCATGGCCATCCGCTTCTTCTCCTGGCGCGTCTGCTTGCGAACCTGCTCGATCTTGGTGGCGACCTGGCGGCACAGCGGTCAACGGGGCGACAGTCAGTGGAGAACAGCCGTCAGCGGGGGCTAGTCAGTGGAGAACAGCCGTCAGCGGGGGACAGTCAGTGGAGAACAGCCGTCAGCGGGGGACAGTCAGTGGAGAACAGCCGTCAGCGGGGAGCCGGTCAGTGGAGAACAGCGGTCAGCGGGGGACAGTCAGTGGAGAACAGGAGCCGGTCAGTGGAGAACAGCCGT
This sequence comes from Amphibalanus amphitrite, assembly GCF_019059575.1. Taxonomy (NCBI): domain Eukaryota; kingdom Metazoa; phylum Arthropoda; class Thecostraca; order Balanomorpha; family Balanidae; genus Amphibalanus; species Amphibalanus amphitrite. The sequence goes on along the minus strand of NW_024881730.1, from coordinate 134,197 downwards.
CAGCGGGGAGCCGGTCAGTGGAGAACAGCCGTCAGCGGAGAGCCGGTCAGTGGAGAGCGGCGGTCAGCGGGGAGCCGGTCAGTGGAGAACAGCGGTCAGCCGGGGGGCCAGTCAGTGGAGAGCGGCGGCCAGCGGCTGCACGGCAACGGTCAAAGATGCACAGACCACGACAGGCGGCATGCTGAATGGTGACGCTTCCCTCTGTCCTCCCGTCGCTTGCCCTACCCCGTTCGTGATAAACACACCCTGCCAATTACCGAGCATGTAGCTGCAACCCTTCAATGTCCTCCATCTCTCACGCTTCTCTTCGCAGGCCCCCATCACCTTACCGACGAGACCTGTTCACAGTAACGGCCTCCCCACACCAGTGCCCGTCCCCTGCCCCTGTTACCCACCTGTCGGTTGGTGCGCAGCGCCTCCAGCAGGTTCTCGGCCAGGGAGCCGACGTGCTGGTCCGACGACACCTGCTCCAGACGGTGGATGATCGGGATGCTCTCGGCGGCCACGGCCAGCTGCGTCGGCTCGTGTTTGGTCGCCAGGCCGGCCAGGATGCGCAGCGCGTAGCTCAGCGCCGGCCGCGACAGGAAGCTCTTCCACTGCTCGTCGTTGGTGTTAAGCAGCGCCTTTTTGCCGGGCGGCGCGTGCTGTCGCAGGTAGGTGAGCGCGCGCTCCACCACGCCGGCGGCCACAAACATGTCCTTGAGCTGGTTGCCCATGCAGTTTGTCTCGATGCCGGCGGTGAGCGCGCAGAGCGACTCGAGAAGCGCGGCCGACTCGGCCGGCTGGCTGGCGTCAAACTCGTCAAAGTCGAGCACCGGCTGGAAGTGGTCGATCAGCAGGCGCATCTTCTCCTCGGAGCCGAACGTCAGGAAGGGCAGCACGCGCATCAGCTGCTGCAGCAGTGCGCCAGCGCCTTTACTCTGCGAACGGACACAAAAATCAATGCGAATGAGGCGCACGCCATGGCTTTCGAAGAAGTGCCGGGTTCCGACCCGCGTTGCGTGCCTTTATTTGACATATACGCGATTCAGCTTAATAATTGCGGTGGCTTCCTGAACAGTGAATTGTTTATTTTAAGCGAGAGACTCGTGCCGCACCCTCAGGCGGCCGCTGGTGTCGAGCTGACTGACCTGCGCCATGTGCACGTGCGAGAGCAGCAGCCGGATCTGTTCCACGGAGCCGCAGGTGGAGGCGAACCGCCGGTACTCGTCCAGGTCGAGTGAGGTGGCCTCGGCCAGCACCACGGCCATTATCTGCACGGACGAGGCGGGGTGATCAGCGGTCACAGCGTATCAGACGGTCGCCACTTCATACCAAACGAAAAGTCGAGAAATGCGCGACTAGTTACACGTTACACGAACGAATAGCTAGACTGTTTCCGCGGGTCCCAATTTCGGTAAGTATTGACAGCAGGACCGTGACATAGGTTCTGTATTGCAGGTACGGGTCCCGGTGAAGCGCCGTGGCGTGCCGCCTGACCTGCAGCAGCTGCTGGGTGACTGTGGGACCGCCCGGCGGGCCGGCCACCAGCTCCGGGTCCGCCTTCAGACACAGCGCCAGCAGCCGCAGCATCACGGCCACGGCGCGCAGCTCGGGACGCGTCAGCGCCGCCCGGTTCTGACGCGTCTTGATACAGAGCCCGGTCAGCCGCAGTAGGACGGTCAGCAGCGGCCGTGAGCGCTGCAGGTCCTCGATGTACTCCATCCGCCGGAGCAGCTCCTGAAAACGACCGGGGCGGAGAGACGGCGACGTTACCGGTGACACATTCTGCAGAGTGTGGGCTGAGTGACCAGAAACTGACCGCCAGGGTGCCAGCCCATTGCTCACCTTCCGTGAACTCATCGTAAAACTCGACTGGCGTGGGTAGGCGTCTTAATCCGTAGTGATTTACCTACTGCAGTAAAGCCGCTGTTACCCACACCCACCTGCAGGCCGCCGCAGTCGCTCATCACGTTGGCCATGCGGTACGTCTCCTCGTCATCCCGGTCCGTGTCCGTCTTGGTCTCCAGCGACTCGATAAACTCCTCGGTGGCGTCGCCGAGCAGGCCGCGCATCCGGTACACGATGCGCATCGGCTCCGTGTCGCCGCTGGCCGACGGCAGCCACACCTTGCGGTACACCTGCGGGGAGAGGAAAAGACGGTCACATCTGGTCCTTTGGGGAGAGATAGCCATAAGACAGCCACACCTTGCGGAACACCTGAGGGGAAGGATAGGTCGTCATTTACACATGATTGAACCGTAGAGAAGGGTAGCTTTGGATAACGTGGAGCTAATTATCCAATATAACAGTGGAAGTCACCATCCAGCACAACCAGACACCACAGGAGGCTGAACACATAGACAACGGAACGGATTAGTCAACTCCACCTCCCCGTACAGGTTTGAACGGCGAAGTCAGCGGCCGCTCGGTTGACTGATGTCACTCACCTCTTTGACGGGCAGGTCGAGCGAGATGATTTTGTTGTTGACGAGCAGCTCCATGCCCGTGTCGTCCTCGAGCAGGGCCACCAGTTCACAGTCGCGGCAGATGCGGTTCTTGACGTCTCGCATCAGCGGGCCCATGCCCGGGTCCGTTGAAGGGTACGGGTTGCCCACCATCCGGCCCTGGACAGCAATACACCTGTTAGAACGGGGCGACGGACACGGCGCCACAGACAGCACCTCGACACAGTCACAGTTCCATTAGCATAGGTCGGTATCACAGTCGCTTATCCCGCCGTATCAAAACAACGGGAGAAGACATCAGCCATAAGACATCTACAGTTCAAATAGTCACACCGCCGTGCTGCAGAGGCCAGTGAATCGTTCCCACCTGCAAAAAGTCCTCCTGCTGCGGGTCCTTCTCGAGGCTGAGTAGGAACGGTCCCAGCTCGTTCAGCTCCGGCTCGATGATGGAGCACAGCCGCTCGAAGATGAAGACGGGTGTGCGCACGTCCGACCGGCCGTACTTAGCCACCGTCTCCACACAGATGGCCATGAACTGGCGCGTCTCAGCCTCGGTGCCTGCCGGACGCCGCGAACAAACGTCAGACGTAACATCAGCCGTGAGAAACGGCACACACAGGCCGGCACCGGCCTCTCGTCAAACTGAGCTGTGACTGACGTATATTCCTGACAGTCGGTGAAATACTTAATTGCATCTGATATATAAACCTGGAGGAGCTGAAGCCGACTCTCCGATGCATAACCCACGCTCTCCAGCGTTTCATCCAACCAGTTACGTGTCACACCCGCCTGCCCCTACCGCTCCCCACGTCTGCCCCTCCCCGACACCCACCCGACGTGATGTCCTCCAGCAGCATGAGCAGCCGCTCCTGGGTCTCGTCGACCAGTTTGGTGCGCTGGATGACGAGGCGCCGGAGCGATAGGTAGCCGTGCAGCACGGTGGCCAGCAGCGGCGCCTTGTGCCGGCTGCGCACCGACTCCAGCTCCAGGAAGGAGATCAGCAGCTCCGTCAGCTCCTTCAGCGCGTACCCTGAACACCAGCGCAGAGAGTGGGCGGTCAGTGGACGGGTCAGTCAGCCAGCACAAACGGCTCGCATTTTCCTTCTTTTGCGGGAGCTGCTTTGATAAACGCGAGTGAATCAGGAGTAGGTTTTACCGCGCGTTTCCGTACTCGTATGTACGCATAAAAAACGCATGCTCGTAACGCGTATTTTTCTGGAATCGTTGAAAAACTGATTCAAGAACTCAGCAAGTCAAACAATTACTCTTGACAATTACGACTGGAGTAGGACAACTGAAGTGTAAAGCATGCGATTTTTAGAAGTCCAATTAAGAACCGAAGGTAGCAAAGAAGGGGTCGTTTTCATCCGGCCAGTGTCTGGGGCGGGCGCCGTACCCTGCGAGAGGTCGCTGTTGAGCGTCGTCTCCTCCAGCTGGTTGAGGTTGTCGATCTCCTTGGTGATGAGCTCGGCCAACAGGCCCAGGATGCCCTTCGTCTGCGGCACACAGGCAGACACACACCCGTGGTTAACATCCAGACACACATACTAAGACGCGTGTGGTCAGTAACACGGCCTGGGAGGCCAATCAGACAACCAGGGACGTGATGATATCAGTCACATGATGAGTAGATACAAGACCGGTACTGGGCCACTGGCACACAGCTCACACACACACGAACATAGCATAATTGCTTCCTTGAGTTACCCGTAAAAACAAACAACTAAGCCGCATGAAACGTTACATGAGCAATACTTTTGATAAAGATATACAACAAAATACTAATGATAAATGAAAGAGCATTTTTAGTTTATTTAACAATTTAACACGCGTACCATTGATGGCAAGTCCATACCATACAAGGCCGCATGCTCAACGACTCGAGGCTGGACGACAGACTGCCTTCCTTTCATTCCTGTCGCATTATCGAAATTGCTGCCACGTGGCAAAGGGATACTAACTGAAGGTCGTCCTTCACCAACTAAGATATTGGAGACCGCGCCGTCTTCAATGCCTCGCCGTTTTGTCTTTATGAGCGGCGGCATGGGCCACTGAGCAGTCCAGTGTGCAGGGTAAATATCGCTCGGGAGCTCGCCGCCTTGGTCTTTGTGCGGCCACTGGGGCGCGACCACTGTCTCCTGGTGCGCGACCATTGTCTCCTGGGGCGCGACCATTGTCTCCTGGTGCGCGGCCGGCGGCCCCCGGTGCGCGGCCGGCGGCCAGTCGGGCCCGGTCAGCGGGGTCGCGCAGGGTCCGGCTCGGTCGGCGGCTCGCGGCGGCCATGGCCCGGCGGGTCGGTAAAGTCGTCCGACTGCTCTTCTACGGTAGTCTGCTCATCTTCTGCAGCATCGTGTTCGGAATTCAGGTGGGAGAGAGGATTCGGCAGTCGCCGGCTGGTCTCATCGGCAGTGGTGCCACGGTAGTTGGCTTTGGGCGATAGACCGCACATACCACTCTATCAACATTCTTTCGGAAATTACACAATTGTCGTTCGATATTTCATTGTTTAATTCCTGGTAAGTAAATGCTCGCAACTACATATATTTTCATGGCAAGCAATGCTCGTAAGAATATATGTGTAACCGTAGACCACGAACTTGTGCTATTACGATTCTAATTAGCACACAAGTGCGACCGTTAGACGTACGACAAAGTAAGGAGTGTCCAATGTGCAGCAGAGCAGATTGCGGCGCTCACCGCCCGCTCGCCGCAGCTGACGCCCGAGCTCGTTTGTCGCAGGTGTGGATGCTGGGCCGTCACTACCTCGACGAGCCCGTGGCGCTGGAGCTGGGCGAGGAGCTGAGTGGCGTCACGGACGCCCCATTCCCAGCCATCACCGTGTGCGACAGCAACCGGCAGAGTCGGAGCGTGGCGCGAGCCTGGGGCGTGCTCAATCCGAAGGGCACGGGCGTCAGCTGGCGCCGCTTTCCGTGGCACCGCCGGCCAGTGGCAGAGTTCTGGGAGGAGGCGGCGCCGCGCCTCACCAGCCTGGTGCAGCAGTGCAACCGGCGCGAGTGTCGGCCGACCGGCGCGCGCGGCGGCTCCACCCGGCAGGGCCGCTGGACGGCCGGCCGCTACCGGCGCGGTCTCTGCTACACGTTCCGGCCCAGCGGGCCGCTCGTGTTCAACGGCCGGCGGCGGCTGGCGCTGGTGCTGCACAGCGACCCGGCCGAGCACACCGCACACGGCCACAGCAACTACCTGCGCCGGCCGGCCGTGGACGTGTTCGTCGCCGGAGACCAGCCACCCATCGTGGACAAGGACTTTGAGGACGCCGAGCTGAGCCCGCACCTGTCCGTCGACGTCGGCTCAGTGGTGAGCGCGCGGCTCGGGGCCTCCCGCTGGCACCGGCTGCCGCTGCGCCGGCGGCCCTGCCAGCCGGGCGCCGGCCACTCGCGGCCGCGCTGCCTGGTCTCGTGCCGCTGGGAGGAGCGGTCGCGCGTGGTCGGCTGCCGGCCGCCCTGGAGCGCCGCGCCGCCCTCGCTGCCGCTCTGCGCCAACCAGACCGAGTTCCTCGGGATGCTGTACAAGGATTTCCGGGTGCCGTCGGACGACCCGTGCGTGCGGCGCTGCCTGATGGCCTGCAACAGCACCACCTACGAGCTGCGCGTCACCAGTCTGCTGGCCAACCGGAGCGGACTGCTGGCCGTCCACCGGGCCGTGCTCGAGCTGCACTGGCCCTACGCCATCCAGCTGAACGCCGAGCGGCCGGGCTACAGCCTCTCCGACCTGATCTCCGACCTGGGCGGCTCGCTCAGCCTGCTGCTCGGCGTCTCGGTCGTGTCGGCCGTCCAGCTGGCTGAGCTGGGTGTGCGCCGGGCGCTGGGACTCTGCCTCCGTCACTACCGCCGCCGCCGCCGCCGTCCGGCAGTCCGCGCCGCAGACTGTCCGCTGAGGCCCGGCGGGAAGGCCGGTCCGGGAGCCGCGCACGGGACGTCCGGGCTGCCAGCGGTGAGCCGCGAAACCCAGCCGGCCCCGGCTGCGGCAGCAGCAGTCTCCTCTCGGGCGGCCTGAGTCCGGCCAACACCGCACAGCGCCCAGAATACCGTCTAAGTACCCCGGCACAATCACACAGTCGTGTCGCACAAAGCGCAAACTCATTGAGAAATGTAACGACATGTATATGTAGCTCGCAGCCTTTCGGCACTAAAAGGCGGCTGTGTTCGTGTCCGACCTACACCGCGCTCGGTCCGGACCCACCCTGGGCCCGGACCGCCCGTCGGTGCGAGTTCACAGGGGCGCGGAGCTGGAAATGTCTGAACTAGTCTCTTTACCAATGTGGTTAGGGTTGTACTCATTTGTTTGAATAAAGTTGATGTTTTTTTGTGTGCAATAAACAAATAGCTTTCACCTCACAATGACCGATCACCAAAATTCGTTTTCTAGTTAGTTGACAACAGCGGTAGCGTACCCGATAGCTAGCTGCTCCCAGCACTAAGAGGCCTTTACGACCGGCCGACAGCACTGACAGCGGCAGGCGGCCACCACTGGGTACTCACAGTCAGGTAGTACTTCCAGTGGTTGGCCGCGATCAGCTTCTGGTAGAGGTCGATAAACTCGGCAGCCGTCTCGCCCGCGTCACTGACGTCACTCAGGTATGACGTCAGCATGTCCAGGATCTGACGTCACCGATACGGGCAAAGGTACACCGGTTAACGGGATGAAAAATGACGGCATAATACATATGCAAGAAAGGAGCAAAAACACAATTGTAACCGCAATCTGATGAGGCAGCTCAGCCAACATATTAACTACAGTCCCACATCGAGCACTGAATATGTACTCGTGCCAGTCCAAACTAAGCCCAACTACTGTTTCGATTGCAAAATATTTGACAAAAGTTTGTCATGACATAGCCGTGTGAAAATTGGTCTGCCATATGAGCGGTGAGCGCACCTGTCGTTTTCTGGCCGGCTCGCTGGCCAGTGTCTCCACCATGTCTGCTGCCACGCGGCGCGCCAGCCGCGAGCTCGGACTGAACAGCACGCGGCGCAGCCACGACGTGTCGAGGAAGGTGACGGCGATGGCCGACTGGGTGGTACGCTGGCGCCACCGGCGGCCGTACTTCTCCATCAGGAACAGGGCGCGCACCTCCGACCGCTGCGGCACACGCGGACAGACGGAGGGGGACGGTCAGCGGGGTGACTCGGGGAACCCACCGCAGGGAGGAGTACTGCATCAGGGCAGCCCGCCAGCAGGCCGGTGACATCACCAGAGGCTTCATGGGAGTCTACCTCCTCAGACGTAAAACTCGAGCGTAACGAACAGTTACTAACTGATCAATGATCATCACAGTGGTTAGAGCACAGAACACACTGCAACACAGCAATCCACGGAACAGGTACTAAGACAATAAGACCCACGCCTACTGTCACTGAGGAAAAATCAGTCGCTTACAACAGAGTGTGATCCTAGTCCATTCATACAGCAGTCTCAGGCTGCTCGACCACCTACCGAGGCTCCCTTTGCCGGCTCTCGGCCCCGTTTGGCCTTGCGTGACCTCCATGCCTCGAACGAGTGTTGCGGGGCCTGCTGGAGCCAGCGCGAGGCGCTCAGATGCACCTCTGGCTGGTCGCCGGCCGTCACAGAGCTGGGTGCCGGCTGTCGGATCGACAGACGGACACGGAAAGACGTCAGAACACGGCACGGGACACCCGCTGTTCCACAGCACCAGGCACAAAGGAAAAGAGAGGGTTCCCACAGACAGCGGCGGTAGGGACAGTTTGCCGGTGCATAAAAAAAACATTAACACGACTGGTTACACACACATACGGGGGAATAAGGGGGCAAACAAGCGCGGACAGAGCTAGTCGTGAAAAGACAAATGGAACCATCAATACTACACACATATATGAATGCCTCCGTATATCGGAAGAGCTCCCGCTCGGTACGTGAGCAAACGAAAATCGGGGGCAGCGAGCCAAGACAAGTGCCAATATAAACACGACCTCCGGCATGAGTGCGCTATGGACATTATTTCGACCATCACAAAGGCGGTAGGAAGTGGCAGTGGAAAGGCGATGAGGGATACCGTCCAGAGGGTCTGTCACAGACTCACAATGAGCGCCCAAACACAACTGCGAATGGGCCGAGCTCGAAAGACCACCACGCTAGGAAAAAAATATCGGAAACAATTACTATGAGCCATGCAAACTAATCATGTTCGAAGGACAGCTCGAAACCGTGACCAAGAACAGAACTAGAAAACCGGCACCTATATGTTCGTGCTTCTGAAGCTGTCGGTTTTTTCAATTTAATTTCGGATGAAAAAGGAACCTAAGGAGCCACGTCACGTCACAAAACCCAATGTCCCCGCGCCCTACCTTGGACGGCCCTGGCACCCCCGCCGCCGAGGTGCTGGCTGCGGGCGCGGCGGCCGCGGTCCCCGACCCGCCGGCCGCCGCTGATCCGCCGGTGGACGTCCCCGCGGACTCCGCGTCGGCCGGCGGCTGCATGACGCCCTGCAGAATCTTCAGGCAGGGCAGCGTCACCGACTCGATCACCACCGGGTTCTTGTGCTCCTTGCCGGCCATTATGAAGATGCGCACCACGCACCTGGCAGGGCGCAGAGAGGGAGGTCACGACGTGGCTCAGGCGATAAAATGACAACTCCTGTCACTGAGGTAAAGAGCAGCAGCGCCAATAACGCCGAGCTCCAACCGGCGAGAAGTGCCGTGAAACTTTCATATAGAGCGGGACAGAAGCGTCAGCAACGCAAAACCGAAATTCGGTTATTAAAAAGAGACAAAGTGAGAGTAACAGGCAGCTAAGTCAAACCCTCACAGTCCAGGCTTCGGATTGAATAATAGAAAACAAAACACGATTGTTTATCTCCATGCCCAGTTTTCAAATTCCTCCAGTGCGCCGTGAGTCTCTCGGCGCACCAGCACACCGTACGGACCTGAGCCGGTGCTCCCAGCACGAGTCCTCCTTGCGTACGGCGGCGGCCAGCAGGGCCATCTCGTGCCGCACGGCGGCCGCCACGCCGGCAGAGCTCATCCCGCTGGAGAGCGCCAGCCGCACGCGGCCCGAGATCAGCTCGTTGAGCTCCAGCGTGGCCGCCAGGTTGTCTTTGGTGAGCAGACAGAGCAGCTGGCACACCTCGTCACGGCTCTGGGGCAGAAGAACACCAAAGGTCAGGATGAGGCCAGCACGACGACTGGACAACGTCAATTCACAAGGAAGACACACGAGAACCTGCAGAACGTCGCCAGATTCGCTACCGCATCAGTACGGCCGTAGAGCGATCCCTGGTCGTAGCTAGTACCCTCGTACCTAGGTTGGTTTCCAACTGACCACAGCCTGCTCTCTGGTGTCTAGACCGTCTCCTTCGGTCTCACCTGGGGCGTGCCGCGGCGCAGGTTGTGCTCCAGCAGCTGTGGGATCAGGCCGTAGCTGCAGAGTGTGACACGCAGCCGCGGGTTGGTGGCCAGCGCGCGCAGCAGCGTCACGCAGCACTCGGCAGAGGCACTGCTGCAGCCGTAACAGCGACCGTGGCTGGTGGTCTCCTGTGGGGACATGGCCGGTAGGTCAGCTTCATGAATCAGAGGAAGGTGGTATTGCGTCCGGCAGGCTAGTAGAGGCGAGTTCACGACATCGTACAATCATCAGGATAGGTCGAAAACGATACATTCAGCCAAGTGCCAACACCTTTCTGAGCAGCAGTTGCAAAAAAGGCATACATCACATAACCTTCGAATACAGCAAGTGTCCCCTATCCAGCTTAGCAGATTCTTCTCTGTTACCATTCCCGACATGAGCTCACCACCAGGCCCATGTATGTCGCTCGCGAAGTCATGCCCCTGCACCCTGTAGCCGGCCCGCGCAGCGCCCCGCTCACCTGACAGAAGGCCGGCGCCGAGGCGGCCGCGGTGCCGGCGCCGTCGTGCGCCTGCCGGTCGTAGCGCAGCAGCTCGCGACGCGAGGCCAGCACCTTCTGAATCACCTTGCTGAGGTCGTCAAAGTCGCGTCGGCAGTCGCTGCAGTACTTCTGCGCCAGCTGAGGACAGGGCCGAGGGTGTCAGGACAAGTTACTGGTGTAAACATTCACCGCAAGAGACAGTTTGTCACTGTATGACAACGAAAATCATTAAGTACAGAAATATAGAGGTTTCTTTTTGGACGATGTCATCAGAAGGTTTAAAACACGCATTACGCCAACGATGTGCGTAAACCTCTCGTAGCAATAAATGAAATGGTAAAACGCTGATTAAAGCATAAGGTCCACAGCCTTTTCAACCGGTGGACAGAGCACGGGTCGCGCAGCGGCCCGATGCCAACCACCCTCGCCGCGATCCTACCTGCTGTATGGGCCGGCTGACGTGCGATCCGGCGGTGCCGGCGGCCAGGTCGGTAGCCACTGCTGCTGCCGCCGCCGATACCTCTCCGCCGTGGTCACTGACCCAGGCCAGCAGCGCCTGTCCAGGGACAGGGTCGGTCAGTCAGGGGTCACGGGTTAAACCGGGCGAGTCACAGTAAGATACATCAGGTACGTAGCTGACGTGCTAATAGGCAGGCTTTGGATGATGTGTTGGTCGTCGCACCAGTCTCTCACCTCCAGTGTAGGTTTGTAGGACATGAGTTTCTTGTAGATCTTGTCGGCGCGCTCCAGGAGTCCGTTGATGTTAGTGACGGCCTTCTTTCTGTCCTCCTCGCTCTCGATCGGGTCCACGGCGCAGCACGGTTTGGCTGTCAGCGTGTACTCGAACTTGGCGTACTTGCAGAAACCGCAGGCGTTACACAGGAACGGGTCCTTCTCGTCGTAGTTGATGGCCCTGAACACATTGGTTACAGGAGGTCAGCTCTGATGTCATGGCGGGGAAGTTGACCATCGACAGTCGTAGTTAGAACATACGACATGCGTGGTAGCACTGACAGACTGACCCAAACCTTGTCTAACCATCGGACACAGCGGCGCCTTCGATCCCCGTAGCCCCATAATGTTCAATACCCCAGCACCAAGCATCGACACGGCTCAATGTGTGTGCCGTGGTCCGGCCCGCCCTGGCGGCCGGCGCTACACACCTACCTGCACTTGTGGCACTGGAACACGTTCTCACCGCAGTTGCCACAGACACCCGGGTGGGCTGGCACAGAGGCACTGCAGCGAGGGCACTGCAGCGTCTCAGACGAGGCCTGAAACGGGCGTCACAGTTACAAAAAGGGATTGAGGGGAACGACGGTACACGGCCAATGACGCTGACAAGTGACAGCCATACACAACTACCATGAACTTGCCAGTCATATTGCACTGTAATGAAGCTAAACCTGCATACAGTCACAGCCTTCCAAGAAAATAGACCATATTGTCACTCGATCTACCCCATCCACCTAATTAATTCACACTAGCAGTCCAATTTAGGTCAAGTACGATCAGCTTCAGGGCGCGCGCACTGGGACAGAATTCACCGTCATCAAACGAACCTGCATGTTCTCGTAGAAGTCGGCGTACTCGATCATGAGGTTGCAGGCGACGATGGGCAGCGGGAAGTCGAGCTTGACGTCCGTTTGGCCGCTGGTAAGCGACACCTTCTTGGCCTTGTGCCACATGGCTGGAACGGAACAAGGGCAGAGCAGGGGGCACATGGTCAGAGACAGAGTCTGGGTAGCGCTCAGATGCCAAACCAACACAGGGCTATGGGAAACAATGCATGGTGGACATTGTCGAGTTATGAATTATTGATGCCTTGTATCAAAGCTACGAACTTCCCTTCAGTCCATCCCTTCGCTTCAGCCAACAGCTGCTCGCCGCCCTAATTCCTGTCGCACTCACCAGGCCGGTTTTTTAGCTCGACCACCGACTGGACGGTGCGGTTGTTGTAGTAGACGTTGACGGTGCGCACCATCTTGGAGCGCTTCAGGTCGCCGATGCGCAGGAAGATGCGGCTGATGGTGTGGCTGCCGACCAGCTTCACCAGCTGCGTGGTGGTCGTGTAGCGAGAGTCCACCTGTCGGCAGCGGCGGGACACGTCAGAAGTCGGTGTGGGTCCGGTGGCGGCAGATATTAACGGAAACTGATCGAAGGCGTTGCATACATACAGTTCTATGCTGAACTCGAACTCTGAACTCGGCATACAGTTCTATGCCGCTATGAACTTGAAAATAAATAGATAAATGTCTTATTAGCTCCTACGCAGGCAAAAGCAAAACTTATGTGAATAGGAGAACGCATTCGGATTATTCGTAGCAGGTTGAAGATTCAAAAGCCAGAACCTATTCATTCTCAGCTTCGTTATACTGCTTCCTTTACAGACGTCGAACCTTCTCCTGCTGCACCCATCCCCCTCGGCTGTCACCTCACCTTGACGTTGGAGAGTTTGAGCTGCGAGTAGGGCACCTCGGGGTTGTTGCACACCAGGCAGGGCTCCGACTCGAGGTAGTAGCCGTCGAATTCGACGAGCGCCGCCAGGCCGGCGTACAACTGGCCGTTGGCGTGGTTGGCCAGCTGCTGGTTCTGCGTGCGCAGCATCTCCATGGCGTGCTCCATGTAGGCGGACACCTGGCGCACAGACAGGCAGGAGGGTGGTAAGTCAGAGTGCGCGACCAGCGGCATGGCCGGGTGCCGCAGGCAGCTCAGCTGCGACGAAGCTACGACTCCACATACGACACACAAGATATCGGTGTCAGAACCCGCGGTGTCATTGTCGGTATGAGCGGTCAGTAGTCCGACATCGGTGTCGGTGCTGGTACAAATGTCAGTGTCCGTTCGGGTGTCAGTACCGCCTCGTCGCTCACCTTGTCTTCAGCCTCGGTGGTTTTCAGCGACATGTATCCAAGCAGGTCGACAAACTGAGCGGCCTTTCGTCCGTAGGAGGGCAGCAGCGGCCACAGTTTCCAGAGCAGCTCCACCAGCGACTCGCGGTCGGCCGGCGGCGCGTTCCTGGGGCGGGATAGATGGTCAGCAACGGGTCATACCAGGGGAGTACAAGCACGACACAGTGGCGGTACCGAGACAACACACCACGAACCGAACGATACAGAGTCGAGCAAGAGTAATAGCGCAACGATAGAAATCGCTGCATACATGCTCAAAACAGGTATTGAGTTACATGTTCAAAAAGCAGACAAGCTATCGATGATTACAATTTGCTTATGGCTGCTTTAAATGATACTGCGCTATCAGGGCTGAGGGTGTGCCGTTAGTCATTTATTTAAGTTTAGAACGACCGGCCGCGGCCGTCGTCCCCTCACCGGTAGATGCTGAGCACCAGCGCGTGTGCCTGCCACCGGATGGCCGTGGCGTTGCTCTCCAGGAGGAAGGTGCGCACGAACCGGGCCGTGCCGGCCGGCAGCGGACCAGCGCCCATCAGCTGCCGCGTCAGCTGACGGCTCAGTGAGGAGCCCTCGCTCTCAGCCGCCTGGGAAGGGGAGGGAGAGGGGTCAGCTGACGGCTCAGGGACAAGCGTTCGCTCTCAGACGACTGAAGAGAGGGTAAGGAGTGTCAACGGACTGACGGAACAGAGAATACTTCTCGCCTTCGGGCGCTACGGAGCCAACCCCAAGTACTGCAATCAGGTACTGCCGTCAGATATCGATGGGTGAACGAAGCAGCTTACCAATTGAAAACCGCGCTATAAATGGATACACATCGACACTTTTACCAACCAAGCAAACATCGAGATACGCGCACTCCTCTGTACCATGTTTCGTCAGATGTACGGCGCGGCCACTGCTCGTCCATCCGTACCTGGGCCGAGTGTTTGGCGCTGGAGCCGGAGCCGGCGGCGGGAGCGGCCGGAGAGGCGACGGCCAACTGCAGGAGCTGCAGAATGATGGGCGCCACGCCCTCGTCCAGCTGGTAGCTGGCGCGCAGCAGGAACGGCAGCACGGCCGAGCGGCCGGCGCAGAACCGCTGCCAGTTCACTGCCAGCCGGAGAAACAACACTTATCAACAACCAACCTTCAACAGGGCGGTAGGAATGGCAGAACGGCCGAGCGGCCGGCGCAGAAACGCTGCCAATTCACTGAAGGTACGATGAGAATTAGTCAGAACACATCTTATCAGGCTGCAGTACGGGCTAACAAGGTCAACAAACAACATCACAACACAAACCGCGGTAACGCAGACCCGTCAAAGCCACCGCTAAGACTATCGTAGCTGATTAATCGAAGTCATTCGGCATGCAGCTTAAACAGTTACTGACACCAGCCACAGGGCACTCTCTACCGAGGTCTCCCCACCACTATCCACCCTCCTGACTGACCGGTGCGCGTGGTGGCGATCTCCTGGCAGGCCTTCAGGTGCTCCACCAGCTCGATCAGCGAGTCGTAAGTCAGACAGAGGAGCGGCGCGTCCGGCTCCGAGCCGCTGCTGCCGTCTCCGCACAGCGTCTGTACCGCCTGGAGACGCATGGAGCCGGGTGAACGTTTGTCAGCGACACCGGGCAGACCGTGCAAACACATACACTACGTGCATTTCTACGGGAGTCACACTTCTAGTCTATCGACATCGTGCTTGCTCTTCAGCGCAAATATTTCAGGTGATAATTCATGTTCGAGCAAGTTTTGGTACAGCTCGCAAAATTTGCTGAACAACGGCACAATCGATTTTAGGTGGACTGCTGACTTATCGAAACTGAGATACTAATGGAAGAGCGCGGGGAGGAGAAGGCCATCCGTACCTTGATGTGGGCGTCGAGCGCGTGCAGGTCACGCAGCTGGCGGTACGTGTCCTTGTTGCCGCAGATGTAGAGCAGCAGTTTACGGACCTGGCGCCTGACGAACGGCGTCAGAGGCGCCATCATGTACTCGCACAGCGTCTGACGCCACTCCTGAGAAACAGACGGATATTGACACAGTTAAACAGATCAGGTCATCACACTACTCCCGGCTCACAGAAACAGAAAGCAGCAAGGTAAGAGACTTGCTGGCATAGCACACTGGGAGAGACGAGCACAACCGCAGCTGGCACGGACGGTCCGAGCTGTGTATTGACAGCCTGATCTCATACAAGCGGTGTCACCCTGATACACATTTGTCACGGCATGGAGCCAATGAACGTACGAAACAGGAACCCTGCACAGCAAATATAAAAACAATTCATAAAAAAAATCCCTTTCAAATTCCACTCGGTGTCCTCACCTCGCCGAAGAGTACGACGTTGGACCCTGGCACGGCGCTGAGCACCTTCTTGACCTGGTACGGCAGGCGCAGCACCATCTCCGTCAGCAGTTGGGAGAACGTGACGAACACGTCCGACGAGTAGCGCTGCCAGAGAACGAGGCACAGTGTTAGAGACGACGCTGAAAGGTAGTGCGTGCTCAGTGGTCTGGTGCGATCAGCACATGGCTGAGCTCAGCAGCACAACCCAACACGGTTACACAAAGCTGACAAAGAGAGATTCGCAGTGCTTAAGACCTGTAACACACGGGCCCGGTGCAGACCGACTGGCGGTGGAACTATCACGGTCCACAACCGGAGCCACTATCCGTCCCAGATGCCCTTCTATAGGCCTCAGTCACATACGAGCCGTATTGCACGCAGATACCCCAGTCCGCGCAGCGCCGACCTACCTTGACGTATTCCTTGAGGAAGAAGGGCGACATGTCCGGTGTAGAGGTGACCGGGTGCTGCCGGAGCAGCTTCCCGCCCACCACCGTGCCGCTTTCCTCCTTGTCACTTCTGCGTGGAGGGGCGAGACGGGGTCACTGGTCAGACACATGCAGCAAGATGACATAAGCAGGCAAGGTGGCCAGACGAGGTGCGAGTGTTGCTCAGACGCGGATGTCAACGAATGTCATCCAGAAGCCAGACAAGAGAACATGGGAGTGATATATAGAACGTGAGCGGCTAGAATGGTGCCCAGGCCCCGTATGGCGGTACTACTACTGACGTTTTCCAGAAAGCGAGCAGCGCCTTCAGCGTGGAGAGGCAGTGTGTCATCATGTCGGCCTGTAGCAGAGCGGCGGCCGTGGCCGTGGCAGTGAACGCCCAGCAGTCGCCGCCGTGCCGGCCGACCTGCTTCGGACGGGACATCAGCACGCCTGGCGGAAAAACGACAGGTTAGCTCCCACAGTACACACTTCACACCACAGACAGAATGAAGTTAAGCGTTCAGTCACCCTGGTACATACTAAATACACGCAATACACCAAGCGTAGCTTGATAAACAACTGGCAAACATCCTCAATCCTCATACAGCTCTGGCACTTCAACACCACCCCGGCAGAGTGCCGGCACTCAGCGCCACTTACTCAGCATCCTCATGGTGATGAGCCGAATCTCGGCGTCGGTGCTGCGCTCGTGCGGCGGCGGCGCGTCGGCGGCCGGCTCGTTGTGCAGCTGGGAGACCAGCGCGCGCAGCAGGCCGTCCAGACAGGCGCGGTCGCGCTCCTCGGAGCCGTCCAGGTCGGAGGCCAGCATCAGCAGCACCTGCAGGTAGGGGATGGCGCGCACGCCGCCCACCCGGCGTACCTGCGGCAGCCACTCCAGCAGCCGCTCCGTCAGACTCAGGCGCAGCGCGTGCAGCCGCGCGCTGGTGTCCGTCTCCGGCTCGTCGGCCTCCGCCGGCTGGTGACGAGAGGAAGGGGCGTCAGACTCGGGCGACAGGTGCCACAACACAAGAACAGCGAGAGGAGAAACGGCCGGTGGGGATAATCATCATTCGTGATATATAAAAGATAAACCACAACACACTGAACGGATAAAAAACTGATGACACTAATAAGTCTTCGACATCCTACCCAACATCCTAGTCAACAACATCGGACCCCGTGTCTCTTCCCTATGGCTATCCCTGACCTGGTAGTGCCCTGGCACGCCGACGGAGCTGGTCTCGCTGCGCGCGCCGGCGGCCGACTCGTGTGCTCCGTCTCCGTAGGTGGAGCTGCGTCCCGACATGTGTTCGCCGGCGATACTGTCCACCACGCTGGCACCACTCTCTGAGCCGCCGCTGCCCGCCTGCAGGCATAAGACGGAGACGGTTACCGTGAAGACACATGGCCAGAAACGAGCCGGACGGCTAGGAGCGGGAAACCTGACGTCCGTCATGTCCTCTATGACCGCTATGACCCTTCCCAGTCACACAAAGAGACCCGCCAAGGCTGACAATTGTCTGACCCCATTTTCATACATTCAGTCACCTGTGATCGCGTGTTCCAGCAGGAGCGCGAGTACACGCACTTGCTAGTCGGCGGAGGACACCCGTACCTGTTCGGCGGGCGAAGTGCGCAGCGTGGAGCCGTCGGTGGCCGCCGTCGAGCCCTCGTCGTCAGAGGCCGGAGCCGAGGCTGTGGTGTCCGAGTAGTGACCCTCGGCCGGCGCGCCCGAAGGACCGGCCTCCGCGCCACCGGCCGCGCCAAGCAGATTCTGCGGAGAGCAGGTGAACGGGTAAACGGTTACACAGTTTACCAATCACAGGACAGGCAGTCACGGGTAGGTATCATAAGCTATATAGTTAGAAGTAGAACCATACATAGGGACACTGTAGCATAAGCCGTTTGTCATATGACAAGGACGCAACACAGAAAAAGCTATGGTAACCGATCAGCGTTGCCGAAAATTTCGTTTGGATCAAGATTTCCGCACCCGCAGTATTTCAGCCGATCCCACACCGGCCGGTCGTCTGCAGTGGCTGGCAGCCCGCACCCGACCTTGTTGCCTACCTGCAGGTATGTCTCGCCACCCAAGTCTTTCCGTCAGTCATCCCTACCTGCAGCGGTTGTCCGCCGAGGTTCTGCAGCGCGTCCAGGCCGACCAGACCCTGTAGCTGCTGACGGAGGTTCTGCAGCGCCGCCGGCGTGCCATCCTGGTCCTGGTATAACGCGGGACAAGACAGACACTGAGCGCCCGGCTGAACAACGAATATAGACGGCACCGAGTATAAACCGCGGACCACAGACAAGACCTGGGAGCTGACAAAACACTGAATGGCGGCGACAGGACAGACTTAAGCACGGTATTTGGCGACAATCGACCTTTGCAGTCACGATTAAGAATAAGCGTATCAATGTCGCAATAATAATATCCTAAAACAGGCAAAACCTTCCTTATTACTGTCTGGATAAAACGATAAAGCCCATAGACACCTGCAGGCTGACGATAACTAACCTGCAGACCGAGAGCCCAGACTAACCTGCAGGCTGAGCGCGATGGCCAGCTCGACCATGGTCTCGTCGTCGGCGTCGGGCGGCAGGTCGAGCAGCGGCGGCAGGCCCTGCGCCTGCGCCAGCAGCGACTCCACGTCCAGACCGTCAGACTCCAGCTCATCGTCGTCATCGTCACCCGGCTCTCCGGCCTCGTCCACCAGCACGGCGGCGGGAGACTCGGCGGGCGCCGCCGGCGGCGGACCGGCCGCCCCCGCCCGGGCCGCACCCGCGCCGCCCGAGCCGGACGGCCGCTCCGGAGGGGTTGACGCCGCCGCCGCGCCTGCCGGCATCGACAATGGATCTGTCACTGCAGTCCGCAAAACCGGGTCCGTCATTGCTACAATGAAAGTCAGTTGCAATCCGAAGCAGGGTAACTTTGAGGCAATATAATTCTGGTCGCTTATCCACAAAAACACCTCAATCATTATCATTTGTCGAAACGCAGCATATAGAACGTCGAGTATCACTATCACTGCGCCCATTGATATAAACCACCCCGTCACCGACCTGGAGTGGAGCAGCGCGGCGGCGACGGGATGAAGACCCGGCGCCGGCGCTGTTTGGGCCGCAGCACGCGGATCAGGCCCTGTTTGGCCGCGAAACTGACGGCCAAATCGTCGGAGAGCAGCAGCCGCGAGATGACGGACGTCAGAACAGAGGCCGTCTCCGGCTCCGTGGTGAGGAACGCGTACAAAACGTCCGAGAGCGCGTACACGCACGTCTCCGGGTGCGTCAGACCTGGCGGCAGGGCGGTCAGGGCAGGTTGGTCTCGTACAGTGTACACACACGTCTCCAGAGTCCAGGTGGGTCAGACCTGCAGACAGGGCCCGCCCCTCATGACAGACATGGCACAAACTAGGACGAGACTGCATGGCTGTAATGATTCATTATTCCATAAAAACGACTCTTGAACAATTAGCCCCCAGAGATTTGCCCTTATTGGGTACGCGGGCAGTTGCTACGAAGGTTCTATGTCGGCGTGACGCACAATTAAGTGTGCTAGGGCCTAGGATGGTTCTCTACTTACCGGGAACACAGACGGGCGCCGTCAGCGGGTTCTCCGGCTGGGCGTCGTGAAGTCGCCAGAACAGCGCCATCATCAGCGAGATGAAGTCGGTGCTGCTGCCACCGCTCTCGGGCTTGTCTGCTTCTGTCAATCAAAGATAGAGGTCACAGGTTCATGAGTGAGCGTTGTATAACAGCGAAATGAACCAAAGGAAAGATCCGAACAATAATTATGAATTTTTGACCCACCTGGTTTGACGGCCGTGTACTTGACGAGGTTGGCCGGCCGGCAGATGGCGATGTTTCGCGAGGTCACCACCAGGTGGTGGTACAGCTCCGAGTCGAGGTCGCGCGCCGACGGCGTGGCCTCCATGCGGCGCAGCATCTTCCAGGCGTGCGCCAGTCGCGCCTGGTCCTTGTGGCTGCAGTAGGCCGGCCGCGAGGTGTGCAGCGCCGCCAGCAGACTGTCGGCCTGCGTCAGCACGGGCGCGGCCGGCGGCGCCTCTAGCTGGCCCAGCGCGGTGCACAGCTCCAGCGCAGCGGCGCGCTGCGGATCCGACTCGGGCGCCGCCACCACGCAGCCCTCCAGCGTCTCCAGCGCGCTGCTCACCAGTTTGTCGAGCGGCGTCAGCGGCACGGCCGCGGCCGCCGCGCCGCCCTCTCCCTCGCCGCCCGGCGTCAGACTGGTGCCGGACGCAGACGGAGACGACATGTACTCGTCACTGTCCTCGGGCCAGTCAAAGTTCTCCTTGGTCTTGCCGTAGACCTTGATGGAGTCGACCATGGTGACGCCGGAGGTGTCGGCCGTCGGCCGGAAGGTGAGCGTCAGTCGCCGGTCGGCCTGCAGCGACTCCTCGCGCGTCAGCGGCACGTCGAACCAGCGCGCGCGCGAACAGTGCAGCGGCACACTGCGGCCCAGCAGCTCCACACAGCTGGGCGCGCGCTGCGGGTCCTGCGAGCCCACCTGGATCTGCAGGCCGCACATCACCATCGACGAGTCGCTGTTGGATATCTCCATGCTGAAGCCGGCCGGCTTGGTGGAGGCGATGTACATGCCGGCCATGGCGAGTCGCTGCTTGACCTGCTGCGTGTTGTACACCTGGAGCACGTCGTTACCGCCGTACTCCACGTCCGACATGGGCTGGCAGCTCTCGAAAAAGTCCGGCGGAAACTGGACGGCGCCGACGGTCCGGCTCGGTTTGGGCGCCTTCTTTTTGCGCGGCGGCCGCAGCGAGGCCATGACGCTGGTCGGGTTTAGGGAGGAGCTGAGCCAGAAGCCGGTGCGCTCCGGTGAGGCCATGTAGATGCGCAGACTGCCGTCCTCGCACAGCACGATCAGCGTGGTGCGGCGCTCTCCGCCGGCCGCCGGGTGGCGGATCACCACCATATCGGTGATTTTCGACTTTGATGGCACGATACGGATCTCCTGGACGGAGACCGAGTCGGGTTTGACCATCAGGATGACGGGGTTGTTGCTGCTCTGGGTCACGGAGCAGACCAGGCCCGGGTGGCCGATCACCTCGCTCCACTGACAGAGCGGCTGGGAGTTGGGCTTCCCAGAGCCGGACGGCTTCAGCTGGATCTGCGTCAGGTTGTCCAGCTCGGTACCCACAGCCGTCAGCGGCGCCAGGAAGCTCTTGCCCTGGGTGTAGCTGAAGAAGAGCAGCTGCAGCACGTGCGAGTAGTAGATGGCCACGCCGCCGCCGCAGATCTGGCCGTTGGACCACTTGATCTCGGGGTGTTTGAGGTCGAGGATGTTGGTGACGTAGAAGGGCCCGTGCTGTGCCGAGCTCTCTTCGTTGATCTCCACCGTGTAGATGAGGCCAGTGGACGACATGATGATAACGTGACGGGAGCCGTCCTGGCGGCAGACCGGCGGAAGGGCGGTTCAGTGATACAGATGTCACAGTCAGACCAGCGGACAATTCATAACTATATAACGCGCTGCTAAAGCCATTGCGTTTCACGAGATGGAAAGAAGTGCGGTTGCTCTACATCAAACACAAAATGCAATACTGCTATCCACAAACCATGTCTGCATAGAGAGGTCTATGTGTGTTCGGTACCTTTAAGCATTTCAGCCAATCGCCCCTGCCTAACTATCTAGACACAGTTCCCTTCAGACCATCTCCACACAGATCACCACGCCTACCTGCATGTTGGCGACGCAGGCGTCGCGGATCTTGCCGCTGGGCAGCAGGAAGAAGTGGTGTGGGCTGAGCACGTCCGCGCCCAGGTCGTACAGCTTGACGAAGTCGGCCGTGATGATAGCCAGCGCCGTCTGCGAGCCGGGCAGCCAGCGCGCGCTGATGATGAAGTTGCCCGTCTCCAGCTGAGGCTGGAGGACCAGGTGGTCGGCCACCGCGCCGCCAGAGCCGAACGTCAGCACGTGGCAGTCCTGAGGGCAGAGGTCAGCAAGGGTTATGTGAGCAAGGGTTAGACGAGGCAGCAGTAGAAGGTAGGGATACCAAAAGGGATTAGACGAGGCTCTTAGAGGTTAGAAAAGACAAGCACGGCTGGAATGGCAGCTCGCCACAGCCCACAATATGATTGTACTCGTATAATGCGTTGCAAGCCAGGTAGTAACGAACAAGTAAAGAAGGGGAGGTTCGACTCTGGATACATCAGAAGATAGCCATTCAAAGTCCAGAAGCCAGAATGCATCCCGCCTCGGGCGGCTTCCCCGGGGAATGGATCAGGTATTTACCTTGAGTCCGCAGACGGCCAGCACGTCCTCGTTGCACGGGTTGCTGGCGATACTGAGCACCGTGAACGGCACGGGCGCCGAGCCCAGCCGAGTCAGCGTCAGCTTCCGCTTGGCGGCGTCACCCTGCTTCAGCAGCGCCGACAGCTGCAGCACGGCCAGCTTGCCCTTCTCGTGGGAGACGGCTGTCGGGCAGACGGGGAGCGGCGCTGTCAGACGGCAGGCATCCTCACACGAAAGGACATTGCGAGAGCACATACCACATCCCTACACTACCCAGCCAGCCGTTAGTCAGTATGCTGAGGTGTTCCCGGGAATCTCCACGTCCACTCACCAAGGTGCTGGCGCTTTCCGTGTGGGCTGCTCAGGCAACACATGGAGACGCGCCGGATCATATGCGCCGACACCAGCTGTCGAATGGTCTGGCCCTGCTCTCCAGCAAAGGTCATCCGCACGTTGTCGAATGCCCCTTCCTGGGAGCCCAGGGTCGGAACCTGGCGGAACAGGGCGCCGTTGTCACCACCAGAACTACACTCAACAGTCTACATGGCCTGGCTATCTGACATATCTCCTGACTAATACTAGGCCATTGGTCATGCTGGCAACCAATCCACCAGACTGCAGTAATATTTTTGGCGTGGCCGGTTACCTAGCCATCTCATCTAAACCTACGCCCAATGAAATGCCCTCTGATTGCACATCCATGAGTCCATCCCCTCGTTTCTTAATATTCATCTGCCACGACCACTCCGTTTCATCCCATCTCATCCCTTATCCTTCCGTCTGTCACCCCGTCCCAACCAGTTCCTGGCCTATCTCCCACCCCATCCGCCCGTCTGCTTCCCTGTCCCTCCCACCGCGACTCCATCCGTACCATCAGTGTGTCGGTGTTTATGAACGTCTTCTCCGCTGTGTGCAGTGTGGCCAGCGCCTCCGCCACGCGCCGGTGCGCGCCGATGGGTGCCGTGCGCCGACTGCTGGCCGCCAGCGCCGGCAGCAGCAGCCGCACCAGCTCCAGCACGCTGGACAGTACGTCCGACTGGTGCAGCACCGAGTAGATGGCCTCCTTGAACGGCTCTGGGGGGCGACGGAGGTGGACGAGTCATGTCACAAGTCGGTTTACGGTAATGTGTGGAATAAAAGGCCAGCAATCTCATGTTTGATTACTTTTACTAGCAATATGGCTACTACAACATTTTTTGGTAATGAATCCACGTGAAAAACATGGCATTGACAGTAATTTATGGAGCTTCAAAGCATAATTCGACCAAAATGCTACATAGATCTGAGAATCATGAGCTCGGGCCCCAGTGGACCACGGCACTGACCGAGTCGGCGGCTGAGCGCCTGGCGGCCGCGCGCGCTCTGTTCTCGGCCCTTGTCGGTACGCTCGTGGCTGAGCGCGCTGTGGCGGCGCCGCAGCAGAGACGGCAGCATGGTCTCGGCGCCGAACGGGCAGGAGCCGGCGGCGGTGGTGGCGCCGCTGCCGCTGCTGCCGGCCGGCAGCGGCTCCTGCTGACGACTGCGCTTCACCAACGCCTGAAGGGGGCGGGGGCGGTTAGCGGGGTCGCAAGTTACTCGTAGAAGTGGGAAGAGGGTGGCTGGTAGACACTAAAGCCAATGAACTAAAGACGAAGGGGAGGATGCGAGGACAGGCGAATCAAAACTTGAGCGTGCAAAAATGAAAAAAACTGCTGACTTAACCCGCGACCTGGTGGGGGGGGGGCTATTTTTTGCCCCCCCCCCCTCCAGACTTTTCGATATATCTCCAGAACCACTGCGCCGATCGTCACCAAACTTTCAGTACCCTCCCGGACATCAATTTTACACATTGTGACCAAAATTTTTTCCAAAGGCTATGATAGGTTGGCCGGAAATGACGTCAGAGTGACGTCATGTTCTGCCGTTTTCGACCCAAAAAAGGGTTTCGCGGGAAGAGCTGTCAGGCCTATAGCTTTGCAAATACAGAAAAATGATACAGACATAAAAGCTGTAGAATGGACAGGGCTACAAAACTGCTATCTCGGATTTTTGAAATTTTTGGATATTGACCCCCAAAAATAAAAAAATAGATTTTTTGAATATAGTAGCCAAAAAATCCAAAAAGTTTTTTGAATTTCGAAAAAAAACCGGAATATATGTGATAGTCCTTGCCACCTTCTATCTACATACCAAATTTGAGATCGATACCTCTTTTTTTGGCCAAGTTATAGCGAAAAAACTGTTCAAAATTGATGACGTCAAATTTTCAAACTCAATTTTCAGCAATTCTAGACCTCGTAGCGCAAAACAAAGACCACCATTAGACTCCCCGTGACGAGCTGCATCGAATCAATACCCATTTTATGCAAAACTAAGAACTTTGAAATTTGACCTTTTTTGACCTGACCTTGACCTGACCTCCACCAGAAAGTGACCTAAACCGTACCTGATGGTCTTATAACCAACATTATTGAGTTGGAAATGAAAAACTGACCATAAAACATGCATCGCATAACCTTAGTAAAGTTGGGTTCATGTGGTGACCCTTGGTGACCTTTGGTGACCTGACCTGGTATGACCAGTGACCTCTAACAGCAACATATCTACTAGGCAACTGACGCCCTATCGCTGATTCCCGACAAAATGCGTTTTCCTCGGTGTTATAGCGCATTCCCTAGAAGACCCGTGAACGGTGAAACATTTCATCTTTGACCTGACCTGTGACGTCATCGGTGACCCTGAGGTCAATAAAATTTGGTTTCCTTCGACAAATTTGACAGGCCTTTCGAACGCCGTTTGAATTTTTCGGATCCGTCCAGTAGTTTCGGAGATACGAGGGGGGGCAAAAAATAGCCCCCCCCCCCCCCACCAGGTCGCGTTATAAACAGACCCCACCAGGGCGCGGGTTAAGAGGGATCTGCTATTAGTAACTCCTATTTAATTTAGAGCTCCTAACGTGTTAGTATAACGACTTTAGATATTCACTGCACATTATTATCTGCCGGCGTAGACCTGCCACTCTCCACTACCCGGGCACTACCCCGCCTGCCCCGCTCGAGACGCACCTGGCAGCTGTTGTCCTCCTTGGCGCCGCAGTCGCAGAAGAAGCTGCCGTTCTTGGCGTACGTGACGTCGTGTCCCTTGTGGCAGACACGGACACAGACGGAGCAGACACCGACCGAGTCGAGCATACTACACGTGTGGCAGTGGTACCAGTGCTGTGGCACGTACTCCTTCTGCGTCACCGTGAACGTGCACAGCTTGTTGTTCAGAGAGTCCTCGTCCTGCGGGTTATCATCGGGGCCAGAGACGGTGTCAGACATCGGCTACGGATGCCGGGGAGAGCCGCGCAGGCGGGGTGACAACAAAGAGCGACAAAAAAGGCCACAAACCTTATGACAGCCGCAATCGAGTTGAATACCTAAAATGACCTAGAATTAGCATATGTAGATAGTTAATCACTGACCATTCCCAGTACCCGGACGGGTTGAGAGTTTTGAACTTTGGGGAGCTTCTGACATACAATAACCTGCCTAGTGCCTACGTTCAAGAAAGAAATTAATACGGATTTCCGTCCCTCCCAACTCTACCCTAACACACCGTCCCCTCCGCCGGCCCCCGTACCCTTCCCCGCCCGTACCGAGTGGTCTGCCGGCCCGCTTCTCCAGCCCCTACGCACCGCCTCCTCTGCCGGCCCCCCTTCCCCGTCCCCGTCCGTACCGAGTCGTCTGCGTCGCTATCGTCGTCGTGCAGCTCGTCGGCCCACTCCGTGTCGGCCTCCAGAGCCGACTGGTCGCCCTCGAGCGGCGGTGTGGCCATGCCCGACTGGCCCGGGTGGCGCCAGTGGTCGCCCAGCATCTGACGGCGGAGGGGACACAGTGAGTGAGAGGACAGCTGATCATGCATCGTTCGAGCCACATGTCATAGGTAAGTACCACACAGCGTACAGTCAGTACCTACTGCGAGTTATACATCAATAGCCAGTCAGGAGTGGGCTATTCGCATACACCACTGCGAAACGTACCAAAGAGACGCGTAAACTCATAGTTGAATGTGAAGCATTGAACAAGCTTGCGAAGCTTCTTGATTAAATGCCTATGAATGACAGTCCCACAGCATTCTTCATCTCCAAGCGAAGCGGCGCAGTGGTCCGACTACTATTGTTTCCCGTGAGAAGCACAGACGGGCGGCGGCAGCGGACATCCTGCCCACATACCTTGAGCGCTAGCACGATGTTGCTGAGGTGGCTCATCAGGCAGCAGGCGAAGGCGACCACGTCGGCGTGTCGCCCCGAGGTGACGCCCTCGCTCAGCTTATCCAGCACGTCCTTCTGACACAGATACTCCTTGCTGCCGACGCAGAGGTGACACATGTGAGATTCACGGGAGCACGTGTAGGTGGCAGAGCGGGGACTCAGCGAGACACGTGAGGGTGAGAAGGAGAAGCGTGAAGCACACTGTGGCGACACAATATGTGGGTAACACTGCGGCAGACACGTAAATTATGTGGGACAGTTTCACGGCCGTCGCTGCCTGAAGCCAGACACCACCCCCACCCCGCCCCGCTCTCCTCCCGTCCCGATCTCTTCCCCTGCACTCCCTACGTACCAAGTTTTGAGCCAGTCGGCGCAGGCGGAGAACAGCGCCACGTGTCCGTGTCCGGAGCCGGCCGAGGCCAGGGTGGCCATGGCCGAGACGAGTCCGCCGTGCGCGGCCGTCAGCGCTGACGGGGTGAACAGCTCGCTGCCCATCCGGGTCAGGGCGTCCAGCACGGCGCGCGCCACGTCCTCACTGACGGCGCTGCAGCGGGGGGGGGGGGGGGTTCAGTACGGGGATAGTGATGGGGATGCACAATAACGGGAGAGCGATCTAACAAAATAAACTGATTCTAGACTCGGCAAATACAATCGATAAAAATGTCACTAATGAAGAAAGTTAAAATCGCTTTTAGGAGGTTTCAGAGGATGCCACTTTTAATTGTTTATCGCCTCAGCTCCAGTACCCAGTATTCTAGTCTTATTTGAAGCCTCAGTTTAAGTCGTTCCTGTGGTGGGCGTGCTTTTTGCTGTACCTACTTCTTAACTTATTTCATTCAAAGAGACATGAAAAAACTCCAATCGAGAGGGCCTCATTTTGTGCAGCCTGAACTGTTTGAAACTGATCCGTCATTTCAAGACTCGATTCGTTGGCGGTACCACTGTCCTTTCCAGTTCTGAAGGGGTGTGACTACCTACATTAGTGACCTTCCACTGACCTGTCCTCCCTGACCAGGTAGGCGGTCAGGCTCTGCAGCAGCTGCTGACTCTCCAGCCGCTCGTTCCGGCCCGCCGACGACTCGTCGCCGCGGTCGGCCAGCGACACCACCAGCTTTCCGAGCCACAGCTGCAGCCGCTCGGGCGCCACCGAGGCCAGACCGTCCAGCGAGGCGCACAGCTCGCGCAGCTCGCCGCCAGACTTGTCGGCTGGAGGGAAATGCACGGACGGTGGTCAGTGGACAGCAGCTGTCATATTTGATATTACCAATGACAAGCGAGTTGAGAACTGATGGGATTAATTCTTAAAAACTGCAGTTAAAACAATGAATCCGGCGGTAACAAGGTCGTTTAGGAAAGTTGGACATCCTGCTGCCCTGCAATGCTCGGCTAGTCGACCCATGATTCCCACACATACCGGCCTGGAAGAGTTTGTCGCAGAACTTGAGGACGAGAATGCCGTAGTTGAAGCTGAGCCGCTGGCTGGCGGCCGACAGCAGTACCGTCATCAGGAAGGTGTTGTCGTCCCGGTAGGCCTGGGCGAGCGCCGCGCGGCCGGCAGGAACCTCCAGCATCGACTCCAGACAGCGCACACACTCCTCGCACACAGACTCGTTGATGTCGCTGCGGGACAACGGAAACGCAGAGTTTAGGCGGGACGCTACAGAGCACTGATATTGATTAAATAAGCCAAGACATTGTGGACAGATAACTTGGACAGCAGACGTCATGGGCGATGAATGAAATCATAGAGAATTAAGACAGAATCCTAGTTTCCGTACACCATCATGGTAACCCACTAATCCACCCCGATCCACGGAGCGTACCACCCCAGACCCACAGCACCCCAGCCGATCACTCACGCGTCCTGGCTGACGAGCCGCACGATGGCGTACACATGGTGCACCACCAGCCGACAGGAGGCCTGCTGGAACGACTCCGAGTCGGCAGAGCCCACCAGCGAGTCGACGTCAAAGTGCGCCGCGGCCGACTCGCAGCCGAGGTCGAGCACCAGCGGCAGCAGCACGCGAGACAGCTCGGCGCGCGTCCGCTCGTCAGAGGAGCGCCAACTGCCGACGGAAGGGAGGACGGAGCTGCGGTCACTGGGGAACTGCAGGCTGCGCCACAGACGGGGAATGGGCGCGCCGAGTGAGAAATACCATAGGATTAAAAATACCATCATGATACTTTTGGATTGGAGGGGTGGCATGGGAATTATGGTTGCGCAAAGTATTTTGCTTAAATATTTTCACACTTCAGAACAAACCATCTGTTCGTCGAATGCGATTGACGTACCGGCTGGAACCCAGGGTGGTCGCAGGTAACGCTAAAAGTGCTCACTCACTCGGTCAGAGTCGGACATCCGAAGGGGATACTCACGTGAAGAGCGCCTCTGCCACGCGCACCAGACAGTGCAGCAAGTGTTTGAGGGAGAGCCCGATACTGGGAGCAGCGACACTCGATAGGCCGGCCACGTGAGCAGCCACCACCGAGCCGATGTAGCCCTCCGACGGCAGAGGCTGCTCGCCGTACCGAGACTTCTGCGGACGAAAGAGAGGGGTAGGTTACTCCACACCGGCTGCAGCTGATTACCGGGAGCGAGCAAAGCAAGCGGAGTCTTTCCCATATAACGGAAAAATCTCAGTATGAGCGGCCCTCGCAAGCTTAGAGGCACCGGGCGGGTCAGGCCGGCATTCTGCGTACCCAGTTCTGCGAGAAGACGATGTCGGCAGCGGCGGCGGCGTGCCAGTCGTCCAGCGTGCGGCGCAGCGCGGCTGGCAGGCACGCGGCGCACCCGTCGGCAAACGGGAACTGGTGCGCAGCGCGCGGCGACACCACGCTCAGCAGGTGGCTGTAGGCGCGCCGCGTGGCCGTCGACGGCGGCTCGGCGCCCTCCTCCGTCAGACAGTCGAGCAGACTCTCACTGCCGCGAACAGATCAGACAGTCAGACACAGACAGACAGACGGCGGCTCGGCACCCTCCTCCGTCAGACAGTCGAGTAGGCTCTCACTGCCGCACAGACAGAGCAGACTGTCAGATAAATTTACAAATAAAACGGCGGCTACGAATGCCCTCCTTCGCCAGGACTCAGCTTGGAATCAGAACTGCAGGAGCCATAAAGAAGCAACTAGCGTGGCGGATCAAGTCATAGACTGGTCAGCTACTCGTATTGTCCTAGCGGAAGGTCTGGAAATATCGAATCGAGTCTGGCTGGATTCAGGTCGGGTATCTACAGTTCTCAGGTCGTATCGGACTGGTCCGACAGCCCAGTCTGGCGATGGGCGCGTCGACTCACCTGATGCAGCCGGAGACGGACTCGATGAGCGCGATCACGGCCGGCAGCAGATGGCCGGCCACGTCCTCGGCCTGTGAGGCGGCCGCCGTGGCCGGCTCGATCACACGGCCGCTCGAGTCGCTCGACGGCGGCCGGCTCAGCTGGCCGTCCAGGCTCACCTGGGGAGCACACACGCCACCGTCAAATATATACTCACATGTGGGAAGGCTTGGTCACTCTGCCAGATACTGAAAACGGTGACGGCGGCTTAAGGCCACCGCCATGACAGAAAGAGCGAACTTGGCAGTTCAGCCCACTTCTAATCCAAACCGACCCCATCCCAAGGAACAAACCTCCACAGCTTTCCGCCCCTCGCCAAGAGGAGCAAATTCCGCAGTACTACCCCACACCCTAGCATCCGGGTAGAAGCCTTCAGATATCCAGCCTAAGCCCGCCAGGAGTGGTCTCCGATCCCGCCCTGACCTGCGTCTTGGCGATGGCCGCGTGCAGTGTGAGCACGTCTATGAGCCGGGGCCGCTGCGGCGGGTCGAGCCGGCCGGCGGCGCGTCGCACCAGCTCCACGTCCCGCGTCACGTCACCCACCCGGCGGCCGACGTTCTCCAGGAGCGCGTCGGCCCGGTGCGCCGTCAGACCCTGCTTCACCAGGCCGTCCTGCGGTCAGGGAATACCAGCAGGTCAGTGGGTCCAGCCCTGAACTTCCAACGCACGTCTTCAAATGGATAGACGGGGTGGGCTGATCAAGGTGCACCACTTTCGGTGGACATGAATTTACGTACACACCAGTGACAAGCGGTCAAAAATATTGATGGTACAAAATAAATTTTCCATTGTCATTGATTGTCAGGAGCAGCCCATTCATTGACCAGCGGTTCCCACTACACCTACCTTGATGGTACTGGCGTAGAGTTTGTGCGCGGCGCGCGGTCCCCAGACCAGCGACAGCAGCTGTTGTTCGGCGCCGGCCGACTCGGCGCCGGCACACACCTGCTCCAGGAACGCCTCGGACGGCGGCAGGGAGGTGCACAGCCTGGGGAGAGGACAGATGCGGTCAGTAGGGGCAGTCCGACTCTGCAACTGCTCGAGGAACGCCTCCGAGGGCGGCAGGGAGGTGCACAGCCTGGGGAGATTAGAAGGGTAAACGGCGTAAGTCAGGGCAGCCCGACTCGGCGCGGCACACAATCTGCTGCAGGAAAGCCTCCGACGGCGGCAGGGAGTGCACAGTCTGGGGAGTGTGCACGCGGGGTCAAGTCAGGGCAGCGGAGTCAGACAGGGAGTGATTATATACAAGGTCAGCGGGGGTTATATAAAAGATTGCGCTGAGAGTTAAATTGATTAAGCACGCTAGGTATCACGAGAGGCATAAAATCAACTCGATAAGTGCCGTATGACGAATGATAGAAAGAAGCTGCATTGAGCAGTTGTGTACAGCCGGATGCAAGACGGACCCCTCACGCCCTCAGCCCGCGTGAGCCTCAGTCCCAGTATGATACGTACCGCCAAGCGACGCTGAAGCAGTAGTGTGTGTTGGCGCGTCCGGCCGCCGACAGCGGAGTCTCGCGGCCGGCCAGGTCGGCCTGGCCGCCGGCCCGCAGCAGGGACACCAGCGCAGCGTGGAACGCGCCGTAGTCGAGCAGCTCGGGCGAGCTCAACAGGAAACTGCTGGCCTGTAGACGGTGCGGGGAACGCCAAATCAGGTAACTATCAAGACAACTAAACTAGGCGTATTTCCACCTGGATACAAACCATGCCACCTCCCGTATCAACCAGGCACAGACTGTGTCAAATGGCCCCAGGTCCAATGAACGGTCGCGTAATTCGTAACCAGTCATACACAACTTCGAAATGAGATCGATATGCAACTGAATATCGCCTACCGCTTGTCGCAGGCTATAATTTATGACCTAAAAACCATGTAAGTATGTTTATTGCTCAACTTTGAGTACAGGTAGAGTGCATGGCATCCCCTTCCTGACCCAAACACGGACCAATCTACCGGCCGATGTCCTCACCAGTCCGTCGAGCCGCGGCGGGTCCGACCCGCCGTTGTCGCTGTGGGTCAGGCTGTAGAAGCAGGGCGGCTCCCCGGCGCCCGGTCCGCCGCCGCCGCCGCCGGCTCCGCTGTCCATCTCCTTACAGGGGATGTAGAGTTTCTCGGCGCCCGGCACCCGGCCCAACAGGTTACTGCGCACCTGCAGACGCGGAGTGGAGAGAAACGTTACCGTGTTGTTATTTCTGAAAGTGCCAATCAATTATCCTTATGAGGAGGATCTGTGCAGATTTCACATGAAATCCAACAATGATGGAAAATTATGAAAAATGTAGAACAGTCTGGGTGAATGATGAATGATGTGAAAAGAGGTGAATTTGTATCGACACTTGGCTAATAGTTTTACGAATTTCGAATACAGTCATTTAAAGTAACTGGTCCCTTTTACGATACCCGGCAAGAACAATCGTTAAAATGTTATTGACGTAACATTATGGTCCTCCGGGCCGGATAGAGTACCGTAAAATAACTGTAACCAGTTAAGGAATTGATTGACTGCGATTCGATAGGTAACGTAACTATGAGTGTACGATCGGCTTGCGGTGATAGGTCTGCGTCTGCAAGTCTCAAAACCCGAAGTGAGGCTGAAATGAGCTCTACGTCCACCACTCGCAGTTCGGTAAGGAGGCGAGCGCTCGTATCACAGCTCAAAGCCGAACAGGCGAAGCGAGTGGCAGACGAGAAGATTAAGGCAGCTGAGGTTCGTGCGAGGCTAGCAAGAGATGAGGCTTTAGCTGAAGCACGACAGGCAGCTGACCAAGCG
The DNA here is from genome assembly GCF_019059575.1 of Amphibalanus amphitrite. Taxonomy (NCBI): domain Eukaryota; kingdom Metazoa; phylum Arthropoda; class Thecostraca; order Balanomorpha; family Balanidae; genus Amphibalanus; species Amphibalanus amphitrite. The sequence goes on along the minus strand of NW_024881730.1, from coordinate 101,616 downwards.
GAGGTAGACGCGCTGGAGCTTCAAATAATGGAAGAAGAGGTTGGATTGCGAAATTCGGTCGGCACTGCAGATGAAGATGGAATGCGACCGGGGTCCATGCACCACCAGCCGCCGTCCATGGACCGCGCTGTTGACAGGGTGAGCCCTGTGCCGCCGACCCCGATGGCTCGCGCTCAGAACGAGCAGTCTGATCAGCGGGTCCAGTGTCAACTGCTTGGTGACACGCCAGCTACAGCGTGTCAAAGTATTGCCGGAGCGCAGTCTGGAAATGCGGGAGGGAGTAACCCGACTCGTCCACCCGATCAAGAGAACAACCCGGCAAACAGATCGCCCGATCGAAGCCATCGCACAAGACGATGGGTTGAAGCCAACACAAACTTCGCTCCTGTTCATGCCTCGCTGCCCAAGATACAGCTTGGGATGTTTGATGGGTCTCCGTTAGAGTGGCCCCGGTGGATCTCGCTCTTTCGAGCCCTGGTTCATGATAATGCGTCACTGACTGACACAGAGCGCATGATTCACCTCCAGTCGTTCCTGACGGGAGACGCTCGTGAAGCCGTGCGTGGTCTGCTCTGTGACATGTCGCTCTATGAAGTGGCGCTGAGCGAGCTGGAGACTCAATTTGGAAACCCGACTGCTGTCGTCCAGAGCACACTCAGCAGCATTCTTCAGCACCCGGTAGTGAAGCACAACGATATCGCTGGCCTGACAAGTCTGTCGCGAGCCCTGCACACGGCCGTGTGCGTACTAAAGAGCATGGGCTACCAAGCGGATTTGGCCGCGACCTCTTCAATGCAGCAGGTGATAGCCAAGCTACCAAGCACGCTGGCCTGGCAGTGGGGCCAGTTAGAGTTGGAAATGATGCCACACGTACCCACTCTGGAGGACATTGATTCTTGGCTCGGGAAAGTAGTGCTGGCGGGCCGCCGCGTTCAGCCTGCGCTCTGCTCAAGGGTACAGGACAGTGTCGCCAGATCAGCGCATACACCGGCACCGCTGAACAGGCGCCGGGGCGACACAAGAGGGAACACAAGTTCAGCTCAGCGCACAACTTTAGCGACTGCTTCAGGAGCGGCTGTCAGTGCTGAATGTGTTGTGTGCCAAAGTGGCGCCCACGCACTCGCCGAATGCCCATCTTTTCTGGAGAAAACACCGGAGGAGCGCGGTCACATCGTGCGCAGTGGCCGTCGCTGTTTCCGATGTCTCAGTACTGGCCACTGGCTGAGCAAATGTTCGAGCAGGACAGTTTGTGGAGAGCGGGGCTGCAAGGGGAGACACCATCGCCTTCTCCATATACCGTCGGCGCAATCTCCTCATCCCGCACAAACAAGACCGACGGCGACGACAGACGCCCGTGACGTAATGGCAATGACGCAGACGGAGACGCATACAAGTCAGACTCGTTCTGATCGCGAGTCTGTTGTCTCCGCTTCCTTCAACATTGGCCAGTTGTAGCTCCCTCCTGTCTCCGTCAATCCCCAGTTCCTTTAGCACGTGCTCCTCGCACAGACTCGTATCGGCACCGGAGTCCAACAGTGCAAGGGTATCCTTGTAGCGTCCTTCAGTTCCATGAATCCGGATTGGAACAATTTGTAGCAAGGTGCGCTGACTTGTATGCGTCTCCGTCTGCGTCATTGCCATTACGTCACGGGCGTCTGTCGTCGCCGTCGGTCTTGTTTGTGCGGGATGAGGAGATTGCGCCGACGGTATATGGAGAAGGCGATGGTGTCTCCCCTTGCAGCCCCGCTCTCCACAAACTGTCCTGCTCGAACATTTGCTCAGCCAGTGGCCAGTACTGAGACATCGGAAACAGCGACGGCCACTGCGCACGATGTGACCGCGCTCCTCCGGTGTTTTCTCCAGAAAAGATGGGCATTCGGCGAGTGCGTGGGCGCCACTTTGGCACACAACACATTCAGCACTGACAGCCGCTCCTGAAGCAGTCGCTAAAGTTGTGCGCTGAGCTGAACTTGTGTTCCCTCTTGTGTCGCCCCGGCGCCTGTTCAGCGGTGCCGGTGTATGCGCTGATCTGGCGACACTGTCCTGTACCCTTGAGCAGAGCGCAGGCTGAACGCGGCGGCCCGCCAGCACTACTTTCCCGACTGCTTCAGGAGCGGCTGTCAGTGCTGAATGTGTTGTGTGCCAAAGTGGCGCCCACGCACTCGCCGAATGCCCATCTTTTCTGGAGAAAACACCGGAGGAGCGCGGTCACATCGTGCGCAGTGGCCGTCGCTGTTTCCGATGTCTCAGTACTGGCCACTGGCTGAGCAAATGTTCGAGCAGGACAGTTTGTGGAGAGCGGGGCTGCAAGGGGAGACACCATCGCCTTCTCCATATACCGTCGGCGCAATCTCCTCATCCCGCACAAACAAGACCGACGGCGACGACAGACGCCCGTGACGTAATGGCAATGACGCAGACGGAGACGCATACAAGTCAGCGCACCTTGCTACAAATTGTTCCAATCCGGATTCATGGAACTGAAGGACGCTACAAGGATACCCTTGCACTGTTGGACTCCGGTGCCGATACGAGTCTGTGCGAGGAGCACGTGCTAAAGGAACTGGGGATTGACGGAGACAGGAGGGAGCTACAACTGGCCAATGTTGAAGGAAGCGGAGACAACAGACTCGCGATCAGAACGAGTCTACAAGTGTCCTCCTTGTCCCCAGGAAGTAACGCCAAGACGGTCACAGTACCAGAGGTGTTCTCCGTCGTCCGACTCAATGTGCGTCCTCAAAGCGTGGACTGGAAGCAAAGGAAGGCCTGGAAGCATCTGGATGACATAGTGATTCCAGACAACAATGGAAAGGCCGTTGAACTGCTGCTGGGGGCCAATGTTCTGGAGGCCATGCTGCAGCAGGAGGTCAGAGTCGGCAAGCCAGGACAACCAGTGGCAGTACGAACCCACTTCGGCTGGTGTCTGACCGGAAATGTGGCTCAGCTGGTGACCCATGGCCAGCGAGAGGTGATGCACATTTCCAAGCACCGCTCAGCTGATGACGAGCTGGTGACTATGCTGAAGGACTGGTGGTCAACGGAGGCATTTGGTACGGCGTACAACATGAAAGAGCCGACATCACAGGAAGACCGGCGAGCTGAAGACATCATGGCAAGGACTACCACGTGGCGCGGCGATCGCTACGAGACAGGGCTGCTGTGGTGTGATGAAAATGTCAAGCTGCCTGACAACTACCCCATGGCCATGCGCCGGCTGGAAAACACAGAGAGGGCTCTGCGCCGAGCTCCTGAGAAAGCGACAGCGTACCAACAGAGTATGGAGGAAAATGTGAAGAAAGGATATGCGCGGAAGCTTGATGATGAGGAACTGCTGGTACAACATGACCGCACCTGGTATTTGCCTCATCACGCAGTCACCAGCAAGCCAGGCAAATTCCGCGTGGTCTTCGACGCAGCGAGCAGCTATGGAGGTAGCTCTCTCAACGGGCATCTGCTGTCTGGACCGGACCTCCTAAGATCCCTCCCAGGGGTGCTGCTACGTTTCCGTCTAGGTTCCGTTGGTCTCTGCGCCGACATAGAGAAGATGTTCATGCAGGTGGCTGTGAGAGCTGAGGACCAGGCCTCACTCCGCTATCTCTGGCGCGATCTGGATAGCACCCGTCCGCCAGATATATACCAAATGGACAGGGTAATATTCGGCGCTCGGAGCTCTCCAGCATCAGCCAGCTATGTACTACGCCGAACAGCCCAGGAGAAGAGTGATGACACTGTAGCTGGACGCAGAGCACGTGAAATTGTCGAAAGAGACTTCTATATGGACGATTTGGCCACCTCTGAACCAGACAACGATACAGCACAAGAAACGGCGGCAGAGGTGACGGCGCTGCTCTCCAGGGGAGGCTTCAGACTCTGCAAATGGAACAGCAACTCCAGGGAGGTGCTTGCGAGAATTTCGATTGAAGACAGAGCAGTTGGTGCCGTAGATCTAAGCGCGTCACTCCCGACACAGAAGGTCCTGGGTGTGCAGTGGGATGCAGAGCTAGATGAGCTGAGTCCCAGTGCTCCGTCAGTCACGAATGTCGGGCCGACAGCACCAACTACAAGGCGCGAGATCCTACGGGTTATCGCTGGTATTTTTGACCCACTGGGGCTGGCGAGCCCTTTCCTGGTCATGGGGAAGATGATACTGCAGACACTCTGGTCGACTGAACACACCTGGGACAGCCCTCTCTCTGACGAGGAGTGCAGCGAAGTGGCAGCTTGGATCTCAGAGTTGCAGTCAATAGAGAAGATTCGAGTCCCAAGATGCTACGCGTATCAGCAACACACCAAGAAAACAGTCACGAAGACGTTACACGTCTTCTGTGACGCCTCTGAGCGAGCCTTTGGGGCAGTCGCTTACCTCAGGCACGAATATGCAGACGGTGCTATCCACTGCTCCTTGATTATGAGCCGATGTAGGGTGGCGCCGCTAAAAAGGTTGACGATCGTCCGCCTAGAGATGCAAGCGGCGGTGCTGGCTGTGCGCTTGGCGGCCCAAGTAGCTCAGGAGCTGAACTTGAATGAAAGTGACACGGTCTTTTGGAGCGACAGCAAAGTCGTCCTCAGCTACATCGAGAACAACAGCAGGCGCTTCCACACGTTCGTTGCTAATCGTGTGGCCGAGATCCGTGACGTGTCTGAGCCCAGACAGTGGCGTCATGTGCCGTCCGAGCTCAACCCAGCAGACGACTGCTCGCGGGGATCGAAAGCCTCCGACCTGAAGAGAGACAGCCGATGGATAAGGGGACCCGACTTCTTGTGGCAGTCAGAAGACGCCTGGCCACCAGACCAGCAGCTGTCACTGAAAGATGAGGATCCAGAGCTTAAGACAGTGATGGTCACACAACACAGCACCCGGCTGGCCACCCTTACCCTGCCTGACCCACAACGGTTCTCTAAATGGGTCCGCTACCAAAGAACTGTCGCCTGGATTCTGCGATTCACGAGGAACATGTTGAGAGTGCTGAAGTCTCAGGTCGCACAGCCAAACGCCCTCGAGCGGGAGCCACTATCTGCCGAGGAGCTACATGAAGCTGAAAACATGGCGGTGCGAAGTGCCCAACGGCAGGCATTCGCCCAAGAGATTGAGGCACTGAACGAAGGTAAGGAGCTCCCTTCGTCAAGCAGTCTTCTGCAGCTGACTCCAATGCTAGACTCAGAGGGGCTGTTACGAGTCGGCGGACGGCTATCTAATGCTCCTGTGCCAGAAGAGACCCGCCACCCTGTTATCCTCCCGAGAAGTAGCTGCATCTCGAGGCTCATCATCGACGCAGTTCATCGACGACTGATGCACGCGGGAACCGAACATGTCCAAAATGAGCTCCGTCAGGCCTACTGGGTGCCGCGCGCCCGGCAAGAAGTCAAGAAGGTAGTGGCTGACTGCCCTCTTTGCCGACGACGCCGAGCTAAGCCGTGTCAGCCCCGCATGGCCGACTTGCCGACCGCACGTTTCGACACGAAGTACGCCTTCAGTTCAATTGGGCTCGACTTCTTCGGTCCTCTAAAGATCAAGGTGCATGGAGGACGAATCGAGAAGAAGTGGTGTATGCTGGTCACGTGCCTCTCCACGCGCGGGGTCCATCTGGAGCTGACATCCTCCCTGAGTACCGACAGCTTCCTGATGGCCTTCCGCAGGTATATCGCACGACGTGGACCGCCATCAGACGTCTTCTGTGACAACGGATCGTGTCTGCGGGCTGGAGAGAAAGAGCTACGCCAGCTGCTGCGACAATGGAACCAGCAGACTATCAGCGATGAGCTCACTCAACGCGACATCCGGTGGCATTTTAACCCACCGGCTGCCTGTGATATGGGCGGCGCCTGGGAACGGATGGTGGGGACTGTCAAACGCGCGCTGAGAGCTGTCCTCGGGCGGCTGCTTGTCTCCGAGGAAGTACTGCACACTGTTCTGACTGAAGTGGAAGCAGTCGTCAACAGCCGTCCACTCACGCACGTGTCGACAGACCCGAACAGTTTGGAGGCACTGACGCCCAATCATCTGCTGTTGGGGCGTCCGGTCAGGCGTCTGCCTCCGGGATTGTTCCGAGACGAAGAGAGCTGCTCCAAACGAGTTTGGCGGCAGAGCCAGGCGCTAACAGACCAGTTCTGGCGGAGATGGCTTCGAGAGTATGTACCAGGTCTGGCATGCCGACCGAAGTGGAGATCGGAAAGTCGCAGCCTGGCAGTGGGGGATCTCGTCCTCATCGTGGAGAACGGCAGCCCGCGCGGCCAGTGGCCCCTGGGACGCGTGACCGAGACAGTTCCTGGGCCTGATGGCCGCGTCCGGTCGGCGCGCGTACTGGTCCGTGGAGGAGAAGTGCACCGCCCCGCCCGGCGGCTCTGCCTGCTGGAGGAGGCGCCCGGGTCATGAGCTCGTGTGCGCCTGGTCCGCTCCGTTGGCGGGGGGAGGGTGTTATTTCTGAAAGTGCCAATCAATTATCCTTATGAGGAGGATCTGTGCAGATTTCACATGAAATCCAACAATGATGGAAAATTATGAAAAATGTAGAACAGTCTGGGTGAATGATGAATGATGTGAAAAGAGGTGAATTTGTATCGACACTTGGCTAATAGTTTTACGAATTTCGAATACAGTCATTTAAAGTAACTGGTCCCTTTTACGATACCCGGCAAGAACAATCGTTAAAATGTTATTGACGTAACACGTGTCAGACGGTGGAGCGAAAACACTGGTCATCACTGTTAATTAACGCCAATGGCAACAGGAAGCTAACAAATGAAATGTATCTTTGCTTAACAGTACTCACAGCTCACCGCATTCAAAGCTCACCACGTTCTCACCGCGCTCACAGCTATCACCTCTCACCGCTCACAGCTCTCACCTGGTCGATGAGGAAGCTGGGAGCGTCGTACAGGTTGCGCACCATGTACTCGAACAGCACGAGCAGCCGGGCCAGATGGAGCACCCGGGCAGGGGACATGGCCGACTCCAGTGCCGGGGCCACCTGGCAATAAGAGAAAATACAGTTGAGCACAACACACCGGAGACAAAGCCGACTCGAGTGCGCCGAGTTTGGGATCAAAGTTGAACGTATACACATTACACAGGGAGCTAAATCGGCGACCGAGACCAAACAGACAGACTTAAATCATTGACAATGCTTCGTTCCAAGTATATAGTCCCAGCCATACACACTACCCCTGAGGCTGGACTATCTGCTCAGTGCAGCTGCAGTGGCGACACAGACTAGCATTGCCGTGGGGCGATCTCGGTCCCGCGTCCCACCCGTACCTTGATGATGACGTCGGCACACTGCAGCAGGACCGTCTTCTTCTGCATCAGCTCCAGCGAGTGGAACAGGAACAGTAGCAGCTGGGCGTGCTCCACGTTCAGGTCTGCGGAGGAGGGGGAAGGACAACTGGTCAATACAGGGCCGGGCTACCACGCTATACCGATGAGCGGGCCGAGTACAAACTGCGACTGAGACTTGGAAAGGCGATGACGACTATCCGCCGAACCATTACAGTCTCCAGTCGGTGGGTATCATAATTCGTCCGACTTCTTTCCGCTAATTCCATTAGAACTTTGATAATGTATTTATAATCAAGTTCGAGCAGACTTTTGAACTCATAGACATGAAGCCAGACCCTACGCTAAGAAAAACTTCTACGGGCGTCGGGCTCTACCGTGATCGATCGAAACATCCCAGGCGGGCAGTCTGTTTGCGTGCACTGACCGTCGGCGGACTCGTCTGCCGTGCTGAGGATGCGCCGGCTCAGGGTGTTGAGACAGCTGGACCAGATCAGGGCGGTGGCCTGGCGACCGTTCAGACGGTCCGGCCCCGTCGACTCCTGGTTCAGCAGCAGCACCTGCCACAAACACACACACAAATAAGTTAAAAGGACGACGCACTTGCTGGGAATGGTACGCATTTCGTGATCACACTCATCACACTCAATACAACAGTCGCCATCAGTTTCAATACCTTCCAACTCCAAGGCTGGTAAAACCCGTAGGGTCATTTGAAAACAGCAGAGCTATACTCAGTAGGAACTCCGGTCTCACCAGCACCAAACCTCAGAGAGCGGCGGACTGAGCAGCCACCGACCTTTCCCGCCCTCACACAAACACCGAAGCCGGCGGCTGACCATCCCATCAGTCCCCCATATTGACAAATGGCGACTGACCTGCGCTAGGACGGCCAGGGACCGGCGGATGGTAACTGACCTGCGCCAGGACGGCCAGTGGCCGGGCGGGGGAAGGGCGGGGTAACTGACCTGCGCCAGGACGGCCAGGGACCGCGGGCTGACGGTGAGCGGCCAGTCGGCGCCCTCCTGGTGCCACGGACTCAGTCCCAGCTGGGCGAGCAGCAGTTCCTGCAGCGGCGCCGACAGCAGCCGCGTGGCCAGCAGGTTGTGCGTCAGCCGCGTCAGTGAGGCACTGAACTCCTGGCACAGCGTCAGCATGCTGCCGGCGCTGGCGTGCGCGCTCAGACTCCCTGTCGGCGGAACGGGGAGCAGGCGTCACATGGGGGATTCCGGGCAGTGGGCGGACAATAAAGTCACTGATCGAGCGATGAATGGACAGGTTGACATTCACGGTGACTGGATAGACCTCAAGCTGAGAATACATAGATACTGGACATTGGGCAGACACGAAACATAATTACGGCGTATACCAGATTAACGGGCAGACACCGGGTGAACGACAGTACAACGAGCCAGCACATCGATAGTAAATCGACATATTACATCACTACCGGCGATCGGTCCGTCTCGGCTCGGCTTGCCGCCCACCTGATCCGACGTCTCTGATGAGCGCCGCCAGCAGCGTCACCTGCTGTTCGGCGATACCCTGGCGCACGTACTGACGGATGTCGGCGCACTCGGCGTCCAACAGGTCACTGTTGATGAGCCGCAGCACCATCGACGCCAGAGACATGAACTGGAACACGGCGGGCAGACCGGTCACGGCACGCGCCGACAGCGGAGATGTGCAGCAAGACATGCTGAGAAATTACCGCGCCATAAACAGCAGTCAGCACAGCCGGATGAAGCAACAAATCGTGCGATGATATGTGGGAATACGTTCACGCTCTCGGGTTTGACTGGCATCCGAAAATCACACTGTAATTAGCACATCCATCTCTCATCCGTCCTCCTCCCCAACCAGACACCTAACTCCCCCCCCCCCATATGCCCCCAGTGACGTACGCCGTGCGGCTCGCCGCGCTCGGGCACCAGGCTGGTCTCGGCGCCGCCCGACGGACGGTCGGCCGTGCCGTTCTCCGAGGCTGCCGCAGACGCCGGCGGAGTCACCGGTCCCGGCGGGTACAGCGTCTGCATGAACCACTGGCCCAGGATCGAGTCGTCCTCGTCATCTGGGGACGGAGGCACCGGCGGACGGTTAGAGTCACGGCAAGCTGAACAGTTAGCAAGCACAGAGGACCGAGTGTAAAACAGTATAAAATAACAATAGAAATCGCGGACTTTTGATGAATTATTACGCTTTCTGCGGTTCACCACAATCTTCGGTAGGGACAAAACACTGAGTGGCAGCGCACGAACCACTGACACACGGTCCACTCACCGGAACTGGCCTCGTCTCCACTCGAGTCGTCCACGTAGAACGAGGCGGTGAACGCCGGGCCGGTGGTCAGGCCGAACACGTCCCCCGTGTCGGTGCCGGCGGCGGCGGCCGCGTCCGAGCCCCAGAGGCCGCAGGCGCGCCGGTACGCCGCCACGGCCACGTTGATGAGCAGCTGGGGCAGGTTGGCGGCCTGCAGCAGGGCGGCCGCCCGCTGCCCGGCCGTGCACGGCGTGGAGAGCGCCGCCGGGCCGCCGGCCGGCAGCGGCTCGCCGCCCAGCACCGACGACTCGGAGCGCACGTCCGCCAACAGACTGGAGAGCAGCGTCAGCGCCTTGGAGGTGAGCGCCACGGCCAGCACGCCGAACCCCTGCTGACTGCGGGCGGGCGGGGGAGCGGGCGGTCAATCAATTACTACGCGGGTAGGAGCAGCACGAGGGCAGGCGGAGGGCGGAAGGAAAGTACACTGCAGCTGAGTTTGACTGGGGACTGGGACGGACAGCCAGTCAAGCGTTAAGCCCTAGCCACCACAAACAAACAGAATACGGGGAGATACACAGAGGAAGACACGTTACTCACACTTTGAGTAGGTTGATTCTGTTCTCCTTCCCTTTGACTGGTGACTTGCCGCGCTCGGGTTTGTCTCCCATGGCGCTGACGGAGCACATGAAGGCCTGGATCCCGCGCAGCAGTAGTAGCGCAGCCATCAGCTGCAGGTTCTGCACACACTGTCGGCACAGCAACGGGAGGCGTCAGGGAGCCGTGGGACGGGGCGCTCAGCCAGAGGAGAACGCTACACTCAGCAGTGGACAAAGTAGCTAGCCAGGAAAATGTAGTTATTTTGAAATCGGCACTTCAAATTGAAGCGTAAAATCAAAATATTTCAGCTAACTGGTAAAAATCCATAAAAAAAACAAGGGTCGACACCAATATGCCTCATACACCGAGAGGGAGCCGCGCTGCGTTGCACGACACCAAATTCACCACCTATCCCCGCTCCTCCCCCCCCCCCCCGTCGTGTAAGAACGACTCCAGGGTGTCGGCGAAGTAGTGAGTACAGCCCGCTGTGTAAGGGGACCGACCCCGGGGTGTCGGCTACTCACGTGTCCACCGGACCGTGTGGAGGCTCTCAGCACCGACTGCACGCACTCGGTCACCTCCAGCGCGCGCACCAGCACGTCGACCGCGTGTGTTTCGGCCTCGTCGGGCGCGGCCACGGCGGCGCCGCTGGCGGCCACGGTGAGGGCGGCCAGCAGGCAGGCGGCGCACAGGCGCGCCAGCCGCTGCTGCCGGCCGGCCGTCAGCGGCTCCAGCAGCGGCAGCGACAGCGCGCGCCACACCATACCCACGTCGGCACTGAGTGCCTGCAGACTGCGGAGTGGACGGGGAACAGCGGCGGTCAGTACTCGCAGCAGACAGGGAGGGGTGGCACCCGTCCGACGGGGATCGGCCGTAACAGCAGTGATAAAAAGCAAAGCTGCGTTTTCTGCTAAAACCACTCCTTTGAAGGCAAAGCAAAGAGCACAAAAAAAAAAACGAGATCAAAGATAGGTCACCACGAACACGGATTCCACAGACTCACAGGCGCGCTTTGCCATTTCACCACACTACCCATCTCTGGCACGCAGCTTTTGTCCGAGCCGCTGGTACGTTCCCTGCCAGCAGTGCCCGGCCTCCCCTAGTGGCGCCGCGGTCCCACCTGGATCGGACGGTGACGGCCTCTGACAGTGTGGTCGGCAGCTGGAGACAGCCCGTCTCCAGCGAGTCCGTGTAGCGGCTCAGGTAGCGGCCGATGTGCGGCAGGCTGCAGCACATGTCCACCAGCACATCTCCGGCGCCCAGCAGCTGCAGCGCGCTGATGTTGCGCTCACAGAACAGACTCTGGGGGTGGTGGAGGGACGGTCAGTGAGGGACAGTTGACAGAGACACTGTCAGAGGTGGGACGCCCAGGGGACGGCGGCAGAAAGGCAGCTAGTTATGGAATAGTCATAGTAGGATGTGTACGAGACACGGTCAGTGAAGTGTCAGTGGATGGAAGGATGGTTACTGGTCGCTCGGGCCCGTGCCAATCATAACCACAACAGGGATTCAGTGGTGATGGTGGGGGGGGGGGGGGGGAGTGAAAAATGGGCATAGGAGTATTCGAGACTCTGACTGCCGTCTGCTCTCCAATGGGTGAGTAGTCAAGCGACGATGATACGCGCTACCAATGATGGTGAATTATGCATGATTTGAAACCTCTTCCAATTAGTAATATCACTGACTTCAGCATTGATATGGCAGATAAGACCACTGCACAAGATTGGCCAAGACGTATCAGTGGGTAATGTTTGCCCCTTACGATAAGAATCAAGTACACAAGTGACCTGTCAAGTAAAGTTCAAATCGATCAGATCACATGCCGGAGACTGTTACCCCGTTTTTGTCTCGCCGAGAACGTCAGATTGACAGTGGGTCAGGTGGTACGCATTTACGACCATTTACGATAACGATCTTGAGATGGGGTCATGGCTAACCTGGACTTGCTGGCTGAAGTTACGATGTAACTGACCTTTACCTTCTAACCAGAGTCCCGGACTCCCGACTGGTCGACTCCTCAACTGACCTCGCCCTGCTGCCCCGAGTCCCGACTGACCCTGACCACCAGAGTCCCGACTGACCTTGACCTTCTGGCCGGAGGTGGCGCCGTCTGTGGCGTCGTTCGACTCGCCGCCGCTGGCCAGGTTGTACATGGGCGCCGACAGGTGGTCCAGCAGCGCCGCCGACGGGTCCACGCGCGTCCGCTTCGGCTCCGTCTTGGTCGCGTTCTCCTTCTCCGCTGTACGCAGAGTCAGTGGCCAGGTTAGCACCCAGATATGGCAAGTGAATGAGATGGTAGTACAGCTCGCAACTCCGTGGTTCGATGGGTTTACCTACCTCAGTTACAACTACACCGGCTGCCTCCCTGGGACGCTGGGTACGTTTGTGCGAGTTATATGGACAAAGAACGGCTGTACGGTAAGATATATGATCACCCAGTCCTGTAGGATCGGTGGTCTACCTGGCATGCTGGTAAGGATGTGGAGGGTGACATGCATATAGGGTGCGCGCCATACCTGGCACGCTGGTGCGGATGTGCGGCGGCAGCTTGGCCATCTTCATGGCTGCCACCAGCGTGACGTGGTCCGAGTGCTCGAGACCGCCGCCCTGGCAGAGCAGCCGCAGGCCGTCCATCAGCTGGCCGCGCGACAGCGGAGACGTCTGACGGCTACCGCCCGACAGGCTGCGCAGCATGTGCGCGCCCAGGATACGCGCCGCCGCGCAGGCGCCTCCCATCTGACTGGGTAGCACTGCCGGACACAGACGTGGGGTCACCGGTCGGGCGATAGGGCAACAATGGTGGGACGCCCAACGGGGACAGCGGAGGAGCAGCATCATTAACAGGACGGCGGGCATAGGTACTGAACACGAGATCACGGGACGCACACTGACCGTAGGCTGCGCATGATTGTGATAACACGATCGGAAGGCGGACAAAGCATATTCTCTCAACAGCTGTTTTACGGCAAAAAGAACGAAATGCGACATGAACCGCTTCAGTTTTAACTCGTCATATAGCAAGCTAAAAGTGAATAAAATTGATCATCGGTTAGGAATGTTATGTGTTAATCGATACTGACAATGCCTCACGTCAGGGTTCACCGTGGGCAGATAGGATTCCGAAGCTTGCGGTCGATCGGGCAGCTACCGGCGCCTGATCCTTACGGTCAGCCTCGTCGAGGCCGGTAATGTTTCCGGCCTCGATTCCGATTCCGATATTCTCGGTGTCATATATCTACTGTCAGATTGACACTCCCAGCGTCAGATACTTCTAGTCGGCCTGGCAATTCCGCCGCAAAATACTTCCCGTCGGTTCCGTCAATCACGGCTCTTTATACAATATTACGGCCGATTGGGCCACTCCCGGCGTCAAATCCTTCCTTAGGTCGGTCGCACCGTTCCCGGCGTCGGACATACGGTCGGCCCGACACTCCCAGCGCCAACTACTTACGGTCGGCGGCATTCTGAGCGATGTAGTCGGCCGCCAGCAGCGCAAACGTCGAGTAGAACGTGTCGTACTCGGCGCCGTGGTTAATGATGTCATCCTCACTGCAAAACAGCAGAAAGCACAGGCTCAAAATCCCAAAAGATATGTGGGTTCTCGTCTCACCCAAGATCATCTACACCAAATTAGAGGCAAGCATCATAAATTACATCTATAGACTCTTCACTCCACCACAGCCTCTTTTTGCTTCTCTTGAGTCTGGCCTATTTGGAATGGATGCCTCAGGAAAGGTGAGTCTTTAAAATGTTTTAATGTGTGACTAGCTAGGATCTGTGAATATAGCATTGGTTGGCCATATTCTATGTTTCCTGCAAAACATCACTATAACAGAGCCACTGAAGTTCATGATCTTAGCTTCAGAGATGGCACAATCATGCAGCACTTCAGTCTACTCTATCCCTGGCTATGATTCAGATTCCATGCACCTAGTGGCACAAAAGAATGTTGAAAAAGAAAATGGATAACATTTAAATTACACTGCAGCTGAAGTAAAGAAAACTTTCAGCTCTTATCTAACACAGTTTGCATGCATAATATTGATAATATTGATTTGCTTTCAAGTCTGCAATATTCTTATTCAAGTGGCAAGTAAGACTGATACTTTAACACTGACAAGGTAGCTGACCTTGCAATCAATCAAGGTGAAAATAATTATTTACTAGCAACCAGCTTATCATTACAGCAGGGAATTTAAATTATCACCTGACAGCAATGAAAAAGCTTGTATTGATAGTCTATTATGTGCAAGTGAGTAGATAAAAATTGATATATACTGATGACTGTTTTCTCTTTCATTGGCATTGTTACCACTAATGTTCTTTACTTCTTAAACTTGCACAGTGAATATATTGTATACCTAACAATGTTAAAACAAAGCTTAACCAGCTACAGAATTACATTATTTCAACTAACTCTAGAGAATCACTGAAACATATCTTGTCTATTTTACTTTTGCTTCATATATGTAATATGAAGATGAAGTCTGACTTCTGAGTGGTGTGTAGGTTGGTAAGATGTAGGATAGTAGGTTGTAGACTGGTAGGTAGGTTGCAGGGTTTAGGTTTGAGACTTTCATAATATTTCTGTGCCGAGCCTTAAAAATTGGTAAGTAAATGAACAAACTCACCTTTTAATGACTGATCTTATGAATTCAGGCAGGTCATTTTTATTGAAAGATCCATAGGATGCAGCTAAAATCGGTTTTACGATAGAATTCCACTCGACTCCGCCACTTGCTGATGCCATTATTGCCGCAATCTTGATCCTGGCAAGGTCAGAGGGTGGCTTTCAGCGACCATTAACAAGTTAAGTATCAGCAGCCCGCTTAAAAATGGAAAGTATATCAAGCCTGTAACACTGTATTCTCTTAGCGTTATATCTTCCAGAATCCAGAAGCAACGCAACGCAAGTCTCCAATAATTATTATTTTTCGCCTCCGAGTCCGCTATGCAATCGGTTCACTTCCAAACTATCAAAGAAAGCATCAATAAATAGGTGATCAACAAGTAAAAGATTGATAATATATTACGCTGTGTAATTTATGTATGTTGATATAGCTCGGTAAACGATATTTTGTTTTTAATTATTGTAACAAAAAAACAAAAAATATGAATATTACTTGAACTTTTTTATTGTGTCGGATAAAATCAATAAAACTACCAATAAATGAATTTGACGTCATCAAAAAGTAAACTTCTCGATTAAAGAATGACGAAGGAAATTTGCCAATATGATACATTAGCTGCTCAGCAAAGACAAACTTTTTCCTGAAGATTCTGTTCATTCTATTCAGCATTTTCTGCTTAAGTAAGAACTCACCGGTACTTAGTACTTACGAACAAATGTGTGAAGCTGTGACAGCAAAAGAAAGTGTTCTAGAACACAAAAATATTGGTGGGTGTGGTATTTGGTCCATAAAGAAATTGTGTTGTTGTTTTTCACATTCATTGACTTTATAATCAAGAAATTAGAAGCTTAAAATAAGAACTCTTATTTTTCTTTAAGGTTAACATGAAGTCTGTTGACTCATCCAAGAAACCACCACCACCCCCATTGCATTACTTCAAGAGTGATGGAGCTTTGGTAACAGCACTGAATTTTTTAGTTTTTCATGATGAAGCATATCTTGCTCAAGGCAGTCAGGATGGAAACCTGACAGTATGGGACTTGAAGGTAATCGCACATTACACTATTCACTATTCAGGTATTTTATGTCTTGTCTGTCACTGACCACTACCTATGTAAATCGGTACATTGGCGATTGAGGTAAACAGTGTCAATGGTAGTTCGATTTGTTAGGCCTTCTGCTAACATCAGCTTTAGTACCCAGTAAAAGAGTGAACCTTAATCAATTGGTTTCGCCCTAACAAAGACCCCAGGTGACTGGCCACGTGGCCCGTCGTCTGCCCACAGAGCTGCGAGCGGCGCTGGTCGGTGGCAGCGCACAGCTCGGCCTGCCGTGCCGTGGAGCAGCTAGAGAGCGGCCACGTGGTCACCCAGGGCAGAAACGACGCCATCCGCCTGTGGGACGTGGATTCCCAGCAGCCTGTAGCTTCACTGCCCTTCAGCCATCATGGGTTCTGTCGGGTATGTCGACCAATCGGGACGATATGCCTCGGCCCTGTGGCTTTATTGGAGTTCCTTCGGGAACTCCAATCGGTATTGTGATGCTATTTCGTGACCGGTTTCTAATTTCATTTCCATGCGTTCACATTCGGAACAATATGTCGTCCTTTCCCCAGCTGCCCGTGTGCAGTGTCTGAGCTCAGTTTTCAGACCGCGTCTGCCGTGTGTTTGTCAGATGGCGGTGGTCGGCGGCCGGCTGGCCTGTCCCAGTGAGCCGGCCTCCGAGGTGGCGCTGCTGGACCCGCGCTCGGGCGCCGAGGCCGGCCGACTGGCGGCGCCCGCCGAGCTCGGCACGGTGATGGCGCTGGCGCCACTGCCGGGTGCCGCCGGCGCGCGCCTGCTGGCCGTGTACGAGTCGGGCGGCCTGCTGCTCTGGGACCCGGCCCAGCCCTGCCGGCCGGCCGACCGGCTCCAGGTCACCACCGAGACGCCCATGTGCGTGGACGCGGCGGCGGACGGCCGCGGTCTGGTGGGCACCTCCGGCACCGCCGTGCCCTCGTTCTCTGTCGGCGCCGCCGGCCGTCTGCAGGCCGGCCCGCCGGCCGCCATCACCAACCCGGGCGTGGCCAGCGTGCGGCTGCGGCCCGACGGCCGGCTGGCCGCGCTCGGCTGCTGGGACGGCCGGCTGCGGCTCGTCTCCGGCCGCCGGCTGCGCCTGCTCGCCGCCCTCGAACACCACACGGCCACCGTCGAGTGCGTCCAGTTCGCGCCGCGGCCGGTCCGGCTGTGGAAGGCGCGTGCGCTACTGGCCAGCGGCTCGGCAGACGGCACCGCCGCCCTCTGGAAGGTGTATGACGACTCATGACGCCGCCCCGCGTCCCAAGGCACTGTACCGTGAGTGCTGTAAGTGGCAGCGCGACCGGGGTAATCTGTGATACCGTCAGACTGGCGGGCCACTCATCCTGTATTCCGCATTCGTAACATGGCAGGGCTGCGATCATCGGGTGACAATGACACTGGGAAAATACATATGACGAACGATGTGTATATCGCGTATCTCGGTGATCGGAGGCCCACAGCGATCGGGGCCGAGTGACCGCGCGCGCTCAGTCCCACAGCTTGATCTCGCCGTCCCAGCCGGCCGTGATCAGCTTGCTCGTCTCGTGCGGGTGCCACATGGTCTGAATGCAGACGCCGTCGTGCGCCTTCCACTTGCGGTACAGCTTGGTGGTCTTCCAGTCCCAGACGTAGCACTTTCCGTCGGCGTCGCCCGACACCAGGTAGCTGACGAGACGAGACGATGCAGTTATTAGTAAGCGTGCAGTGAATGTAGTCAATGGCGCCCGTGAGAAACAGGGCATTGCTAGGGAATGAATTGATCACAGCGTGCACTTTATGCGCTCACTACACGGAAAACTGCATGAAAACTACGCTGTCGCATTAAACCCTAATTCATCTTATTTACTCATGTTTCTTTTTACAAATATAATATTCATGGACTGACAGTAAGATATATGTACTTATCCTATCTAATAGTATTTATCTTAGCCATAAGGCTTTAATACAAAATGACCTTTAACTGACACTTCTCAAGTTAACGTTAAAACGTAGTTATTTCAATAACGTATTCAACATTCATCGATGATATTCGTGTATGTAATTATCGTGTATGTAATCGTTTGTAAATGATTTATCGTGTATCGTGTATGACAAACGTTCCTTTATCCGCTACACTTTTGATTTGTGTGGGCTCGTCCACCGAAACATTTAAAAAACAAACGTTTTAAGTTTTTAAAAACAATTTGATTTAACCCGTACGGCGTACCTCATCTCCGGTGAGAAGTCGAGGCCGCACGCGTAACCGGCCACCATGTGTCCAGTGAACTGTTTCTTGCGGTGCAGCTTGTAGCGGTTGATGGCCGAGAAGATGCAGATCTTGTTGTCCATCGACTGGCACGCCAGCCACTTGCCGTTGGGCGAGAGCGTGACGGCCGGCATGCTGTGCATGGACGGGTCGGCGATGTACTTCATATCCACCGGGATGTCCCTGCGGCGGCAGATAGGATGTCAGTCACACAAACAGCAGGCGGGCCTCTTGACCCGATAACACGAAGATGAAGATGAAGATGAAGATGGGTCTGTATCAGACTGACAGTTCAGGACAGGCGGGGTCTCCAGTAACCAGTTCCACTAGCCAACAGCCGAGCCGGCACCTGGCCTGGGTCCGAAACCGCAAATCACTTCCCATCATGACAATGTGCCTTACGCGAACGGTCAGCTGTTATCGCAGACACGGTTGCAACTCTTGACTTAAACCCGTCTGTTATCTACAAACGGTAGCCGAGCAACACCAAGCACCTCACGGCACGCGGACTGTGGGGAACCTACAGCATTCACAGGCACCACCGTCGCCAGGACGTACCACTCCCAGATGCGCAGACTCTTGTCGTCCGAAGTGGAGACGAAGCGCCGGTTCTCGTCGATAAAGGTGATCGTGTTGACCGAGCCCAGGTGCCGGTCGTACTCCTGCGTTATCTCCCCGGAACGGGTGTCCCACTGCAGGCGGACGGAGGGGGAACACAGTGTCACCAGAGGTCTGCTGTGGGGGGGGGGGGTTGAGGAGGGAGAAGATTGAGTGGTGCACACAAAGTGACAAAACTTCCTCTCACAAACGCAAGGCCTTTGATGAAATGCGCTCGATAGTGCTCAAGGGGTCGTGCTATGTTACTGGGCAATGTCACGAATTATTACAGATGTTGCTATTACCTATGGCACCAAAAGAGGAAAGTAGCTTTGGTAACAACTATACTGATCTTAACCACAGTTCATCTGAGAATATTGAGCTGAATTATCGATATCATGCTTATAACTGTCGTAAGCGTTATCTTATTATATTATTCACTGTCAAACTGCAACTCCAAAACACATATTGAACACATTGAGAAGTTGCTGTCAACTCATCACGTCACTCACGCAGAGGATCTTTTTGTCGGAGAGGCCGGCCACGAAGAGGTGCTGCTTGTCCTCGTCCGGGTTGAACTTGACGCAGTAGGGCACCTTCTTGTTGGTGAAGCGGGAGATGCACTCGCCGCGCTCCGTGTCCCACAGCTTTATGTAGCGGTCGTAGCCTGTAGACGAAGGACAGTCAGAGGGATACACTCATACGATGGATGAATAGCTGCACTATGCATAAGCTGGCGATTTGGGGTTTACGGGCACATTGACAGCGAGGTCTCTACGTTATCCTGAGGTCATCACGACTAAACGGACGGCGAGGAAACGTAGGAAAGCGCAGCTTTTCAGGTAATTCTAAAATCATCTTAGATGCTTTCTGAAACTACGTTACTACTACGCCACTAAGGTAACTCCGGAACTGTCGTTTACTGCCTGTATCTACGACAGCCGGCGGCTACGAGGATCGACATGTACTCATCAAACCGCCGTTTCGGCCACGAGGGTGATCGTTGTACGGACCTGCCGAGAGGAACTGTGTGCCGTCGTTGTTGAAGCAGATGTCGCGCACGGCCTGCCGGTGTCCCAGGTAGGTCCTTAGCATGCGCCGCTGGTTGTACACCTCCCACAGCTGCGGAAGCACGGTCCAGGGGCTCGGTCAGGGAAAAGCGGAAAACAGCATCGCAACGGCAAACAGAGCAGCGAATGGGAAACACCGAAACGATAAACAGCACCAGAACGGCACCGAAACGATTATTTACGGTAAAAGAGTTCAAGACGTAACACAACACGTCAAATCGGGTTACTATTAGCGGAGCATTATCCAGTATGCACGTGTCACATTGACATGTAAAGCTAACAAAGTCGGGGCCGATTTTCAGGTACCCCCATGAAGATGAATGCAGCGTGTCCACACTCAGCCCACCAGCTGCACCATCCAGCTCACGTCGACGCAGCTGGCCGATCCGTGAAGCACCATACCGATCCTCACCTTGATCTTGCAGTCCATGCCGCAGGAGAGAATAAGATGACCCGACTTGGGGAAGAAGCGTGTGGCGTGCACGCCCTTGCTGTGTCCCTGCCAGGTGTGCAGCAGCTTCTTGGGGATGAAGCACTTTTCGGGCGGGTCCTCCGAGCGCAGGTTGACGCCCACGTCCTGCGGCACGTGCAGGTACGAGCGGCCCTGGTAGTCGTAGGCGTCCTTGACGTGCAGTATGGTGCGCTCCTCCATCGGCTTGTCGTCCGTCTGTTTGCCGCGCTTCTGACGTTTGGCCGTGATGATGTCCAGCTCGGCCTGCTCCTCCTGGGAGAGGGCAGGGAGGGGGGAGCGTCAGAGCGGAGTCAGGGAGCAGGCAGGGCGGCAGAGTCAGAGCGGAGTCAGAGAGCAGGCAGGGCGGCAGAGTCAGAGCGGAGTCAGAGAGCAGGCAGGGCGGCAGAGTCAGAGCGGAGTCAGGGAGCAGGCAGGGCAGAGTCAGGGAGCAGGCAGGGCGGCAGAGTCAGAGCAGGGTCAGCGACGGCGCTAATGCATTGATATGAAAACTAAACAATATCACTGGAGTGAGAGATACAGACGCAGCATAAAGCAGAATGCATTGTGTCGGACTATTACCTCAGAGGGCTTCATGACCTTCTGTTCGTCGACGAATCCGCCCCAGGGCCCCAGGTAGCCGTCAATGTCGCTGGCGTCCGAGTTCTTTTCGCGCTTCCGCTTGTCGAGCGGCCGCTTCTCCTTGGGCTTCTCAAAGACGGTGTGCGCACCGTCGGCGCTGGTGGAGGCGGTGGCGGCACCCACCATGCGCGCCGCTCCGTCATCGGTCACCGCCTCTGTGCTCGGGTCCACCGCGTAACCTGGACACACGCGACGGGCGTTCTCAGACACGGGCATGGTATAGGTAGACAACTTCGGTCAATGAAAGCCAATCATTTAGAGTTGTTCACTCATACGATCAAAATAAATGCATGATATACAAACTAAGCCATGGCCCAAATCATTACGGGATATCAGCACGGGGTGTCAGTTCTTACTGCGGCATTAAACAATTATTTTCACGGGTAGAACCGACCACTGGCTAAAGACATAATGCAGGGCAAGAGGAAGGACTGGTCCACCGTCTTACCGAAGCTGGTGAATGTGCGGCGTTGGTTCTCGAACTGGAAGGCGCTGAAGTGAGCCGGCTCCACATAGCCGGCCAGCGTGTTGCGCTCGGCGCGCATCTGCTGCGTCTGCGCCGGGTTGGCCGGCCCGAGCACGGGCGCGAACAGCTCGTCATAGCGCGGGTTGTACTCGAGCTCCTTCACACTGGGGTCGATGTGCCGCCGGCTGTCCAGGCCCGACTGACGGCGACAGGGCAACATCTCGTCACAACTGCACGTTCATGGCAGAAACGCTCTGCATCACAGGAAGGAAGCTTAGGGAAAGCACACACATAAAAGGGTAATGTAAATAGCCTTAATGTAAGGCTTATTGTGTAAGTCACATTATGTACAGGTCAAGGTCTCGCGGGTTTTAGCGGTAGGTTTTGCACCTAGAAAAATTTAGAGTACTTCAGGCTATATCTTCGTCGTCTTAAGCTTCTAAGTGTTGAAGATGTGATCGACTTGTTGGTTCACAAGCCGGCCATGATCGTGTAAAATGGCTTCATCGTACATCGACTAGTTTCTGAGATATAACCGGAAATGTAAAAGTGCAAAACCTACCGCTTAATCTCGCGAGAGCCATACACATACAGCTTATCAGCCCCTGTACCAGCAAGTCAACTGATGACCCTAATGAACTTTGAAAACTGATCAATGGAAGCTGTGTTGTCATCTGCTCACATCACTGAGCAAACATACTGTTCTTAACTTAAGAAGTAAGTTTCCTTTTGCAAATGTTCTTAATTTAGTTATTTATCAATCATGTCATAACTCTGATAAAATGTAGGCATTCCAATTGCATTGAAGAAAATTTAAAGTTGAATATTCCCTTCAAAGAGAAATGCACACACAGATTGAAATTGAAGTTTTTTATCAAATCACTTACAGCTGCAACACAAGACAAACAATAAAGGGTAGGTATTAATTCAATTCCAGTTGAGGAGCTATGCCACCTTGAGTGACAATGCAACACCAGCCACACCAGTCAGAGTTGAAAATCTGCCCCAGCCCATACCAAACAAGACCCATAATTTTTACCACTAAATTAGATATCTGCACTTTGAATATGAAAACTGCAATAAAAGGTCAATCATTTCCTGTAAAACCACTTTGTGCCTCCCACCCATCATTTCTTTTGATGGTAAGCCAGCACAGGATTTCTGCATGGTATCATGTAGGGGCATGCACCACCTGATGCAAAAACTGCAGGACACCAGTGAATCTGCATAGCAATGTGCTCTAGCTCAGCGATTCTGCACCTACAGTACCCTGACTAAATTGCCATACTATGCAGTCTGGCCAACATTCTATCTGGACTGGGAAGCATGGTAACACAGTGGTCAATGAGCCAATCCAGCTTGAATGGCAAATCCACACCAGCCAACACCAGCCCGAGACTTGAAACCCACACAATCTCACAAAAAACAAGGCATGGCAATAAAAACTCACTCACCCCTGGTGCTACTGTTGGAGCAGAGCATATCTGAAGCGTTTTGACTGAAGTCGAGCTTTCTGAAGATGTGATTGGTTTGAGATGGGCAGTCAATGCATCTTCATCCTCTCCTGAATCATTACTGTCTGATCCATAAGCTCTCAATGCAAGTATGGAGGACATATTTGGATTAACTCACTTCAATTCTTCAGAAATGATCTCATAGTTCAAGGCCAATAAAAAAATAAACACACAGATGACAAAAATATTTATATCAAATCTTGGAGTTTGGTGGAATCAGACCCTGATCATTCAGTAGATCCGTTCTGTTTCTGTCAATATTTTATCACTGATAATGAATATAAATTTGCCCCACCAATCCCTTTTACAGTGTCGCGACTCAAAATATATAAAAATATAAGCGTTGCAAACAATTAACGGTTTTACGCAACGATTTTACGCATTGGAGCAGTTGACTGTGTACTTTTTTTGGCTCATAAAAGTCGATAAGCATACTCGTCCAATCAAGACACGCATGACGTCATGCTACTGCTGTTCATTGGGTAAAATTCCCCTCTAAATCTGGTCATATTGCTAACGAACATAATAGCGTGAGTCGCTCTTGCGCCATTTTTGTATCAATTCGTTCCATAACCACTACAAAATTATGACCTGTGGTACCATGTAATAACCTGGCGAAAGTTGTCGGCCAAACCCGTACCGTAAGAATAACCCCATGCCTCAGACCTTGGATCAAAGATCATAGACAAAGCGGCCGTGCGTGGTTGTATGTGCACGCCAAACTTTGGACTCCAAATTTTGTCATAGAACAGGAGTCACGCGATCGGAGGGTAGAGGGCAGGGTCAACGCAACCAGGGCGTATTTTAACATGTTAACTGGGTCGGCAATTGCCGACCCAGTCACGGAGAATGCCGACCCAGTGACAGCCGTTTGCCGACCCAGTTGCCGCCCCCTCTAGGATGCAGCACGCACATGCAGGCTAGGTGCCGTCATTCATAGTGAGGCTGCTGCCCTCCGAAATGATAATGTCGCCTCTTAAAGTGAAGCAGCCGTCTATAGAAAGTGATGATCCCGCAACTCAATGTGACAGTGCCGCCCCTAAATCTGTTAGTAGCCCCACTCAATGTAATGGTGCCGCCCTTCTAAGCATCTGTGGAGCCCCTCAATGTGATGATACCGCCCCTCAAGAAGATGATGCCGCCCCTTTCAGTATCGGTGGCGCCCCTCAATGTGATGGTGCCTTCCTCAAAGTGTCAGTGGCGCCCCTAAATGTGATGGTGTCTCCGTCGGTGGCGCCCCTCAAAATGATGCTGCCGCCCCTAAAAGTGCTGGTGCCGCCCCTAAAAGTGCTGGTGCCGCCCCTAAAAGTGCTGGTGCCGCCCCTTACAGTGTCAGTGGCGCCCTTCAAAGTTTTGGAGGAACTCATCAATACAATGTTGCCGCCCTCCAACTTTCTGTAGCGCCCCTCCATATACATAATGGTGCCGCTTCTCAAACCATCCGTGGCGCCCCTCAAAATGATGGTGCCACCCCTTACAGTGTCGGTGGTACTGGTGTCTCCTCAAAAGTCAAATCTGTTGTCCCGAGCTGTCGTACAAAACTGGAGGCTCCGGCGGCACTGTGAGACAACATTCACATCACACACGTGCGCATCTGGCGTCGTTGAACGACAAATATAAATTATAGCACAGCGCCCATCGCACAAAAGTCAATTGCACCACATAGATTCTATTCTGTTCTCGTGTTTCAGTGAAGGTGCCGCCTCTCAAAGAAATGCTGGTGTCCCTCGAAGTGTCGGAGGCGCTCCTCAATGTCATGTTGCCGCCCCTCAAACCATCCGTAACGCCCCTCCACGTCATGGTGCCGCCCCCAATGTGCTCACGGCGCCCTTAAATGTGATAGTAACGCCGGTCAAAGTGCTCCTGGCAGTGTCAGTGGCGCCCCTTATAGTGTCGGTGGCGCCCTTTATAGTGTCGGTGGCGCCCCGAACAGTATCGGTGGTGCCCCTCAAAGTGATGATGTCACCCTCAAACAAACGGTGGCGCCCTTCGAAGTATCGGAGTCCCTAAATATCATACCTATTGCCGTCCATTAACGATCTGTAGCGCCCCTCCATATCATGGAGCCGCCCCTTAAAGTATCCGCGGCGGTCCTTAAAGTTACATGTAACTTTAAGGACCGCCGCGGATACTACCGGTGGCACTGCAGTGCCGCCCCTTACAATATAGGTGGCGTCCTCAAAATAAAAGTGATGTTGCTCCCCCCCCCCCCGAGTAATGGTGGCGTCTCTTCTGTAAGTATCGGAGGCGCTCCTCATTGTCATTTTGCCCCACATCACTGCTCACATGGCGCTCTTCAATGTAATGGTGCTACCCCTCAACGCTCAACGAGATAATTGCGCTCCTCACAGTGTCGGTGGTGCCCCTCAAAGTGGTTAAAGTGCCCTAAAAAATTGGTGGCGCGCCTCAAAATGATGTTGTCGTCCCTTAGCATATCTGCAGCGCCCCCAAAATGATAGTGCCTTCCCTTAATCGGCGCCGGGCTGAGGTTGTTTGAACCCCCCTCCCGACCCCTATAACTTGGCTACTTGGGCCACGTAGCGACACGCGGTAAGCGGCATTCGGAAGAGTGTCAAAAACTACTTGGGTTAGTTGGTTAACCGTACTTTGGTTAGCTCAAGTCAAATGTCAAATAACAGGTGACCAGAGGTCATCAAAGGTGAAATGTGGGTGAAATGTTGTCTGTTTCAACATTTATTGACAAACTGGCGCATAACCCGGGGAAGAATAGAACTACAGCACCGCGAAAAAGCGCATTCGATAGCGTTCCTATAAAGTCCTCAGACTTTACCTAACATCAACGGCTTAACCTCCAGAGCACAACTTGTTTAACCCGTGCCGGGCCGCGGAGGGTTGGAGGGGACAGTGGACCCCCTCCGCCCCTCTACTGAGCTGTTTTAATGAGGAACCTTTCTACTGTAATAATTATTGACTCACGAAAGTTATGACATTGTTTTTTTTTTTAGTACTGTGCTCCTCTCGTCGAGATGCGTCGAATGAACTATAATTTGACATTCAAATGTCATTTGGGAAATTTGAGCTCAGGTCCAGGGCATGACCTGACTGGTAAAGGTCATGTTGCATATCAGTCGATTTGCATCGTCAAACTGAAATCATCTAAGGTGTTTTCATCGCTCAGGCATGTCGCATGTCTCTATCAGAAGTTATTGGAAAAAAACTGCTGGAGGCCTTCCATGACCTGACATGACTTCAAGGACATAACGAGGGGTCGTGGGTGGCAATTTTCCGATTAACCCTCGCCGGCCGAAGGGGAGGCGGGTGCCGCCCCCCCCCCCCATAGGTTTTTTTTTCGCGATAGCTCCGAACGCGCTGGTGATAGAGAGCTGAAACTTGGCATATCTGACCTTTGATTCAAGCCGGATCCTTTGACACCAACCGCATTTTTGGGTCAGGTCAGGTCACTGACCTATGACGTCATAAGTGAACCTCTGCACGGTCTTCAGATGTCGCAACTTCGCAACGCCCTCACTGCCGGAGGAGATGTCACAGGGAAATGAAACTTGCAGGATCTAGTATCCATTATGAGTCTCACCATTTGTATATCTCGGATTTTTCCTAAAGATCATACGAGGTCAGGTCATTTTCGTGATAAGTCGTGATAAATTTTTAAGTCAATGGGGAAAAATGAAAACTGCTATTCTGGCGCCGGGAACGTACTCCAACTATCTCAAGCACACAGAATCGTGATTTGATGCACTCCTTGCAAGGTTAGATGCGTCACTTTTGCAATGTTGACCTTGCGTGACGTCATTTATGACGTCATCAAGGTCATATTAGTTTTTCGTCAATAACTCCCGATCAAATTGAGCTAGCGAGTCGGGAAAGCCACCAATGGACTCAGGAAGACCTGCCGAGTCGAATGATATGCGACATGACCTCTTTCGACCAACTTCGTAACCTTGGGGTGCTCACCTGACCTTGACCTGAGGTCAAAACCCTAAGTTGACCTGACCCGAACAAAAAGTATATCATTGGACGCGCCTGAGCAAGGCGAACACGATGCTGCCAAAATCGCGGCTCTGCGGCCGTTTTTTGCGAAGTTATTCACCAAAAACTGAACCGT
Organism: Amphibalanus amphitrite; assembly: GCF_019059575.1. NCBI lineage: Eukaryota > Metazoa > Arthropoda > Thecostraca > Balanomorpha > Balanidae > Amphibalanus > Amphibalanus amphitrite. Next base: position 74,732 of record NW_024881730.1, on the reverse strand, counting down.
ACCTTGAGGCACTTGACCTGACCTCAGAGGTCACCGGTTGACCTAGGACCTTAAAATCGGGTACCAATCTCTGCGTCTCGTAACGGCGCACACGCTCGTTTTTCCGCGACGCGCTAGCTCCACCAGGGGCGAAACGGCGAGGGGGGTTGTACCCATGGGCGTCGAAACCGGGGGGGACGGGGGGGACGCGTCCCCCCCCCAGTCGAGGAATCCGGGGGGACGTCCCCCGCAAAAATATCCTCATGAATGATTTAAAAAAAGACCCACGACATTGGTGTATTGTCGTTTTGGGATGAAATTGCGGATACCTACTCGTATACAAATTGAATCTGCGAATTGCTGACACAGTACCCTTGCTTACAGGGCTGCGGAGTAGATGATTTTGGTAATTCCGACTCCGGCTTAAAAAAAAAAAAACGCTCGGAGTCCCCGCTCCATCTCCGACCACGGCATCCCTCGGCCCGCATCGGAGTGAAAAAACATGTGATGTGATGCTTTTGTCTCTTTGAACGTTTCCTGGCACATAAAAGATAACATTGCCTACGAGGTGCAGCTCTGGACTGTCCGTTCCAGGTCGTCGATAGGGAGCCAAAGCTCCAGTTGTAGGGGCGACCATATCCAACAAGGGCTGAAGATCTGTCCCAAAGTCTCAGAGTGCAGTAGGACAACAGCTTGCAGAGACCACACATTTTACATAGGATATTCGTAATAGTCAAGACCTTCAGCTCACTCTCAAACGGCCCTCTTCCCGTTCGAGGCCATCCGACAGCAGAAGGTCTCACCATGGCCTTTGAACGCTTGATGTTTGAGGGTGAGAGGACCTCGTCCTGGTCTGAGAGAGCCCAGGACGTAATGCTCAGTATGCCCCTATATTTGGTCTTACCATGACCCCTACAATCACCACAGCCAACAGAATCTCCAGCTCTTATTCGACCCATCCTCGGGGATGACGTTGACTCTGACTTCAGAGTTGAAGTCTGTTACGATTTTGGTGACTCCAACTCCGTATCCGACCAAAACCGTCGACTACGACCGAAGTCGACTCCGACCCCGCAGTCCTGCAGCTACACTGCACAGAAGTTGGAAAAAAACTGTACCTATGGTTGACAGCGATTTACAGAGGACCACACGATTTTTTAGAGGCAGGGCTGCTGGACTTGGTGACCAGACCCTAACTGTCCTGGTATCAAACTTATTACGCGGGATGCAAAATTTATGCGTTTTGGGACTGTTTTGCCAAGAGTTTTTGCCAATTTTCGCGGCGCTTCGCGCCGCCAATTCATGCACAGGTAGAAAAGAGTGTGACTAATAACGCCTCCACGTGAGAACATGTGTATTGTGTATGCGTTACAAGTAGTGCATAGGCCTTGAAATTGTACGCTAAACTAACTAACTTTTGGGTTTTTAGTCAGCCAATCCGTCCCCCCCCCCCAGTCAAAAATCCGTGGCGACGCCCCTGGTTGTACCCCCCCCCCCTTCGGCCGGCGCGTATGTAGAAAACCAATAGGTCCGGCGAGGGTTAAAGGTAGTGTGCCACCTTTGAAAGATTTCCCATTTTATTTTTCCTAGGATAAGAAGCTTCTGTTTTTACCTAATATCGCAAAAAAAAATCAAAAATGGGTCTGGAATAGTGCCTTTTTCGCCTAAAAGTTTATCGGTTTTTCGATATGTATAACAACTGTAGTGGGCTGACTGCAAACAGGCGTCGGCAACAATCCCGAATGCGGCGCACATGTGACAATAAGCAAAGGTCATTATAGAGTTACGACGTACGGGAACGAGTTATCAGCTGTCTTATCGTAGACAACACAAGTCGAGCCTTAAACTGTAAGCCTGTATTGGTATTGTTTCTTTTATTTGGCTGTCGAACATTATTTATGGTTTGAAATATGATTTTATGTAAAATAATTGATATGAAAAAGCCGTCTCTTAAGTTATGACCCCATTTCACCACACGCAAGTGGCAGAAATGACAATGATCAGCTGACGCATTTTTCTTGGCCGAAGTCAGAGCGCGCGGCCCGACGCACCACCACCGCACCACAAAGTATGAGCAGAAGCCGCGCCCAAAGCCAGGGCCCCGGTAACGTGAGGTAGCCGAGTCGGGGCAGCGTGCGCTGACCCAAGCCGGGGCCGCAGCTTTGGGCGCGGTCTACCGCATCCCCGCGGACAGCCCCGGGCTATCACATGACACCGGGAGGACGCGCGGCCCCGGCTTGGGTCAGCGCACGCTGCCCCGACTCGGCTACCTCACGTTACCGGGGCCCTGGCTTTGGGCGTGGTCTACCGCACCAACTAACAGGCGTGTTCGAAACCGCAGGAGATAATGATGAACGGGTTTATCGAAACTTGATTGGATGAGCATATCGGTAATAGCGATTTCAGTGTGTGCATTTATTGTTCATAGTGGTGTGAAATGTGGTTGGGGTACGACCAACAACCCGTCGGGGCGAATTTCGCACTGGGGTACTCAAAACTTGAAGAATTTAAGACGTTTCCATGAGTTTTGAAGTTATGGATAAGTTCTAAAAATCCGGTTCTCCTTATCTGTGCCATTAACTCCATACGGTCCAGGAAAGCTGGCACACTACCTTTAAGTGTGTCATTTTTAATTGTTTTCTGATGTTTAAATTCGTTAACTTTGACATTTGTCTACCTATAAAAAGACGCACATGCCCTGATTTTCTCCCATTTCATTATACCTAATGGAAGGGTCGCAAAATTGTCCTTACCTTTGGTCAAAGACATCGCAATTTCGAGACTTACATTTTATATATACAGTTACACACTGTTTGTCCTATCAATCGCTGAAGTTATAAAGGGATCATTCAGTCGGTATATCTATGGTGAGCATTTGCCTGTTCCGTAGCTCAGTTAGTAGAGCACCGGACTCCCCGCATTGTCTTCGCTTGCGTTTTATCCGCCGGCCGAGCCAGAGAGAAAGTTACCGAGTGAAGGTCATTCAAATTTCAAAAACTCAATGACAGTGTCACTGGGGTCACGGAAATGTTTGAGTAGGTAGTGTACAACATCATTCATTAACTTGTGGGGGGGGGGGAATGAACGTATCGTTGCAATACGCTGTTCATTACGCGAGTAACTAATAAGTAAAAAATGTATGAGTTCATCCTTACTCCACCCGCTCTCCCTCTCCATAAAAAAGAGTTAATTGTGTTGCATTTTATTTATACCTATGCAGAAAAATAGAGGCGTCAAAGGATATGGCCGAATATCAGCGACCCTTGCTGTGTAAGCAATTGGGTATGACAAGTGGGGGTAATGGCCCCGTCCAGCGCCCATAAAGTGGGCACCACTCGTGCGACCTGCCGACCACTGTTCTAGATAGAGCCATAAAACACCGTGAATGTTTTGCTTGACGATACGGATCGACTGGTATGCAACATGTTTTATTTCTGGTGAGGTCATGAACTTGATCTCAGTTAACTTTTTTTTGTAAAGTCAAATTATAGTTCATTTATCGCATTAAAATGAGAGAAATACTATATCCCGGAAAAATGAACGTAATACCGCTGAGCTTAGGTTGAATCTGAAATCATTACTTAGAAAGAGTTATAAAAGAACCGTCGAACATGTCTTTTTTTGGCCATTAAATATCAGTAGGTATGCCGCCCCCCTCAGATGCCAACTGCCGCCCCTATGAGTGCAAAATGCCGCCCCTAATTGTGATTGCCGACCCAGTGAAAATCCCTTATAATACGCCCTGAACGCAACAAGCTTCGCTTAGCGCGGGCTCTGTCCTTACTCCTTGTGAATCATTCCAATCAAAAGATTCGGACTAAATTTATTTTAAAAAAAAAAAATAGAGACCAACCCGTGCTTTCTAGCACGGGCTGCGGACAATGGCAACTAAAACGTTTGGAGTGGCAGTGTTGGCACAACATCACATCGTCAACACGAAGGTCGGTACCTAAATAAGGTCGTGTAGTCAAACCCTGTAAGAATCTTGGTCAAACCAACAACAAATGGTCACATGATAAAAACGACAAATAATGAAGTTCCGCATTGTATTAAACAAAGCAAGAACAAAAAAAAAAAAAACAGAACCGAAAGTGCAAAGCAACTGATAGTGACAAAAGATCGCAAGTTGCGACCACAATTTAAATAGGTTTCCACTTAGAGTGCCCGCCCGATCGGAGGATCGGCGCTGCGCTCAGTAGTTGTAGATGTAGGCCGGCTGTTGGTAGACCGGGTAGCCCGAGCGGTAGGTGTCGGCCGGAGCCTGATAGCCGTAAGAGCTGACCGCCGCGGACCCGTGGCCCGAGCGGTAGGTATCGGCCGGAGCCTGGTAGCTGTAAGAGCTGACCGCCGCGGACCCGTAGTGCGGCGCGGATACGGCCGGCACGGCGGCCGCCGCGTACTGGTAAGCGGGCACGGGCGCGGGCGCGGGCGCGGGCGCGGGCAGCGGCGCCGGCACCTTGACCACCACAGGCGCCGTGTGCACCCGCTCGCGCACCACGGGCACGTCGGGTCCCTCCGCCTTGGAGACCTGCTGGTGGGAGACGGCCGCCGGCACGGGGCTGTAGACGCGCGCGCCGCCGTGCTGCGCCGGCACGCCCACCTGGGTGAGCGGCAGCTTCTCCACGGTAGCCTGGAAGCCGTTGATGTCGTCGGCGGTGTAGGTGACGACGCGCTCAGTGCCGTCGGCGTCGACGAGCCGGTACTGGCCGCGCACCACGCCGCCGTCGCGGCTCTCCACGTGCGACTTGTGGTCGCCCGAGTACGGGTCCGAGACGCCATAGTTGAAGTCGTAGCGGGGGTGCGGGTTCACGTAGTCGACCACCTCCAGGGAGCGGGCGACCGGCGCCTCTCCGACCACCACGGCGCCGTAGCCGTGCTCGGGCCGGCCGGCCGCCAGAGCCGCCAGCGCGGACAGAGCAGCCACCACCTGCCGAACGGGCGTGGCATCAGCACGGGACCGGACGGCGGTCAGGGAGCGCAGGTGTCAGCCATGAGTCACCGCAGTATGTGTACTACTTTATCGGTCGCTAATGTCAGAACAATATTTATTAGGCCGGATGTCACTATTCAACGCCATTACTTGTATCAATTTAGCAGGACATTCCCGCTGCTAGTTCATGAACGAAAGCGTGCCGTTAATCGGTGACACTGCTGTGTCCTGCGCTATTGTTACAACAAAATATTTCCATCCAAGTCCCCGTCACCACTCGACGATCTCACCTTAAGAGCCATCTCTGGTTTAAGCTTGGTGCTGCACGGAGGAGCCCGACCTAGCAGGTAGTGCCGTGCCCTGCGCCAGTTTCACTTTTATACCTGCTGCGCACCGGCGGCGGCCAAGGTCGAGGGGAGGGGCCGTCTCCGCAGGGCAGGGGTCAGAGCGTCTTGTGACCCCCGGCGGCAGCGCGCACATCCGGCCTGAGGCAGCCCAGGAGCGAGGAGCCAACACTGCTCCTGATTCACAGGACCGGTACCTACTTCAAAGCATCACACTTATTTCGCACCCCACTGTTGGAAAAGAATATGTGTGGAGGAAGGAATAAGAAATTATCGCACTCATAAAATATCATATAAGACAGGCTTGACAAAGGTAAGATACCGGCAACATATTTATATAGTGTGTTGGAGGTTTATGCTTTTGATGATGATTCATGAGAATTCATGAGTTCTTGACGGTAGCCGGTAGGTGATAGGTATAAACACACGAACAAATGATGAAAAGAATCATAATACTAAAGCCACAACAAGATGTTCCAAACTGAGTAGAGTTAATATATAATAATCTACCAGACATTTGTAGGTACCTAGTTATTCGACATTTACCGGAAAACGACAAATACCTAATTGTCTCAAGAGTCCAACAACATTCAGAGAAAAACATGAAATGCGAGTACAAAAGTACATTCCTCGTGGCTCGTTACACTTTGCGAAAGGCATACGTTATGCTTACTGTTAGTTCCGGCATGTCTCCGTCCCAAAACAGGTGTAGTCAAACACAGGACCTTGTATTCATCTTGTCTATAGATCCGTTTCTGCAACACGTCAGAACAATCGTCACATATAGCAGCAGTGAGCTCTTCCCTAACACAACAACTGAGCCACACTCGATCTGACGATTAGACCTTGACATGACCCATACTCGTTCGTCCTTGACACATTTCGACTGCAAGTAGCACATACTAGGCACATACTATCATAAGACTGAAAACGACCAATTCAATCGGTTAAACTTACTGACTGTGTGCACCTCATGCCGGACTAACTGGGGGGCTGATTCCCTCTGACACACGGTCGAAACAGTCTCTTCATATTATTCCTGCAGAAACAAAGTTATCAGTTTGGCACTCAAACACGGACAAACCTGAAACACCTTTGGCTTGGCTATTCACAGCCTTAAACAAAATAACATTCTCAAAATACTTTCTAGTTTCTAGGCCTTATCGCGGACCTTTAGCTCTACATACATGAAATGCGGCAAACAAATACAAATCCAGCGCAGAGTTCAAGTGCTGATATCAGACAGAGATCACGGTAAATCTGCTAGTTTCATATCACCATCAACAACGGGCATTTATCTGATTCAATCCACATAGAGTTATGCAAGATTTCACTTCCTAAACTCACTCATTAGCGCCAGGGAAATCAAACCATCCTCAGAAACAATCCTGAACAAGAATGTCGGCCGCACAAAACGGGCGTGGCAGGAACACGACAGTGCCCACCACTATCATACCGAAACTGCTGACACGTCACAATGTTTTAGGTTCTTAGATTCGAAAACGTGAAACACAAAACGCAGAATTATTTGTTTCGGAAAACGTTGTACAAAATATTGTTCATAGCATTCAAAGAAAACCGTGGAAATATTCATCAGAATGGTATTCGAGTATTTAAAGTACCTGCCACATTCGAGTACTTGTAAATACCCACGCGTAATCACACTCTGTCAATATAGATGTCGCGACGATCGAACGCCAAACTGCTGCTATAGCGTGACTATCGGCGCTTAACTAATATAGATGTCGCGACGATCGAACGCTAAACCGCTGCTATAGCGTGACTGCCGGCGCTAGACTGCTGCTATAGCTAGAGGGCAACTACACCCGCCCCCTTGAAGCCACCACGCAACACATGGCTTCAACCTTAGTCTACGACACGAACATGACGCACAGGAACATCTTCCATACAGAGTACACGATCTCGCCTACAGCTTGATCAGCTTAGTCACCGGTCGCTGAAGCGTGACGCCTCTGGTCTTAATCTCTACCGAGCGCACTAATCCGTCTGCTCCGACTCGTACTCGCTCCACTACTCCTAATGGCCACTGGCCTCGCGGCACAGCATCATCAACAACTAGAACCGCGTCTCCTACAACAAGGTTAGTCATTTTCCTTGTCACCCTATACGGTCGTTCCTGTAACAACGGTAAGTATTCTGCTCGCCACCGCTTCCAGAACAGATTCGCGAGATACCTCGCCTGCTTCCAACGTTTGACACTATCTGAGTCACTCTGGCCTACAACCCCGAACGGCATCACCACGCTGCCGGTACCAATCAGCAAATGGTTGGGAGTGAGTGGCTCGTGATCAACCGGATCTAAGGATACTGGGGTGAGTGGCCTACTGTTCAATATTGCCTCTACTTCACACAATAGAGTCAACAGAGTTTCTTCCGTGAACGTCTGCGAGTCCAGCAATGATCCCAGGATTCTTCGGATTGAGCGTATCTGTCGTTCCCAGACACCTCCGTGGTGGGACGCTGCGGCTGTGTTGAATTTCCATTCTACTCCTTGATTCAACAGCGTACGATGCAGCACATCTTCATTGGCTCGCAGTTTCTCCAACTCCTCTCGAAGCTCGCGACTGGCACCAACAAAATTTGTCCCCTTGTCTGATCTGAGCACCTTGACGTGACCTCTCCGTGCGACGAATCTACGTAAGGCGCACAGGAATGAATCTCCTGACAAATTTTCGGCGACCTCGATGTGGACGGCCCTCACCGCCAAACAAGTAAAAACGACTCCGTACCTCTTCACCTGCTTCCGTCCTTGTCGGACAAAAAACGGTCCGAAATAGTCGACTCCGGTTCGAGTGAATACAGGTTCTTCCGCTGTGACTCTGTCACTCGGCAGGTCCGCCATCTTCTGAGATTCTGGTGGGCGATGTCGTCGGCGGCATCCGAGGCAACGTCCAATCACTCGTCTGACGATCGAGTTCCCTTTCACGATCCAGAAACGTCTCCGTATCTCAGCTAACACATGTTGACGTCCAGAGTGTCCGACCTTCTCATGCACCTGTTGAACAGTTAGTTCGGCGAAATAGCAATCCGGGAGTACAATTGGGTGCTTCTGGTCCAGGGTGACATCAGCATTCTTCAAACGTCCGCCAACTCGGAGGATCCCATCACTCAGGAATGGATTCAGCTTACTGAGAGCTCCCTTCACTTCCTTCCCATTGCGGAGTGTCTCCAGCTCATCAGGGAAACTCTGCTCCTGTACCCACCTAACGACACAGTTCTCTGCTTCTTCGAGATCTATCAGCTGGAGTCGAGATGGACGCTCCGTTTTTCGACCCTGCGATTTTGTCGCTCTTTCCTGCAATCTCTTCTTCACCTTCAGCAGCCAAGCCACTGCCCTTAGAAGAGCCTGCTTCTTACTGTAATGACGAATGAGCACTTCGATTGGATCCTTCATCTTCTCTTCTGACACCTTCATTGCACAGACCTTCACCTTCTTCACTTCAGGGTCTTCTTCCGCTATCTTCACCTTGGTTGGAGGCATCATGGGCCACTGCTCCTCTGGAAGCCGAAGAAAGGCCGGTCCAGAAAGCCACCTCTCACTCTGAACACCTCGTGAACTGTCATCGGCCGGGTTTTCTTCACCTCTCACGAACCTCCAGTTCTCAGTCTTTGATCCATCGTGAATGATCGCCAACCTGTTGCTGACAAACGTGTGGAATCTAGTCGCAGTGTTCTGCACGTATGCGAGAACGGTAGTACTATCCGTCCAGAAGAAATGTTCTGTCTCCGAACCGAGCTCCATCGCGTCCTCTATCAGCAACCGAACACGTACCGCCGTCACTCCAGCCATCAACTCCAGACGAGGAATCGTTATTTTCTTCAGTGGAGCCAGATGTGATGTACCTTTCACGAAAGCGACATGGACATCTCCCTGCTGGTCAGTGAAGCGAGCATAGGTGACTGTACCATACGCCCACTCACTAGCGTCGCTGAAATGATGCATCTGGAGCGTCGCCATTCCACCGAATTCAGCTGGCTTCAGATGCCGTGGGACACACAGATCTTGAGTAGCATCCAGATGAGATAGCCATTTCATCCAGTCGCTGCGCTGTTGAGCTGGAATCTCCTTGTCCCAGATTTCTCTCGTCCTGCAGAGATCTTGTAGGATCTTCCTGCCACAGATTATCGTTGGCGAAACGAGACCGAGCGGGTCGTAAATAGAACTCACTGCTGAAAGGATGCCTCTGCGGGTCAACGGCTTCGCCCGCAGACTGGTCGCGTTGACAGATACCCTCAGCAGATCGTTCTCTGTATCCCAGACTACGCCCAGGGCGCGCTCTTCTGGTAGACTTTCACCGACTCCTGTACATGTCTGCATCACCTTTGACCTGTCGCCTGTCTGGATCGAGGACATAAACGCCGAGCTGTTGCTGGTGAACTTCTTGAGACTGAACCCACCTTTCTCCAGCAGCGTCTTCAGGTCGTGAGCCAACGAGATGGCCATGTCAGCGTCGTCAGTGCTCTTCAACACATCATCGACGTAGAAGTTGCTGTTTACAGTCTTCACTGCTTCAGGTGATACCTCTTCTGCGAAGTCCGTCGCCGTCTCTCTCAAGGCGTAGCACGCCACACTTGGCGAAGACTTCGCTCCGAAGATATGGACAGTCATCCGATACTCTACCACACCAGAGTCGGGGCGCCCGTCTCTCCACCACAGAAATCTGAGGAGATCGCGCTCAGACTCTGGCACCCGAACCTGGTTGAACATACTTTCCACGTCAGCCATGAAGGCGACTCGTTCCATCCTGAAGCGCATCAGGACATCGAGTAGCGAGTTCGTCATGTCGGGGCCTTGCAGTAAGCAGTCATTCAGACTGACACCGCCGTACTTCATAGCACAGTCATAGACGACGCGGATGCGGTTCTTTGACGCGTGGCGCACTCCATGGTGCGCCAAGTAGTTCACTCTGCCGTCGTCACGATGAATGTCTGCTACTGGTACGGGCTCAGCGTATCCCTTGTCGATCATTTCTTCCACAGAATCTCGGTACTGCTCAGCGAACTCAACATCGTTCTTCATTCGGCGACCTAGACTCGTCAGTCTTCTCTCTGCCAGGACACGGTTGTTCGGCAGTACGACGTCTTCATCCTTCAACGGAATGCTGAACTGGTAGTGTCCTCTGTCAACTTTCTTGGACGCCTCCATCACCGTGAGCCACTTCTTGTCCTCCTCAGACAGGCCTCTCTTCATTGAGTTGAGGTTCTCTTCGTATTCCCGATCATACATTCCTTGTATCATATCTTCGATGTCATTCACCGACGTTCTGTAGACCTTTGTTCCGCTGTCTGTGGCTGAGGAAGACGTCACCCCACTCAGGATCCAGCCGAACCTCGTGCGCACAGCATACGGGCTTCCGTTGCGACTGGGTATCACTTGCAGCGGCTCCATGCTGAGAAACGCGTTGGCGCCGAGGAGAAGTCCAACGCATGTGGCGTCTGCCTGCTCGAATTCTACTCCTGTGAGATGTTCCCACCTACTGACATCGAGCTGGTGGCTGGGGAACTCCTCTGGGTCCACCGGGATACGCTCCAATTCGAACAGCGGAGGCAGCCGGAGCGCGTGCCGCCCACGTAGGTCCGAAACCGTTACTCCCTCTACTACATGTGTTTCCACCTTCGTGCTTCTGTCGACTGTCGTCAGTGAAAGCTGTTTGCGTGGCATGTTGTCAATGTTGAGCTCTTTGATCAACGCTGAGGAGATGAAGGAATGTGTCGAGCCGCTATCGAGAAAAGCGTATGTTTGACACGTACTCGTACCAACACGAACAACAACAGGCACAACAGGGAGAACTGGCTTGCTAGCCTCAGACTCACCCGCTGTTTGACATGTTGTTACTCTGGCGGCGTCGGTAGGCCCCTCTCGTTGCTGCTGCTGGGTGTGATTCAGCTCATGTCCACGTCCATGCTGATGTTGGACAACATGTGATGGGTCATGCTGACGGCCCTGTTGTCCTTCTCGTGGCTGTTGTTCCTCCCTTTGATGCTGAGTGTCGTCTCGATCCGGGTGCTGTCCACTCTGTTGCTGATATTGCCGCACGTACTGTTCAGATCGTTCCCAGTGTAGTGAGGTTGGATGTCGCCTTCCACATGTCCTGCACGACGCTCTTCGCCTGCAGTCGCGACTTCGATGTCCTTGCTTCAGACAGCTCCAGCACAGAGCCTTCTCCCGGACGAAGTTTTGCTTCTGTTGACTCGTGACTGCGGAGAGACTCTCACACTCACACACATCATGACCTCGTCGGTTACAAAATACGCAGTGGCTCTCCTCGGGACGCGGCGTGACATGAGTCGCCGTTACCACTGCTCGACCAGAGCTCATCCGTGGACTTGTTCGTGTCACCGGTGTCCTACTCATGGGGTTCCCGCCAAACATGTCCCTACCGTATGTGGGGTTAGACGCAACTCTCGCTTCCTTTGTTACAAACGCGACCAAATCGTCAAAGTTCGCTTCTCGACCTCCAATCTCTTCGATGTCATCAACTTTGTGTCTCCATTTGTTGATCAGTAGCCCAGGGAGCTTCCCCACGATTGTTCTCAGTGTCCTGGGGTCGCGAAGAGTCTCGTGTGTGCCGCAACTACTCAGAGCGTTCCTGCACTTGGTGAGCAAGATACCAAAAGAATCAAGTCCTTGTACATCATCCGCTCGAATCTGACTGTGATTTTCTAGACGAGCAATGAACGCCGCTGATACAGTACTAGGCCGTCCGTATCTACTATCTAGCAACCGTCGGGCTTCGTCGTAGCCCTCCTGAAGATACATACAAGCAGACACGATGTGGTGCGGCTTTGTACCAGGAACCATGTACTGTTCTAAGTAGTACAACTTCTCATCAGGGTCGTCTAACTTGGACGCGATCTTCAAGTCGAATGCTCGGATGAACTGGGGATATTCAGTGACGTCACCTTCAAATCTCGCTATCTCCACTGATGGAAGACGCATGAACCCAGCGAGAGCACGCTGAGCGCTCTCCCCTGACGAGTGTGAAACTGTGTGTGCGCCGGCCGAGCGGACGACTCGTTCGCCGACCTGGTGATTCACTGGACGCGAGGTAGTTTGATGGATGCTCTGTTCATCTATCGGTGGGAAGTGTGGAATAGCACCATGTTGAACGACATGTTGACCTGCTAATTGTGATGCCTGTGAACATGCAGCATACTGATCCGGGATAGCGTCTGAAAACCTGTGCTGGAACACCAAAGACTGTCCTACTGAAGTGAGTGGTTCCTGACTGGCGACCTGACCGAGAACTGGTCCTCTAGCGCTCACCGAAGTCGGAGCTCCTTGAGCTTCCACGAACTGTCTTCGCTCTTGCATCTGCGGCTGTAGTACTCCATGTGGAGGCTGGGTCGTCAGTACCTGCTGTTGTTGCTGACAGTGCACTCCGGACTGAGGGTGAGTGATGTTCGCCTCTGCTTGCACCTGTTGAGAGCGTTCAATCATTTTCACTTGTTCAGACAAGGCAACTTCTCGAGCTTTGGACACATCAAGGGCTTCATTTATCTCAAGCAGCTCCTTTTCTTCCTGCAATCTGGCTAACTCCCTGCTCAGCTTTTGCTTTTCTGTCATACGCTTGAGCTTGACCTCCAACTCAGCTCTGTTTGCTGCTTCTTTAGCTATCCTAGACCTGACCGAGGAGGTAGAGGAACGGGATGCTCTGGATACATTGGATGCACTATCCTGGGGATGCACAACCTGTTCGTGCGAAAGAACATCACTTCTCACACCTAATTCAACTCCTATACTCTGACCATCAACATCAGTGACAGATCTACCACTATCAACAGCAGCAGGACAACCATCGGTTTTAACACCTGAATCCTTATCAGTCATGTTTGAGTTTACATCGGCTGCCACTACGACATGAGCACCATCAGATTGCTGTACACCTTTCACATCACGAGCATCAGGGTCAGCACCAGCATCAACAAGTTCATCCCCAACTGCAGCTTCTAGTCTCTCACATAGTTCAGCTTTAGTCCCCTTAGTGTTAAGACCCCGCCTCTCCAGCTCAGCCTTCAACTCACTGGACTTCAGTTTATGCATTCTCAGTTCTTAGATGGCACTCACTGCGTTTCATTGAGTAGTCTCGTGGCAGGTGCACTCACTGCAGTCGGATGAGCAGTCTCGTGGTAGATGCACTCACTGCAGTCGGGTGAGCAGTCTCGTGGTAGATGCACTCCAGTTGCAGTCGGATGAGCAGTCTTGTAGCAGACAGTCAAAACTGTTAGTTCCGGCATGTCTCCGTCCCAAAACAGGTGTAGTCAAACACAGGACCTTGTATTCATCTTGTCTATAGATCCGTTTCTGCAACACGTCAGAACAATCGTCACATATAGCAGCAGTGAGCTCTTCCCTAACACAACAACTGAGCCACACTCGATCTGACGATTAGACCTTGACATGACCCATACTCGTTCGTCCTTGACACATTTCGACTGCAAGTAGCACATACTAGGCACATACTATCATAAGACTGAAAACGACCAATTCAATCGGTTAAACTTACTGACTGTGTGCACCTCATGCCGGACTAACTGGGGGGCTGATTCCCTCTGACACACGGTCGAAACAGTCTCTTCATATTATTCCTGCAGAAACAAAGTTATCAGTTTGGCACTCAAACACGGACAAACCTGAAACACCTTTGGCTTGGCTATTCACAGCCTTAAACAAAATAACATTCTCAAAATACTTTCTAGTTTCTAGGCCTTATCGCGGACCTTTAGCTCTACATACATGAAATGCGGCAAACAAATACAAATCCAGCGCAGAGTTCAAGTGCTGATATCAGACAGAGATCACGGTAAATCTGCTAGTTTCATATCACCATCAACAACGGGCATTTATCTGATTCAATCCACATAGAGTTATGCAAGATTTCACTTCCTAAACTCACTCATTAGCGCCAGGGAAATCAAACCATCCTCAGAAACAATCCTGAACAAGAATGTCGGCCGCACAAAACGGGCGTGGCAGGAACACGACAGTGCCCACCACTATCATACCGAAACTGCTGACACGTCACAATGTTTTAGGTTCTTAGATTCGAAAACGTGAAACACAAAACGCAGAATTATTTGTTTCGGAAAACGTTGTACAAAATATTGTTCATAGCATTCAAAGAAAACCGTGGAAATATTCATCAGAATGGTATTCGAGTATTTAAAGTACCTGCCACATTCGAGTACTTGTAAATACCCACGCGTAATCACACTCTGTCAATATAGATGTCGCGACGATCGAACGCCAAACTGCTGCTATAGCGTGACTATCGGCGCTTAACTAATATAGATGTCGCGACGATCGAACGCTAAACCGCTGCTATAGCGTGACTGCCGGCGCTAGACTGCTGCTATAGCTAGAGGGCAACTACACTTACTTTAATTATAAACAACGCGTTATTTTCTTTATTCGAGTGACGTAAATGCAAGAAGATACTCTTGAAACATCCACACATCAGCAACCTTTCTCGCGAGCACTTACGCTCCGAAACTTTGTATTTGGGGGACCATCAAAGCGTCCAAAACCGCAGCATCCAAAGTACGCAACATCCAAAACCGCAGCGTCCAAAGTACGCAACGTCCAAAATACGTCCAAAATCGGGCATATAGGGAGCATTCACAACGTCCAAAACCGAAACATCCAAAACCGCAACATCCAAAACGTATCATCCAAAACCGCAACATCCAAAAACGCAACATCCAAAGTACGCAACATCCAAAGTACGCAACATCCAAAGTACGCAACATCCAAAGTACGCAACATCCAAAACCGTTAGGTTAGGTTAGGTTAGGCTAGGTTAGGTTAGGTTAGGTTTCCTTATCCCCGGTAGGCATAAATCAGTAGGTTAGGTTAGGTCAGGTTAGTTTAGGTTAGGTTAGGTTAGGTTAGGTTAGGTTGGGTTTCCTTATCCCTGGTAGGCATAAATCAGTAGGTTAGGTTAGGTTAGGTTAGGTTAGGTTAGGTTGGGTTTCTTATCCCCGGTAGGCAAAAATCAGTAGGTTAGGTTAGGTTAGGTTAGGTTAGGTTAGGTTGGTTTTGGATGTTGCGTGCCTTGGATGTCGTGGTCTTAGACGTTGTGGTTTTGGAGGATACGTACTTTGGATGTTGCGTTTTTTGGATGATACGTTTTTGGACGTTGCGTTTTTGGATGTTTCGGTTTTGGACTTTGTGAATGCCCCCTATAAACCCGATTTTGGACGTATTTTGGACGTTGCGTACTTTGGACGCTGCGGTTTTGGATGTTGCGTACTTTGGATGCTGCGGTTTTGGACGCTTCGATACGGACCCTTTGTATTTACCCCACATTTCCAGCTATCAGGGAAAATGCTGATTTCCAGCTACTTGATCCGTGCCAAGGCAACTTGAGCCTGATGAAATCGCAGTTGGTCAAAGGATGCCAGCACTTGAGACTAGGTAGGTGGCCATACCTATTGTAGTGCAGTAAGCAGCAGGATACTATAATAAACTGCAGTGAGTTACAGAACAATAACACCGGAAACTGCAGGGAGCCACAGGATACACCAGGATAATCGCATGTATGTATGTGCAGTCAGTTTTGAAAGTACCGCACATTTGACATTGGTGCGGTGGATCCATTAAGCCCGACTGAGGAAGGGCTGCTAAATTTGTGTCACTAAGCCAATTGACATTTTCATCCATCCCCCAGGTCGATTGTGTCAGTGACTCAAATTTAGCAGCCATTCCTCATTGGGCTCGATGGATCCACCGCACCGATGCGCGGTACTTTTAAGACTGACTGTACAGGCCGATGTTGGACCCGTCTGGCTGCGATACCTGGTCCCCCAAGTTCCCCTAGTTACCGAGTGCCCTTCATCCAATGTTGGGATCCGTCCGGCTGGGATACCCGCGGTGCCCCATGTTCCCCTAATTACCGAGTGCCTCCCAAGTCCCAGCCCATGTTGGGCGACTGAAATACGCCACATGACACTAACACTGGAGATTGCGGTGGACCACATGACACTAACACTACAGAGGTTGTAGAGGTTGCGGTGAAAGTTATAAATATATAACTTTTACATTAATCCTGTACAAAAGTTAATATAACTTATATTAACTAAAATTTGAGGTAAAAAACATCACAAAAAGTAATATCGTTCTTTCTTCTAGAACAATATTACGCAAAACACGCAAACCCGCAAAAAAAACGCCCGCAGAAAACGCATAGTGTAGCTAGGCCACACTAGAGGTAGCAGTGACCCGCAGGATATGACTGGATACCGCAGTTCGCAGAAGACTGCAGATGACATGACACTAATACCGGAGACTGCAGTGAGCCACAGAACACTAGCACCGGGGACTTCAGTGAGCCACAGGACACTAACACCAGAGACTGCAGTGAGCCACAGAACACTAGCACCGGGGACTGGAGTGAGCCACAGGACACTAACACCAGAGACTGCAGTGAGCCACAGAACACTAGCACCGGGGACTGCAGTGAGCCACCACACGCTAATACCGGAGATTGCAGTGAGCCACAGAACACTAGCACCGGAGACTGCAGTGAGCCACCGGGCGCTAGCACTGGAGACTGCAGTGAGCCACAGGACACTTACACCGGAGAATGCAGTGAGCCACAGGACACTTACACTAGAGACTGCAGTGAGCCGCAGGTCACAAACACCGGAGAATGCAGTGAGCCACAGCACACGAACACCGGAGACTGCAGTGAGCCACCGGGCGCTACCACTGGAGACTGCAGTGGGCCATATGACAGTAACACTAACACCGGAGACTGCGGTGAGCCACCGGACACTAACACCGGAGGCTGCAGTGAGCCACAGGACACTAACACCGGAGACTGCAGTGAGCTAGAGACTGCATTTGAACACAGGGCACTACCACTAGAGACTACAGCTGGTCATAGGATACTAACACCGGAGAAAAGCCACAGACTGAGTGGGTGGCCTCTGCTGTTAGCCTGCAATGAGTTACAGGACACTAACACTGGAGAGCGGAGACAGCAGTGGGCCACAAAAGTCATTTAGTTACAGAACACTACAACAGCACAGTTAACTACAGTTAGCAATCAGAAAATCCCTGAAGACTGTGGTTGTCAGTTGTCACATCATAATGCATGTTCATAATGTACAGGGTGTCTCAAAAGTTCGCTTACACATTTCCCATGTCAATAAAGCATATAAGAACCGGCCAAAAATCTAAGGTTTTGGTGTCCGTGTGTACACTAGACAAATATGCATGCTTTGACAACTGATTCGGAAGGTTGGAAACCAAACCCTTTGCTGTATCTCCAAAAATATTTGCCCATACCGATTTTCGTCACTCCGTCAGCTGCCGGAGGCTGATAAAAGGTTACCAGCTTTCAAGCTCTTGTAGGGGAATCCCCCGCAGTTTCTGCGTCGGATTTAGGTTTGACGAGCTCCCCGGCAACATCCGCTTCTCCCTGAAAGCCGATAGCTTGCATCGACACCATCCGTGAGTATTTTGTAGGTCTTCTCTGGCGCTAACTCCTTCATGAATGACTGGCGCCGACCTCCCAAGCACCATTTTCCTTTTCAAAACAACCCCATTCCTGAATAAATGGGAAGTGCCAGGGGCATATTTTTCGCAGCATATCGTAGCAGAATGTGTCGGCTATCTGTTTCTTAGACACATTTTGCAAAATTTGCAAATCCCGAACGCTCGTCATTCTCAATGCGAAGACCTTCGCTGGGTTCCGGAGTGTTTTCCTCAGGAGAGATTCTGCTTTGTAAACGGCCAAAACCTGTCCATCGTGCGGTTTTGTCCGGATTTTGTGTGTAAAAGAAAGCTATTTGCTCCAGATCTGCCTCTTGAAACTTCGTTAGATAAAACTTTACATTAATTGACACTTTTGGAGGGTCACTTGTCCTCGGCATTGACGATTTTCGCATTATTTTCCCTCAAAATTTAGCGTTATAGATATTATAAACAATTTTAAATGATATTTTGTCTTTATTTTATGATGACCTGCAATTTTTGAAACTGGGTAACCTCTGTCTGTGAGCTTCTAGTCAGTTTTCAATAGTTAGGACTGCATTTTCAGCTGCTTTCCGGAGCACGAGTCTGCTGCGGTACAAGGGTCGTTCAAAGCGCTGTTAGTCTCGCATGGTTTTGTCCTTCAAAAATTTTAGCCACCGTTTTTATTAGATGACCATCATGTTGTATTCATCCTCGCCGACACTTTGCCATGTGTCATTTCCGACCTAACCATTCCCATTACTCGTGAAGCAGAGAGTTTCTCAGCCGACCCGAGTATGCGACCTCCATTTTCATGCCTGATCCATGGTCAGAGGTGAACCCTTTTTGTGTGCTCATGAAGGGTCGAATGCGCTTGAAAACAATGAAGCTGCTTGAGGAAGGTTGTTACCAATGCCCATGCAAAATTTCGACCGTTAATTTCATGTTGATTCAGAATTATTGACAAAAAAGCATGGCTGGTACCTGTAAGCGAACTTTTGAGACACCCTGTATGTTTTCCCTAAAAGCCGCTCCTCTTAGACCTAGAGTTAACCCTCGCCGGCCGAGGGTTAAATCTGCCGCACCCCCTTAGGTTTGTTCGCGATAAAGAGCTAATTCGGCATACCTACCTGACCTTTGATTCAAGCCGGATCCTGTGACACCAACCACATTTTCCGGTCAGGTCAGGTCACTGAATTATGACGTCATAAGTGAACCTTTGCACGGTCCTACAATGTCGCAGCTCTGCAATGACCCCAGTGCCAGCGGAGCTCTCACAGGGAGTTACAGGAACTAACTTATTCTCTAGACGCCTCACAACTTGCATAGCTCGGATTTTTCCCAAAGGTCACCTGAGGTCAGTTTAGGGAAATATGGAAACCTAACCATATTTCCCAGCCTGTGAGGGAAATATGGAAACTGTTATTTTGGAGCCGGGAATGATATAAAACTTACTCAAACGCGTGGAATCGTCATTTCATGAACTATTTGCAAGGTTCGGTGCTTCACTTTTGCATCGTTGACCTTGCGTGACGTCAGTCATGACGTCACTAAGGTCATGGGAGTTTTTTCGTAAATAACTTTCGAGCTAATTAAGCTAGCGAGTCGCGAAAGCCACCAATGGACGAGACAAGACTTGCCGAATCGAATGATATGCGTAAGACCTCCTTGGCCACTAGCTTCGGTGGCTCTGACCTGAGTAGCTCTGACCTGACCTTGACCCGAGATTAACATCCTAGGTTTAACTAGGGCTATCATTTATTTAGTTCCTAGGTTATCATTTAATTTTGAAGAAACCCGAAAACCCAAAAACTCGAAACCCGCATGCGAGGTCCAGTGTGGGGCGGCCTTTATATATTTGTGCTGAGAATAATTTATAACCAAGGAACTACTCGAACCGCGGGTGAAGAAGTGATTTGAAACCAGTATAGCGCCTTTTGGGGCGACTAACGGAGCGAGCGGGGTGGTGAGTCTTGCACGTGCGAAATTTCGAGGGGTTACCTCCAACTGACTTTAACACGGCACCCTACTGACCGGTCTCTAGCGATGTGCCAAATTTGAGCACAATCGGCCCAGCCATTCTCGAGATCTGGGAGCGGCACCCTGCACGTGCGCACGTGCAAAATGGGTCCCAACTGACTTGTGCACGGCACCCTACTAACTGGTCCCTAACCGTGTACCAAATTTGAGCGCCATCGGTCCAGCCGTTCTCGAGATCTGGAAACGACCCCTGCACGTGCGCACGTGCAGCAGCACCCCAACTCTGGCACATGGATGTGCAGTGCCTAGTGGGTGCCTACCTACATGCCAACTTTCAGCGCAATCGGCCAAGTAGTTACCGAGATATTGCAACAATTACAAAACTGACAGCTCTTCGTTTTGCACGTGGCACGTGCATAAGGGGTCACATGCATCGGGAATAGTCCAATACTTGGTAGAAGGAATGAAGCTACCGTACAAAAATTACCGCGTGTAAATCGGTCAAGTGGTTGCTGAGATATAAGCCTCGCAAAAGCGTCCGCACGGCCGGCCGGCCGGCCGGCCGCTCATACTCAGAAATTCCGTTAATCTTAGGAAAGACTCCGCTCGCTTCGCTCGCTCCGTAAAAAGTATAGCACTAATTACCTACTTCGTTCGTAAAACATTTTTCTTTTAATAAAAAAAGTTACCTATTTATGTTTTTTTTTTAATCCGAACCTTTTGATGGGAAGGATTCTCAAGGACAGAGCCACCGCTAAGCGAAGCTTGTTGCGATGACCCTGCCCTCTGCGTATTTACAAATTGCAACCGAGCTCCGCCGTGGGGTAAGGTGGGCAGGGGTTTTCGCACTACGGCTGCGGTTGAACTACCGTCTGTGGTAGAAACTTCAGGGCGATGGCGCGTTTCATACGAAATGTGGCGCAATGTTTGTTTGCTTCTGAACTTGTACTGTTAGTGAATTCTTGAAGTGTGAGTGTTTCAATAACACTTTGTGGATTATTTGAGTTTCTTTATATAAACATAGAATAGTATTATGAAACATTGTGTGGAAACTGCAAATACTGATATGATCAATTACTTAGCTTGGGAATTGATACACATTTTGTTGAGATTTGTCTGACAAATGGTGTAACAAACCTCAAGCATATCATGATCTGAAGCTGTTGCAACAAATCAAAATTGCTTTGTTGGAAAGACTGGAGCATGGTTCAAGATGATGTGTAAAAATTCAAGATTTGTGGGAAAGCTTGTGACTGTAGAACGGAAACAGTCCTATATGATGGCTCAATCAAACATGGAAATGGACGACAAAAGTAGAGTTTCAACATTCAGCATGTGAGAATAACTTCAGAAATTCACAATTCTTGTAGTATTGCATTCTTCTTATGTACAGCTATAGGTTTTGTTAGGGTATTTGTAATTCATTGTGTCAGTTGAAATATAGATGGATTGCGGACAAATTTTAGGTATCATTGCATGGAAGCTAGGTATAAGGTACTTGTTCAGTAGAAAGGTATTGATGATTGCCATGAGAAGGTTTTTATGATTATATGGTCGTTGTTGTGCCTACAAAAATGCAAGCTTACTAGCAACTAGTTTCTGAATCAAATCGAAAGTATTTGCCATGAATGTAAATATGTACCTGCAAAGTATGTCAATAAATTTGTGTGATGTTGACCAGAGAGCTTCATCATCTGGGCATTTATGTCGCTTCTTGCATTAGGTGTTAAGCATAGTAATTACGGATGAACTTTGTGCCAATATCTTCAAGCCACAATGTATGTAGCTTGTCTACAACCCTCACTGATCCTAGCTATAGGCATTTGGCACCAGCAAGACCAAGGGCATTAACTTCACAGTTGCTCAACCTTTTGTCATGTACCACCAGCCACTTTTTTACTTAGGTGCACATAGCAGTGCACACAACAATGTGCAGAGGGCCTACACAAAAACAACATGACTAGTGTGCACTATGCACAGGATTGTACCCTGATTATTTGAATATTTTGATAACTCAACAGTCAACAGTCAGGAGTAATTATTGAATATCACATTTATTATACTTCACTTGTCAAACAAGAGCATGATGACACACATTTTGACAAGCAATCATGGTAGCATTTCAATAAGTTGGACAGTCATCTCCCTGTGCGTCATTTTTCCAGGAAGGTACCTCTGCACTCTGCAGGTGTTGTGGTAGGCTAGGTTGAACTGGGTCAAGTTAGGCGAAGTAAGGTGGTTAGGACCCGGTCGGACCGTAAGGCCTGGTCAGGTTGATTTTAATCTTTCATTCTAATTTGACATAACCTATTACCTATGTTTTTGCTCCAGCCTGAATTTCATTAGGTAATGAGTTAATTTTGCATTGTTTTTATCTGTCTTGTTTTGTGTTTTTGTCCCTTATATTTTGCCCCATAGGCAAGGGTGGAGCTTTAGTCCAGGGAAGGTGGTGGAGCATGATTGGAGGCGCTCAACCAGACGGCATAGGAGGGCACGGTTTCTGAACGCGCACTGATGCCTGATTCAAGCCACGCTGTCTTCATGCGTGGCGGCGCGCTACTTAACCCGCGCCCCACTGGGGGGGGGGCTATTTATAGCCCCCCCTCCCGTTTTTCTGCAATAACTTCCAAACCGCTTGACGAATCGACGCCAAACTTTCAGTACCTTCGGCTGCATCAATTTGACACCTTGTGTCAAAATTTGAACTTCGTAGCTACCATAGGTCGGCCGGAAATGACGTCAGAGTGACGTCATGTTCGTCCGATTTCGACGCAAAACATTGAACCACGGCAATCGCTCCCAAGAGCTCAGTTTTTAAGCTAGATCCAATTTCTTTGCATGAAAGAACTCAGAATTGACCGCGCTATCAAACTGCTATCTCGGATTTTCAAAATTTTGAAATTTTCGAAAATTTTATATAATAATATTCAAAATTTATTTTTTATATTTTTTTCAAAAAGTTTTTGACTTTTCGAAAAAAAAACGGAATATATGTGACAGAACGCATGATTATGACTAACTCTAGCAAGTTTTAGCTAAATATCTTCAAAAATGGCCAAGTTATACGCATTATTGCAAAAAATTCACAATTATTAATTTTTCAAATCAATTTTTCAGTACGTATTTGGCATCGTACACCAATATAAATGGCACCATCGTGTTCCTGAGCTCAAACTGCATCCAATAGACACCTTTTTTTGTTGAAAAATTTCAACTTCAAAATTTGACCTTTTTTGACCTGAAAGTGACCTGACCTAAGCTAATTTCGACTCAAAATGACCTTGAATGACACAGACGACATCAAATTCGAAATCTATGGCCTAAATGGACCATAAAACATGTGTCACGTGACCGACGCATGATATAATATTTTCGTGACCTGTGATGACCTGACCCTGACCTGAAAATCAAAGTACAAGTTTGGTACCCTCAAGGTATCTAGAGCATCTGTTCACGAGTGTGGAAACCAAAAATGAGCCTGATCTGACTTGTAAGACGGCGGCCAGAGCCCAAAATGTGAACAAGCCAAAGTGCTAATAATTTTTACTTTGACCTGACCTGTGACGTCATCGGTGACCTCGAGGTCAATGAAATTAGGTTTCGCTCGACAGTTTTTCCGGGGCTATCAGACGCCGTTTGAATTTTGACGATCGGCCCAGTAGTTTCGGAGTTAGGAGGGGGGGCTATGAATAGCCCCCCCCCCAGTAGGGCGTGTTATACACAGACCCCAGTGGGGCGCGGGTTAAAAGTCCCTAAAAGAACGGGAAGTGATGCCGATAGAACCTTCAATCATTCTGGGCTAACGCTTATGACTTGGAAAAAGTCGCGATCCCAATTCAATCGAAAACCTGTGGGCTCTTGTTCAGCAGGAGGTGTATGAACTGAAGAGCCACCCGCCATAAGCACTGCTCAACCGCAGGCACAGGTTTAGACGGCGTTGGTCCGCATCAAAGCCAGTGTGCTGGAGAATCCATTGGCTGAAATGCTCCAGAACATTCGCCACTGTGTGGGTTCCTCATTTCCTCTCTGACTGTCCTTTGAAACCACTCCAAAGATATGCAGAAACCAACGAGTTGAGTAAACTGTGTTTTTATGAAAGGTGGCTAGGCTACAAGCTCAGTTAAAAGAAAAAGTACCAGATTGTTTTGCTTTTACAGCGGGAAGAAAGGTGTCTGGATAATTTCGTTACACCCGCTGTGATGTTCAAATGGTTGCTAAATTCGAAATCAGCTCCAAAAACTAGCCTAGAAACATGTAAAACTCGAAAAAGTGAACCGAGGTCATCAAAGGTCATTGACCTGACCTGACCTTCAGGTGACCTTGACACCCACCCTAATGCATGGGACCAGCATCATATCACATGTTTCAACGCTTGAAACCACGTGAAAACTGCAACCGCGCGGCTAATGCGAGCCGACATACGCCGAATCGCGATTCGGGCCAAACATGGTCTCGAGAAATAGGTCACAGGTCAAAGGTCATTTGGGTCAGGGTCATGAAATTTTCAGGGTAGGTGTAAAATTGATAAAATCGGGGGTATTGAAAGTTTCGTCGCGATCGGACGGTTTTTACGCGAGTTTCAAACCGATAAAGCGCACCCAAAAAGGCAGAAATATGCACATGCGATATCCTATACTGCGAAAAAAGGTGCATCATTTTCGAACGTCGCCGACAAATTGTAATTACCCTAAGCTCAGGCAGATGTATGGTAGAAAATCCCCCAAGTGAAATACACTACGGCGGAAATAAAATACCCTACGGCGGAGCTCGGTTGCAATTTGTAAATACGCCTGCCCTCTACCCTCCGATCGCGCAATTCCGATTCTATGGCAGAATTTAGAGTCCAAAGTTTAACGTGCGCACAAAGCGCGCACGGCCGGTCCCCTCGCTGACTTCGCCTGGCTACGGCCTGCCACCAACCGCAACCATACCTGTCAGGAGGCACATAAATGTCGAGCGCCCGTCGCGCTTCGAACCCGGACTGTCGTAACCGGGAACGCGTGCTCTCACCACGCGGAGTCCAACGCTCTAACCAACTGAGCTACGGGACCGACAATACAATGTTGATAGAACAATCATTGTATAACCACTCAGTTATGAGCTAAGGCATAGACCACTATAGGTATATCTTGTTATATAGTGGTCTATGGCTAAGGTCATCAGCAGGAAAACGTGCATCTTCAAAAATGGGCCCTAATTGCCTGGGAAGGTCATGGTAAAGTCGCACATTGTGATGCACAAAACACCGGGGGTCAACCCTTTCTTGCTTACAAAATAAACAATGGCAATGCGTTGTTACAGAATTGCACCATTTCAGTAGCACGGAACCGAGCGATGAATATGATAGCGGCGCAGACGCGAGGCCCTTAGACCCATCGCTGAATCTCAGTCCTACACCCTGAACCATGGGTTCTAGTGTGTATCTATACATGTACAGTGAACAGCTTTTCAGCCTCATAGCTATTCAGCCTCGTATGTTGAAGTTGCCGTTAGCTTGTCAACAGGAGGTGCGCTCCGTTTATCGCAGTGCCATTTAGGACACCTGGCATTTTCCATCGCGCCCAGTTAAACGGCAGTAAGGTATATGGGATATAAACATATTCAAAGAACTCCCAGCAGGACACCGGGAGGCGGTCGAAACCTCTGCCTAAGTTCCATTTCGATCCATCTCATCTCGACCAGACTCGGTTGTTCGCTTCACTTCAATCGTCAGTACATTGAAGACGTCATAAGTTTTACGACGGGAACACGTTCGGTTAAAACGCACCGCAATGTGTCCTGTTCGGCTGGGCTCACGCTTGTCCGAGGTCCTACTGGGTGGCAACGTCAATTGCCAGTCATTTGTCAGCCGCGCTGGGCCGTCCCGTACAGCCATGGAACGTGCGACGCTCGCCCCTGTCGGGTCGCACGCGGCGCCGCCGCCGGCCGGGCCGGCCCGTCTGCCGGCTGAAGTGCGCCACGCCCCCCGGCCCGGGGCGGCGGAAGGTCACGGTCGGGTCAGCGCCTCACCAGGAACACTGCCGAGAGCAGAGCCGTCCGTGCCGCCGGCAGCGCTAATCGCTGGGCCACGCACCCTCCCAGGCCATCATCTGCGCTCTGCAGCGCTCGCCCCCAGTGACAAACCGTCTGGGAACACTCAGCAGCGCCCAGCCGCTCACACAGCGCCGGCATAGTTCGGAAGGATTCGCACACAGTTTTCCGTCCCAAGAACACAAGGCAATGCGTCACGTCAATATGAATAGGACTCGGCAGATCGTGCAGTAAAAAGGCCTCCGCCGTATCAATGCAGACCCGCTAAGGTCACCCGTAGGCATCCACCCACTCAGTCACCAGCCCCCTCCCCTCCCCCGCCCGCCATCCGGCCTCATTACTACTGCGCGTCACCACTGCTGAGGTGCGGGGTCGTCACGAGGGGCGGGCGTGTCACAGCGGCGGCAAACAGACGACAGCGCCACACGAAACCCCACCAAAAACGGGCGCCGGCCGGAAGGAGCAGCCGATCGACGTGGCCTCGCGACGGAGGCACCGACGACACCGAGCGCCGACAGAGCCGTCACATAGGTACACCAGACAGGCGTGCGGGCGCCAGGCGACGAAAGGCCACTAGTGGCAATCCACCACCGCTGCCAGAGCTACACTACCACATAAATGGAATGTAATGATAATGATAACGAGTGTAGACTGACCCAGGACGGGCAGCCAGAATACGAAATACGAATAGATGTGAAACATCACGTTGCTATCAGATCGCGCGAGTAAAACACTTCCTCATACCCAAACCATACTTCACATACAATATAAGGTAGTAGATCTTAAAAATACGAAAAGCACGACCTACTCACACCATTAACTTAGCCTCGGGTCTGCACCATCAGTAGTGAATCTCAGCGTAAGTGATAAGTTCGCTCCATTCGCAGCCACCTGCTGCGAGTGCACGTCATCAACAGGGCTCACCAGTGGTCGGTCGTGACCGTCGTCCGGCCGTTCGTCTCCGCGGCGGAGTGGAGCGGGCTCACGAGGAGTCGAGGTCATGGAACAGACGATATGGGAGTCGGCCGGCGGCACGACCCGCGACAGGCACCGCCGCTCCGTGGCCCGTGCACAGGCGCAGAAGACTCCACAGTTTGACACTTTAACCCGCGCCCTGCTGGGGGGTGTTTGAACACCCCCCTTGTGGTTTTTGGTACACTTTATCATACATCAATTCTACACATGTTGTGAAAATTTCAGACCAAGGTCATTCAAGGTCAGGTCACCAGGTCACTTGAAGTGACCTCACCTCATAAAAAGTTTCAATGTCTGTCATAGCTACACCGAGTGACCGATCGCTTTGAAACTTTCAGCGATTGCTAAGAGCAATAGCACGTACAAAATGTATATCTCAGAATTTTCATATCGATGACCTAAGGTCAGGTCAATTTTGCGACCTCCCCATTATAAGTCAATGGGAGAAAATTGAAATGCGCTTCTTTTGGACGAAAGACATTATAAACACTCCCAAACACTGAATTACAAGTGGTTTAGACACACTGAACATGAAAATGGTGTCCGTGACCCCTATTTATGCCCTGAGGTCATCTTAGGTCACGAATGGTATCTAACAGTTTTTCGCAAATAACTTTTGATAGAGGCATGCTAGAGCGATGAAAACGCCTTAGATGTGTTCAGCTCGACGATACGGATCGACTGATATGCAACATGACCCTTTCCGGTCAGGTCATGGTTCAAATTTTCAAGTTGACCTTTCAATGTCAAATTATAGTTCATTCGATGCGTCTTGACGAGGGGAACACGATGCCGGTAAAAGTAAGCTCGTACAAGGCTTGGGTCAAAAGTTATTGCAGAAAAACTGTTTCCGAAAAATCTGCTATTTTTGCAGTTTTTGCCCCCTGCAGGCAAAACCGTTGACGTTAGGTCAAATCTGAGAGAATTACTCAGAAAGGGCGTTAATGGGGCTATCGAATGCGCTTTTCCGCGGCGCTGTAGCTCTATTGGTTGCCGAGTTATGCGTTGGCTTCTTGGAAATTTTCGACATTCGACCTGGAAATCGGCGAAATTTTGCCTTCAATGACCTCTGGTGACTTGACCTTTGACCTGACCAAAAAATTGACCGAAGTGATATCCTCATTATTTTTTACGCTCTTTCGAACGCCGCCTTCCGCGTATCGCTACGTGGCCCAGGAGCCGAGTTAGAAGGGGGGGTGTTCAAACACCCCCCCCCCAGCTGGGGGGGATCCATGTGATCGCAAGGCACCTCGCAGTTGCGATTAAACGTAAGTTGAATCGGAACAGATATTGGAGGGATCCATCACATCGTAGGCTAAGTAGATACGCAAGTTGTATCGCAAATGGTGAAGATACGAACTAACTTTACGAATCTTCTCGGTCGATCGGAAGGCCGATCGTAGCAAAGCTTTACCTCTTTCTCAAGAGAAAAATATAAGAAATTTTCAAAATTTTCACAAAACCGAAATATATGGTAAACAAATATGGTTGATGAACACGTGTGCAAAATTTGAAGTCGATTTCTTCAAAAATGGCTGCGCTAGAGCGTTTTAAATTTACACGTTGAAAACGGTCACTTTCACGTCATTTTTGCAATTATTTTTTTTTCAATTTTGAAATTTAAAAAGTGTTTTGGGCAATTTTTCGCGTTAATTGCGAAAATCTGACCAAAACAAGTATCGCACCATCAATGATCCGATACGCCATCAGAGGCCGCGCCGCGGACAGGTGGGTACGGCGATACCTAGGCCGCGTGGGGGTTACACTGGTGTTCGGGAAGGGCTATGTCAACGCGAGGCAGGCCGCGGGGGAGCCGGTTGCGGCGCCGGTCCGTATTTGTCGGCGCCTAACAGTGCAGCGATGCGTTTATGGCGGAGGGAGGGGAAGCGGTGTAGTGTCGGCAAGGCCGCACACAGGAGAGGGTACATGGGCCTCCCCCCATTCGAGTTGGGGCCCCTAATCTTTAGACCGCCGAAGACCATGTAAAATGAACTGAAATAATGATTGAAAAGACCGGGAGGGCCCATCTCGTTCCCCAGCAGGCCCATACGAGTCCATAAATGCCCAGTAGCGCAGCCAGGGGTATTGTGGTGAAATTTCAATGGCCCTCAAAAGACCTCAAAGGGCCCACAGATGGGGTCACCGGGTCCTCAGATGGTCTCGAAGGGCTCTCGAATAGCGTCAAATGGCCCTCATCTGGTGTCAAAGGGCCCTCAGATGGCCAAATGAAGGGCCACAAGATGGCCTCAAAGGGCCCTCAGATGGGTTCAAAGGGCTCTCAGCCAACGTTAAACCTGCCTCAGAAGACCTTAAAGGGCGTCAAAGGGCCCTAAACCTGCGTCAGAGGGCCTTGAGCTCGCGTCCAACGACCCTCCGAAGGCCTTAGAGTCCTTAGCTTGTGTCAGAGGGCCCCCAGCTGGTGTCAGTGAGCCCTCCTCAGCTGGCGCCAAAAGTCCATCTGAAGGCCTCAAACGGTCGTCAGCTGGAGTACAACGGTCCTCAGATGCCGTCACGCGGCCCTCAAAAGCCTCGAGGAGCCCTTATAAGGTCTCAAAGGGCCCTCATTTGGCCTCAAAAGGCCCTCCGCTAGCGTTAACCGGACTTCAGAAGGCCTTAAAAGGCCCTTATCTGATGTCAGAGGGCCCCCAGCTAGTGTCAGAGGGCCCTCAGTTGGCGCAAAATGGCCATAAGAAGGCCTCAAACGGTGCGTAACTGGAGTCCAACCGCAACGGTCCTCAGGTGGCGTCAAGCGGCCCTCAAAAAAGCCTCAAAGGCCGCTTAGAAGGCAGCAAAGGGCCCTCATATGACCCCAAAAGGTCCTCTGCTGGCGTCAAACGGACCTCAGAAGGTCTCAAAGGGCGTCAAAGGGCCCTGAGCTCGTGTCAAATATAAAAGCGCCCTTAGCTGGTGTCAGGAGGCCCCCAGTTGGTGTCAGCGTGCCCTCAGCTGGTGTCAGAGAGCCCTCAGTTGGCATCTACTGGCCATCAGAAGGCCCCAAACGGTCCTCAGATGGCGTCCAACGGTCCTCAGCTGACGTTAAGAGGCCCTCAAAAAGGCCTCAAAGACCCCTCGGCTGCTGAAGAGGCCCTTAGCCTCAAAGGAAACTTAAGAGACGTTAAACGGCCCTAAAAAGGCTTGAAAGGGCCCTCTGCTGGTGGCAAAGGGCTCGCATATGACGTCAATAACAGCTTTGTCAAAAACGGACCTGAGAGACCTTGCCGGTCCCTGGTTATAAGGGACTCCTGTCTCTTGCAGTAACCTGAGTGGCCCACGTTTACTGAGGGGCCCCTGGTTATTGAAGGAGTCCCTGGTTACTGGAAGCCGGAAGGGCCCCTGGTTATCAGAGGGTTCCCTGGTCACCTGGTGAGTCCCTGATCAATTGAAACCTCCCGATCATCTGAGCGCCCCCTGATTGCCTTGGTCTTGGCGTTGGCGTACAGTTTAAAGTCGTCGGCACACTGCGGCCTCCTCTTTCTCAACAAGTCCCTCTATTTCTTCAGCAGCGAGGGCGATTTCGTCAAAATACTCCTCCATCGCGAAGCCTCGTGCGCAGACGCAGTCTTCGGGGCGCTCGCTGCGCCAACTCTTGACGCCAATTGACGGGCTCCAAATGGAACAGATGGACTCCGAAACGAACGTGGGAATGCCGACACATGATCCCTCCAAATTTACAGAGGAGGAGATCAGAGATGTCCCTGACAGCCCTTTTGCAATAGGGGTCACTTTTACACTATAGACGTAGGGGGAATTCGACCTTATCGACATGGTACTACGAGGTCAGCTGATCTGCTTGGCATTTAACCCACGAGCCGCTGGGGGGGGGGGGGGCATAAAGTTGCCCCACCTTTACGTTTTGTGAAATATCTCCGAAACCTGACGAGCTACGAACGTGAAACTTGGCATAGCTTCAGATGAATACCTAGGCAATGTTTGAGGAAAGTCTGGTGGTTGTAGTACCTAAGATGACGTCACAGTGACGTCATAAAGTTTTGTCGTTTTCCGATATGGACCGTTTCTGATGACGCTGAGCATGAAACTCAACTGTAAATGAACTAGACGGCACCTGCTGTCATCCTAAAACATCTAACTACACTTCCATCTAGTTTCTGACCAATAATGGACCCTTTATATTTGGTCCCATATATCTGATGTATCGTGAGGAATATCAGAGTCGCAAATCTATAATTTCACTTATGACGTCACTGTGACGTCATTTCAAAGGGGATCGACACCAAATTTAGACACAACCTCCGCTAGGTATTCAAGAAGATGTGTGCAAAGTTTCGCTTCTGTATCTCTTCGCATTGCGACGATATCGTCGCAGAAGTAAAGGGGGGGGGGCAACTATATGCCCCCCCCCCCCAGCGGCCGGCGGGTGGCGCGGAGACCCAGCGGCCGCCGGGTTAAATCGTAGTAAAACTGGCATTTAAACGCTGCGAAACAACTTACGTACAACGTAGCTCCGATGGGCCGCTCTTTCTTTTTCATCCCTCCGATTTTCTTCCGATCAAGAGAAGTTTCGTACCGAGAGAAGTTTCGCAGCCACGTCCGATATAACTTACGATAGCACGGATCCCCCCAGCCAAGTAAACTCTTCTTTTCTTCACGCATACAATAAAAAACAGGACGATGCAAGGATAACATATATAAACATCAGAATTTTCATGTTCCTGGGGTTATCAAGGATCGATATTTCTCCCCCAATTACCTACTTGGGCATAGTAATTCCATCACTGGGATACGTGTACCCATAGATATAAGTAAAGCGTGTATCCAGTCCCAAACTTGGACAATGGCCTGTTTTGATGGCTGAAAGCTGAAACCATCACCCGTAAAGCTAGTAGGGACTACACTCAGAACCGACAGCTTCGTATGCCTGACCTGACCCGACCTGGTGTATCGGCCCCCTCTCGGGTCGTGTGGCGGAGGCGAGGGCACAGCCGCTACTGCCGCCAGTGACGTCAGAGGGGAGTGGGCGGAGCCGGCGCGGCGTGCTCTGGGTCACGGTCAGAGCACGGCCCCGTGGGAACAGCTGCAGCCTATAGAGGATACAGCGCAGGGGCCGCATTCAATGTCGACAAAATTTGGTTGAAGCAAAGTCCGCTTCATTGTGTATTAGTGGCAGGGGGGGTTGTTTTTATCCACCCCTCAGGTTTTTCGGGAATATCTCCGAAACCGCTGAAGCTACGATGCTGAAATTTTCTGACTTTTCCTAAAACTAAATTGGGCACATTCCCTGAAAATTTCAAGTCCATAACTTTACCAGGGGCGGCTCCAGAGCACTGGGAATTGGGGGGTCCTATTCGTGAAGCGTGTCATTTGGGCGAAGATCACGATGCTGCACCAGTTTTACGAACAGTGAATGAAAGGTATCATGTGATAACATATACAAAGTTATTGTGCATCCTCTTTTGACACGTTTTTGCTATAATAGGCGGATCCAGGCGTCCAAAAAGGGGGGTTATTTTTTACCTCCCAACATAGGTGCCCTGACACCGCCTATGCATGACCAATACAATTTTAGTCGTTCTCTCATAAGAAAATTGTAACATAACAAGACCATTGCCACCCTTTTTAGAAACAGTACCTACCAACAAAAACCTTATTTACTATACTTTTTGTGTACCCCCAATCTCAATGATCTGTATCCGCCTATGATATTTGAAAATGCATATTTTTAGGATCCATGTGAATTCCTGGTTCATTCTCTATCGATCGGCAAAAGTTGCGTTAAGATTGGTTCAGAAACCTGGCCGTGGTAAACAGTCTAAAATGTATCTGCAATTTGCCCGTTTTTACCAACCTCTACCCCCCTATTGACATTTTTTTTTTTAGAAATGTAGATCTCGTTGAGCGAAATCGAATGCCGTTTGAATTTTGACAATCGGCCGGTTAGATCTCGAGATATCAAGGGGGGGGGGGGTCGTAAACAGCCCCCCCCCTGCCACTAATATGGGGTAGCCAGGAGCCTGCCACTAATAGGGAGTGTACGTCATCAACGACACACGTTTGCAATATCCACCTTTCGTCGAGTCGAAGCATCTACCTAGGTGTAAAACTACTCGAGGCGGGTGGAATAGCAGAATGCAAAACAAAGAAGATTATATTAATACACTCCTCGAAGCATTTCAATCCGTTTCAAGGTGCGTCAATTAATCCAGCACAAGAATCGTCGTGGTTTACGGTCGGTTGTTGGTACAATTTACGGGACCTCATGTAAGTCATATTCCCCGCAAAGTGCTCCATTTTGCCTTGATGGGGGCGTGACCCACCATTTGGAACCACTTCTGCACTTATCAGCACAGTATGACTATACGTAAGAAGGTCTTAGCATGAACTATTAAACATGAGCCATAAATAACACCTGTCTTTCCAGCATTCGTAAAACAACAATAAAAACAGCGCCACTTCCCGTGCCCCGAATGTCGACATTTTCATCCTTTGTTTGTAGCACGAGTTGCATCTCCAAGATACAAAACACAGCTCATTATAGGCATCAAAGGTGTCTTTCCCGCGGGCCATTGTGGCAGCGGCGTCTCCTTGGCCGGCTTCTATGGCAAACCTATAAATGTTATCTCACATGCAGACGCCATACCGTCCGTGACGTCACACGGACGCTCTATGGACGACACGGTGACGACCGGCGTGGCGCATCATAAAAATAGTAATAAGCCACGGTTTGTGTGAGGCAAACGTCGGCAGCGATCACTTCCCATCTAGGATTGAACACTGACATCTCAAGACATCTATGCATATTGTATATGATCGACAGCCTGAAAGAAATAAACATCCTTTTATCAATTGGCAATTGCAACAGGTTGAAGTATTTAGCCAGGGAATGATTAACAGCAGCCTGATAGCAAGCGAGGACGGCAATCTAGAGACCCTAGCGGTCGCGAGCTGGCACTGCCGTTTGTGAAACGACAGTGTTATCACAGTATGATGCACGTACAGCCCACCGCTAAAGTAATGTAGGGTTTTACCAATCTCAACGGTTGACTTTGACTGGCGATTGTTTAATGCGGAGTGATCGAAAAGAAGGTGTAAATAGCTAAAGTTGCAGCTGCAAGGGTGACGATACATATAAGCTGCATTCAAAGTTTGTAGTCTGGCTAATCGTTCCTAAGCTTCAGAAGCAGAACATACCCATGACTGAAACCCCACATTACTTCTGCTGTGGACTGTACCAACAGCTGATCCGTGCAGTCACCGCACTAATGCCTTATACCAACAAACACACCCGCGCCGTTCGGCTGCCGGCGGGCCGATCGCCCTCGCGGTCAGGGGTCGGTCGGGTCAGACAACAGCTCTGTCGGCGCGCGGACGGATCGGCCCAGGTCACGGCTCGATTACACACGCGTGCTATTGAGCGCTCCAAGGCCTCCAACACAACAATGAGCTAGCCAAATGTAAACATATGTGCAGTTATGTGAGCGCAATAGTTGGCAACACATCACCCAAATAGCATGATGAGGTCTTGGATCACGCAAGATGCTCCAAGCGCAGCATATAAGGCTTCATATTCAAATTAGAAGTTTAATAGTGATTGTAACAGCGGTGAGGCTTGAATATAGAATAACGTTCTTATACAAATACATTCAACTTGCCTCACCCAGAGGGATCAATGGCATACGGCAATCCAAACGACGTCGTATAAAGCTATTTTGCACTCCAACCGAGCAATGTAAGTATGCTCAAAATAGCCGGTTAGAGACAGAATTCACATTGCCGCCGCGGCGCTAAAACTAGGCATAGGGGAAGGTGGGGTAAGACGGCCCAGCGGGGCAAGACGGACCACCAGCCCTCCCGGCTGAACCGCTGGTGGTATCTACTGCTTTATGCACTCACTATGTTTGTTTTCCTTCGTAACAATGGCCACCTTGAGCTCATGCTGCTAGGATGCATAGCTTTTGAGTTATTGAGAAAAATGTTGTTTTTCGTCAAACCGATCTAATATAAGAGGTCTACGGGTGATTCAATTACGGCGCCTTTCTTGCGTGATTAGTTTCTATTTTGCACTTTACTGTGAAGAACAAAGTTATAAACTTAGTTATAATCACACTTTAGGAAAGGCAAGGTTTTGCAATGTTGGGCTATTTGACATATACGTCATGATAATGGCAGAATTTAGATTTGGGGCAAGACGGACCACTGTGGTCCATCTTACCCTGTGGTGGTCCATTGTACCCTGCATATGGAAAGTTCTTTTCCAATCCAAAACATTGGCACAAGTTAAAGTAAGCTAATTTTTCAGGAAGGAGTCTTTGTTGCATGTGAGCCATGCATGCAAGTGCTCAGTTAGCATGCATTCATGCCAAACGACAATCAACACACATGTTCTCAGCTTTTAGCTGCACTTCCATCACACATGAGTAAAGAATAAAGGCTCATTTTGTTATTTTACCATTCTGGTTACTTTTTCTTACAAGAATACAGAGCAAAAGTGTAACACACGTGAACGGATAGCAGGCACTGCTGGGTGGTCCGTCTTACCCCACGTTTTTTCTTGTCTGAGTTTTTGACATGTCCCTCTTTAAGAGCATCCACCACCTAGATGTCTTTGATTTGAAATTTAGTCTTTACACATATCAACAGAGGAAGGATTTGTAGCGGGGCTCGGCTGCAAGAGATTTTATTTTGTTTTGATTTGCGAGGCTGGTCAGTCACTGGGGCATATAGGCTGCTACAACTGTACGGTGATGGGTCATTGGGTTATGGGCATTCAAAGAGGATAATTTACTCAGGTTGGCTGCCCGAGGCTCTCTCTCAACCCGGTTGGGACCCCCCTTTAAATACGTTTACTTGAACCAGAAGAAACGACACTTCACATCACAGTCACATCCCGGCCACTGCACGGAGGGGTACCTCCCACTGGATATACCACATTCACACTTCAACTCACTCTAACCTAGCCTAACCTAACCTACCTAACCTAAAAACATAACTTAACGTAGCATAATCATGCACTCAAACACACATCTCACACACAAGAAAAACGCCAGACTATTAGTCCGCTCCCTCCCCCTTTACCTAACTCTCCCCCAGTGGTGCACAGTGACAAGTTAATGCAAGCTTGTTAGATGTCATTTCCCTGCCCATGTAAAACGTAGCTGGTGTATTAGGCTGCGGATCACCCTGCCGCCAAGATAGAACACATGAGCAGCCTGCTCCCAAAATAAAAAAAAATGGTCATAACCTCCCCTTCCCAAATAATTCCTAAGTACCAGCACTGATCCTAATCTATCCTTACAATTTCAACAACGTCTCGTTCAGTGGCGACATAAGTTTGACGATCGCAGGCATGATCTGACTTGTCTAATCTACCCCGTCTCCGACTCAAGCTAGTAAAAACGACAGCGGAGGCCTAAAACCTAACATCAAGGGAGAATCTAATGCCAGGCCGGATTTTCCCTGCTTTATAGAGTCCAACTCTCTTCCCCTCTCCCTTGAGCCTTAGCCGTGACCGCGACACGGCTATTTATTTTGCCCGTCTTACGCCGTAGAAGCCGCCCGAGACATCGAACGAGAACGACCATGCAAGAGCAAAACATGCTGCGCGCGTCGCCCGCGATCACCATTGTTGAGCCGTCGATTTATCAATTTTTATAGAGAACCTAAAGCAAAACCTATCCAATCCCGAATTTCGTAGCATCTTCATCGCCTAACGATCCTTTGAGCTACAAACCACCTATCAACATAGCCCTAGCGCCTACTTCAACTGGAGCCCGCTCCCAGTAACCCTACAATGACCTGGTTCCCCTGAACCGACCTCCATACATACTTATTTCCCTTGCACCTTATTTACCGCATCAGGCCAGTTTCCAGATCACCAGATCCAATACCAGATCCTTCTCCGACCAAACCTATTCAGAAAGCAGTATTCCCCCTGTAACCCAGCCGTTTTAACCTACCGTTCCGGAACAAACCAATCGCTAAAATTAAGCACCTCTAAATCACCAACGTTAAACCCCCTGCCACTGATGCTTTAACCAATAATCCTATTTGCACGTTTAAAGTGAGCTTAGGCCCGAATGCCATCCGATCAATCATAATTGCATATTCAATCGTTCAACCCAGACAATAATGCCGGGTTCACACCGGATTCCGGACCGGCAAAATTCCGTCTGCCGGGCCGGAAAAATGGCCAATTCCGTGCCGGAAAATTGAAAACTGGTGTGAACCGGCAAATCTGGCAACTTCTTTTGACCGGTCCGGCAGGCCGGAGAGCCAGATTTTCCGGTCCGGCAAAAAGTTGAAATCATCTCAACTTTTGCCTTGCCGGATAGCCACCGTTTGTGATATGAAATTAAGGCACGAGGGAAATAATGTTATGTTTCAGCGCTACAGGACCAATTTAACCAACGGTGCCCTAATAGTCTCGCGATTTTTCACGAGAATATAAAATTCAAGCGTAAATTTGACGGCGTTTCATTTTTATTTCAAAACATTTGCATCTCAAACGGAGTGATAGCTACATTTCTGTTTTTGTATTTCACATGTCTCATGGCCTTTTCAAATTATAAATTAATTTCATTGGTTGGAAAATATCCATGACTTTATAATAAAAAAGATAAATATTATAAGGAAGCGGTGAAAAGGGCGAATTTGTGGAACAACATTGCGGACGCGCTGGTTGTGGAAGGAGCGGAGCCAGTATCTGCAGAAGAGATTATCAAGCGCTGGAGCCGGCCGCAGGACAGGTAGCACAATTTACGTATTGCTAACTTCCGTCGTCTACGAAGTGGAGCCAGCCGAGCAGATTCTGAAATCTACATTCTACAAGACGCGCTGACAACACTTCTCTGCCCTCGATGCCCTCCTACACAAGCACATAGCAGCTCGGGAGGGTGGAGGCAGTTTTGCCATTCAATCGCAAGTAGAAGATTCAGGAAATACGATGGTACCTACTGAATGCCAAGGATATTATCCCGCGCCCTGCTGGGGGTGGGGGTGGGGGGAATATTTGAACCCTCCCTGTGGTTTTTCGCGAACATCTAAAAAACGGCGGCTGTTTTTGGCACACCTTATCATGCATCTTTTCTGCACATGTAAAAATTGTAGACCAAGGTCACTTAAGGTCAGGTCATCAGGTCACATCAAGTGACCTCACCTCATACAAAGTTTCAACGTCTTCCATATGCTACATCGAGCGACCGACCTCTTTGAAACTCTCAGCGATTGATAAGGGCAACAATATGTACATAATTTAAATAAATAACTATCTCGGAATTTTGATATCGGTGACCTAAGGTCAGGTCAATTTTGTGACCCCCCCCCCCCATTATAAGTCAATGGGAGAAAATTGATGCCAAGTTATGCGTTGGCTTGTTGTAAATCGTCGACATTCGACCTGAAAATCGGTGAAATTCGGCTTTCCATTACCTCTGGTGACCTGACCTTTGATTTGACCAAAAAAAAAAGTGACCGAATTAATTTCGTCATTAATTTTGACACTCTTTCGAACGCCGCCTTCCCCGTATCGCTACGTGGCCCAGGAGCCGAGTTAAAAGGGGGATGTTAAACACCCCCACCAGCAAGGCGTGGAAATTTAGGACCCCCCGCGGGGCGCGGGTTATGGCAGTAGAGCTCAGTGACAGTCAGATGACCGATTTTGAGACCCAGCCATCTACATCAGCAAGCGTAATATCAAGCTCGCCGTCTCTAATGCGCCCTGCCCAACCCTCAATTCCTCTTTGTTCGCAGGTGTTTTTAAACCAACAACAGCCAAAGCGCGATTGAAATTTATTAGTGTTTTTTTTGTCGATACCCAGCCCGCATGCTGTAAATGTTAAATTGTATTTATCTTGCTAATATACCTACCAGTCCGTTCCCGTCCCCGTTCCCCATCACCCGTAAGTGTAGACAACCGTGTCGGTGAACACAACGTACACGGGGGTACGACACGCATAGACTGGCCTCGCAGCCCCGAAATATTTCCTAATATAGTACCTCTTTTCGATACGACTAATTTCGACAAACCATGTAACTCTGACAAAGCATTAACTCAACCCATTGTAAAAAAAAAAACATTGTCCTACTTAAACAATTGGAAGTTGTAAGCGATGCCTGACCCTATTTCAACCATCCGTAATGTTTATGTCAATCCGGGTATAATTGTTAATGACTCGGCGGTCCGTGTAGCGATGGCCGCTCTCAGTGGGCCACAGGTCACCTCTGACTGCGGGTTCGGCTGAGCCATTGTTATCCCGCACCCCAGCGCGGTGCGAGCAGCGAGGGTCACCCGCCGATCCCCTGATCATTAGCACGGCCGAGCCCGTCCGGCCCGGGCGTCGCCGCGCCCGCGGGTTGGGGTCCGTCCTCCCCACGCGTCCCGAGACAGCACCTCCTCCGTGACGTCATGCACGCAGCAGACCCGACGACGCAATCGCGGATTACCGACTGACATGAAACGCGTGCTGGTAGCTATGAGTGCGAGAGAGGGAGAGAGAGAGAGAGAGGGAGAGAGAGAGAGAGAGAGAGAGAGAGAGAGAGAGAGAGAGAGAGAGAGAGAGAGAGAGCGAGAGAGAGAGAGAGAGAGAGAGAGAGAGAGAGAGGGAGCGAGAGAAGGGGGAGAGAGACATACATACAGACAGACGGACAGACAGAGAAAGGGAGCCAGATGGAAGCAGATGGCCGAACGTATAGATAGACTGACGAACGAACGGACGGACGAGTCAATGGGTCGCCAACTAACAGGCCGGCCTACTGACAGACCGTCAAACTGGCAGACCGACATACCATCAGACCAACAGACCATCAGACCGTGAACGACAAACCGACAGACTGACAGGTCAACAAGCCGACAGAGCGACTGGCCGACACTCAGAGACTGCATTAACGATCACTCGGAGAAGACTGATAGGAAAGGAGGAAAGTCGATAGATCGTATTCTTACACGCGGCGCATCCCTGCTCCGTTTTCAGTTGGTGCTCTACCAACCACCGCGTTGAGTGATCGTGTGCCGCCGTCAGACCCAGCGCCCCATCCCAGTTTCCCTGTGAACCCGCGCTGGACGGCCAGTGGTACGCGTTAATTGCTCTAGCCGCCGCAGGACCGGCGGCCGGGACCGACCGGGTGCCCAAAGATGGCCGCTTCTCTCGACCGGCGCCGGCCCCCCACCGCCGGCGCGCCGGCGGGTCACCGTCTGATCAGCCGCCAGGTAACCCCTCCCCACGAGCGGGACACCCCCTCCTTCACACACATTCCTGGGGGTTAGCCGGGTCGGCGGCCGCAGCCGGCTGATGGGTCCGGACGGCGCGGGCAGGGACATTTAAATCGTTCGTAAACGGTATTGATATCGTCGTTAATTGTCGGAGATAATGAGCGGCGTTCGGGCAAATTCTAAAGTTCAACTTAAAAAATAGTTCTGACTACACTCGATCAGAATCGTGAAATTAAATGATGCTTGTGGGATACGATTGCCGGAATTACAGACCACGTAACGTTAACTGTTAAGCAGAGCACGTAAATTTCACATGTAGGTCACATTTCGATTAAATGAAAGTGGAGCGAAAAAATGCCGGCCACTAAAGTATAATTCAAATCACAACTGATTCGTCAAGTTACTAAGCTCATCTCGGGCTTACATTAATTTACATCAAATTTGACTGGCTTTTACTTTAGCTCGGGCATTCCAACCCGTCGGAAATTACAATTTCGGAAATGAAAAATTTGTTGGTCGTTAATGACTTATGGGGTTTGTTTCGCATATTCACCAACCCTGAAACCTAGAAGACACTCGTCGTTCAGCACTGAGTTACGCTACATACTGAATGAAGTTACGCATGGATTTCTGGGGCTAAAACGCTCAAAACCTATCGTTACGCTAATTCGCAGATAGTGAGAAATAAACAACGTTTACCGGACATTGAAGCGATCGAGTATATACTGCAACGTACGTCGAATTGCACTGCATCAAAATTAATTGAATCCCTTCGTGCTAAATAATAAAACCTCGTGATAAATACTCAATCGTGCTGAATAATCAAATAATAGATCCGGCCACATAATTTCGAAAAAAAAACCCTGACAGTACTACTGACGCAATGCCTGTTAACTTTGACTGTCTCGAATCAGAGCTCTATCAATTAACAACCCAGTATGATGTAGTGTGACCTCCCACCGGTGCCTGTGTTCCAAAAAAATACCGACGTGTGAACGGTGTCAGAAACGGTGTTCTGCTCGGCCCTCCCATTCTCTCCGAAGTCCGAGTTCTCTCATTCTCTCCTTCAGCACTTCCATCTCGTCAAGTTAATCCATTCATGTTTCCCTCCCAAATAGCCCCAACAGATGTGAGTACTTTTCCAAGATATATTCAGTCAAAACGAAGAAAGAGAAACTAGCAGTGAAACGACAGAGTTTTCAGAGATATGCAAAAACTAGACTTAAACTATAGCCATAAAACATAGTGAACTGAGCCGATCTCCAAAACAGAGCGCCAGATTACCGATGTCAACTTTAAACTAAATAGCTACTACATAAATGCCGTCTTTTGAGCCTGCAACTGAATATTGGACAACCGGCTGGAGTAACCAAGACGAACGTAGCTGAGCATCAGATGCATTTTGAAGAAAGTACTACCGCCGTTCGCGTAATGAAGGCCAAAATTCGTCCCAATGGCCCGTCACTCTGATGCGTCCGGGCGCTCACATTTACACTCACGCACGCACACATTCAAGACCAGTCCTACCCCGCTTTAGACAAGATTGCCAATTTAAGTCTGTTAAGTGAAAAAATGAAACATATCCCAACCACCCCTTTTTGATACCCTACAGCAAGGCGCAATGCCGTTAACTCATTCAACAATTACACGCTCACACATACGTACATAACATGTCCCAGCCACCTCCATTTTTGATATCCAGATCAAGGCACAATGCCACCCAATCATACAACAAGTTCACACGCTCACGCATACGTACAGACCCCCCCCCCCCCAAACGGGCCTAAATAAAATTACATCCCCGGGGCGAGAGAAAAGCCGGGGCAGCAGGCGGGGCACATTGGGGAAGGATTATGATAGGAAAGCAGCTTCATGACCTCCAGTGCCGCGACCTACCGCTTAACTGTTGGCGGTGGACGACAGGGCTGACGGCCGGCTGGTAGCAGATTTAACGGCGGGCGGGCGGCACAGCGACGACGGACGGGTGGCAGAGTTGGCGGCCGCCCGCGGAGCGGTGGTGGCGGGCGGCAGAACGGCGGAGCGGCGCAGAGTCCTCCAGTGGCAGGCAGTCCTCCATCCTCCTCCTCCAGAACTATCACCGCCGACTCCTCCTCTCAAACTCTCCTCTCCGCTCGAACTCACTCCCTCCATCGCCTGTCCTTCTCCATCCTGCCGCTACAAACTGACTGTCTCGCCCACCTCTGAACTCCACTTCCCAGCTCTCCAACTCCAACTGAACTGCCGCCTGTCAGCGTCCCCAACGCCTCCGACTCTCCAACTGCCTTCTATCCTCAAAATCCTAAAAGTTTTGCTGGAGCTCCATCTGCCTCGGGCTGTCTCTGGATTTGCCGTCTTCGCTCCGCCTCCTTCTTCCGAGTTCTGCTGCTCTCTGAATTTCCAGTAAGGGCCAATTTTCCATGTCTTCTCTCTGTCTAACCAGTCTTCTGTATTTTCTGCTGAGTTTGGTTGCCGAAAGGGTGAGATTTCTATTAAATTTAACGTTATGTTGGGCCGAAACGTATGCGTTTTCCGCTGTGCAGCCTCCGGCGTGCCGTTTCCATGGTGACTGCTATCCTCTCTGGGTGCTCCTCCTCCCTTCAAATATTCTGGCGCCGATAGGTGAATTTGAATCTTCTGCCCCTCGTAGCCTCCGGCCAGGTTTGCCAGCGCGGGAAGATGGGCCCGGGAATACGGATGTGCCGTGCCATGC
Organism: Amphibalanus amphitrite; assembly: GCF_019059575.1. Lineage (NCBI taxonomy): Eukaryota > Metazoa > Arthropoda > Thecostraca > Balanomorpha > Balanidae > Amphibalanus > Amphibalanus amphitrite. The sequence continues at coordinate 32,141 of NW_024881730.1, read as the reverse complement.
TGGAATTTGGATATTGTTACTCTGTCCCAGTTTCACGATGCTGATTGTCGGCGCCAGTCTCGGCACATCCTGGAAATGTGCTATTTCGAGCCGTGTTTTGAAGAAATTGCCTTTAAAGTGTGATACCGGTGGTCAATTTGGTCCCGGGCGCCCCGGCCTCCCGCTGCCGCAGCGGCGCTGTCGTGTCCTGTTTCCCAGGCTGACGGTGTCCGTTCGCCGCGCGTAGGAGGCTGCGTGCCTTTGTCCATCCGTCCCCCCGGCCCCCCTTGACCGGGGTTGGGACCCATTGCTGGACCCTTCCCACGGTCGGCGGCGGTGAGACGGCTCTGTAAGGGCCGCCGGATAATAGCATTTGGCGGCGCGGTCTCGGATCCGTGTTTGTCCTGCCGTCCGGTGTCGGCCAGATGGTCGGCGGGTCAGCGGTGTCTGGTCACCGGCGCGCTGCTGTTATAAAGGATGAATTTGGGAACGGGTTGGTTTGGGGAGGGAAAATGAAACGCGCCAGCGTTACAGATTGAGCATTCCGAAGACTATAAATAATATGAATTACGAGAGCAGTGTAGCAAGATATGCGGCCTCAAACCTTAGCTGGTCCGTCTTACCCCACCTTCCCCTATGTGAGGTGCTGATTGTATTACAGTGATACCTATCCAATTCCAAGTGCATTTTGTACAGTCGTTATGCCACTTCCTGCAGTGCACTGTGCGACTAATTGCTGTAATGTAATGACATAGTTGCCGTGAAATGGAGCACAGTCCAAGAACAGTGCGAAGGTGACGATCCCCAGTAGTCCCGAGCGGCCGCTGCCGGCGCCGACCCCGCCGACCCGGAACCGCCGGGGGGGGGGGGGGGGGCACGGCACTGTCACCCCGCCCCCGCCCCCGAACGCGTCGGCTCAGACGGATGAGACCACCGAGCGCCGCCCTCCCGCCGCGCTCCATATGGCTACGGGCTGGCAGGACGATACCATCGACTCCGAACACGACGGGAACACCGCCTGGCGTTCCCCGGAACACCGGACTGTCCAATAAGGTATAGCACTATAGCAGTAAGACCAAATGCGCGGCAAAGCTAAAAATTATAGGCATCCTGCGATGACAGCCAATGTTTGGAAAGCATCATTTATTATAGATGACACATCATCCGTCCAATAGCGAAAGCCAACATTGAAAAAGGCGCATCCTAAAAGGTAGAGACAAACATCATCTGCCGGTGCAAACGGCGCTTGGCAAACAGTTCGATACATGGTACACACTCCACATCCACTCCATTCTTGCCACAAAGAAACTGTCAAAGACTCCGGCCGCCGTGAGGCGGGGCTCAATGCTGGCAATCGACGGTATAGTTTGTCTCCGTCCGGCTGGCGTCGCTGTTACGGTCAGCCGTGTTTGCCGTCGGTCGTGGACCGCCGCAGACATCGACCCGGTCCCGGCAGCACCAGGGACGGCACCGCGCGGCACGGGCAGTAGACGGAGCGGACACGGACTCGGCGTCAGCCCGCCTCTGCCCGTGCGGTGATGTCTCTCCCCAGCGCCAGCGACGGCCGTGTGGAGCCGGCCAGGTGGCTGTCCGGGCCGGTGGGCGGCGGCGGGCCGGCCGGGCCGGCGGCCGCGCGCCACCTGCTGCGCCTGCTGCGGCTGTGCGCGCTGACCGGCGGCGCGGGCCGCTGCGAAACGCTGTACGCCGGCTGCATGTTCGTCGTCAACACCTTCGCCGTGGGCCTCTCGGGGGTGTTTTCGTTCCAGCTGGCCCTGCAGCAGGTGCCGCGTGACGGCGTGGTGCGGGCGGCCGCGCTCACCGGCCTGTTCGGGCTCACCTACCTGCTCACCTGGCTGCCCCTGCTGTTCTCCTTCCTGTGCGGCCGGCGGCGGCACGGCGCGCTCCAGCTGGCCGTGCAGGAGGTGCTCGACACGGCGGCCCGACTCCCCAGCCACGCCGGACCGGCGCACAGGCTGCGCCGAGAGGCCGCCTTCCTGCTGGCCGCCACTGTCGGTCTGATCGTCTACATTCTGATCGCCGCAGTGTACTTCACAGTGACCACGACGACGGGCCTGGTCCCTGAAACGACGACGTTACCGGCACCAATAGTCCTGCTCAGCGGCGTCACCTTTTCTCTGTACTCCACCTGTTCGCACCTGGTTCCGATCAAGTTCGCGCTGACCGGCGTTCAGCTGACCAGCGGGCTGCGGTGCGTGGCCGCCGAGCTGCGCGCGGCCGCAGAGAGCGTCGGCCCGCTCAGCCCGTCCGCCGTCCGCCGGCTGATGGCCCTGCAGGACCACCTGTCGGCCCTGTTCGCCGGCCTGACCGGCGTCATGACCTCAGAGCTGACGGCCGCCGTGGTCTACGGCACCGTCTCCAACGTGTCCATGTGGCTGCTGTTTGTGCTGAGCGTGCAGCAGGGCTCGCTGGCGCCCTACCTCACCATGATATCGCTGTACGTGATCGGCTCGCTGGTGACGATCGTGCTGCCCTGTGAGGTGACGCAGCGCGCGCTGGCCGCCGTCGACGACACCCGCGACCTGCTGCTGGCGGCCGAGCGCCTGCAGCCGCAGCTCAGCCAGCAGCTGGGTCTGTTCAGAGAGACGGTCGGCCGCGACCTGGAGCGACTCGGCGAGCTGGGCCTGTTCCGACTGCAGCGCTCCACTCTGCTCTCAGTGACGGCCACTGTGCTCACATATGTCATCGTGCTGGTGCAGTTCCACGACGCCGGCGGACCGCCAGGGCCCCACTGCGCAGACGCCAACGGAACCGCCGCCTGAGACGGCCGGCCTCCGCCGCAGAGGGGCGCAAAGGGCCGCTTCGGGGCCGGCCCCCGGCGCTCCGGGGCCGCTCCGGAGCCGGGAGCGCCACACCTGCTACTGGAGACTCCGAGACTCCAGAGCTGCTCGTTGGAGAGTCAAACTCGGAACTCCAGACATCCATGGGTGCTGCTGGGTGCTGCTACTAGAGTCTGGACACTCCATGGCTGCTGCTGCTGGAGAGGCCGGAGCAATTCACAGATGCTGCCGACTGCGGAAACTCCATCTCCCACCCAATTATAGCGCGGCAACCGGACGGTGGCTCCAGCGGCACCGAACGAGAGCCGTCTCTGGCACCAAGTGCGGCTAGCTGCGGATGGGCCGTCAGCAGCCGCCGGAAAGACGGGTTAAACAGGCACAGACACTTCAGCACACACCCCCGTGAAATGCAGCCGACGATTTTAAATAGCCGGCAGTAAAATACCGCATGAATACAAGAGGATTCTCTTTCTGGACGGTATCTTTTTCTGCGCATCATTCACAATACATTATGATGAATTAATGAAGCACGATATAGGCCGAGCTGAGTTTGTTTTGGAAACGGTTTTTAACAATCGCATAGGCATCTAATACACAGCCATCCAGTGTAACCATTCCATTGTTTATTGACCAAACTGGACACGATATTCACCATGACAAACTTATAAGCTAACACAAAAACTTTTAGCCATTTCAATAGAGTACTCCCATCACAATGTTCACGGCACGACACATTCACTATTCTGTTTGTTTGTTAGAAGCTGACGGCGTGTCGACTGTGGTGGTCATTTAATTGCGCCCATAGCGTTATACTGGTAAAAAGCCAAAAGATTTCTGGAACATCCAGCACACCTTCACTATTCACATCCATTTGCCACACTTTGCATTACTTCTGGTGTCGGAAGTCCGAAGCGAACATAGAAGTCGAGATGTCCGTTCTAATATCGCACTATGACCTGAGGTCACAGGCCATTTCGCCATACCCTCAGGGAAAAATGAACATCCTACAGCGATCCAGGGACCATCCCACTCTGTCCTACGGAGTCAGATATTTCAGGGCCCACCCCATCCTAGGGCCCACCCCACGCTGTGAGTGTGGGATGTGGGATGTGGGCCTGGGTCGGATCGCTGCCGAACCAGCCGTGATATGATCATTTATCACTACAGACGGTGCGCCACCACAGACTACTGAAACCGTCAGCGACCCCTGCCGACCGGCCCACGGAGCCGGCGAGGGTACCACACTACCACATAGGGCACCACACTCGGGCCGCGACAGACAGTGTTCAGACGCCAGGTATCGTGACGCAGGGATCGAATACGGACCGTGGTCAGGTGCCTTAGGCACGTGCCCCTGGACCGTGGTCAGAGGTAGGCACGTGCCCCAGACCCGTGGACAGTGTAAGACAGGAGCCCCTGGACCGTAGTCGGTGTAAGGCATGGGCCCTTAGACCGTGGCTAGTGTCTAAAGGGCCCCGGTGTCTGTTCTACCACAAAACCCAGTGTCTGATGGACACCTGGCTGATTGGACTGCGGTGACCTGTCGGGATATCGCCCACAGCGCTGAAGTGACCGGTATATTGGACTGACCCGGTCTGTTGGACTATCCGGTGACGCGGTCTGCTGAACTGACCCGGTCTGTCGAGAGCTGAATGGCCCGGCCCGGCGCACGGCACACTGCACCTGCACCCGCACTACGTGCGCTGTCCCTGCAGCTCCTCGTACTGAAAACCACACAGACAGCACTACATCAGGACCGGGAGATCACCCGCCGGTACAGCGACGACATTACTGAGTAGGTAAATTCAGAACAAGTGCTTGGCAGCGTAAGCACCCGACCACTAACCTGACATTCCCCCCTCTCCCAGTGACTAGTCAGTGACCTAAGCACCCTAAATTGATTACCCTACTAAACTGACCCTCTACCGCACCACGGGGCTGACCTGATACTAAGCCACACCGATGACCTGACACCTCCTCCACTGACCCGCCACCTGATGATATCCCTCCACACTGACCTGCCGCCGGTAGTCGGCCTCCATGTTGGCCAGGTCGTCCACCATGGCGCGGAAGCGCTCGCGCAGCGCCTGGTTATCGATGCTGGCCATCTCGGCCTGCTGCGCCTCGCGCTGCGCCTGTACGTCCGAGATGCGGCGCTGCAGCTGCTGCAGCTGCTCCTCCACCTCCGACGGCGACTCGGCTGCGGTACGTACGGACCAACCAGTGGGTTACCAGGACGGGCACACGGCACAGGCAGCCGCGACCACTGACACCAAGGACAAAAACGGAACACCATATTCAGATCCAATGCAAAGTCTTGCCAGTTTGTAGGATTATGCATATTTTTTGCGTATATACATAATACTTGAATTTACAGACCTCACCAAACAGTTAAACATTGTGCTCTAAAAATGGCCACACTCTATATAACAGTATATCGATATTAGCCACCCTGTCCTGTATTCAGGCAGCTTCGGTCCCCGATTCCACAGCGGCTGCGCCGCACCGATCACTGCCTCGCCTGACCCGCGTAACTCACGGTATTCGCGTTTGATGGATATGCCGGAAGGCGACGGTGTGGACTTGGCCGGCGACTCGGCGTGCGGAAACATGCTGCTGTCGAACTCTGTCTTCACCTGAACGTCGCCGGTGGTGTCCTGGCGGCGCGGTCAGAATCGGTCAGCTGGGGCGAGCAGAGGACGGTAAGAATCGGTCAACAGGGGGCGCTATAACCGGTTGGAGCGGAGAAGATCAAGTAAGAATGGCCAGGAAAGAGAATCGATTATGGAACAGTCATGAGGCGGTCAGACCTAGTGAAGGAGTAATGCAACCAAGTCAGGTAGGTGGTAGTCAGAACCTATCAAGCGCGGTCAGATAGGAATTCGTTCTAAATCAGGAAGGCCAGAAGCGGTCGAAGGGTGGTAAAAAAGGAAGGCCAGGGCTGATCAGCTGGGGTGAAAAGACCTAGAGTGCTCCAGCTCTCGGAGGACGGCTGAGGAGCTGAAACACTGCGCTGTCCGCTGAACAGTGTGTTGCAGCGGGGGCCACGGGGTATTACCGGAGTGTGGCGGCCGCGATGGAGACTGGAGATAACGGTGGCCGAGTGTGGCGGCGCCACCGTCGACTCACCATCGTGTTGGACATGTTGGAGTCGCCGACGGAGAACTTGGAGTTGGACATGGCCGAGTCCTCCGGGTCGTCCATCCGGTTCAGACTGCGGTCGGCCTCCTCGTCACTGTCGCTCAGCTCCTCGCCGAAAATGTCGTGCTCGCCTGGGGATGGGCAATGAACACAGGGTAGTCATGTGCTGAACACTGGACAATCTACTTTTCACACAAACAGTTCGTCAAGGAGTCTACAATTGGCCGAAATGGTTACAGGACGTGATGCAGAGGGAAACACAGCAAAGCTGAACAGAACAGAATTTGACTAAAACGTCAGAAGTTGCAGGCACATCTTTGCATTCATCAAAGACCTTTTAACGCATATACAGATTCGCAAGTTCCACCATGCACGAAAGTTATGACTTAAGGCATCGCAAGGGCAAAAAAAAAAAAATCCGGCTGTCGGGCGCCGCCGCCCGTCCGTGTCTATCCCTATCAGACCGCTCCCGATGCGACTGTCGCGCGTCCCGGCGTACCGAGCTCCTCCTTGATGCTGGCCACGGTCGGCAGGCCCGACTCGTCCTTGAGCTGCTTCTTCTCCTCGTCGACCACCTCGTGGCGCACATTAACAGCCTCGTTATCCATCCGCAGCAGCCGCTTCACCTCCTTCTCAATCTCCGGAACCTCCACAAACTGACGGAGAGACAGGACCCGACGTAACGACACCTCGACAAATTGGGACAGGGCGTACCAGTATAGACACGACACCTCGACAAACTGAGAAAGACAGGACCAATCAGTATGGAGACAAACCAAAGAGACAAATGAAGGACAACAGGGCTGATCAACATAAAAGCGAACCGGGACCTCGACAACCTGAGACACGGCACATCAGTACAATACAGAGACAAACAGACAGACATGTTTAAACTATTATCCGCACAATAATAATTGAGTGAATTCGCCGGTCAATACGTACCTTTTTCTTCAGCGTGCGCCTGAAGCGTCGTTTCCGGACGTTCTTGAGCGGCGGTGTGAGTCCGTGCGGGTAGAGGTACCTCTTCTCCACCTTGCTCGGGTCGCGTCGCTTCTTGTTCGGCGACTCGTCGTCCGAGGCGTCCTCGTCCTCCTTACAGAGCATCATCTGTGGGGCGGGTGGACGTCAGCAAAGGGAATACCTTTGTCGTCCTTACAGAGCATCTGTGGGGCGGGTGGACGTCAGCAAGGGGAAACCGGCCGATAATTGTCATCTAAGCAATTAATTCTTGCGTTAATTCCAGTTATTCTGTGATCACCTTCTGTGAGGGAAATACATTCCCCAAACAAAACAAGAAACCGGTAAATCATGATTGCTTTAAGTACGATCAAGCATTCGGAAATCAAATGGCATGTCGATGCAATGTAGGATTTAGCATTATGAAACCCAAACATGCCTGGCAAATGTCGGCAGTTTTGTAGAAATTCTTTCCGTCGATAGTCTTGTAGGACTCCGTGATGGTAGGCAGGTCCACAATCTGAAAGAGATAATAATGCACCTAAAACAGAATGCTAATTGAAATGCATAATAATAAGTTTCATACCGAAATCTTGGGGCACACCAAAGTCGATGCTGTTCAGTGACAACCGAATGAAAAAGTTTCATTAAACTCCGTGGGTCACTGGTCAAGTCTGTCCTTTCAAATGCCAATACAAAAGTGTTAAGTGATTAGGTACTGCATGGATGCCGAAAGCCATGACAACTTGATTTAGTTTCCGACACACAAGCTTATGTAACAGCAAAAACCCTGTCAATCGAAAATGCAAGTAACTGCACAAGTGGGATTGCACTGGTCTGCGGCTACCAATACAGATATGCTGACCTGACAGCAAAAAAAAAAACCCGCTGCCGTTCATCAGGGCGCTATCTCGTTGACGACCTGGTACCGCGGCTGCGCCGTGGCCCAGCCGCAGGTAGGTACCCACCTTGGCCGGCAGGTACCAGTTGTCGAAGCGCACTGTGCCGCGCCGCATGTCCGACTCCATGCTGATGAAGAGCCGGTCCTTGATGGTGGTCATGCCCTCGCGGATGGCGTGCCGCAGGCTCTGAGCCGGCGCCTGTGGAGAGCGCAGCGGCGGCGCCCGTCAGACTCGACACGGCGGGGACGGCAGAGCGCACAAACACGCCGAAGCTCACACTTATAAGATATTGTCTTAGGACTGGCGAGGAGACTTTTAGAGGAGAAAACACAATCAAGCTTAACTGCTATTGCATGAACTTAAATCAAATGAACCGAATCGTACAATGCCCTATCAGCCCTAGAAATAAGACAATACAAATATAATCTTTGTGTAAAGAAAGCCATAGAGATCTTATATTACAGCATCAATTAACAGAGCTGACAAGTGAAATGACTAAATGAGTAGGTACTGCTGGTTTGGGGAACAGCACTGACCGCTGGCAGGCGCAGGACGAACTGGCTCTCCAGCTCCACGGGCGGCTCCGAGCCGGGCGGACGCTCCGAGCGACGGTTCATCTTCTGAAACACACCAAACAGTTGAGTGGGTGCATGTGGGCAGACCTACAGGCCTACCGGAGCCGAAACTAATACCTACAGGAGAGGTGGGGGACGTTTCTGGCCACACTCAAACCTTTTTTTGCGTTACATAACATGTAGAGAAGACCAAACGGCAGCCGCCTCAAAATAAATATATCCTAAATACACCAATTTTGCATCGTGTGTGAAAAATTGGCACCAGGTCAAGGTAACATAACCCTCGCCCATAACCTTGGCTGAATTTTGCCAACCAACCGACCAAGAATGTCGGGGAGGCAGGGTCCGTTGGATTCCCCTAGCTGTTCTGCCCCTGATCGAGCTAGAGCTTCTCAGAAAGAGCGTGCTGCCCATGATGAAAGAAAGCCGATGATACCCAATTTTAACCCTCACCCCAACCTGGGTTGAACGGACCCCCCTCGGTTCTTCGCGAATAACACGTAAAAATTGATCGATCGCGACGTAACTTTAAGTACCGTAAAATGGGGTGTTAAGGGACAGTGGGGTGTTAAGGGACAGTTGCACGGGAAAAACTTTGAGTCATATTAACTTCCCAATTTGAGAATGTTCAATAAAAACTTCAGTGTGGTAGTTGACACTGTTTTGCTCTTGACCATAGGAGAAAATGGTATGGTTTTTCATGCAAGTGATTTGGTTCAAAAATGGATTTGAAAATCATGCTACATTTTCACAAAATTGAAACATCTCCAAAACTCTGTGTGTACCACATAAACTAGTGGGTGTACAGGGAAAATGAATGCATAGGTGTAATTGTCACATGTATTGCACATGTTTCCTGAAAAACTTGTGCAAATCCACCCATTCATTCATCATCCTCTTCCTCTTTTCCGGATACATGCATATTTTGAGGTGGATGTGGGGTGCTAAGGGACAGGGAAGAAAAAATAAAAAATAATATCTAAATATAATTTAATTAAGGAGGCATGGAAAACACCAAATTCCACATAAAATGCTGGCAAGTTCATGCTTTTATCTCTAACACATCTTAAGTTATGTAACAAAACATCTCAACACTCTCGTTTACAATGATGGGTCAATGGAGACTGATGAAGATAAATGTGATTTCATCATAAAAAGGCTAAAACAAAGAGGGCAACAGAATGACAAGTGACTAGCTTCAACATGGGTTTTTATTGATGACAGAAGATTACTTTTTGGTTCTGTTTGCCTTATAATAAGCACATTTTCCACAAGCGTAAACTGCATTACACGTAATTGGCTAAAAAGGTCATTAGTGGTGAATGAACCTGACTTGTTTTGTGACAGAATATGCAAAACATTTCAATAAATAAATTGTGTGCCCTTCCACGCCCCAATTGTGGGCATTTGATGACCATTTCTTGGAATAATATAGGTGTCCCTTAACACCCCACATTGGGGTGCTAAGGGACAGTGATGAAAAATAATAAAAAATAATATGCAGGTATAAATCTTAAAAACTTTAATGTGGCAGGCATGTAAAGCACCAAATTCCACATAAAATGCTGACAATTTGATGCTTCTATCTCCAACCCTTCTTGAGTTCTATAACAAAACACCTCAAAACTGTCCCTTAACACCCCGTTTTACGGTACCCTCGCGTTAATCAAATGAATACCAGACAGTCACCACATCCATGCAAAGGAAAGTTGGTATTGGTATGGGAAAATAAAATTCACAGCTCACCAGTCACCTTCCGCGTATGATACGAAAAAAATTAGCAGGTTGACCGAGCTTGTACCCACGGTAATACCATAACACCGGAAAAAGAAGCTATCAGTATTTGAGGGCAAACGTACGGGGACTACAGTGCTATAAGCGGCTCTCTCTATCGCCTGGATAAAAATAGGCCCCGCCCATCCCAATCAGCTGCTGCATGACGAGTTGATGACGACAACCACTACTTACCAGCAACCAATCTAGGGATAGCGTACGTGACAGTAATGGTGCAGCGGTTGCAAAATATTACATTGTTATTCAAACGGTTTTTGCTTTTAGGGCCTTGTTAGATGAGGATGAGGTTAGATTAGATGAGGTGTTGATGAAGGCAGGTATTTTTTTTAAATATTTTTTTGACAATTTTTTGCCCTTGTTTTACTTAAGCTGAACCAGGGACCACCTGAAGTCTAAACCTTATTTTATATAACATGTCAATGCTGATGCTGTCTTGAAATGTGAAATTTAGACAATGGTTATAGGAATAATGAATAGCAATTTCACCAACAACATTTTAATCTCTAGGAAGTGCAATTAAAATTAAAATCACTGTCTGCCACACTGCTCCATCCTGGTCATGCAACCAACGTTCATGGGTGGTGTTTCACGGCAGAGCACGCACTGCAGTGCTCAGCACTGCAGTGCGCTGCGTGTGTCAGAGCATTGGGTTTCCATGGCAGTGTCAACAAACTTCACTGTGACGCTAAGCTATGACAGCATCCCAGAACGCTAGCACGCTGCGGTACCAGCACCAGCAGCATGCTAGCAGTATTTGAACTCAAACCTCTGTTCTTGGTACGGTTTTTCAGAACCTCTCACTCTGTTCCAAACGCGATTGATCATAAACTAAGAGATCACATGCAACGTCATTTGAGTGATGCTATGGTATGCCGTAGCTACCAGTGCACACAGTGTCTGGATGGTGAAACAGGGCCATTATTAATCACATTTGCTTTGCTTTGTTTCAGCAGAAACCTGTCTGCACATGGGAGGAGCTCAACAAAAGCCCATCAAGTTCATGCATGGCAGTGGATCTCAACAGGAGAAAACCAGAAAGAACATGGATGCTTGTAGATTGCAGTTGTACACTGCTGTTATCACCTGATGTGCGTGGCTGGCATTGCTCCTGGCAAGAACCACCTGCAAGTGATGAGAATGAGATGGTGCCTCAGTCGTTGAGTGTGCTGCAGTGTGAGAGGCGCCCTGATCTCTACTTTGTGATAGGTTTCCATTGGAGGTTCAACTGAGAAGTGAGAACTGACTGTGACCATGCTTGAGCATGCCAGTGGAGCTTTACATGCTTAGGGCAGCTTTTGAACAGATGCTGACCATGGCATGTCCCATCCAGTTATCACGTGCACAGAATGGTGGGGGGAGGGCAACTCTGGGCTCTTGAGTCAGCCCTACTGCACAGGGGGTACAGATGGCCGCTTACGTTTGGTGTGTCCTGCACTGCATTATCAAGCCCAGTCTGCGCCACAGGCAATGGGTCGGGCTGCACTATATTAAAGGCAGACTATCTTGCAAAGGAGGCTGGCATCCTCTCCCATAATGACACACCAATTGGCAATCATCGCTGCGATGATCACGAGGGTGTCCGCTTATCTAACATGGTGAGGTGGAGAGCCAGTTCAAGCTGGCCTGAGGGATGGTTTTACTTCATCTGAGGCCCCCTTTCCCCGCCTGCCAGGTCCGGTCAAACGACCGCTTCACAGTGAACGACTTGCAGTGGATGCCGTCCCACAGCGCAACGAGCTCGCCGACCAGAGGCGGCGGCCAAGAGGCGGCCGCGCTCCCCCAGTCGACGGTCCCGGTGGACGTCGGCGACGCCCACCGCGCGACCATCAGATCGGCTCGCGACAGCGCCGTCGCCGACTGACCGCATGACTGGTATCTGTTCTTGATGTGGGACCGACTGCCACCGCCGGTCGCGGAAGGGCATCGCTCATCGGCCATCGACGTCCGCCAGCTTCGCGTGGGTCACTGTTCGGGCTGCCACCAATACACCGAATCGGATGGAACCCTGTCGGCGAATGCCGGCGGTGCCCCGACATCGACTGCGCGGCGGCCAGTGCATCGCGTGCCGGGAGGAGGCTGGCACCCCCGATCGGTCATTGGTCACAAACCGTGTCCCAGCTCATGACTGCATCCAGCGCAGCTCTGTGAGATGTTCTGCAGCTGCTGCAGTCTGCCGCGTGTGTTAGTGAAAGAAGAATGAACATGAGAAAACCTCAAAACTTTATGCCTATTCGCAATTGACCAGTATTGGAATAAGTTTGGATTTTGAGAATTTGTGTCCCTGTGCTTGTGCCTGTGTGGAAAGGCATGCTTTACGGTGTACCATCTCAATGTCAAATCCCGGCTGCGCTGTGCGGATTTGTGCGGCTGCTGACAGGCCACCTGGGTGCCAACGTATGTGCGAATCCGCGAATACGTTGTGTTTCGTCAGTCAGTATCGTTCTGAAAATATTGACTGCAATAGGCTATATAGCGTATGACGGTTCAGCCCAGCAGTAATAACTGACCATTGATTGGGCGAATTTTGTGTGGTGGTTCGCTAATACATAACCTAAAGAGTGTTTTGCCGGAATCGTTTAGTAGCAGAACTGACCGGAATATAAGTAGAATGCAATGGTTTGAATCGTTAATTTGTTGAAACGATTGTTCTCTGAGACCACTGTGTAACTTTTGACCTGAGAATCACCAATTATAACGACAATGGGGAAGCAGTAGGCTGTACTGTAGAGTGTAGGCAACACTATATAGTTGGCACACATACGGAAGCACACGACTTACGCAGTGGACATCTGCATCATGCATGTTAAGGTTTACTGGGAAGAGTGAGAAATTAGTCAGAATATAACTGACTAAGGAAAATAGGCGATATTTCCTATTGAGCTGGGGCGGAGAGGGGGAGGGGACGTGTGGTCAGCTATGCCAATAATTCATTCTCTTTATGCAGCTGTGTAAAAGGGCGTCCGTTTTTGGGTGAGACCTTCCCCATCGGCCATTTCCAAGTTAAATCGTGGTGGAGAGTCTGGAGACCTCAGCCTCGGTAGTCGGCACCCTGCGCGCTGCGCCACCTTGCGAAACATAAAGCAGCAGTCCTGACATCTACAGGCGTGACTTTTCATGAAAGCGCGGATGTGTTCGCGCTTATGCGAAAAAAATGCTTCCGAGTATGGTTGATAATGAGATTAATTGTTGTCATTTATTTATTAATTCATTGGCAAAAGTACCCTAATAAATCGGTAAAATAGCTTGAACTGTATCGTATTTCCTTGGGAAAAAATGACGAACTCATCCTAAGACATCCAGATTATTGGATGCGTTCGTCAGTTGTAAGTAGTTCAAGTTTTTGGGAAAATTTGCTTGTGGAAAATCATAATATTTCAAAGATATGCCTATTTTTGAATAATTTATGCATTCATCTGCATTGAAAAATGATTGTAAAGCAAAAGTGCAAAAGATAATTGTCAATTTATTTTCTCAAATCACAATTTACGAACGCACAAAACTCCAGCTTTTAATTTAGTGCGTGTGCGAATTGCGGTCAAGAAAAAATATTTAAATTGTCTATATTCCTCTTAAAACAATGAAGGATGAATGAGGAAAACGCTGTTTTGAACAATTGTATATTTATTTTTTCTTAATTAAGCAAAAGTACAAAATTTTCAACTTTTATTACATTTGCTCTCACAAAATCCATCACTTTTTAGCATGACGTCATGTCAGCCAAATTTACTAGCGCCATCTCTGGAGAGCATCTTTCGAAACCTCCAGACGATAGAGAGAGCCCTATAAGCAAGATACCTATAAGAAACCAAAACGCTATGGGGACATATTATTGGGAAAATATAGGCGGCGTTCGATGTCTCCCGGACGGCAAAGATTCTTTTCCTTCCGGCCAATCCCGTCCAAGGTCAGCGGGGGCTCGGCTGCGGTTATGAAACGTGATTGGCCGGGCGGCGTAGAATCTTCGCCGTCCGAGAGACATCGAACGCGGGGATAAGCAAATAAAAAGATAGGCGAAATCAGCGCAGCGAAATGCATAAATCGCCGAATTACAAATACTCACCAGAAAATTATTTTGATGACCTCATTAAAACCTAAATAGTACAAGCTGCAGCTGCAAAAAATACATTTATTGATCAAATGATACTCTGTCAAAATAAATTTTAAAATTCAAAATACTTTGTAGAACTTATTAAAATGAAAATTGAGGATTCTTTTAACCATTTATGATGATGGCCAGGATCCCTTTCTATCATTTCAATGACGTCATCAAAAGCAAATAAGTACTATGAGATCACTCTAGATATAGAAAGCACGCGTATATATCTTTCCCGAGCGAAAAAAACAAACATTCCAGTTTTTTGGCGCTTTTGTTTCAATTGTGGTGGTTCTGTTCGAGGGCCCATACAGATGGTGTTTGCGCAAAATTTGTATCGGAAAATCACTGACTATTTAGTGTCGACAGCTGCATGTTAACTTTTTGAACACGCCTCCATCACTGCTTGTTTATAGGCTGTCTGTGGGTATTGGGCTGTGTTGTGCTGTATATACCGTGTTTTGCTGGGTGATTGTGATAATATTTTGATGATTAACCTCTTTATTCAGCGGTAGAGAATTCTGAAAATTCCAGGGGGTGCTACAACCCCTAATTATCCACCCCTGTTTTTTTATTTTAAGTTCCATCCAGTACCAGTATGAGTGTTTATGGCTTGGAAGGTAGGTGAAACATTTCATTATTGTAATTTTAATCTTTTGAGACCTGAATTTCAACATTCTCTTGAGAGCCTGAGAGCATTCATGCCAAGGTTTCTGAGTCTGTTTCATGATAAAGAGACAATATTGATAATGGAGTCAACTTGTGGGTCAAGTCAGCAGATCTTGATAAATGAGTACGTATGACATCACCTCTACACCTGTCGCCTCCTGTATTGTAGTGATGGCAGGTTCAATGCTGAGTCTCAGAATAATAGCCAGCGAGCGTATACTGTTGTTTTGTATTTCTATGCCCGATCAGCCCTAATATGTAATGTCTTGCATTTCTAAATATTGAACTGTAATGAATGAGACGCTGTAATGAGGCACTGTAATGAAAAGACTGCCTCAGACTGCAAGGTTCTATTTAACCAAATATGACTGCATGTCTGCTACAAAATCAAACACTGACAAACACTGACACTGACATCAGGCACTGACAAAGTGAATGCACAAGAATGCACAAGAATGCCTCACCAAACGTCAAACGATTCAACTGTGGAGGACATTGAAGAGCAAGTGAATGCACAAGAACGATAAGGACTTCTGGACTTCAGAGCAAGAGATACACCCTAAACTCAGGAACGCCGCTGTCACCACATATAGCATACAGCACCCGGTCGTGCCCATCATTAGCCTACAAGCCCCATCTACGAAACCAAGCGCTATATCGTGGGAACCGCACAGGGGTCTCTGTTCACTAGCCGGCGGCCAGGGCACGAGCCGCTGCACCTGGTGGGAAGTCACCCCAGCCAGACCACATTGTCGCACATGCTGCTCCGACAGACAAGTCGCACGCACGAAAGTTCAGTGGCATCGTCTGCTGTGACGTCAGCATTGCGACGCGGAGCCGGCTCTAGCATGGGATGCTATGGGAAAACTGGTGTTTTATTCGGGTCACAATAAAACATGCTATTGATGACTTTATGGGGTGGGTGATGCATAAGTATGATATAAAACACAAACATTTCGTATTTTCACGTTATTTTTAACGGGTAACAGCTACTAAAACATTTCAAAAACGAACTTTGATGTACTTTCTGGTTTAGAACCAAGAAAGAAAATAGTATATTCCAAAATCTAGTGTCGCAATGGTGACGCCAACCTCGACTAACCTGTATGTTTATGGCCTTGACGTCACGCTCCTCGCGCCCAGTGAGAGTCTACTAGTGGCAGAACTAGTGACCCGGACCGCGGTTGGTCTCGATCCGAGTCTGCAGGCTGTGTGGCGCTGCAGCTCGCCGCTGGCCCTCCGCTTGCTGGTAGGGGTGGTCAGCGCGGTCTGCCTTGGGAGGTCGCCCGGCGCTGACTCGGGCGCGGCCTCGGAGGGGACAGCTGGTCCGACGCTCCGGACGCAGCACCGGGATGGTGGTGGCGTAGCGCGCCTTTCCCAGGTGGCGTTGGGCGTACAGCTGGCTCTGCCGAGCTGTGGGCGTCGCGCCTTTCCTCCAGTCGGCGACGAAAGCGTTCAATGCCTTCTGCCAAGACGGTCCCTGGTCCGGGTGCGCAGCGGTGTCCTCCAGGACCGCTGCAGAGACCGCCTCGGAGAAGGCTGCCAGTGACTGGCGCACCTCTTCCAGTGGGTCGGGAGCCGTTACTCTAGACGAGCTGGCCAGTGCCACTGGCGGACGACTGGTGAAATCGTCGCCGCTGTCTGATGCTCCTCCACCATCGGCGGGCTCTGGGGACGGGGCAGCGTCTTCTGCGACGGTGGTTGGGCGCAGCGCAGGTTCCGGACCGGGAGTCCTCAGGTCCGCAAACCAGTCGGGAGACATATCTTGTCGACCTGAAACAAAACCAGTGATTGTAGCTT
Organism: Amphibalanus amphitrite; assembly: GCF_019059575.1. Lineage (NCBI taxonomy): Eukaryota > Metazoa > Arthropoda > Thecostraca > Balanomorpha > Balanidae > Amphibalanus > Amphibalanus amphitrite. The sequence goes on along the minus strand of NW_024881730.1, from coordinate 15,433 downwards.
ATTAATGTAGGCATTGCAAGAAACAATAGTTTATCGAAATGGTTCATTTTTGACCGTGCCCTGATTTGATTTAAAAAAAATAGTACCTGCGTCACCGTGTGTTGGTTTGACAAGATGTACATGGTAAAATAACATGGTGTTTATTATTTTTTATCGAGTCATGTTGTGCCAGGTCAGGCTAAGGAGACTGAAAGCCGAAAGGTCACATTGTATGTCATTCGATTGGGATATGTTATCAATTTTTTAGATACACTGGAGATGCCTTTCGCGATAGGTGGGTGACGACACTTTTAACTTAACAAATGACGCCATATTTTAGCGATACTCCAGCCTCGAAGCGTATCGGTGACCTGCAATTCCGTATTTTAGTAGGTAATCTAGGGTTTATATGGATGACAATGATATCCCTTTTAAGACGGAAATCGGGGTTTCAATATGACTCTTTTGCTTACAGTGATGAGATCACGTAACTGGCCAGTTGCCAGACCTCGAACTGACCTCACGAACACAGAAATCAATTTATGCGATCTATTGAGATTACGATTCGCTGTGCCAGGCAATTGACTCACCTGTCGCCACGAAGTACATGAGCTTCCTGTCCTCGACGCTCGCAGTGTCTGCAGTTGCAGAGTTATCGGCCGTGCCGCTGTCGAGGGCCTTGACGGCGTCAAGGTGCTTGCACCTGCCGCCCCCGACATACCCCGGACAGGTGCACATATCCAGGGTGCTGTCCACGGTGTACAGGGTGCTGCCGTCTGTGGACAGCACGCTGTAGATGCCCGGGTTCTCCTGCAGGAATACAAAACGACGATACGCACCAATCAGTCATTGTCCTTTCGTTAGGCAGAGGCAGAGCTGTTTGTGGCGAAAACTCTGTTTGATTTGAATGACTAGCGCAGAATGTAAGGGTGTTGATTTAAGTACCTACTGGTGGAAAAAAACGCCGGGACTGTGAACTGTCACTTGTCCGAGGGAATGAGAAAATTGTGTGTGTGTGTGAGTGTAGAGCTGGCAAAACAGCATCATTTTCATAACCTGTTAAGCGATGGTATTCAATTCCACTTTTGCAGTAGCAGTAAAGCTGTCGTGAGACCGCAGCAGCGCAAGACGACACATGTGAGACCATAACGTAGTCCATCCACGACGATATCTCACCCCGTCGGGAGTGATGCGGTCCCGTGGGACGCTCACAGCGCTGCTTCGGGAGCCTCCCTGACGGGCAGCCGGTGGTCGCCGTCCACTGGCGAAGCTTACGAGCTTTCGCTCGTAGAAGTCGCTCAGTCTGAGGCTGAGTACGTCGTGGAGCTGGAGGACGTCGTAGAGCCGAGTCCTGGGAAAGACACAAAATCACCCTCGCCGTTACGGACTTTTTGCCACCCTCGACGGTGCATACAGGAGGTAGAGAATCCATGACGGGTGTGAATTGATGATAAATAACTCAAGTTTATTGGAAAATGACTGAGTTATATGACTTGAGTGAAAAAGACTTTCAATAAACTTGGTTATGTATCGTCAATTCACATGCAGGACTTTGGACTTGGTACGACCCCCCTCCACACACACACACAGCGCAAAATGACCTCGCAGTTGACGCGCCCTAAAACCCCAAACAACAAATCACAAACGCATGCACGCACGTACAGCATAGCACATCCATATACCCTTCATGACACAGAAGTGATGCACCCCCCCCCCCCTTCCCCGGTGAAGACTAGCAATCGATCGGCAGATAGCAAGGTAAAGGCGACAGACGGGACAGGGCAGTCAGCAAACGAGATAAGTAGGTAAATGATTGATAAGTTTAAGTTTGTTTCATACGCTAGCATTGAGCCGAATCAACTATTTTCGAGAGAGGGGAAGGTGATAACTGATAGTGGATAGATGCCTTACTTAATTTGCGCTAGAATGTCTTAAGATTTACCGGTGGAGGACGTTGTCCTTGAGAACCCTCATGGCAGCCTCCACGGTATTATTTGTGTTGTGGCCCCGTGTCGGGAGGCCAGCCCTGAAGCACAGGGCCCACTCCTGCCGCCGATCCAACAGCGCCTGCTGGTAGGCGATGAACCGCGGGTAGAGGGCACCCCACCGACCCTGCAGCGTCTCCATGGCCTCCGCGAGGCCACGCTCCGATGGTGCGTACACCATCTGCTTGGCCAGCCTCATGAGCTCTTGTCGATGCTGTGAACACAGATCAATCTGTTCAGGCAGGCAATTGAATAGTCAGACATTCATGGTGATGGGAGAGGTCGGATTCTGCTTGGCGAAACACAGATAACTCCAAAAACAGATAATCCAGAATTGTGGACCGAAACCGAGCCATGTTAACGGTTCAGGATCCTAACAAAATGTTTTAGCGTCCCCAAAATCTTGCAAGAAGTGCCGCCTACGGCCTCGGCATCGCATCTCTGGTCTAACGTGTGATCCGTAAGTGACCATTGCATTGAACAATAAGTGAGCATTTACCTGCTGCCTGATGCCGTTTTTGTGGCTAAACAGCCACCTCCACGTGGCCTGCAGCACGTGAAACACGCACAGGAGTCTGGTCGCGTCAGGCCAGACCGAGTGCAGTGCGTTCCGCTCGCTAGCGCTGTCGTCAGTCATTAGGATCTGCGGCCCTGCTGAGCCACGGCCACCGAAAGCGTCTGTAAAACGTTATCATCGAAATTACCATGTGAAACCGGTTGCAGGCCTCGATTATATTATTATTGAAAAATGTTACACGTTTGTAAGTGTTGGTTGTAATTGTTGTAACCAATGAAAATAATCGCATTCACAAAAGCTCTCAACCACGTATGTCAGACCCGCGGTAGGTTGAACGACCTGATCAGCGGGCAGACCGGGACCATTGGGGCGACGGTGACAGCGGGACGGATGACCCTTATTGGGTTGTCGAGAAGGACCAGGTAGCCTACCACTCAGTCTGACGGTAGCGGTACATACATAAATGAAGTACGGTTTTATTTGTCATTTTCATTGCGCTACGTTAAAGTCGTTATGTGCCGACGTAACATTATCTAAGGTAAACTTAAGAAGTTACAAGGAGGTGTACTAGAGATAGCTTAGCTCGTGAGTATCCTTTGCAGACTGCGCGACAGGTTGGACGACCTTATCAGCGAGCCGCTGAGGGTCATTGGGGCGACGGTGACAGCGGGACCTGTGACCCTTAGTGGCTTGTCCGGAAGGGCCAGGTAGCGTACCTCACAGTCAGTGTAGACGGGTGAACATACCTTCCGGCAGCATCGACTGAAGCAGCGAGAAGGCGCTCTCCAGCGTGGCCTGCGCCTCGTCGTTTGTGATGACGACGCCGAGGGGTAGGCCGCCTACCACGGTGGATGCCATGAAGAGGAATATGCGGGCCTGTGAGCGGTCGCAGTTCCCACCGGCGTCGACGAATACTGTCTCTCCCGCCTCCGGCAGCTGGTGGACGCGCGCCATCAGCGGCGTGACGATGGCCACGGTGCAGCGGCCGTCTGACACGTCCACCCGCGTGTCCGAGCGGCTCTCGGCCAACTCCAGCAGGCGGTCGACCAGCGCCGTCTTCTTCTGGTCCCCGTACTGCTCGCCGTGGATCTTGTAGTACAGGCTGAAATAAAGTCAAAGAACGCAGTGCCCTTTAATGACCTGAAAACGGAAAGGTCGCACAATGGGCAATTATCACAGTTGACACGACACAACCAGTAATGCGGAGTTGACCGAATTTCAGCGACTCCGGCTCCGGCCCGCTAAAATCGAATCCGACTCCAGCTCCGACTCTGGTCGGTGAAAAATTACTGACTCCGACTCCGGCCAAAACTACCGACTCCGGCCGACTCCGCAGCACTGGACACAACACCTCTAGTCAAATCCATTTGTATGAGACGCTCGCCAGGTCTGACTGGTACGGATCAAGTCAGCTGTGGGAATCGAACCCACTGCCTCACCAAACGATTCAACTGTGGAGGACATTGAAGAGCAAGTTGTGCAATGGACAGTTTGGCGCCTCACAAAGGCACGTAACATTATTATATATGCGATGCTCACCATATCTTACACATACTATTGCTCACCAACTGGATGGTGCTAGTTAGAACTAGTACCGTCCGCCAGTGCTTATAGAAATATATTTTTCAATTACACACACACAAAAAAAAAAAAACGGAATACATGGGAAACGCAAAGGATTGAAGTCGTGTTCCTATTGAAGTTCGCATTAATCCGGTGATACATAGTGTGAGACGTAGTTTAATCGAACTTGAGCGTAGGAGGACTAGCATTCTGCGTAGTCATATTACTGCATGGTTATCAACTGCTTACTGTGGCAGGCGTATATAGGTATAGGTACTGTCGGATGAGAACTCGGATATGCCGGATGGAAAGATAAGGACACGAACCGGTAGACGTAGGAAAGATCTGGCAGGAGCGAGCGATCGGCAGCCTTGAGAGGATACTCCTCCCCCCACTCCTCCCTGAGCTCCATGTCGAGGGTCTGCAGCGCCGTGCTCGGAGAATGATAGTGCCTGAACAGGCTCTTGAGCTTGGCCTCGGTCGCGTCGCTGACCCTTCGGTGTTTCAGTGCAGCCGGAATGTCCGTGGCGTGGTTGTGATGTCCCAGGCCCCTCACAACCAGGCCGCAGGATGCATGCAGATTATCGCTGGAACAATATTCGCATAATGTCAGAAATCGTTCCCCGCCTTTTCAGGAGACACACAATGCACCCCTCCCTCCCCCGATGTTGCCGGTAACAAATCTGATGTGATGAGAGAAGATTTAAACGCATACAGGATGCGCAATGTGCGTTTCATTGGTCTCTGCCAATTTCTACAAAGGGTATGTTGACGAGGACCTGATTTGTTAAAAAAAAAAAAACAATGCACTCCAAGCATGTAGGCACACCCCTCTGCAGACTGCGCGGTAGGTTGGACGACCTTATCGGCGAGCCGAGCGGGGACATTGGGGTAGCGGTGACAGCTGGGCGGATGACCCTTATGGGCTTGGCGAGAAGGACCACGTATCTGCCACAAGTCTGCAGACGGGTGTACCTGTAATTAAAGATAAATGCCGAATTTAAAAAAAAAGAATTTTGCAAGCATTCCTGAGCATTCCTGCAAGCATGCGTTTTGACACTCCTGCCTGCCTATATTAATGGGTAGGGGATTTTAAAAAATCGAACGACACATCACACATCGGTACTGTTAGGTACCAAAGTCATAACCAACCTGATTCGCGACATAGAGCTCCTAGTCTTGGAGACCACATGCAATCTCCAGGGGCACTGAGTGTCCTTTGCAGACGCCTTCCGACCCCGATCGCGGACGTTGTGATGGCACACATACGTCGCCTGCAAACCAGGAAATGTTACAACAGCAGCCACTTAGACCTCTCCCAAAGAACAGAGCCTGTAACGCAGATCGTCCACGGCACACGCGCACCTTCATGACCTAACGATACAATTTAGCATTGGCGGCTACAACACTGGTGTTCAGCGCAGACCTAACGCCGAGCTGCCGACGCGTCCCCATAGTCCGTCCCATGTTAAATTGCGTTGTTAGACTATTACGCGTCTGCATGGGGTCGTTTCATAAGACCCTTCCGTAACTTACGTCGGGTTATCTAGCCCATTTGTTCAGACATAATATGAATCTAAGGTGTTTCAACATTTTATATCCGTTTTATGCAGTTTTATGCATTCGTTTTTTTCCATTCACAGCAAGAGTGGAAATGCGAAGTAAAAAACGCAATAAGTCTATGCAAAAACGTTGAAATCGCGTGCAGAAAAACGGCGTACGTTATTTTTTCCGTAGCGTACGCCGTAACGTTTTTTTTTTTATGAAACGATCGCCAGTAGGGTGTCCCAAAAAGCGGCCTCCCATAAGGGTAAGCTTAACCCTCGCCCGCATATGCGATTTTCCCACCCTAGAACGCACATGTGGGGGGATGGGGGTGCAACCCCCCCCCCCGCCGTTTCGCTCCTGATCATGCTAGAGCTTCGGTACAAAACCATACGAATCCTTGGGATGAGACGAATCCAACGAGACATAGTTTTACTTTCCTATGTCACGTCTTGACCTTGCTAGGTCAGGTCAAAGTAAAAATGTTGGTGATTTCGGCGGTATAGGGCTTTACTATGGGATTTCATGTTCTCCGCTATTTTGTGGCAGCGGGCGAACTTAGGGGGAAGGGATGAGTGGGAGAGGGTAGGGGAGGTTTAGGGGGCATCGATTGGGGGCTGGAGGGGGCTAGCAACAGACATGAAAGCGGCGCATCTATGACGGCTATTTACGGTGATCTAGCTTAACCTCGACCTTCATGCTCACTCAAGGCACATTCACTCAAGTCACATCACTCACTCAAGGTGGCATTCTTCCCTTAAGTTTAGTATACAGAACTCTTTAAATTTGGTGCTAAAAATATGTCCCAAGTCTCTCCACTCTCCCCTAATGTGCAGCGATGAAAAACTGTCTGGGGGTGGCATCACCCCCCCCCCCTCTCCCATGTGCTGTAGGAATACATGAATACTTACCCTGTATGCCAGAAACTTGCCGCCCTTAGTGCAAGTATCCACTGACAGAGTCGTTCTTGTCACCTCTTCATACAGCTTCCGGAAGAGCTCAGCGCTGGCCTGTCCAACTGGACACTCAAATCCAATTGCCGTCCCTTTCTCCAGTTCCTGTAAACAAATTGATTATTGAAACGATGTCTCCTAGGTCAACAAAGTAAAAATGTTTCGATATTTTAGCGATATCGACATTCCTTCGCAAATCTCGCCATAGCACCGTAGCAATGAGGGCTAGAGTCGCGGAAAACCATTCAACAGTTCTTTTTAAGCTCTATCGTTTCTTGAGATTTGAGCTCAGGTCGCCGCTTTACCGGTTTAGCATCGAGATCACGTAACGTAACATCCGATTTCTACCAAAATTGATTTTCTGCAATAACTTTTGATGCAGAAACTACAAAGAAATTGTTCACACACCCTGGTTCTGAGATCGTCAATTCGCGTCAAAGGCAGAAAACAGTTGACAATTGCTATCGATCAAAGTTGGGGCTAATCCTAATCACGCTATTGGTAAGACTGACCCCCCCCCCCCCCGGAGAGGGTCTAACAAGTGCAATGTTTGCCAGCATGTAAAAGCTGATGTACCCATTTTTTAAATAAAATAAAAAAAACGGTGTCCTTCGCACACTGACACTCTCTAGCCTTCGAGCGGTCCTTGCCAAAGACACATGCCATTACACGTAGGAGCTGAATGTGGCCGGTGCCGACGGTCACGACTCACGAGCCCGATTTGAGTCCCGGGGGCTCAATCCGGGCTCTCGCTGTCGCTACCTGTTTCAGCGTCGTAATCAGGCGCTTTAGACCACTCGGCCATGAGCCATGAGGCCATAGACCAATCGGCCATGAGGGGTTAAGTTAAAACTAGGGAGCGGGGGGGGGGCTAGTTGAAAAACTTACCTCATGAATTCCGTCAAAAACGTCCAGTCTGGGACATATGATATCCCCTTTCAGTCTCCTCAGTTCTTCCTGAAAAGGAAAGTGATGTTAATATAATGATTATGAGACCTTTTCAGGTGACAAGTGCAAAGCAAAATGACTATATTCTCAGCCTCTAATACATTTAATATGTAAAATCAAATTGATTATTGTTCAGCAAACATTAATCAATCCACAACAAAGTATGTAATGTCGTTCAGAAATATAAGTTTACACACAGCATGATGGCATTATGACTGCGACCTTGTCACCAAACATGAAGACAATTACACCTGCGAGTAATACACAAAATCATTTCTGGTTAAGAAACTTTTCCAGACTCCAGAATTAAGGGACCTAAAGCAGAGACACAGAGAAAGAGAGGGAGTGAGAGCAAACCCATTCAAGAGCCAATCTATCATGTCTTCAAACTTCAATTGAAACAAATTTGCATTGAATGTCCCCTGATAGATGTCATACTTCAAGTTCACATTTTTAGCTGGTTAATAAAACACCATAAAATGAGAATTGTTAGCGATGAGTGTTGTTAGGAAAATGGTTAGGAGCATAGCAATATGGAAGGTGATAACTATGCCCCAGTTAACATACACACATGGTACCGTATGGTGCATATGTGGGCTAACCCACCTTCTCCACATGGTGTCCACCTGGTTTTGTAAGACGTCTATGCATTGGAACCATATGGGCTAGCCCATATGGTTCGGTTCCCATGCATACATGTCTTCCAGACCCATGCTCTTCCCCTGCCCATGTGAGACCACCTTGCCCTTGTAATGTCCATGTGGTAACCACATGGGTGTATTAACTGGGGTATAGCCTTGTATATTTTGTTTTGCATATTCCTTCTAGATATGTGACGGGAATCCCACAAAGAATGGCTCCCCAGTGCCCAAGGCTCCCAACGTCAAACAACCCTGTAAGTTGTAACCTCTTGACATGCTCAGCTTTGACCAGTGCTGCAAAGTCAGAGTCAGAATCAGCTGAAGTTGGTATGATAATTTTGACTAGAGTATTAGAGATGGACTGCCCTATAAAGCTTCAAAGTTTGTTATTTTTCGAATAACACAATATACCCTACAGTCTACACTTCATTCAAATGGTGCTTATGCTGCTGTTGAATGGAGAAATGTTGAGCATAAAACATGCAAACAGCTCACCTTTTCAAGCATCTTGAATGCATACACCCACAAGGCTGGAGGCTGGAGCACTGGAAATGAAATGGAGTAAGAAATGTTATGGACATTGTTGTTGAGAGCCAAATTTATTCTGAATGATTCTGTTTGCATTATACTATTCACAAAAACACACATTAGTACCTACATCACTGAAAGCTGATTGATCAATGAGCGCATGTTTAGCTTTTGCAGGTTTATAACCGAAACAATTTGACATGAGAAACATAGGCGCACTCAAACATAGGCCTGCTCCTGATGACCAGGCGCAGGCCAGGCATGCAGTGATACCTAACATTCAGGCACAGGCCAGGCATGCATTCAGAAAATTATTGGTACACCTCAATCATGCATTTGCCACGCTTTGCAGTCTCGATCAAGACTCGGCCAGTCTGCAAAAGGTGGCAGGTTTCAGATAGATAGATAGATAGATAGATAGATAGATAGATAGATATATAGATAGAGATAGATAGATAGATGATAGATAGATAGAGATAGAGATAGATAGATAGATAGATAGATAGATAGAGAAGAGAGAGAGAGAGAGAGAGAGAGAGAGAGAGAGAGAGAGAGAGAGAGGAGAGGAGAGGAGAGAGAGAGAAGAGAGAGAGAGAGAGGAGAGAGAGAGAGAGAGAGAGAGAGAGAGAGAGAGAGAGAGAGAGAGAGAGAGATAGAGAGAGAGAGAGAGAAGAGAAGAGAGAGAGAGAGAGAGAGAGAGAGAGAGAGAGAGAGAGGAGAGACAGTACAAAAGATGTTGCGAATTTCAATTCATACCGAAATAACGACCGTTTGACACGTTTGCCTGACAAAGATGACAGATTGAGATGGAATTAACAGCCAGCCTATAATAAAATGTATAAACAAACAATGAGAGAGGCCTGTTCAAAAAGTTAATATGTAGCTGTCTACACTAAATAGTCGGTGATTTTCCGTTGGAAATTTTGCGCAAACACCACCTTCATGGGCCTTCGAACAGAACCACCACAATTGAAACAAAAGCGCCAAAAAACTCGAATGTTTGTTTTTTTCGCTCGGGAAAGATATATACGCATACCACCGCGTGCTACAAAACGTTTTAGTCAAACATTTAAAAATCGTTAGATATTTGCGCTGACGTCACACATTCAGAGGGGTATTCCTAAGCATTAGCCCCTCTGAATCAAAATGCTGCAATTTTGAAATTCAATATTTCCGATTTAAGGCATTTCTCGATGTTGTGAGTGCCGAAACCGGTAATTGTGAGCTAGGGACCCCATTTTGGCTATCTCAACTCAAATCTAATGTTAAGGTGGGAGGGTCCCTTTAATCTAGAAAATATTGTCGTTTTTTAATTTTGCCTCTCATTAACGCATTTTCCGGAATGTGTGTTTCTTGAATGAACAATACAAATTGGTACTGATTTTTCGAAATCTTGATCTTTTGAAGTAAAAGAAAAAATGAAATCCAAAACATTACTTTTTAAGAAGAATTACTGGAAATCTTAAAAAACATTTCTTAAAGGTAGACAGAAATGGCGCATGTAATCCAAACTGAGACGAATCGAAACGCGCAGATGCTTATGTTAGAAATTGTGATAGGGGTGGCGGCGCGGTCTTAGGCCGTTTGGGGTTATGATTTTTTGTAAAACGCTGGATTTCATATCTGCGTTGCATTAGGATTATATAGTCAACTGTTTCATAACATTTCCACGTATAGTGTTCAGCGAAGTACGGGCCTAGAGGGTCGGAAAGTCGGCGCGGTCTGGTACTCTCCGCGCACGCCCATAGTCTAATAACCATGTCTGGGCAAGGAGGTGGAGCGGGTAAGTAGTTGAATAATTAATATTTTTGTAGAAGGCCTTGCACTCCATAACATTTTGTCCAAGGTTTTGCTGAAGGGTTTGTTAAATGCAATAATGTCTCGTAGTTTGAGTTGTGTCGATTCTGGCATCAATGATCATCTGTCGCTGGCTTTGACATCCATGAAGGTCCTATGAGTCATTAAAAGTATATAAATATGTTTATTAATCATGTTCAGTTTAGAAAATGTTAGAAGTCCTGAATTTTCTGAAGTTCACATGCTGAGATGTAGCCTAATACGATGGCTATCATAAACTTTATAATTGTAGTTAAAGTTATGACCTTATATGCATCTGTAAGAGATGGCATTTGGTCGTCACCAGAGCTTATTCCTTATCCTCATTTATTATCCTCATACATGGTCCTTTTATATTGTCATTGGCCAATGGCCAGCAGGGGTGGACAAATGTGCTGAGTTGGGGTAGCACGGGCACAGCAAATCCGCCGCCGCCCTAGCGGTGACCTTGACCTCCGCCGTCTGTTGCTGCTCTAAAGCCAAGCCAGCGTGGAATTGGGAAAGCTCGTGCTACCCCTACTCGGCACAATTATCCACCCCTGATGGCCAGGATGTCACAATGTTTGTGTGCAATCCTTCAAAACCACCATGTTATTTCAGCTTTTTGGGGGTGTCCACAGTTCAGAGGCCCCCATCAGAGAGTTGTATTATACTTTTGATTTAGTACCTATTTTGCAGATTTGGAAAAAAGATGACCAAGGGCTGTATGAATCTTTTATCTCATGTAACTTAATGGGAGTCCTGCCTCTACCTGCTTTACCTATATACACCAGTCATTGTCACCAGTCAAGTCCTTGGCATCATTTTCTTGGCTTTATTTTTTAAGTCTATGCCATAGTAATCTGCAGAATCATAAATTATACATAAAAATTCATGATACTCTACTTTTGTTTGTAATGATAGCACTCATGATAAAGAAATGTAATGCTGACTGCTGAGCTCATTCATGTTGTTCATGCCACCCTCAAGGTACCAGATTCAAAATAACTGTATTTGTATTGTATTTATGTTGGACTTGGTATGTATTTGTAATGCATTATCATTGTGTTATTCTTTATAGTTTATTGCAAAGCAGCTGCAAGTACCTATGCAGGATTTTTATTGGTAGTGTTTATAGTGTGCAATAAATATATGAAAATAATAAATAAAGATAAAATATATTTTAGTTTAATTGTTCATAGTGTGCAAAATATTTGCCCTAAAATTCAAATCAGCTCCATAACATTATTCATCATTACAACAAGTTGACCAACCTGATGCAATCCAGATGTTTCTACTTCTATGAATTCCTATGAGTACACTGTGTTTGTTTGCATTTGGTTTATTCTCCAGTTCCATAATTTGAATAGGAGGAATATAGATTGATGAATTAATTGTAGTTTCTGGTTTTCTTCATTTACCATTTATGTATTCAAATGATGGCAACAAGCCAGCTCTCCTCCCAGAACAATAACTGAAAACTACTTAGTTTGTGGCCCAAGTCCCTTCTATGCAGGTAACAAATTCACTTTAAACTCCAATTCTCTTGATATACAATAATGCATTGTCAATTAAACTTAAAATAAACTAAAAAGCTGCTTTGAGGTCTATGAGTATTATAGCATTGAGTTCTACCAAGCCAGGCCTGGGAGGTGGCCAGTGGTAACATTACAAAGGAGATAAACATGTCAGAAAATATCACATTGCGCTGTCTCATATCGACCTCTCGGCTCTCCCTGTCTCTATGCTCACCGCAGTATCGTTTGACGGCCGCGCCTCTCTGTTCGTCAGTGGTACCGCGGAATTTCCGTCTACTGGAGGAACTGGAAGCCGGTCAGAAGGGCAGCGGCGACGGCACCATCAGCTGGGGACTGGAGGATGATTCAGATATGACCCTGTCCCGCTGGACGGGAATGATTATCGGACCGCCCGGGGTACGTGCAGTACAGGGTAAATGTACAGTTGTATAGTACCATCTAGTGTTGTATCACAATCATTGAACATTACGGGTTTGTACCATTCAATGGCAGATCGTGATCATCGAACCGTTCGGGGTATTAATGTATATGACGTATGTATGTAATGTATGTATTGACATCAAAAGCCTTCCACATATGACGTGGCGATCCTACAGGGTAATGATACGATCGTATCATTTAGCCGTTCCCGGACGGTATCATTACCCCGGACGGTATCATTAGCCGGCTCCGTAGCTCAGTCGGTAGAGCGTTGGACTTTGCGTGGTGAGAGCACGCATTCCCGGTTACAACAGTCCGGGTTCGAAGTGCGACGGGCGCTTGACGTTTATGGGCTCCTGACAGGTATGGTTGCGGTTGATGACAGGCCGTAGCCAGGCGAAGTCAGTGAGGGGACCGGCCGTACGCGGCTATGTGCGCACGTTAAACTTTGGACGCTAAATTCTGCCATATAACTGGAATTGCGCGATCGGAGGGTAGAGGGCGGGGTCAGCGCAACAAGCTTCGCTTAGCGGGGCCTCTGACCTTGTGAATCCTTCCAATCAAAAGGTTCGGACTAAATTTATTTTAAAAAATTAATAGGGTGTCGTTTTCATTGCACCGCGCCGTGTTAACTTTTAACCAGGGCTTAGGTACAGTCCAATCCAATGACTTGTCACGAACATTGGACTGACCGGGATACACACGCACAGGCCGGTACAGTCGCTCAGTTGCTTGGCTGTCAGGACCATCAGGGATCGCGAAAGGACTGTGGTAAATGGGTTCCACGGTCGAAGGACCGCCCGTAGTATTTCAGGGTACACAGTCGAACCTTTTAATAGCGTGTCTGACAATCTCACCAGAGATATGTTGAAAGGTTAGCTTCATATTTCATTAGATGGGATAGCGCAGTGGCAGTATTTGGTCTTATTTTTGCTAGTCTTCTAAGATGACATGACGCTATGTCAACACTTATATGCTGAAGTTCATGTGAGTGTCATCGCACCAGCGCATATAGACTTTGGTACGAGTGGCGCGCCCCAGCCGTCGATGAAATGTCGCGAGTCCCGTGACACTGCCGCTGGTTGGCTGGTTATTCGAGTACCGGAGCCATCAGACTAATTGGTTGGGTCCCGTCCCGGTCGGCGGCGACACGAATTCCCTCGGCTTCTTTGGAGTGGGCTCGTTGTGTGCTTTCTTGGAATCCATCTATTGGAAAGGGATGTGGGGATGAAGCTTTTTCATGCGCTAACACAGTTGTGGTGTTATATAGCTTTACATACATTGGATGCTATTTACTACATGCCTGTTAAATATAATCGCCACAAGCGCTCTATGTGGTGCTAAGACCTATTACATTTTGACTGTTAACGTGAACTGTAAGGCCCATACCGGTGCTGTTTTGCAATGCCACAGGCAGCGAGTCATTTAGTGCCCCGTATGTTTTGTCGACTTTTTGTGATTCCTCTTCAGCGCTTGGGTGAAAAAGTAAGACACCGATGTATTTATAGCAGAATCGGTTGTCTCACGATGTACGATGATGGCCATGAGCTTGAGTACTGTTTTCTTCCCGTAAAAATAATCGTAATAGTCCGGTAGTTTTCATAGTTTTGGATAATATGAAGGTATAATACAAAGTAACTTGGACTAAGGAAATAAATATGGGGCAATTGGAAACTTGTCAGTCAGCTCATACCGCTATAAAATCTTATATATGTTTCATGGTTCAGAGTGGAAGATATAGAGGATTATTCATGGCTCTGAGTGGAAGATAAGGATTTCTTACATATCGAATCGAAAGATCTATTGGCCAAAGACACGATGATAAATCGTAATGAACCATTCGTGGCGAGAATAGTTGATCTTTCCCCGCCGTCGATAGATCACTTGATCTTTTCCCGGCATAGTGGAAGACGTATCTTCCACTCAGAGCCATGCAGAATCCTCTATATCCCACTTTCTGTCAGCTCTTCTTCGACAGGATTGAGAACCTCCCGTGACTTGTGTGCTCGCGGTCACTGACCAAGTTTGAGAACCTCTCTTGAACTGTTTTCTACCCGTTCGCAGACTGAGGTTGAGAACCTCTCGTGACGTTTGCTTGACATTCGCAGATCAAGTTTGAGAACCGCATGTAACTTGTTTGCTGACCGTTCGCTGACTAAGTTTGAGCACCTCTCGTAGCTTGCTTGCTGCCCGCTCGCAGGCGAAGTTTGAGAGCCTCCTGACGTGTGCTGTTCGTTCGCAGACCAAGTTTGAGAACCGTATGTACAGCCTGCGCCTGGAGTGCGGCCCCAAATATCCGGACGAGTGTCCGGCAATACGTTTCATCACGCGAATCAACCTGAGTGGCGTCAATGCCCAGACAGGAGTGGTGAGTGTCGAGGAGTTTACAGAGGAAATGGGGATAGGAGATGGGCAGAAGAGTAAGGATATGCCAGTGTGGATTGGGAAATACGTCAGAGGGGTGGCTGTTCAGCGTCCTGCGTTATTCATACGGCGGAGAAGGTCGGGGAAAATCAGCATAACAGTGGCGGATCCAGAGGGGGGGGGGCATGGGGGCCATGGCCCCATCCCCTTGGGCCTCCCGGGGGGCACCATTACGGTTTTTTACATTCATCACGGAGGTCACCGACGGGAGCTTCAACCCAGAGGTCTCCTAAGAGGGCACCATCCAGAAGGTCTATCGGAATAGGGTACCGTTTTCGGGGTCTCCGGAGGCCCTCGCCTCGGGTAGGGCTATTTCCATCCCGAGGTCCGCGGGGGCACCATCTCGAGTTCTCCGGGGGCACTATCCCGAGTTCTCCGTGGGCACCATTCCAAGGTCGGAGAGGGCACCATCTCGAGGGTACGGGGTCATCATCGCGAGGTCTGGGGGCACCATCCCGAGGTCTGATGGCAGAGGGGGCAACATCCCGAAGTCTCCGGGGGCACCATCCCGAAGTCTGTCTCCGGGGTACCATTCCGAGGTCTCCGGGGGCACCATTTCAAGTTTCCAGGGGCACTA